>NW_020290294.1:0-679814 GCF_003184535.1 Aspergillus eucalypticola CBS 122712 | reverse complement strand
CCACGGAGGGAGTCCACACTGAGCGAGCTAAAGTGCAAGCTATTCGGGACTGGCCCAACCCAAGAATTTAAAGGAGCTACAACAGTTCGTCGGATTAGTCAACTATTATCGACGATTTGTGGACGGATACGCTATCCACATGACACCACTGTTTGAACTTATGAAGAAAACACAGGAGTATAAGTGGGAAGAACCGCAGCAACGCGCATTCGAAAATATCAAACACCGACTTACCACGTCACCAGTGCTAGTGCAGCATGATCCAGAAAAGGAAACCACCATCGAAACCGATGCATCAGACTACGCTATTGGCATGCGTATGACGCAGCCAGGAGATGACGGAAAACCCAGACCAATCGCATTCCACTCAAAGAAAGTTGGTTCAGGCGGAACTCAACTACGACATCCATGACAAGGAACTGCTAGCTATAGTGGTAGCATTCAAACAATGGAGGGTCTACCTCGAAGGAGCGAAACACACCGTCACCGTGAAAACAGACCATAAGAACTTGACCTACTTCACAACAACCAAAGAGTTGACCAGAAGACAAGCAAGATGGGCAGAAATCCTATCGCAGTACGATTTCCGTATCGTACACTGCAAGGGAACGGAAAACGGACACGCAGATGCGCTCAGTCGCAGACCAGACTACGAATTAGGAGAAAAGGCTATCGAACCAGCCATCCTAAAACAGAATAAAGACGGATCGATCAGCTACAACAAAGCCAACCTTGCAGCAACACTGGAGATAGGCAGCGACCTAACCAAGCGACTAGCTGACGCCACCAAAAACGACAAGGCACTCCAAGAAATGAGCAAAGGCTCACCGGACAAGATTACCATCAACGAGGAAGGATTAGCTTACTTCCACGGGCTAATCTTTGTGCCAACCAACATGAGGACAGAGATCGTGGCTATGCACCATGATGAGCCACTCAAAGGACACTTAGGAGTCGAAAAAACCACAGAACTGATCGCTAGGAACTATTACATTCCGAATCTCAGACAAAAAGTACGCGATTACGTGGGACAGTGCGAGACATGCATCAGGGACAAGCCCGCGAGGCACCAACCATACGGACAAATGCAAATACAGGAGGCACCGCAACGACCATGGGAATGGATAACGATTGACTTCGTTGGTCCACTACCCGAGTCAAAAGGGTATGACGCTATCACAGTCATCACCGACCGCCTCACTAAATACATCCATCTCGCTACCAAGCCAAACAACGATGACAGCGATACAGATGGCAGAACTATTTCTGGGAAATATTGTCGCAAACCACGGGATGCCAAAGTACATCACGTCGGATAGAGACAAGTTGTTCACCTCAAAGTTCTGGAGGTCACTTGCCGACCTCATGGGAATTGAAGAACGAATGACAACGGCTTATCACCCGCAGACAAATGGACAAACGGAAAGGGTTAACCAGACAATCGAACAATACCTGAGACACTACGTAAACTACCAGCAAGACGATTGGGCAGACCTGTTGCCGATGGCACAATTTTCATACAATAACGCCAATCATTCGACAATCGGAGTCTCACCGTTCTATGCTAATTACGGTTATCACCCAAGATTCCTTGGAACACCGATAGGAAAGCAACCAATTGCTGATATAGCCGAAGACATTGTCACATTCACGGGAAACATGCACACCCAACTATCCCGAGACATCGAATTCATGAACCTACGAAGCAAGATATACTACGATCATCGACACGGAAAGGAACCTGACCTAAAAAGAGGGGAGAAAGTATTCCTACTCCGCAGGAATATTAAAACAAAACGACCAAGCCAGAAACTCGATCACCACAAACTAGGACCATTCGTCATCGAGGAAAAGAAAGGACCAGTCAATTACAAACTAAGACTACCGAAATCGATGAACAGAATTCACCCAGTGTTTCATATCTCATTATTGGAACCCGCACCAAAGAACGCTAGAATCGCAGAAAATGTGGAAATCGACGACGACACCGAACAAGAATATGAAGTCGAAAGGATTCTAGACCACAAGAAAATCAGCGGCAAGTCACACTACTTGGTGAAATGGGAAGGCTATGATACCTCAGAAAACACATGGGAACCTATCGAGAATTTGACGGGCTGTCACCAGCTTGTGGAACAGTACCACCAGCAGCAAGGTCGAAGTTCGCCCAGAAGGAAGGGGAACCAACCAACTGAGTCAGACTAGTGTCGTCTGACACAGCGGCAAGTTGAGCAGCGTCATGCTCGTCGGCCAGACGCTCCAGCTCCCGGAGATCCTCGGCGCTTGGAGGATCCTCCCCATCCAACAAATCCAACACACTCGAGTCGTGATCCAGCATCCGGCCACCACGATCCTTAAGGAATTTTCGATGTCTTCGCAGACGTTTCATTTTCGCAAATAATTGCTCGATCTGCTCTTCGGTCTCTTCAATCTCTCGAGCTATTTTCTCTTCATCGCGCTGAAGTTTATCCCACTCGGAATCACTGTGGAAACGCTTCTCACACTTGCGACCACGACGAGTGCAGGCCGCACAATTTCGGTTTTTGGAATCCATGAAACAAGGAAGACCGTGGGAATCACACCAGGTGCAAGGAAATTCGACCTGGACACCGTTACGGACGATCCGGTCAGCTTGATGGCAACGCTCTTTGTAGCGATTACGCAAAGGCATGATGACCCATCCTGGGGAAGAAAAGAAACTGAAGGACCCGGCCAACACACAAGGGGGAATACACACCTTTATGTTTCTTGAGGACAAGAAACCTCGAAGGAGGGGAAGTGATGTTACGGACCCCTGCTAGTTAATCTACTAGTAAGGCGGACTCGCCAGGCAGAAAGCGCCGATAAGGGCAGCGCTCGGGCAAAGCCAAGTTGTTATTTAGTACAATTCCCGATTACCTTTACGACGCCCAGAACGGCCACGCATCACGTGATCACGGTATACACACGGATCTATGGTATATGGTATACCATCCCGGTCTACAACTACCATGGCGGTATACGACAGACCTAATGGTATATGATATGGTATACGGAGGATAGGATATATAAGGACACTCCTTCATGTACTTAGTTAGTTCTGTTCTTCGTGCTCAATAACACTGTCTTTAAGTAACCATACATTTGGAAGCTTAGCGATAGAACACTCGTCCGCACTTACTTACGGATAGCTGCGCGGCACTATCTGGCCTTACTTCTCTTCTCGTGTCCAAGACCAGTTGTCCTTAGATAGTCATCAGCCTGATACTTCCTCGACCCAGTTCGACGGTACGTATACCAGTGAAGCTAAGCTAACCGGGACAGAGAAGCGATCCTAGGGTTTGACAAATATTTAAAGATTTAAATAACTGTACTAGAATAACCAGCTCAAGTGCTAGTTGATTTTGGTATAACTGGAAACTTCATGAATCCATAATTTATGCAGTAACTTGGGATACTCGGAAAACAGAAAGTGAAATTAGAAGTAATTACTGGATTAAATAAAGAGAATCTAGAAACTCTTATATTAATAGTCAAGTCAGGGATTATACTTATGACTGTAATAAACTACTTTGAATATATAGATTTTGATGTGATACTATTGGGATGGTATAATATTATATTAGGGATTCCATGGCTCAGGAATTATAATTTATAGATTAATTAGAAGATTGAGGATTTTCAATTCACTAATTATAATTATCTAAGATGATACTAGCAAGGACCAGATATGGGATCTGGATCTATATAATTTATTAGCCAGTAAAAGACTGGAGTAAGGACTAAATAATTTATAAAAAAATTAAGAATACTATAAAAATCTAATATACTAGATATTAGAAGAAACTCAGAGAAAAGTGGTATCTTGAGTATTATTATATAAATAATAGCAGTAACCAAGCCAGTATAATAAGATTAGCTTAAGGAATTACCGGGATGGGCACCAGTAATAACTGAAGAATACTATAAGTATAATACTAACAGTATTGACTTGAGGAGCGAGTCACAGGTACAGAAATATAGAAATAATAGTATAAGAACTAGAACTCAGAAGTAAAGGCCTAGAACTAGCAGTATAAATTAAAGAATTTAAAATAAGTAGAGATTTAAGCATAATAATATAAAGCTAATAGAGACTCAGGAAAAATAGAAACCTGAGAATAATAATATAAGATTAAAAGATTTACAAGAACTTTTAATTATAATTAAGAGCAATCTATATGTTCTACTATAATATAAAAGATTTAAAGATTTATTTAAACAGTTAAAAAAACCTGAATTATTCTAGTATAGAAAGTATGACCACACTATTCCTATTAAGGAAGGGAAGTTACTAGTATATAAAAAGATTTACTTGATATTTAAGAAGGAATCACAGGTACTATAAGAATATATTAATAATTAATTAATAAAAAATAATATCAGATTATCAAAGTTACTTACAGAACATGAAGTCTTATTTATATTAAAGAAAAATAGCAGTCTATAATTATATATAAATTATTAATTATTTAATATAATTATAATCAAGGATCAGTACTCCTTATCTTTAATCTCAGAAATCCAAGATAAGATACGAGAAACAAAATAATTTATTAAACTTAATATTACTGATATATATTATTATATATATATTGCGGAAGGTGAAGAATGGAAAACTGTATTTAGAATAAAGTATAGATATTATAAATACTTAGTTATACTATTTAAGCTTACTAACGCGCCTGTATTATTTTAATAATATATTAATGAGGTATTAGGAGAGCATCTTAATAGATTTATAATTATTTATTTAGATAATATTCTAATCTTCTTGAAAACTGAGGAAGAACATGTCAGATATATAAGACTTATTTTATATAAGTTATATTTATACAAGTTATAATGCAAGCTCAAGAAATATAAATTCCATGTATAGAAAACAGAATTCCTGGAATATTAGATATTCATGGAGGGTGTTTATACTGAGCAAGCTAAAGTATAAGTTATACAGGACTAGTCTTAATCTAAGAATTTAAAAGAATTATAATAGTTTATTAAATTAGTTAATTATTATTAATGATTTGTAAATAGATATGCTATCTATATGACACCACTGTTCGAGCTTATGAAGAAAACACAAGAGTATAAATAAAAAGAACTGTAGCAGTGCATGTTTAAAAGTATTAAATACTAATTTACTATGTTACCAGTACTAGTGCAACATGACCCAGAAAGGGAAACTACTGTCGAAACTAATATATTAGATTATATTATTAGTATGCATATGACGCAGCCAGGAGATAATAGAAAATTTAGATTAATTATATTTTACTCAAGAAAATTGGTTCAGGCGGAATTTAATTATAATATCTATGATAAAGAACTACTAGTTATAATAATAGTATTTAAGTAATAGAGGATCTACCTTGAAGAAGCTAAATATATTATTATTATAAAAATAGATTATAAGAACTTGATTTACTTTATAATAATCAAAGAATTAACTAGAAGATAGGCAAGATAGACAGAAATCCTATTATAATATAATTTCTATATTGTACACTGTAAAGGAACAGAAAATGGGCACACAGATATACTAAATCATAGATCTAATTATAAAATAGAAGAAAAGACTATCAAGCTAACTATTTTAAAATAAAATAAAGATAAATTAATTAGCTATAATAAAGTTAATCTTACAGTAATACTGGAAATAGGCAGTAACCTAACCAAGCAACTAGCTGATATTACTAAAAATAATAAAGTACTCTAAAAGATAAGTAAAGACTTATTAAATAAAATTATTATTAATAAAAAAAAATTAGCTTACTTCCACGGGCTAATCTTTATACCAACTAATATAAGAATAAAAATCATGGTTATATATTATGATAAGCTACTCAAGGAATACTTAGAAGTTGAAAAAACTATAGAATTAATTACTAAGAATTATTATATTCTAAATCTCAGATAAAAAATACATGACTACATGGAATAGTATAAAATATACATTAGGAACAAGCCCGCGAGGCACCAATCCTATGGATAAATATAGATACAGGAGATATTATAATAATTATAAAAATAAATAATAATTAACTTTGTTAGTCTATTACCTGAATTAAAGAAGTATAATACTATTACAGTTATTATTAACTATTTTATTAAATACATCCATCTCGTACCAAGCCAAATAACAATGACAGTAATACAGATAATAAAATTATTTTTAGGAAATATTATTATAAATCACGAGATGCCAAAGTATATTATATCAGATAAAAATAAATTATTTATTTTAAAATTCTGGAAGTTACTTGTTAATCTCATGGGAATTAAAGAATAAATGACAACGGCTTATCACTTATAAATAAATAGATAAACAGAAAAAGTTAACCAGATAATTAAATAATATCTAAAATATTACATAAATTACTAGTAAGATGATTAGACAGATCTGTTGTCTATAGCACAGTTCTTGTATAATAATATTAATTATTTAATAATCGGAGTCTTATTATTCTATATTAATTATAATTATTATCTAAGATTCCTTGAAACACTAATAAGAAAGTAATCAGTTGCTGATATAACTAAAGATATTATTATATTTATAAGAAATATATATATCTAATTATCCTGAGACATTGAATTCATAAATTTACAAAGTAAGATTTATTATGATCACTGATATAAAAAAAAACCTGATTTAAAAAGAAAGAAAAAAATATTCCTATTCTACAGAAATATTAAAATAAAATGATCAAGCCAGAAATTTAATTACTATAAACTAGGATTATTCATTATCAAGGAAAAGAAAGGACCAGTTAATTATAAATTAAGATTATTAAAATTAATAAATAGAATTTATCTAATATTTCATATTTTATTATTAGAACCCGCACCAAAGAATGCTAGAATTGCAGAAAATATAAAAATTGACAACAACACCGAACAAGAATATGAAGTTGAAAGAATTCTGGATTATAAGAAGATTAGCAGTAAGTCATATTATTTAGTAAAATGGAAAGACTATAATATCTTAAAGAATATATGGGAATCTATTAAGAATCTGATAGGCTGTTACTAGCTTGTGGAATAGTATTACCAGCAGCAAGATTAAAGTTCGCCCAGAAGAAAGAAGAACTAACTAATTAAATTAGATTAGAATTATCTGATACAGCAGTAAGTTAAGCAATATTATATTTATTAGCTAGATATTCCAGCTTTTAGAAATTCTTAGTACTTGGAGAATCCTTTCCATCTAATAAATCTAATATACTTAAGTTATGATCCAGTATCTGACTATTATGATTCTTAAGGAATTTTCGATGCTTTTACAGATATTTTATTTTTGTAAATAATTATTTAATCTGTTTTTTAGTTTTTTTAATCTCTTGAGCTATTTTCTCTTTATTATACTAAAGTTTATTCTACTTGGAATTATTATAGAAACGCTTCTCACACTTGCGACCATGATGAGTGCAGGCCGCACAATTTCAGTTTTTAAAATCTATAAAATAAGAAAGACCATGGGAATTATACCAGGTACAAGAAAATTTGATCTGGATACTGTTACAGATAATCCAGTCAGCTTAATAGTAATACTTTTTGTAGCGGTTATGTAAAGGTATAATGACCCATCCTGGAAAGAAAAGAAACTGAAGAATCCAGCTAATATATAAAAGAAGAATATATATTTTTATATTTCTTAAGAATAAGAAATCTTAAAGAAGAAGAAGTAATATTATAAATTTCTGCTAGTTAATCTACTAGTAAGGCGGACTTGCCAGGCAGAAAGCACTGATAAGAGTAGTACTTGAATAATATTAAACTATTAGTTAGTATAACTTCTGACTGCTAGTATAATATCCAGAACGGCCGCGCCTCACGTGACCATGGTATACACATGGATATATGGTATACGGCATACCATCAAGGTCTACAACTACCATCGTGGTATACAGCAAACCTAAAGATATACGGAGGATGGAATATATAAGAATACTTTCTCATATATTTAGCTAGTTCTGTTCCTCGTGCTCAATAACACTATCTTTAAGTAACCATATGTTTGGAAGCTTAGTAATAGAACACTTGTCCACACTTACTTACAGATAATTACGTGGCATTATCTAGCCTTACTTCTCTTCTCGTGTCCAAGACCAGTTGTCCTTAGATAGTCATCAGCCTGTTACCTCCTCGATCCAGTTCGACGGTACGTATACCAGTGAAGCTAAGCTAACAGGGACAGGGAAGCGATCCTAGGGTTTGACAACTAGATATCAAAATAATCAAATAGATAAAGATAAATACAATTGACAAACTTGTCAAAGGGAAGCAATCTGACTTCCTAAATAGGAAATAAATGGATCCTTAGATAGGAAGTGAATGAGTTGGATGACTTGGCTTGCTTGCTTGGAAGGCTTTAAACATGATTAGGCAGGGAATGAAAGGCTCTATTTATCTTCAATTCACTGCTTGTAGTGAATGAATCTAGATCAGGGTCATGAATCATCAATTTAATCAGGGAACAAAGAAATCATAATCAAATAGTCAGAATGATGTAAAAATCACATGTAAAAGAGTGAATATCAGGATTTGCAAAGAATAAGCCCAATCTGTTCCAGTCGTGTTAAGAATTCAATATGATTCTGTATGAGGCATATAACTGGTCTGGGTATTCATGGAAAAATGAATTCCAGCTGACAGATATCAATTTTTCCACTATATATTATCTATATGTAAAGTTACAACTAATCAACCTTAGTAGTGGTTGAGATATAGAAGATTTAAAAAGACTTCTTTTATATGGGATAACCAGATGGGCCGCCCAACCGTGTGGGCCGTCCAACCGTTGATTACGTTAAAGTATGGACCGACCATATGTGCCTGTCCGCTTACACTACTTGCCGTAGATGCTCTTATAGTTTATATGTTTAATAACACTGCCTGTATGTTTTGGGCAGCCTGGATTATTTATCCTTAGGTGTCTGACCCAGATTATTCTGCTGCACATAATAAACTCTATGACGACCCATATAGATGCCGGTTAGGGCTGCTATCCGAATTAGGAAGTTGTCTGGAGGACTTGCTACTAGCGTGGTGGCCAAGAACTTTGATAGACCCGATTCGTCAAACATCAGAATATAGTGGGTAAATCAAACACTAGCTGGTATATTATTGGCTGGTTCACTTTGATACTTGACCAACTCCCCAGGAACCTCCATGTCGCCCTTTTCCTTATAAAATGGATTTCGTTTGGATTGGTGCTTAATCTCCAGTTGGAGACCAACTCAGCGGCTTATGAATCAAGCTGATAGTAACTCAATTTAGTGCCTTGTTTAGGAAGTCTGCTTTTTGCGATGCACATACTTATACCCATGCCCAAGCTCGTTCAAGCAGAGCTAGACATGGCTGCTCAGTGTGAATCAACAACGGACCATGAAAGAACAGTGCGCTGAGGACCAGCGTCCCCAAGATGTCGATCGTCAGGGTCGACAGCGCCCGCGCATCTTACCTAACCTGGTCGTTGAGTTTGGATTCTGCGTGGCTCTGATGCTATCCCAGATCATGTCGGTACGTCCATACGAACTCTCCCCCGATCTTCAGTCATCTTACACTATGACAGGAATTCTTCATCTCCGGATTCAACGTCCTCATCCCATCTGTCTCCCAAAGCCTGAACATCCCCGCCGCATCCACCGGCTGGCCCTCCAGCGCCTTCGCCCTCACAGCCGGCAGCTCCCTCCTCCTCTTCGGCCAACTAGCCGACAAATACGGCGGCTTCGTGGTCTTCACCTCCGGCCTAACATGGCACCTCGTTTGGACCTTAATCGCCGGGTTCTCCCAGAACGAAATCATGCTCAACTTCTGTCGTGCTCTACAAGGCTTCGGCCCGGCTGCCATCCTCTCCGCAGGCATCATGCTACTGGGTTCGATTTATTCTCCAGGTCCCCGCAAGAACATCGTCTTCAGCATCTACGGCGGCTGCGCCCCGATAGGCTTCTCCGCAGGTATTCTCGTCTCCGGGATCGCGGACCAACTCCTGAACTGGCGCTGGTACTTCTGGATCGGCGCCATCCTGATCCTAATCACCCTCGTATCGGCCCTCATCTTCATCCCGGCTCCGATCCGCACCCAACGACCCAACCCAACCCTCAAAATCGACTACCTCGGCGCCACCCTCTTCATCTCCAGCCTTATCCTAATTTTCTTCGCCGTCAACGACTGCGGCCACGCCCCTAACGGCTGGCGCACTCCATACATCCCCGTGACCCTGGTGATCGGCTGCATCCTCCTCGCCGGGGCAATCTACACCGAACACCGCCTCACCTCCTCCTCCACAGACGACAGCAAAACCACAACCACAGCACAAACCCCAACCCCAATCCTCCCCCTCACCCTCTTCCGCGTCCCTCACCTCCCCGCCCTCCTAATCGCCCTCTTCCTCTTCTACGGCACCTTCGGCATCTGGCTCCTCTACACAGTCACCTACATGCAAAACATCCTGCACATCTCCCCCCTAATGGTGGTAGTCTGGTACCTCCCCTTCGCGCTAGGCGGTATCGTCCTCAGCTTCGTCGGCGGGACGATCCTCCACATCGTCCCGGGTACTATCCTTCTGATACTCTCGGGCTTAGGATGGGTCATGGCCCCGCTTCTGTTCGCCATCCTTCCCAAGGAAGGGGTGAGTTACTGGGCGTATATCTTCCCCGCGATGATTTGTGGGACCGTGGGCGTTGATATCACGTATAATATCACTAATGTGTTTCTTACTACTACGTTGCCTGAGCAGCAGCAGGGGTTGGCGGCTGCGGTGGCGAATAGTGTGTTGTTCCTGGGTGTGAGTTTCTTTGTTGGTTGGGGGGATTTTGTTGCTGAGATGGTGGATGGTCAGAGGAAGGGGTATAAGGCGGCTTTTTGGTTGGGGGTCGCGTGTGCAGGCGTGGCGTTGGCGGTGTTGGTGGGGTGGGTGAAGATTGAGGCTGCGAGGGGGGAGGATGGGAAGGAAGAGGAGGGCGGTGGGTGAGGATGTCAGAAGTGTTGATGGGGTCATTCGTATCATAATTTAGAACTGGAAATACATTCACGGAACCTACCTTGAAATCCTTGGGTCTGTGACAACAGCTAAGATGTGAATGAGCTACATAAGTACACTAGACCCGAAACCGCCTTCTCCTGCGTAAACTTCTTTGCTTTTCACCGCCGTAAGCCACTCATAAGTCCTAATACATGCTGAAGAGGCAAATTCCTGAAACCCAGTCTGCTTTCTGGAACGACATTGAGTTATATCATGGATCAGAAGGAAAGGTGTACCGAAGAGAGGTCACTAGAAGATACGCCGGGGACGCTCCAGTTCACAAGGACTCTCGCAAGAACATACCGACTTTTTGGGAACTTGTTCCTCTCTGAGCCGCCTCTGAAGTTGCGTGACAAAGTGGATGAACTTCGACCTTATTTGCTCGAGCTTGAACATCGGGAGAAAAGCACCGGTATGTAGCCAAAAGTGGCTAAGTCCAGTGAGAGTTTCTACTAATCAGTCATCGGTTTAGAAATCGATCATAAGGCAATATCCGATGAACTATCTTCCTTCCAGCTCGCAGAGACACAGCTCTGGAAGGAGCCACTTCCCACCCGTTGTTCGGAGCATATTGTTCGTCCATCAGGCTCATGGCAGGCACGTATCGCTCATCACCTACACAATCCTTCCTATACCACCCTTCACGCCAAAAACGGGGAGGTTGCTGATGCTACAAATGGGTGCACGGCACTCATTATGAACCATCACTACGACCCCGAGCGTCACTTCATGTTTGACCACTTCCACCGACGAGAGGACTTCTGCCCATTTGCAAAATATCCGGATCATATCCGAGCTTTCCATGAGAATCACACGGAATGGATTCGAAACACACTGCAGGCAAAGATAGAGATAATATACGGTTCTTCGGTAAGAAAATGGGCGATGAAGCATTTGGATTTGACATCACTTAATCTGTGGGGGGAGTACGAAGGTGTTTGGCTCCACTTCGAGTGGAAGCCGATTGTGGCAGGGAAGAAGATCGCAAGGATCATTATATTCGCGCTACACCCACAGAGATTTCTCTCCTATCAGTCGAGGTCACAAAGAGAAGCAATAGAGCAGGATTTAAGGATTAGTGTTGCCCATCAGTTGGCGTGCCTGCCTTTTACTGATGATTACTATGCTACGAGGCTTTGGACAAGTAAGGCTGAATTTATTCAGAACACGTATTTCAATGCGCGGTGTCTAGCCGAGAAAGAAAACTCTCGGTTCGGTATTGTCGACCTGCCGAGGCAAAGAAATATACCAACACCGGATGCTGCATGCCCTATAACCACAGATACCAGCGGGGTCATGAGCCTAAAAAGGTTGGATGAGGTGCTCTTGAAAGTTTTGGACAGTAGGAAGCGCCTCGGCTCGCGAGAGTTCAGACAGGAATATAAGTCCCTGGATATGCAAAACGACTTGCTGGAGCCGTTCCCCTGTGCGGTCATGAGAGAATGGTTTGAGACCCAACAGCATTCATTTTTTGGTGGAATATCCATCAGGACTCGCGACGACCTGCTCTTTGCGTACAATAAGCATCGTGTTGGAGGTGATGAACCACAATCATCTAACCTAAGTACCATGGAGTTAATTCAAGGCTTGATGAATATTCAACAAGCGAGGATTCGGAACCGCATCTATCGTGTCTACCGACCAACAGCCAGATCCTCCTGTTACTATTCCACATTTGAAAGCATGCCTTGTGTATGCGACAACTGTCGCTGCCCGCAGCCTCCCGATCTCCCTGAATATACCACCGTTGCAGCTCGCAAGCTGATCCGCACCGATGATGAGTGCGAAGGGTATTCCACTACCGTTAAACTCTGGTGCTTATACTGCAGGGAAAGGACTGTGATAGGGAAAACTTCCATTCGAAACCGAGCACTGGACAAAAGTCCCCAATGGACCAAAGGAGCACGTCCTAAATACATTCCCAGATCGTTCACATGTCATAACTGCTCTCGCAATGACCAGCATTTTGTTCCCATCAATGGAGATATATCCTTCATCCCCCTACGCGATCTCGCTATATTTGCGTTCAATTTCTCGTATATGGACGACCAAACCCTGATCGCGCATCTTGATGCCCGCCCCTCGAGCACATTCACCGCTCGGGGCTATACCAGACATTCACAGGTAAACCTCGGTAATGCCAACACGCCCGGGAGTCTAGATACCGGCCCTCCCCTAAAGAGGCGCAGGGGCACGAGAAAGGTTGACGCATCACAAGTACAGTTGCAGAATAGGATTGCTGGCGAGCCTTCTGAGTATAATGACGACCACCCGACGGAACCAAACGGCGGCAAGTCTATGATTGAAAATTATAGTAAGCCAGCTATTATCGAGTTAAAATGCAGCAAATGTGGTCAGCGCTGTGGTAGCAACTATCGACCTAGGCGGCATCGAGATACGGGTGATTATATCGCACTTTCGAGGCCCCAGTGCCCTCAAGGTTGCACGAACCAAAAAGTCTGGCTAGTACCAGTTTCTGATATTGAATATATGACGGCCAATATGCTAGAAGCCCGGTAGAGAAGCGATGAGCGCCATCGACAAAGGTACGGTCCTGTTCTTCGTCTTGCTAAGCCTCTGTCGGAGAGAGCTCTGGGGACGACTAGTTGGAGGGTCAGAAGTCTCGGACAACAAAAGCTACAGAATGAGCTACATCTATCTTGAGATTTGCAATCTCACCTTTTCCTCACTATAGACTGCTTGGAGGGAAACGAGAAGTCAACGGGGAGGCACACAATATAGACGAAGTCATGATCATTTGAAAGAGGACATTGCGCTAGTCGAGCTCGCTCTTCTTCGTCCAAGTCGTCATTGCCTATGGTACGTAAAACATTCGGAAAGGGGAATCCACGCGGTACGGTCTCTTGCCCCACAAAAAAGGATAGTCTTCCGCTCTGGGGTCTACACAACATCCGCTACAGACCTGCTTCTCCGCTCACACTATACCCTTTGGGTAATATGCTTTTAGCTGCGTAGTCTCGCTATTCTAAGTTTTTCTTTCTTTTCTTTTCTTTTCTTTTCTTTTCTTTTCTTTTCTTTCCGTGTTAAAAAAGTGTTAAAAAAGATGAATTTGTTCGATATTCACAGCAGAATTGGTCGCATCATTGAGATGATTATTCTACATCGAAACGGTTATCTCCCGAATAAACTTCTGCATGTATCAAATTGGAGGCTAAGCATGGACGCAATTGGCAAGGAAAGTCCCTTTGGACCAACTGGTATGAAGACCCAGTATAGAAAGCGTTGCAACTAGGATACTGAGAACAGGCTAACCAGTGCTGCGTGCTCTAGTCTAAATAATATATATTGTATAGCTCCGGGCAGTTTAAATAAGAACATTCTTGAAACCTGGGTTTTGGTTTAACTAAACTAGACACATCATTCCCGTGGAGAAAGAAGAATGCTTGCTTCCCATGAATTTCTTAATTTCTGCTCGGATCACCAAGGTATATATAGTCCTGTAACGGCTTCTTCCATTTGTCATTGAGGATAATTATGTATAAATCCTACTAGTCTTGTCCAACTTCGACAAAACCCGCCCAGGTTGGATCTCGCATATATATAGTTGCTTCTAGAATGGAGAAAGACTTATATAAATAGGCCGGAAAGGGAAAAGGATCTGAGAACTTCTCAAAGCTCCCACAAATCCAGACTCGTACAGCTCTGCGTGATAGTCAATCGAGCTTCCAACCCAGACCCAGCCAATCCATCAAAATGCCTCTTCCAATCGCCTCCACCGCATCCCTCTTCGAGGATGCCCTGCAGTCCAACGAGGCAATTGAAGTCCCCATTGGCGGAGTCGACTTTGTCTCCTTCACGAGTGGACAAACCATAAGAACACTTGGTACGAGGAGGTTGAATGGCAATTCGGCTCTTGTGCTCGTTTCCACCAAAGGTGCCATTTTAGCTAACGTTCCTCTGCCCCCCTGCAGCATGGAAGAACATAATGCTAGTCTAACGCAACTGTGGAAGAAGACGACCGCCTTTCTGAATCTCTTCAACGAAAATGCAGGGCTCTTTTTGGGCCCGGATGAGAAAAGGTATGCAATGGTTTATGGACCCTCTGCGAGACCTAAACCCTTCCTGAAATATAATGCGATCATTGACTCCATCCTTTCGAATTCGTTGGGAGTTATTGAGAAACCTAAGATTGTCTCATATTCGTATGAGGAGGGCGGCCACAATCAGCCTGAGAGTGGTTCTGTCTTTATTGATGGAAGAGGTGAAATTCCTAAGGTGTATGTGGAGGACAAGGATCAGAAATGGTTCGAGCAAGAGCGACAAAGATTCTGATCGTAGTATTGTCTGCGCAGATTATTGTGAGATGAATACGAACCAGGCTGCTAGCTTTTTCCTTTCACATAGTTGAGCCCGACATAATTGGACCGACGCAAGTAAAACAGTTTCCAAAACTACAATCCATAACCATGTTCCATAAATCATAAGTCTTTATAGCAAATAATTTAGATAAGATTACCTGAGAGGATCAGGGCTGTCCAGTTTTATGACATGGCCTTAGGATTATAGCGTTATTGACAAATCTTTCCGGCTAGGTCATAGCACATATCACGGAGAACAAATGTGTATCTCTGTGCTTCCTCTTCTATATTACAGAAAACCCCAGAATGACTACTGATTACTGAATAGATAGAACAGGCAATTAAAGATTTTACACTTCACAATCACTGTCATGCTTTGCGCCGACCAGTCTTGCACTCCCCACACAAGTGCTTTGTAGGCAGACTCAGACTGGAAGAACGGTCACAAATATAGCGAGAGAGAGAGAGAGGCAATCCGTCCCATGTTGCTTATTGCGATAGTAGAACATTTGATGTACGGTAGATCAGTTAAAGGGGTCGGCTTGTGGCATTGCTGCCTTTGTAACATTTACCACATTCTTCGCTATATGGAGTGGAAGAGGGGGTAAGAAGGTCTAGTGTTACCACAACCCGTTTTCTTTTTCTTTTTCTTTTTTTCTTTTTTTCTTTTCATAGAGCTTTAACCCAAGGGAAAAAAAAATAGGAGTACTCTCTTGATGATATCTGACCTAATTTCTGGTTTTCTAGCTCGTCTCACTGGCCTTGGGTCTGGGTCCAGGGGATAGTGAGACCAGCTGCATCAGTGTGAAGTTATACCCTGCAATGAAAGATTTATCAGAGCGGCACAAGTTACTACAGAACTTTTTCGGCAATGCCTTCTCCAAGTATGGACTACTAAAACTAAGGAAAGCCCAACAAGATGTCATGGTAGGTATAGCCCCCAATCTCATATTCTCAAGACGTGTGATTGGAGGGCTACATTACCACCGTCTAATTACATTATATTGAAACATATTCGGTTTTACGTGGGTAATACTGCATAATATCACAAGACCTGACATACCCAGTAACTGCCAACCATTACTTATCCCCATTATGCCCTAACTACAATTGCCTGCATTAGCGTACCGGGGAAGTCTGGACAGCTCACATACTTCCCATTCCTTCATCTAGTGCTTATCGCTCCTCCACTCCACCCCATTTGCCCCAACAAATTCCTGTTACTGCTCGCCAATAACATCTCTGTGATCAACATAATTCAGGAATTTATGAGGCTTTCCTACCTTTCCGCCTAAATGTCGCATATTTCTGTGTTCTTGGTACTGTAGCTGCTTGGAAACTAACCGGCAGCCGAGCCGCGTAGTGGAATGATAGCGCTGGTGTTTCATCCGCCCCTCCTTCAGAGCTCCAGTCGAAAAATCACTCACTTTATGCATGCACATGCTAGCAATTGAGTACAGCCACACTGGTTTCCCCATGCTCAGTTTGCAGCCGCTTACTATGTTCGTCTCTATTTGCTCTTGGGGGCGGACCAAAAGCAAAAAGATTACGGAGTTACTAGTGCGCGCGACACAGTAACTGTGCCTGAGCTCAGTGCTTGCTAGGTGAGGGTCATGATAGAGAACGACATAGTAGAGCGATGCTTCGAATCATTATGAACAATCGATAGGACTAAGCCCACGTGCTTCTGGGAATTAATTTAGATTGCTCCGTATATCTATTGGTTACTCCATAATACCAATCCGATGCTATTGATTACCCTCGCGTGGTGATTGAAGTGTACATTGGAAAAGCCGAATTTCCGGGGCAGGTTGTCATACCACTTGGTGAGAGGAGGGAGATATTTACATGTACCTCCTTGATAGGCTCTAGCCGGCATTTGGGCAATGAAGTGTTCACGGCTTGATTGCCAGTGTCAGACAAGATAGAATTCCGGTTCTGAGGCACATCGAGGGCTAAGTTCCCCCTGGCCAAGCAAACACTGATGCTAGGCTAGGCATGCATAACATACCGCAATGTATGATTTCCAACAATATATTGATCCTGGCTTAGTCCCTCTCGCCCCCTCCTGGCCCCCATGTCTAGACTGTTTGTGAAGCGGGACACAGAATGCAGCGATGGTTTGATTCCACGTGCCGTAAGCCTCCTGAGTTGTGTTCCAGAGTAAAGTTGTACATCAACCCTGACAGCCGCAAATATAAACTGGGAAATGATCGTAGGTTGATGGAAGAACCAGATGGGATTGGATCATCTAGTGTTTCCCTTTAGAAAAGTCTGAATCGGCTGCAGTAGTTCCCTACTATTCAGATGCTGAAGGACTAGGTTGCACGTTACACTACTTTGTCACGTACATAGTAGTCATCCTGATGAAGGTTAAAGGGGGGCTGTGACGAGGCTTGTTAGATTCATGAAGTATCCTTTGTTGTCATGCCATGGATATGGGGAGAGTGTAGCAGGTTTCTGCTGTAACCTGGCACAAGCAAGGGCTCTGCGCGGATGTCGCACCGGAAGATGGATCAAGGAGGGAGGCAGGGGTAAAGGAGGCTGTGCTAAGAGTCCATAATATTGCTACGGAAACGTACATGAATCGAGTAGTAGTTACATCAAGCGCTGATTATGCATTAATTGTATGGAGCTGAAGCTCGAAAGGTCATACAGATAGCTTTCGACATATCGGTATTACCAAAACATACAGATACTGTACGATACAAAGTGTAAACGGGAGCAGAGTGTATTGGTGGCGGTGGGGGTCGGCAGGAGCCGTAGCCGTTGCGGACCCGGATGAAGTAACAAATGAGATGTGACGGCAGGTGATGTGATGAGATATGCATGCATCAGTTGATCCAGTCTGCGTAGAGGTGGGAAGTTTGGGGGTTGGTTTTATTTAGCGCCATGGTTGACATGAGTCCTGACATTCACACACATTCACACAGTTCAGGTAAGTTTAATAATAGCAACTTGTTGCACGGCCAAGGCAAACGGCGGGGAATTCCCGACTGGACTAGGTGCATATGTCCGGGCTGAACAAACCCACCACCCCCTCTCCTGCCAACATGTGCGGTTGGCCTTCCCCTGCGGCAAACATGCATCGGCACACTAGACCAAAACATCAAGCTCCGCAACCTGTTAGCCGCTCAAGCCGGTGGCTGGGAGACAAGTTGGAGGAGTGCAGTTACTCCATTGTGCTTACTTTACAACCAAAGGCCCGGGATCAGGGGTGCAGCAGCCTGTTGACTGAACAAGAGGTAGATAGCGAGGGACTCCTCGGGCCCCTTCTGCAGTGTTACACACATCTTGGTGTACTACGTGGCTGGAGGCACTGGCACCAACGCGAGTCGGACCACTTTCCCTGGCTGAACGTCCTTAATTTTGGGGGTATGGGCCGCCTGGGCCTACTAACGGCTCCGGCGCAATGCATTGAATTAATTTAATCTAGTCGAATTTTTCAAGGACACCGCCGCCAGATGATCATTCTAAAGATAAGTTGCGAAAACTTTGAAAATTCACACCATGCCGTCGACATACATTGGTATGTGTTTATCATTGTTTGAAAGTAGCATACTACTTGGTATTTACTGCAATGGGAAACGATCCTTTGTGCAATGTTCTATGATGTGGTGGCGGATATATTGGTTTTCCGCCCCCAATAAGAACCCCACCACGGTTTCTTAGTAGTCTGACGGGTTAGGGCTAATCGAGATGCATATTGTCTAGACTAACTTGTTTAGATAACTAACTTGCGTAGGTGGAAGTGGGCGACGGGGCCAAGTGTTTATGGAAGCTGAAGCACGGAGGATACCAATGTTACCATTCGTGTGGACGTGTGACTGCTACGAGAGGGGAAGCTATTTTGCGAAGGTGTCCATATTTGCTAACCATCTATTGATTCAATACTGAAAATTAACAGAGAAACTACTAGCAAATAGTGTTATCCATAGGAACCAAAAACTTCGGCATAATCCAACCCAAAAAACACCCAAAGCAGGACCCAACTGCATCACTTCTTTTGTCAGTGCGCAGTGGCCAATTCATGGACAATCTTCACGACCTCATCACACTGAGTAAACATTGAAGTATGGCCCGACTCCAACTCCCAGGTGCGCACCTGACATCCAGCGTCCTGCATTGTTTTGATAAATCCTTTTTGATAATCATAGGGAACTGTCATATCATGCTTTGAGCAGATGTAAGCGATATTGGGGATGCCCCCTTCCTCCGGCCGCCAGGCGACATGCTGGAGCTTGCCGTCAAACCCCTTTCCGTTCCAACGCTTCAAGGTGGAAAAGTAGGCAGCAGTCTCCTCGTCGGATCTCTGAGTTGGGCCGACCACTAAGATGTTAGAGTCCCTGGGAAGACATGTTCGGTCGTCGGCGAAGTCAAAGGCCACGTCCATAATCTCGCCGTGGCCGTTCGCGAAAACAACATCCATCATGGAAGTTCCTTCTGTGACGGCGAACCCGGAAATGTAGACTAGCTGGACGATGCCACCGGGAAGGCCCTGCGCGCGACGAGAATTGATCCCAAGGCCGTCGGATAGGGCATTGGTCCCGACCTGGCCGCCATAGGAGTGGAGTAGGACTAGAACCTCACGGCCGGCGGAGACGAGGCTCTCCACATAGTTGCGGACCAGGTCACTGTCTTCTTCTAGACCGGCGTTTGGCGGCCGGGAGCCGTTCAATGTGAGGAGGCGGGGCACGTGGACCTCATAGCCAAGGCGACGGAGGGCGGTGGTAAACAAAGAATAGGATGATGGTTGATGCCAAGCACCAGGGACAAGGATAATAGTGGGATGGGTGGTAGTAGTGGTGGTAGCCATGATGAATGAAGTAGCACAGAAAAGAAAGGATTTGATAAGTATTTACTGGCAAGACGGCCTGGTAGGGGAGAACTGAGACGTAGAACAAATGGGCAGTTGATTCGATAAGTAATGCTGCGATTTGGGAATGAAGACCCTACAAGGACCGAGTATCCCGTCTCTTAAGTAGTAACGTCAGAGGTAGGCTGTGTAAACGGAGGTAAGCAAACGCATCAGGGGATAGCAAAATGGCCTCTTTCAAGTGGGATGCACTAAACTCATGAATTCCCAGTTCAGGGCGCAAATTTTGGCCCCCATTTGGTCTCAGACTAGTTATGGAGACTAACTGACCCACGGAAGTATAGACAGGCTAATGGGAAATTCGAAACACGGCGCAGCACCTTTTGGCGTTTTAATCATGTACGTATTCTTATCAATTTTGTTATACTTCCCTTCCACCATAAGCATCAGCAACAGCCCCCAACCGGACCCCATCTGTATGCTCAAGAAGCTTTCCGTTACGTACATCTGAGGGTGTATGTGCTGAAAGAACATAAGATAGAAAATAATCACTTGGTTACAGGATCCCAATTCTGCAAGAATTCCATCTTCACTTGAATCTTGGGCACATCGCCCAGGTGGTCAGTATGTTCTTCAGAATTTGCCATCTCAAGGTCAGAGTACAGCCCTTGGCGGGAACCATCACCGTGATACCGTTCCAAGGTCGAGGAGCTGAAGATCGACTTCCAATTGCGAAAGGGGCGGGCGTATGTCATTCCGCTCCACTTTGGTGAACTGCCACCTCTAGTTGATCGAGATGATCGGATATGCTGAACCAGATTCGGAATCATTGGCAGACAGGAACAAATGATGCTCATGTTCGTTTCGACATTAGTCCAGATTCCTGGGACGATGAAAGTATCTTTTTCAAAAGTTGGTGAGTATAATTAGTTCACAGAAAAATAAATCGCAAGCACGTACATGTAAGATCATTAACTTCTACCGTGGCCATATAGAACAGCCGTACAACACTGGTCACGCAGGTACTGCGGGAGATGTAAGCATGATTCGGGAACAGTAGAATTTACTCCGGGGACGGATCCAGACTCACAAGCCACCGACACTAAACACCAAAGACAGCAAAATCCGGCGATGGCGCGTCTGGTTTAACCGCCATACAACTGGCTGTGGTAGGGCCAGAATGATCGCATCAAGCAATATGTTAACCACTCCCATGGCAATCCAGAAGCTTTTGTTATCGATGGTCGTGCTGGGCTTCCAGAATTGCCACTGCGCATCAACTGGGGTATAGGCAAAGATGAGCCCGCAGACCGCAGCAGTACATGCCCCAACAGAGAGGCCTGCGATTACCCAGGTACATCGCAGGAAGGTCTTATTGATTGAGAAGATGCGTTGATAAAACAGCAGAATAGAGATTTTGCTCAGCCCCACGCTAATGTTATAAAACACGTTGTTCGCTAGCACAATCTAAGCAAACGCGTCCCCTCGAATGTTAGACAATGTCATAATAGATACATCTTGCGTTGATACGTACCTGAAAGTATCTCTCGAGCACAAGAGGATCCTTGTACTCAGTGATGTGGAAGCCCGAATGACCCACGGTTGCACCGAGAGTGGCCGTGCATAGGAATCCATAGGCAAAGATCAGAGCAAGCAGACAGAACCAGTCATCCCGTTTGATGGATATTGTGAGATAGCGTGAAATAAACCGTGTAACGACCAAGCATGTCGACAAAAAGGTCATCACTCCGGCCTCCGAGACAAAGGCAACATTGAGAGGACTAAAATGAGTGGGATAACCGGGCTCTGCTTGCGAAGTCATTATTTGATCGTATACACTTGTGTAGAGAGATGTACAATTGACAAGGTGAGTAACGGATGCGGACTAAGGAAAATCTGTCAATCTTGGGCTGGGCCTTCACGCATCGTTCCGGTTTAAATTATTCGCAAGCCAGCCGTAGGGTACTATTTAATCGCTCATATGCAATAACACAAACATGGGGGATGTAGAGGCTAAGATGCGTGTGTTCGGCTGTGTTAGTGCAATCATAGCTACCGGAAATGGGAGGCTGGATGAGAATAGTACTAGAGAGTAAAGCTACCCATAATTGCGGCGTAGTCAAGGTACAGGGCAAGACAGTGGCGTGGACACCCCCAATTTATTTGTTTTATTTTTTTTCCTATTTCACAGCATATGTAAGGCTATGCCAACAGTGCAGGACCATTGGAGCTAACCTATGAACATCTGTGTAGCGCCTTTGGTGGAGAACAAACAGCTGAATCCCAATCCCTGCAAACCGCCCCGTCCTAGTTCCAACGATTACCATATGGCTCAAGTTGATATCCTTGGGAACATGTGACAGATTTGATTAAGCCAAGTGGGTACGGGCTGTGTTGCGTATGGTGGTGTTGATAGCCTGGGCAAGTTGATCGACTCCATCGCTGTCAGTGGGAAACATATGACCTGCTTGATGCACCAACTCTACTCGCCCATTTGGTGTACACATGTTGAGGAGTTCCTGACTCTGGTCCGGATAGTCAAGATCTTCGGGACTCCAGCAATGCACAGTAGGGATATGGAGTGGGTATGGGACTCGGGAGAGGGAAAGGCGCTCCACCTGGCCCTGCTCCAGTACAGTCCAATCACAAGGTAGGATACCGCAAATGAGAATGGCGCAGCTGAAAGGTGGTGTCGAAAGACCAAGTCGGTGATAGTTGAGAAGAAGAGTCATGGCAAGCGCTGCACCTAGCGAGAACCCCATAACTGCATCAAACGGACCATTTTCGCTCGCATATTGCGCTAATGCCGCCACAGCCAGCCGCACACTCTGCGGGGAATCATCGCAGTAGGAGTAGTACACCTGATCATGACCAAAGATCTCTGCGATGTTGGGATAGGCGGGCCATGGCAAGGCTCCGTCAACAAAGTCAAACTCATATTGATTCCCAAGAAGATAGCGAAGACGGGCTGTTAGAAGTTGAGTGGGGGCGTGTCCTAAGGACGGTGGTGGCAGGGGTACGACATACCTGTTTGGGCTTCGAAAACCTGCAATGGTGGGTTTGACGGAATGAGAGTCAGACTAATTGTTCCAGTGTCCGCGATCCCTGTTGCAGTCTGCCAATCACTTACTTCGCTGTTTGAGCCAATTCCATGCAAGCAAAGGATCCGCACAGGTCGGCTATCCATGGTAGCTTTGTTGGGGGAGGGACGACAGGGCGTCGTGAATTGGCTTGGTCTGATTTTATTGTTTTGGTCTCTCCTAGCGGTGGGACATAGCATTGCAGCAAAGGTTCATTTAATCTCTTTGAGAAAGAGGGGAAACAAGTCGATTAATTTAACTGGACAGCAACCTAGTAGGATCATTTGCCAGTCGGCAAGCTAATGCGAAGCTACCAGCTAGTACGTTACGTAGTCCGTTGTAACATGGGGGCCAAGGGCCAAAGAATTCTGGATTTCCATGGGTTATTACGGTACTGTCATACTGTTTTAATACAGTACGGTATTGTACTATATGGTACCCGTTACCGCTACCGAAGGTTCAACCACTAGTGCTCGAGGCATCTATCTATGTGCTCTTGTGTTGCATGCTTTAACATACTCTGCTGAGCCTTGGTTGAGTTTTTGCATGGCTGGACATATCAGCTTGGGTGAGACTTTAGCGTGGTTTGGTTCGACTGGGGTTGCCCAACTGCTTTGTCTCCAAGGAAATAAGAAAGAACTAATTCACAACGAACCTTTGTGGACAGTCCATTGATTCACATGATAACCATTTCTTGTTCATTTCACCTTCATATTGGCAAGACATCAGCGAAAAACGCTTTCCTCAATCTGAATATGCCTCTCCTCCAAGATACCAATCCCAATCATCAGGGTGATAGCGACAATGCTGCCGCCTTGGCAATTGTTGGGTTTGCATTTGAATTCCCCCAAGATGCGACATCGAGCGATGCATTTTGGGATATGATAACCAAGGGTCGATCTGCTAGTACAGACTTCCCCCAAGATCGGATGAACATTGATGCATTCTACCACCCGTCAAAGGAGAGGCCAAGCACGGTGCGAATTTCCTCGACAAGACATTGTCCCCCGCGAGCTAACATGACGCTATACAAAGATCTCAGTACGTGGGGGCAACTTTATTCGAGAGCATCTAGGGGCCTTCGATGCCCCCTTTTTCTCAATCACACCCGGGGAGGCAGCATGTATGGATCCGCAGCATCGACGAATGCTGGAAACAACCTACCTCGCACTAGAAGATGGTGAGCCAAGCCAGTCGTGAGATATTTATTGGGCTAATGGAAATGTCTCATCAAGCGGGTATTCCTATCGAAAATTGTTCTGGGACAGACACAGCCGTCTATACTGGTTGTTTCACTAACGATTATCTCAACCTGTTACAGCAGGAATTTGAGTCGGAACATACACACGCCGCAATGGGCGTTGCTCCGTCAATGCTTGCGAACCGGGTCAGCTGGTTCTTCAATTTCAAGGGCACCTCGATGAACTTAGACTCGGCTTGTTCCAGCAGCCTAGTTGCTCTACACCTAGCGGCGCAAGATCTACATGCAGGTAACTGTTCTATGGTATGCATCTTCCACCTCTACAGAAGCCCACAGTTACGAGCGGGCTCTTCATAGGCCCTAACTCCCCACTTCCTCCCCAACAATTTATAACACGTCAATTGACTCCAGACGCAGGCATTGGTAGGTGGTGCCAATCTAGTTTATCACCCGAACTTCATGAAGATTTTCTCCGCCTTCAACTTCCTCTCCCCAGATAGCCGGAGCTGGAGCTTTGACAGACGCGCAAACGGCTATGCGCGTGGAGAGGGTCTAGTCATGCTGGTAGTGAAGCGAGTTGCGGATGCTCTGCGAGATGGTGATTGCATCCGAGCCGTCATCCGCAATACCGGGTCCAATCAAGATGGTAGGACTCCTGGGATTACCCAGCCGAGTCTGCAGTCGCAGCTGGAACTTATCAATCATACGTACCAACAGGCAGGGATATCCATGGCGCCCACACGCTATTTTGAGGCACATGGACCGGGAACTCCAGTTGGGGACCCGATAGAAGCAAATGCCATCGGACTGGCATTCAAAGACCACCGTACGGAAGAAGATCCACTCTATGTTGGCTCCATCAAAGCCAATATTGGTCATCTTGAAGGAGCTAGTGGACTAGCTGGGCTAGTCAAGACTATTTTGATCCTTGAACACGGTATAATCCCTCCAATTGCTGGGTTTAAATCTTTGAACCCACGCATTGATGCAACGAGGTTGCACCTAGAGGTGAGATATTCCCACCATAGGTTTAAGCGTACGTACCTTTTGACCGAATTCTAGTTCCCGAAAGCAGCTGTACCTTGGCCGTCAACTGGTCCTCGTCGTGCTTGCGTAAGTAACATTACTGCATTATCCAAGCCCGAGACCGATCTGATGCTTCAGTAGATCAACTCCTTTGGCTTTGGTGGTACCAATGCAACTGTCATTCTTGATGATGCTTATCATTACCTGGAGAGAATTGACAAGTGTGGTTTTCATCGTACTCGACAATTTCCTCCGAGCAATACCGAACTCTCGACGAAAGGGCCAGGAGATGGCTCTGGGGTTACGAAAATTGTCTCTACATTGGAGATCCCAAGGCTACTAGTCTGGTCAGCGGCAGATAAGTCGTCAGCGGCGAAGCTTGGCGCAGCTTATCACGACTATGTAGGTAGGTATCCGCGAGACATGGCTGATGTAGCTTATACATTGGCTGCAAGACGGAGTAAACTATCATGGAGAGGGTTTACTATCACTGGCTTAAATGATCAGACTCTCGAGAATACGACAGGGCCAAACCTGCCGGTGCGAGCTCGGGAACGGGCCCGGCTTGCGTTTATTTTCACAGGTCAGGGAGCCCAATATATCGGTATGGGCAGGGAGCTCGTAACACATCCTGTGTTTCTCGATAGCGTGAAACTCATGGATGATGACCTGAGAGCTCTTGGTTGCCCATGGTCTCTAAGATGGCTGCTCGAGGAGGCTGGAAGCGAGACCCCCATCGACAAGCCTGAATTTAGTCAACCCGTAACAACATGCCTCCAGATTGCTCTTGTCGATCTTCTGGGGAGCCTTGGTGTGACTCCTAATATTGTCTTGGGCCACTCATCTGGAGAGATTGCGGCGGCATATGCCGCAGGTTCTTTATCGCGCTCGGCGGCTGTCAAGGTTGCCTACTACAGAGGCCTTTTGTCATCACAGCTGGCTAGCCAGAATACCAACTTGTCGATGATGGCTGTGGGTATATCCTCAAGCAATGCTCAGCCTTATCTTGACCGACTCCACGAACTTGAAGGAATATCAGAAGTGGAGATCGGCTGTGTTAACAGTCCGAATGGTATCACACTGACAGGCCGAGTAGACCAGCTGACCACTCTCCAACAGTGGTTCGAGCGTGACAGTGTATTTGCGAGAAGGTTACGAGTCCCAACAGCCTATCACTCCAGTGCAATGGAGGCAATTGCTGAAGACTATCGTCTGGCTATGGGAGACCTAGCTCGCGGACCAGAATCTACATTTATTCCTATGATATCATCAGTGACTATGGACATCGTGACCCCTGAAATGCTTTCCAGTCCATGTTACTGGGTCCGCAACATGACCTCCACTGTGAGATTTGAAGGAGCGTTATCACGAGCCTTGGTATTGGCGCAAAACAAAGCAAACCCCCGCAAACAATTGGGCCGCAAACACCCTGTTGATTTTGGCATTACCCATCTTCTAGAGGTTGGCCCTCACAAAGCCCTTCAAGGACCTATAGCAGAGACGATACGGGCTTCTAATTTATCCGAAAAGCCAGTGTACATACCACTGCTAGATCGAAAGCAGAATGCACAGCTTTCTTTATTGAAGATGGCAGGGCAACTGTTCTGCGCGGGTTACCCAATCGACATCCTCAGTGTGAATGGACTGGAGCATATCCCGCGGCCATTGCCTCCAAACCTACCAGTTTATCCCTTCAACCATGAGCGTATCTATTGGAGAGAAGGCCGCATCAGCAGAAACTTCCGATTTCCCGAAGTACCACGCCATGACCTTTTGGGAACGCGTAGTCTCGACTGGAACCCCCAAGTGGCCCAATGGCGTAACATCGTGCGCCTGAAGGAATTACCCTGGCTACGGGACCATACGATCGACGGCCAAATCATCTTTCCTGGCACTGGGATGGTGGTCATGGCAGTGGAGGCCTTGCGCCAGCTACCCTGGGTGGACCCGGATCTCGCGAGCATTGAAATCAAAGATGCGAAATTCCTACATGCCATCCGCTTTCCGGAAGGAAAGGAGGAGCTTGAGACTCAGTTGACTCTTAACACAGCATGGCCGAAAGAGTCGGTGGGCATCGCGTGGTCACAGTTCAGACTATTTGTAAATGAAGATGGTAGCTACATTGAATGCTGTCGAGGGCTCATCCGTGGATCTGCAAATCATCAGGCTCCGATTCCGGAGCCGCCCTTCACCAGCGGCACTTCATTACAGAACTGGGTAACTGCACTTTCATATGCGTGCCAGTCATCAGAAAACGCGTACGACAACCCCACTAGGAGGTCGGTGCAATATGGTCCGTGTTTCCAAAACTTGAAGAACATGCGACTGGGTTCCGGAGGCAAGGCAATTGCACACATTGACTTGGGCACATGGAAATCTGGTCCATGTGATAAATGGAGCTCCCAATACGCTGTTCATCCTGTTACAATGGACGGGTTAGCACAGCTTGTTGTGCCTGCGTTGGCTTATGAATTTGAAAACCTGCCCACAATGGTTCCTGTTCGAGCTGCAAGTATATGGATCAATCTCTTAGAACCTTCTATGTTGAATGGCAGAGAACTCCTTGCTGCAGCTCAATGTAGTCCCCGCGGTAATAGGGGCGCCGAGGCTGACATTATCAGCACTAGCTCTGATGGCAGTCAACTAGTGCTATATATCGAAGGCCTCGAGACGACATTTATCGAGGGCATTTCGACGGTCCAGGAACCTGAGAAACCCCGTAATCTATGCACGGGCCTAGTCTGGAAGGCAGATATTGATATGCTGAGCAACGAACAGCTGCTTAGAGAGATCTGCCGCGGTAGGCCCAATGAGCCATACGGTACTTTGAAGCGCCACGAATCACTACAGTTAGCGATTCTCGGTTTTCTGGATGAAGCGGTTGCTTATATTGACCAACACCCTGGTCTGTCCGTCCCCCTGTATCTCCGCCGCTATGTCGACTGGATGCGATACCAGCGACATCGCCTTAATAACAGGCTTCTGACAACAGCAAACAAATGCATCTTGCATGATAAGTCAGCTCGGGATGAGTTGGTCCTGAAACTTGAGAGCACAGATATCGAATGCTACTTCTTCATGCATGTTGGGCGGAACCTCATCGCCATTTTGTCGGGAGAAGTCGATCCACTCGACGTGATGTTTAGAAACGGACTAGCCGATCGCCACTATGAGCATAGGCTGGCAAATGAACATCATGCCTACCCTATATCCCGCTATCTGGATCTTCAAAGTTTCAAGAATCCATCTTTGAAGATTCTTGAAGTAGGTGCAGGAACTGGAGGTCAAACACTTTGCGCGCTGCAGGCCATTTGCTCACAGGGAGTCAAGAGATGCGAACAGTACGATTATACGGACATTTCACCGGGCTTCTTTGCTCAGGCCCAACAGAAGTTCAAAGACTTCCTTGATATTATGCGGTTTCGAACGTGTGATATCTCAAAGGACCCAGTCTCTCAGTCCTTTGAGCCGGGAACCTATGACATTGTACTGGCTTCTCACGTGCTGCACGCTACGGACAGGCTAGATATATCTTTGCAGAACATCAGGAAGCTCCTTAAACCTGGCGGAAAGCTGCTCTTGATTGAGACTACGGATCCTGACGCCCTTCAAATCCCTTTCGCATACGGGCTTTTAAAGGGGTGGTGGAGTCCACTGGACCATGAAGCGCGCTCTGACTTTAGTCCGTGCCTCACGCTGCCTCAATGGCATGAATGCCTCAAGAAAAATGGGTTTTCTGGGATTGATATTGAGATCCCAGGGCAAGGAATCCCGGCTTGCCAATACAGCAGCATTATAGTGTCGAGCGCAACAGCTGAGCACAGAGAAGTGCTTGATACTGTTGAGGACCTGATTGTAATTCGAGACCCCACCCAGACGTATCAGTCCGAGGTTGCAGCCACCATTGCACTTGACCGCCGTGCACTGATGCATACGCTGGATGAGGCAGCTCATCTTCACATCCGACCATCTACAATGATTATCGTCCTCTTGGAACTGGGAACAAGCCTCCTATCTGAGATAAGCCACACCGACTATGCGCTGTTGCAGAGGATCATGATCGAGGCCAAGAATGTTCTTTGGGTCACAGGACCAATTGTAAAAGGAGCGCTCATACCACAACACTCTTTGATAGAAGGGTTTGGTCGTACGCTCGCTTCAGAAGACTCCACACGCAAGTTCGTCACATATGCACTGTCTGGTCTTGAAACAGTGGCTCAAGCCACAACAAATATTCTACGACTATCGTCTCAAACTATCATTAGGCCGGTTGAATTTATGGAGACGAACTTTTCAACCTCAGAGGGTGTTTTGAAGATCCCTCGTGTCTCACAATACGAGCACATGAATCATATAATACATCAATACACTCGGGGTCGAAGAGAGGAGCAATGGTATCTTGATAACGAGCTTGGCTCTGCTCGTCGGGCGGCCACACTGGGATTCGGTGCATCGGGATGCACAAATGACGTGGCATACCAAGAGAACAGCGAATTCCAGGCTTCTACAACAGCAGATGATGAAGTGATTATCCAGATACAAGCTTTCGGGCTGACACCAAGAGATTACCTAGCCGCGAGTGGCCAGCTGAGCCAGAGTGGCTTAAGCACCCAGTGCTCTGGAATCATTCAACAGGCTACCGCCGCGTCGGGTTTCAAGGTGGGAGACAGGGTATGCGCAATTGGGACAGGAATGGCTGGCACCTTTATCCGTGCAAATTCCACTGCAGTAGCTCCCATACCTTCCGATTTGAGTTTCACACAAGCTGCCGCCTTGCCCACACCCCTTTGGACGGCATTCTACTCGTTGGACCACCTTGCAAGGCTCGTAGCGGACGAAATCTTGCTTATTCATCAAGCCAGTACCAGTGTTGGACAGATGGTGGTCCAGCTTGCCTTAGAACGGGGCGGGCGTGTGCTGGCTACCACAGACAGCGAGACACAGAAGATGTTTGTATGCGCAACCCTGGGCTTGCCAGAGTCGGACGTCCTGCTGTCCAATGACCCTTCGCTAGCACCAAAGTTGAAGGGCGCCACCAACGGACAAGGGTTGGATGTAATCATTGGTTCATTCGATGCTGATGCTAGACTCAATATAGCACGGTGCCTTGCTCCTTGTGGTCGGATGGTTGACATCAGCTGGGGGCAGGTAAGACATAGTCAACGAACCGGACAAATGCCGCACCCGAACACCTCGGAGACTGTGCTTGATATGGCACAGTTATTCGACCGCAAAGCGCATAGTGCTCGCACCATCTTTCAAAGAGCCATGAAGTGCTTCTCGACAAAGCCAATCCAGCCACCACAATCCATTAGTGTCTATAAGGCTGGGAAGGAGCAAGAGGCACTGCAACAGTACCAAGAAACAGATGTGGTTGGGGATCCAGTTGTTGAGTTTGTAAGAAACATACCCATTACGGTAAGTGCTACCCTTGATACATGACCCTTTTGTTGCTCAGTATTTCATCTCACACTGCAATACAGGTGAACTGCTCGTCCAAGTCTCGATACAAATTTCCCCAGGACTTCTCCTACGTTATTGCCGGCGGGCTCGGAGGACTAGGCCGCAGTTTTGCACGGTGGATGGCGAGTCGAGGAGCACGTTATATGATTCTGCTCTCTCGTTCTGGTCCGTCGACCCCCACAGCTCAAGAACTTGTTAAGGATCTAGAAAACTTGGGTGTCCGGGTTGCGACACCCAAGGTCGACATCAGTGACGTCAACCACCTAGAGGAAGTACTGGCGCAGCTTTCAAAATCTATGCCACCTATCCGAGGATGTATTCAAGCTACCGTGGCTCTAAGGGTATGTTATATCCCTGTCTCTTCGCACGGCAAGGGGCTGACGTGATGAAATATTATCGCAGGATAACCTATTCGAAAATATGTCTCATGAGGACTGGACCACCAGCATCAACTCTAAGGTCACCGGATCATGGAACCTGCACCGCGTTCTCCCACATGATCTTGATTTCTTCGTCCTTCTTTCGTCATTGAACGGCATCTTCGGTAACCGTGGACAAGCTAACTACGCCGCCGGCAACACGTTCAAAGACGCGCTGGCCCATCATCGGCTAGCACAGAAACAAAAAGCGGTCTCGATTGACCTAGGACTCATGGTAGGCGAAGGAATGGTTGCTGAGAGCGAGTTCCTCCTTACGGCTATGCGCCGGATCGGGCACCTGATGGAGATCGCTCAAGAGGAACTAGTCGCCCTCTTAGACTACTACTGTGACCCAGCGCTCCCTTTGCTCTCCGCAGACGAGGCACAAGTAGTCGTCGGAATTGAACTTCCAGCGGACGTCACGGCAAAGGGGATTGACCTGCATCATTCTATTCGGCGCCCACTATTTAGCCATCTGTTCCGGATGGAATCACGGAATGCGATCGAAGCCGGGAAGGATTCCTCCAGTCCCGCCGACAAGTCTGCAGTGGTCAACCGGCCAGCGGTTCTGAAGGCGCTTCCTTCGGTCGCCGAGGCGACAGACCAAATCGTTGAGTGGGTGGCAGCGAAGATTGCCCATGTGTTGGGATTGTCGCCCTCGGACATCGACTCCGCTAAGCCGGTGCACACGTATGGAATGGATTCGCTTGTTGCAGTAGATCTAAAGAACTGGTTTGATCGGGAAATTGGGGCGAGTATCACTGTTTTTGATTTAATGGGCAATTCACCACTGCGGCGGCTTTCGGAGATGGCGGCTGAGAAGAGTCGGTATCGTGCTTAGTGACTTACCAGTGACCTCAGGTGCTAGCTAGCTAAGTAGAGTTAAGAATTTAGAGTGAAATCTACATGTCAGATAGGAATCGCATGTTGTGCTGAGGGAAGAAATTGGCAGATTGCAAGGCGATTATCAGCGGAAATGTATATTTTTCTTGGCCGCTCAAGTACAGTTGAACGATATCATAGTTCTATGCGTGTTAATGTAACGACCTAACTCAAAGAATGTTATTCCAAGAAAATAAAAAAAAAAAAAAAAGGAGACAAACTTTGCAACCTGGAATGAATATTAAGATAAGTGAGACCACGAGCTTACAACGGAATTAATGCGAACTTCGTCGCTACGGTAATGGACTATTGGATCAGTTTCGTGAAGGTGCTGGATCGAAATTCCCTCAGACGTTGCCACACACCACGTTGGGAACCGTGGACGCCCGACCTGGCACAGCGGCTCAAGATACAGACAATTAGTACAGCGATAGAGCCAATTCCAGGGCAGCAGGCGAATCGGTGTTCTATGTGGAGAGGACTTGCGCCGGAGATGGAGATTTGATGAACGTGAAATTGTTGATCATCGTCCCCAGTTCAATGCCTGTATGTCTTATGTCACTGGGCGATATAATCATAGACTTTCTTTCAAACCCGCACTTCATCTCTCCTCTCTATGGCATATAGTTATATCATGTTGAAGTTTTCTATATTTTATAGTGGTATTACTACGCGAGAATACAAAACGTATTATAGTTGACATGGTAGCCGAATAAATATACGCGACGACTTCGAGAAATCTATCGTAACCGAGGGCTTGGTGATCCCATCCGTGGGTGGTTCGAGACGCCTGAAAGGGGACCTATGAAAAGCTTGGGCTTATTGCCAAACAGACCTCAAATTTTATTGGGCTATGGATTACGAGCTTTTCTATGGCATTGGGATTGTGTGAGCAGACGCGGGCCAGGCACAGAACGTGTCCTACATCTAATTGTAGTTGCCGACAGTGATATCTTCATAGAAATACACCCACTCTCTCGCTTGCACCTTAGTTAAATATAAAATATCAACGGTCTATGCCATAATTATGATGGCTGCATTAATTACCTTAATGTGACTCTAACAGAATTATTATCATTCATTATATCGATAGGAGATACTTCTCGTCAAGACGAGGTGAATATATATACCATATCTCAGAATAATGTAGACTTTATCATTGTCGAGACACAGACCAGTCTGCTGAAAGTTCTCCAAGAGGGAAGTAATACAACATACATACTTTTGAAGAAATGCTCATAAGAATTTTATTCTCTCGCGTTATCGGCTGCAAGACCATATACTCAGAGAAATGGAAATAACCGCCTCAAGCAATTAAAGCTGTGTACAAATTCCAGCCATGCAAACAGGAACAGCGAAGTAGATTCGCAATTATTGGGTCCCTGACACCAAAATCGTAACGTGACTCCCATGAGCACTAAGTCAGTGGCAGCCAAGGAATGGTATACGATATACGAACATGAACTCGGGCCCACACTAAAGACAGGTCGGTCTTGCTGAGTACAATGTGTATCAGCGCAAAGGTGCAGGCATATCGTGGAACATGGGGCTGAGTACCATGTCAGTCTGGCCGAGTATCAACTTTACGGTAAACGCTACACTACTTCATAGCGGCCACTCATCAATTCGGTGGGCTCTGGACTTGTCAGCATCTAGTTCGGCTAGACGAGAAAGATGGGACTGGCAAGGCAGTGACTGATCCTTCACATGCCCCTTGAGTAATACGTGAGCAGATTGTAGTAAAGGCAATTCCAAATAGTAGTATGACAGTGAAAAGACGGAAGTCGGGGCGAATTTTTACTTCAGCATAAGCGTGCATTGAAGGACCTTTACAGCTATATAAACTGGCATACGGCACCTGCCTGTCGGTGTCTTTTTCGGGGATATTGAGTTTTTCGCCTTTGGCTAGACATATTCATATTGTTGACTTCGATTACCGATACCTCACGAACATCGGCTCGAAAGAACCTAGAATATATCAACGTCTTTGAGGATCTGACAATCATGCCGAAACCTTCTACCATCCAGTCCAGCATTCGTGGAAGGCTACTACAATTCCAAAGCAAGGAGAAACCTGCAGAGGACCAACCAACAGCCACTCCACGGACGACAAGAAATAATGTGCAGGCTCAGTACGGAGGTATCGACAAGTCTGGTGTCCTCCAAGCGTTTCCGTCTGCCTGGTTGCCATATATCCAGCTCGTCCGGCTGTGGCCTCCAGCCGCCCTTCTGCTCATTTTCTTCCCTCACGCATTTGGCATCCTGCATGCTGCAATCAGAATGCAAGCTCCAACAGAGCACGTCTTGCGAACCAGCATTACGATCTTTGGGGGCTGCTTCTTCTTCTCCAATGCAGCTCACACATGGAACGATCTGATCGATGCACCCTTGGACGCCCAAGTGGAACGGACACGAAAAAGACCAATCCCTCGTGGGGCCATCACACCAAAAGCGGCTATTATCTTCGGATCCACTCAGGTGCTAGCTGCTGTCATCTTTCTCGCATGTATGCCGTTAGGGGTTTCGACTTCCGGTCTATACGCCTTACCCAACATCATCAGTACGACCTACTACCCGTTCGCTAAGCGGCACACTCGGTTCCCACAACTCGTTCTCGGCTTTTGTCTTGCATGGGGTGTGGTCATGGGAGAGGTGGCCATGGGAGTGCAGCCCATTGCTTACTCTCCAGACAAGGCCAGTGTCGCCGTCGACACTTCGGTCATCTTTCTCGTAACGGGAACTGCTTTGTGGGTCCTCATCTATGACACAATATACGCGTATCAGGACCTTCAAGCCGATCTGAAAGTTGGAATCAAAAGTTTAGCAGTGCTGCTGCAAGACCACACCAAAGCGGTGCTGTGTCCCGTCCTGATGCTCATGACCGGCCTCCTAGTGGAAGCTGGCCGAGCAAGTGGGCTAGGGACATCGTATTACCTTTTTGCAGTGTGCGGGGCTAGTGTGTCTCTCGGTCTCATGGTCTGGTACGTAAATCTGCAGGATAGTCGGAGCTGTTGGTGGTGGTTCAGCAACGGCTTCTGGTGGACTGGTGGCACTATCATGATTGGGTTGTTGGTGGAATATTCAACGCAGGTCAGATTTTAGCTTCCTGCGATGTAGAAGTAACTCCCGCTCAGGGTCCGACGAATTTGCGGTGCGGGCCGCCGAGAGTAGACATCATTCAGCCTGTACACTAAAGTAGCTCTAGTCCGATTACATAGTGGGTGCAATGCTAGAAGTTGTGGGGTGGTCTTGCTTGCTGTTTTGTGAACTCGGCAGAGATGGCATCTGAAGATCAGTCCCTTGTAGTGAAATGTTGAGCTTCAAAGCCCCAGTCTTTCCATGTATTTCACCAAAATCCTTCGTAATGGGGCAATGATCTTACAGAGCATGTATCGTGTGACGGCGTCTGCCACCAGCTTGGCTGAGCGGGCATCGTTTCTCGGCTTCAGCTAGCCACTGAGACACGGAGTCCCACAGATTATACTTCCTTACCCTCTGGTGCAACATGATGAGCATTAGTTGCTGCGTTAATTGTGCTGGAACGTTCATTCCAGGCGTTATGACCGGCCGTGATTGAGTCATGTGATTAGACTACACTAAATGTAGACATGTGCTTCGACATACCATATTACTGATACTGCCCAGCCATGCAGCTCTTATATCTTAGCTTGGTGGTTGGCTGGATCACCTTCCAAGCCGAGATGGCGAACCCACTGCGTAAAAGCACTCTGGTGAATGTTCAAGATACCTCTACTTCTTCCCTAGAAGATATCTTCGCACTTTCTACTCTCGCTGTGAACTTTTATTTTTGGAATTCCCTGGAGTGCTAATTTACCTTTGCGACAGTTTGTCAAATATCTAGGGGCTTTTTGTCGTCAGCATTCCCCCAGTAGATGCAGAAACACCATAATCATAGTCGGAAGTTCACGTGGCACCATTAAGCCGCGGCATGTCATCTTGACCATTGTTGTCCCATAATCCGGTATATCCGGTGTGTAAGTCACAGATACGAATGAAGAAAAGTATCAGGGGTGGGGGCCTTTCTGATGTTTGAATGCCGCCTGAGAACCTTTTCCGACCCCTTTCATGAAATTCCATTGCCAAAAGGTATGCTCCTGAGCACTGATGTCGCATATCAGTGGGGTGGTCTAGTCGATCAGACGAATCGGGATGATTTTATCAGACTTAAATCATGTGCTTTCCCCACTCCCCCACTGTGCCCTGCCCTAGTGACGATAGGGTCTTCCATCGGAGTGATTAGCATGTGGAGCGGGAGGATCGTGTGTAGGGTATTCCTCTTGGTCCCTATTTGTCTGGTCGAGTAGACTAAAACTTGGCACGGTTACCGAATCTGAGTGCAGTTGCCAAGTAGAATATTTTGTAGCGGTGCCTCTCGATAATGAAATACTTTCTAGCAATAGTATCGGGCACCCTTCGCTGTGTAGGATGTATTTGATGATCCTAGACATGCCTACTACTCCCAGAATTATCGGTGGATATACACGATGACTATGAATCAGCTGACTTTTTTGATCGGTCAAATTACAGAAAGCCCCTACTGCACACATCCCTAGCTAAGAAAAGGGATATCTTGAATAAATAATCTTCTCCTGAGCGATGTATACGCTGTGGACTGAAAGTTAGACTTTACATTCAGTCACTGTTTTTCTCCCTTATAGCAAACTGCCTTTGAAACAAAGTCTTTCCCATACGATTGCATGCTAGATCCCAATCACTGCCTCGGGTCCATTTACGATGGTAAGGCTGATACCCAAGTAAGCTACCCAGCCAACGGCCGAGCGTAATCCCCATCCCCATAGCTATAACTGACCCGAAGGGCACCCACTCCGGCAGTGACAGATAGGAGCCCCCAGCATCGAACATCTGCCCACATGGAAATAATCAACTCTGTTAGCCAAAGCTTAGCACAAAGAGTATGAAAGGGGTCATTCAAGGAAACAAACTCACCGACATGACCTGTAATATATCGACATTATTCCCCACAACTACTGTCTCCTCCTGGTATCCGTACCAATTCATGAAAAACAATATATCCAGCTTGAATGTCTCCACAGTATCCTGCCCGGATAATAGAAACCGTATTATCCCACCACCCCCTGATGATATCATAGCATCGTTTGATCGCTGCAGTGCAGGAAATAGAGGCGGATACAATCGATGATTAACCCACGGACGAATGCAGAATCGCCCACTCTGGGGAGTCAGAGTGTACTGTTGGCTCCCAACATCGACGCACAACTCCCCTTCCAGGACTTCTATGTACTCTTCCTGATGTGGATGGAAATGCTTTGGGGGCTTGACGTTCTTGAGGAATGAAGGCCACTTGTCAAGACGGAAGGTGATTTCAAAGGCGAAGACAAAGGGTGGGATGTGCCGCTCCTGGGCGATGATTGCTCCATTGAAGCTGTAGCTTCCTGATTAGAAACAATGCAAGTATTGGATGGAGCGAATGTCGAGGTATTTACGTACCCTTTCTGGATAGAAGGGCCGGAAGGGAGTTCAGTCGAGGTCATGATGGTGAAGGGTTGGTTTTCCCTTCAGCTAGGCCCTCTTGTTAATTTGTAGATGACCATGGTGTCATATCGGGGTCTAACCAGTTAGTTATATGGCTTTACTGACATGTAGCACACATTGACTTGACTAGGGGCGGGAACGAGGACGGAAGTAAACACTTTGTAAGCAGCTGGGATTGATTGCAGTCTTGAATAGTGGGTATGAGAAAATTTGCTGACTGATATTTACAACCCGCTGCTGACATTCGTTGGAGACTGGTTATAAAACCGAAATAAGCACTAAGCTGATGGGTTATAATATCCGCATCAGCATCCAAGTTTGAAACTTGCAGGGAAACACATTACGCAATGCCTTCGGGTGAGGCTAAGACGGGCTGAAAAATATCTAGAAGAAATGCAAGCACCTTTCAGTCCGTCTTTTCTTCTCTAGTATTCTATGACCGGTATCATTGTCATACCTGGAGAGATCGTCCCGATGTAGTCATCCAATACAAAAGCGCTGCTTGCAATTCGTGGCTCAGGTATTGTTTACATGGTACTTCAACTTTACGCTCCCATATTGGCGTATGGCAATGATTGGCAATAGTGCTTTATCGAACCGACCCCCGCACGGAAGCGTTGAAGATAAGCAGCCGGCGAGATAACTCGGCTAGCCTTATACTTTAGCGACCATGGCAGCATAACTTGACGCACGCCGCGCCTAAACTTACTTTTAGGGTCGTGCCGGAAGGTCGGTGCGAGAGTCGGTCGGCCCTGTCCGGTTAATCCTTAACTTCATGGAAGCGGGATGCGGAACTCAATGCCACGGAGCAGCAGTGTCGCCTAAACCTAACCGTTTGGGAATGCTTCTGGGCATTCCAAGACTCTGCTTATCTCCACACTCTGTTGCAGGATTTATCAGCTCAAGCCTATAAGTCAGACTATACCTCATATTTCGTTCCCAATTCAAAACCACAGCCAACATTTCGTGCGAGATCTTTCACCTCTAGCTATGCCGGTTCCCCACCCCTTTGATCCTTTGAGTCCAAAGGAGATCGCAAAGGCATGGAAAAAAGCGAAAGCCATATACATAGTTGTTTCTAACAGTGGTCTCAGGCTGCGGATATTGTACGCCATGCATTTCCCGGGAAAACCCCCAATTTTCGAGTGATAACCCTGAAGGAACCTCCAAAGGCAGATATGGTGCCCTTTTTGGAGCAGGTTCATAAAGGAAATGGTGCACCGAAAAGGCCTGCGAGAGTTGCTCGTGTCCAAGTAGTCCTTCCTGGAGGTTCTTCTGCAAATCAGTTTATTGAGCTCCTAGTCGACCTCGAGGACTCTACAATCCTTGAAAGGAACACCTGATCGGAAGGCATCCGTATATTGACTCTGATTACATGAAAGCCGCCGAGAAGGCGTGCATATTAGATCCGAATGTCCAAGAAGAGATTGCCCGCTTGCAACTGCCGGATGGTGCTACCGTTGTTGTGGAGTCGTGGGCATATGCCACAGATGGCACCAAGGACACCTCACAACGGACTACCATGGTAAATACATCATATTGATCAAAATGCACAACGGCTGGATGTTAACCAGGTATATAGTGTTGGTTTTACATGCGCTTGGTGGATGACGCCGATGCCAATTACTATGCCTATCCTCTAGATCTGTGCGCGGAAGTATCGGAAGACTTGAAAGTCACCAAGACGTATCAACTTCCTTCTGGTCCAGACGATCGCATTCACGACAAGCCGGAGCCATTCGATCGCCGCAAAATCCACGGCGCAGAGATCGAGTATAGCCCTGGATTGAGAGCTTCACCGCGAACAACCACAAAGCCATACCAAGTGGTACAGCCGGAAGGCCCCTCATTCAAGACACAAGGAAACTATTTAGATTGGGAAAAATGGTCCATGCACATCGGGTTCAACTACCGAGAAGGCCTCACCCTTCACGACATTCGCTACGATGGTCGAAGCCTCTTCTACCGCTTGTCCCTTGCAGAGATGTTTGTGCCTTATGGCGACCCGCGAGCCCCTTACCCTCGCAAGGGGGCATTTGATCTTGGCAATGACGGGGCGGGGATTAATGCTAACAACCTCCGTCTGGGCTGTGACTGCTTGGGTCACATCAAGTATTTTGATGGCTGGCACACGACTACTGCAGGGGACCCACTAAAGCTTCCGAACGTAGTCTGCTGTCATGAGGAAGATGACGGCATTTTGTGGAAACACACAAACTACCGGACGAGGAATGCGGTGGTGACGCGCTCGCGGATCCTCGTCCTGCAAACCATCATCACCGTTAGCAATTACGAATATATCTTCGCTTTCCACTTTGGTCAGGATGCGTCGATTCATTACGAAGTACGCGCTACTGGAATTCTTTCAACCGCACCGATTGATATTGGCGACAAAGTACCGTGGGGTACCATTGTCGCGCCCGGCGTTCTAGCCCCCTATCATCAGCATCTATTCTGCCTGCGTATGGATCCCGCAATCGATGGTCACAGCAATTCTCTGCAGGTCGAAGAATCCCATGCTATACCTGTCGACGTGCACGGCTTTGACCATACCGGTAAATCTCAAGAACAAATCGACTCGCATAGAAACCCCTTCGGCGTCGGATACGTCACGCGCTCTTCCATCGTGGAGGAAGAAAGCGGCTTGGACCTTGATATAAATAAGAATCGCACCTTCAAAATCATCAACGAGAATGTCATTAACCCGGTAACTGGAACCCCGGTAGGCTTCAAATTACTTCCCGCCTATAGTCAAATGCTGCTCGCACACCCGGATTCGTACCATGCCAGGCGCTCAGAGTTTGGACAGCACGCCGTCTGGGTTACGCGGTACACCGAAGAAGAACACTTCCCTTCTGGCCGTCACACTATGCAGTCACTAGGTGGCGACGGGATTGCTTCGGCGATCGCCAAGCGAGCTGGAACCGAGCATTCCTCGGTGCGCAATAAGGATATTGTCATCTGGCATACTTTCGGGTCGACTCACAACCCCAGAATCGAAGACTGGCCCGTCATGCCCTCGGACAAGATGGTAGTTGGTCTTAAACCTGTCAATTTCTTTACTGGTAATCCTGGTCTTGACGTCGCAATCTCAACGCAGGAGAGGAACAGGAGTGTCTTGGTTGAGGGAGGGGATGATGTTGACCCCAGGTCGGGTTGTTGCCATCTGTAATATTTTTAGTTGTAGAGCCAGCCTGCAGTGGCCGATGTGGCTGTAGAATCTCCCTATATAGAGATGCTATGGAACGCCCTTGATCGATGACATACTTGTCACAAATTCCCCAAGCAGTTACGTCTTTCAAGGCCCCGTATATTTCCCCACGACGCAGTAATGACTCTATACCAACACTCTATAAAGACCCATTCTTTCTTCCCTTGCCACGGCCTTCAAAGCTCCAGTCAATCTGCGTCGCCATCCTCACCTTCACCCCCAACTCATTTGCAAACGCACGGACAAGCCCAGGGTTCTGCTGGAACCAGCGACCAGCCAGTACAGCATCGATACCAGATTGCACAACCTCTTCAGCAAGCTTGCCAGTCTTGATTCCTCCAACAGCGGTGACCAGAAGCCTGTCACCAACTGCTTTTTTCACCTCGTGCGCCAAATGCACCTGATAAGCAGGACCAGACCTGATAGCAATCGCAGATTTGGAATGAATCCCACCTGAGCTCACATCCACCAAATCAACCCCATGATCAGCTAATATTGGAGCGAGCCGAACAGATTGCTCAACCGTCCAACTCTCCGGAAATCCCTTCTTCAACCCCTCATCAAACTCAAACCAGTCCGTCGCACTGATGCGCACAAGAAGAGGCATTGTATCCGGGATTGAAACCCTGATAGCGTCGCACACCTCCAGCAATAGCCTAATCCTATTCTCAAAGCTCCCTCCATACCGATCCGTTCGGTGATTACTCACAGGACTCAGAAACTGATGCAGCAGGTACCCATGCGCCGCATGAACCTCAATCGCATCAAACCCCGCCCTGACAGCCCGTTTCGCAGCTCCTGCAAAGTCCTTAACCAGCTTCTCAACCTCCGCCTCACTCAAAGCCCTCGGAACCGCATTAACCCCCTCTTCATGCGCAATCGCTGAAGGCCCAACAATCTCATCCGGCCATCCACCAACCTCCTTCACAGCCATAGCATTGACGCTTAACCACGGAGCAACAGCGCTAGCCTTGCGGCCTGCATGCGCTAGCTGGATAGCTATCTTCTGGCTCTGGCTATGGGCGAATTCGGTGATTCGTCTAAGAGGCTCGATCTGTCCGTCTTCGTAGAGGCCGAGGTCTTGGGGTGTGATTCGGCCTATTTTCTGCACTGCGGTTGACTCCATGATTGCCAGTCCGGGGCCGCGTTGTAGGATTCCACCCAGGTGGGTTAGGTGCCAGTCGGTTGCGTAGCCATCTCTTGCGGAGTATTGGCAGAGAGGGGCGAGGAAGAGGCGGTTGGGAAGGGTGAGGGACCGGATGGTCAGGGGGGTGAAGAGCTTGGTTGTGCCCTCTAACTGGGTTCCTGCTGGTGGGGTTTGTGCTGGTGTGTAGTAGGAGATTCCTTGTGCGGGAGGGTTGTCGATTGGGGTTTGGGTGGTGGGCATGGTTGTGGTTAGGGTTCTTGGGTGCGATTCGGATTTGTTCATCGGTTTCTTGAATTTTATTCGCGCGTGAGAAGAATGATGGAACTCTATTCATATACCAATCTCGCTATTTGCGAAGACCTACGCTGGGTACGATATAAGTATCATTCCATCTGTTATTCTTGCAGGGATTATTGGCCGTGATTATAAATCGGTAGATTAATAATGCCCGATCACGCCATGGTAGAGAAGGTTGCTTGCATGGGGTATTTGGGAGATGTAATTGGGTCACAATAGAGCCCGGCACTAGTGGTAGAGCAAGCTGCATATACTACCGAGGATTTAGAGTAAATATTACGTTCTACTTTGCCTGCGTCCAATAAATAACTTGGCACAACGACTATTGAAGCGCTTAATTGTTATGTCTCATTTGACTTCGAGCATATTAGCTCTGAAGTTATTTTGAATGCAATTTAATAATGTGGCTGCGTGTGGCTAATGCTACAACTTTTGAGAAAAGGCCCCAGGCTATCACCATTTCGGGTGCAAGGAAAATTGATACGTTGACTCTGTTGGATTTGAGTCACCAAAGTTACACGGCACGGATATCCATCTACTGGATGAGTGCCAGCTTTTTCAGACTGATATGCTCTTTCGCCGTGCTGCAGCTTAGGCCTCTTGTTCTGAAAGCCTACAGACTCAGCAATGTGATCAAACCAGCCCCTCTGTTTCGCCTTCATCGCATCCAATTCATCGTAGGCTGGCTTGATATCGAATGTCCGGGCGGTCATCACCAAGACTGTCCGCATCTCGTTGTAGACAAGAGTCTGGCCAATACAGTTGCGCGGTCCCTGCTCAAACGGACGATAGGCTGCCGGGTCGGGGTAAAGTTCGTGGCCTGGTTCAACGAGCCACCGGTCTGGGATGAATTCTCTTGCTCGTGGCCATACCCTTGGGTTGAGATGCGTCGCCTGGTGTAAGATGACGACGCAAAAATCATCTGCCAAGGGGTATTGGTAGCCGTGTCTGTCAGCAAGTGACAAACCATTGGCGCCTTGACGCATAGTGCCTGCAGGTGAGTAAAGCCGAAGGGTTTCTTTGATAACTGCCATTGTATATGAGCATTGATTGAGCAAGGAAGGTTGTTCGCGGAGTTGCAGCGCCGCAGCTGAAGGATCTGGTCCGAATATGTGGTCGTGTTCTTGACGCACTCGAGCCAAAGCTTCAGGGTGCTTAGATAACAAGTGATACACGTAAGCGATGCTGCTTGAAGTGGTATCAGTTCCGGCAAAGAGGAACAATCGAATCTGATAAGTCACATATTCTGCGAAGCGATCGTCTAGCTGTGTAGCTTCAGTGATCTCTTCGTTCTTATTCTCAAGGTATGCTTCCAAGGCTAGAGTAAGGATGGATTTGGCTCTCTTAGAACGAGAAGATACATCCCGTTTGGTTTGCTTCATCTCGGAGAATCGCTCATTCAGGGCTTTACGAATGCATTTGTTCACAACGCGACCGTAATATCCCTGAACTAAAGGCCGGAGTGGGTGTGCTCGTACGCGAGGGTCCCAAAAAGAATGCCATTTGGTAATGTGGCCAAGAGCAGTTGCAATGATGTTGTCGGAATGCTGATGATCAAGGTCCGCGTCGCTAACCTTCTCGTTAGCATTTGCCATACAATGGGAGGAAGGGTAAACCAACAGCGTCACTTTGAGAATGACATCCATAGTTAATCTGGTGGTTAGGTCATCTAATGCGAAGAATTTTCCAGCATTTGCTTTCTCGTGCAACTTCTCACAAAAAACACCAACCGACTTTATAACTTCTGGAAGAAGATCCTGCATGCTACCTGCACTGAATCCCGGATTGAAAATTGATCTCCAGACCTTCCACTCAGCATTTCCCATAGAAATCATACTAGGCCCGCCGGTAATCGGTTGCATGAACCGAGGCTGTATGACTGCTTTGGCAAGGTTAAGCTTATTTGTCGCCTGTGATGCCGCTTCGGGATAGAAAACTATATACTGTGCGGGAGACATAGGCCAGACATCCAATAGAAAGATCTCCGTATCAGTATGTTCCGACGCCAGCTCTTGCGTCGCAAGCACAACATTGGCATCTTCGGGTAGACGATTAACATAGTCTGAAAGAACCAGCAAGTGGCCAGTTAGCCAGCTCCATCCCGCTGGCATTCGCTGAACATGGTGTTAATGATCATATAGTAAGCTTCGCAGGTAAGATTGAGCTTACCACTCCTTGTTTACGGAGGCGGTTGATTTTGGAACGGTGTTGGTAGAGCGCACGGAGTCCATACGCGGCCAGGCTTAGAAACGGTAGGCAGATGGTCAGTATAATGTTGATGGAAGCCATTGGTGTAGACTTGATGTCCCTCGCTTCCACCAAGGCAGAATAGATAGGCGATCGGAGGAAGCGGTTTAGTGAGGGAGTGTTTGAAGAGATCATGGGCAGGAGGCGGTGAGATTAGGCGGGCAGTTGCCTAAAAGGGTAATTGTGTAACACTCCAGTCCAGCATTTCCCAGCCTCGATCGCTGGTTCTGTGTGCAGCACATCTCAACAATGCTTATATTAGCATCTTGCGGAGCCTCAACTGCTATGCATGCCTATGCGGAGGATATCCAAGCGTAAGCCAGAGGCTGTGTCTGGAATGATATTCGGATAAGCCCAAGTTACAACCACCGTTGGTCTGCTCGGACACGCGTTTTGTCCATACGAATATCGAAGATGATGTAAATATCAACTTGTCAGTGGCCTGAGTGCATCATCCCTTGCTTGTATCATACCAGAGCACGGCCGCGATTCCTCGGCCTTACTGCTCAGTACCTCAGCAACTCACCTTGGTGCGTCAAGTGGGAGATGTCGCGTAGTACATGAAGGGTATAGCAATCTTGAAGGAGCCATATTGGTAGCATGAGTTGGATAATGGCATTTGCAACGTTAATAGAGCACTAACTTCCACTGCTGATGCTGTCGCTCAGAGACATAACGGGTACTCCGTAACCTCCGAGCGATGCACCTTAGTCTGAAGAGTTACATGCCTGCGATCAGAGTGCATATAGCTCAATGTGAAAGGTAAACTGGGCCTTTGCATATGAAGGGAAAATATACCAGCTGATATCTGCGCAGGCTACTCATACAGTATTGGTATAGGAAACGGCCCTGGCCTTCATCGTAGCCAGGACACTCAAGACAGGGGTGTCGCTTGTGAGACTCGGAAGGGATATCGATACCGACCCAGTGATGACAAGCGTCCTTGAGAGGCAGAGCTAGATGGCTATTGCTAAGCACGCGTGAAATTTGGAAGAGAGAATATCAATTCCAACATCTCACGTTCTAAGTCCAAAGCGCTGGTAATTGAGGCTGAGTGTTCAAAGGGAGACTGAGAATCTCAAGGCAACCCTCGAGCCCCTTGCTTCTTTTTGGGAGGCATTATCATCCTCGTGAGGTCGATAAAATGCAGTCAGCATTGAGTATGTAGGAGAAATCCAGTGAGCCGCTCAAGTCCCCGCACATTCAACCCAGACACTCGTGCAACCACTGGGTCTGACAGCCCAGCTATACATAAAGCGGTGTTCCCGTCGGAGAGGTGCACCAAGAAGTGCATGTACACCTGTATACGATATGCCCAGATCATTCAGGAAAGGTTCAACATGGACATCTCCTCGCTAAATCTCACGTCTAGTCAAGCTTCTCAGGCTCCGCCGGTCATAGGTGATATCGGTCGAATTACCCAGCGGCAATATGGGGTAAGGCTATTTCAAGCATAATATTATCCGAAGGCGTAACTTTAACCAGATATGTATGAATACCAGATAGCCGTTGGAATATTCTTCGCGTTAGCGTCACTGTCGTTTCTTGGCCGCATCTTCATCCGACTCTTCACCCGACGACGCCTCTATTTGGACGATGCATTCCTTAGCTTTGCTTTTACCACCCTGCTGATAGGAACGGTACTGGGCTTTCTCCGTGCATACACCATCTACTTTCAGATGGCAGCATTGGAAGGAAATGTTGATGCACTTCTCTTTCTCGCCTCACATTTAGAAGAACATGCGAAAGATTATGGCTTTAATATCGCCTTTATAGTCCTTCTCTGGACCACAGTCTTTGCCGTCAAGTGGTGCTACCTGGCATTCTTTCACCCCCTCCTGGTGGGGATGTCACGCTGGTTTATCCTTTATTACCGTTGCACTGTCGGGCTATCCTTTGTTTCGTGGATCTTGAGCGCCTTCGTCGCACCGATCGTTCCTTGCCCGTATACAGGAATGAGGGCAATCTGTAAGGATCCCCCGTCAACGATAATCTCTCACACTAACCATTTAAAGCAAAATGCTTCCCCTCTTTACCTGTCCCGAACAGCACGGTCCTCGCAATGGTCTGGCTTCCACCGATCTTGGATGCGCTCACTGACCTGATGAGTATGTCACTTAGCCAGATGAGGATTAGCTATAACTAACTTTTCCCAGTCATTAGTATTCCAATGCGATTGCTCTACAAAGTTCAGTTACGAACCTTGACGAAATTAGGTCTTGGATGCTTCTTGTGTCTCTCGATCTTCATGTGCACATGCTCCATCATTCGCACCGCAGGCACGTGGTACCACGGACTTCTCGACTACCCATGGCAGGTATTCTGGCTTCATTTGGAGGGGTGCATTGGAGTCACCATGGGATCCATCACCGTCTACCGGTCTACTTTGATCGGATCCAACGAGGTCTCAACTGCGTTCAAGAAATACTTCATCCGGATCAAGGACGCGGTGTTCGGTTCGTCGAGTGGCATAGCAGAGGGGTCACCAGCGGAGGAAAACAAAACCCAGACACGTCAGATTAAACTACCCTCTATTCCGCAAGCGACCATTACAGGGTTGCGAACATGGTTCGGTCTCTCTAGGAAGGACCCTGCCACTTCCAACGGTGACTCCGGACTCACCAGCTTTAACAGCGATATCGATTACCATACTTTGTTGAAAGCCCCCACGGCAGCGGCAAATCACCGTCAATGAGGCCTAGGATCGGCTTTTGTTGTTTCTCTCAATAATCTGGGCATGGATGAACTCCGATACATTTTTTTATGTATCTGGAACTCATGATGATGTTTGGAAGATAAGTAAGAGGCAGTGGTGGTCGGAGACCACGCATACAGAGTTGGCTAAAGATCCAGATGATCACTGGCTAGGTGAATGTCTCAGTATAATATTATCGGGATCGGAGTTAAGACGCGACATGTCATATATGATATACGCGGCGATAGCATATCTCCAGCACAGACAGAAGGATCAGAATGGATGGACCGCGTCAAACACCCGGCTTAAGTCCGCGGACATTGGGTGCCGCTTTGGGCTTAGTGGCTGATAACCGTGATATATAGGACCATCAGGAACTGGTATTTAGAGAATTAGACAGGCTACTTCAAAGATAATACTTTCTATTTAAGATAATCTGCAGTTTCTCTTCAAAAAATTCCTATTCCACCCACAATGGCCTCAAAAGACCTTCCCCCATCGACCGCTCCCTTCTTCCCCAATGTCTTCTTTCATAACCAATTCTGTGCCAAGCCCAACTGGCCACCCGCAACCACAACCCTCTCTGGTCAAGTTGCCATAATCACTGGAGGAAACAGTGGACTGGGATATGAGTGTGCATTCCAGCTTCTATCCCTTCAACTGAGCCACTTGATCCTCGCCGTTCGCTCTCCCGAAAAGGGGGAAGCCGCAGCAGCTAAGCTTCGAGCCGTTAATCCCACGTTAACAATAGATGTATGGCCACTTGACATGAGCTCATATGCCTCCATACAAAGCTTTGCAAAGCGGGTCGAAAACCATCTTTCTCGCCTAGATATTGCTATCCTCAATGCTGGGGTGAGAAAACCCCAGTTCACCACCGATCCGAACACCGGCCACGAGGAAACAATCCAAGTCAACTACCTCTCAACCATGTTCTTAGCTATTCTACTTCTTCCCAGCTTGAAGAAGAAATCTCCGAGGGGAGTGTCGGGCCGATTGACTATCGTCAGTGCGGCATTATCGCTTCTGCCAAGCTTACCCGACGTGAAGGATGCGCCACTTCTAAGGTTGTTCGATCGCCGAGATACATATGACGCCAATGGCAGTTACTGCATGTCAAAACTTCTAGCTCATGCGTTTCTCTACAAGCTAGTCGACCATGTCGCCGCAGATGATGTGATTGTTAACCTAGCAGATCCGGCCTTTGTGAAAGGCACAGACCTGGGGCGGGATTTGCCTGGTTATGCGAAGGCTGTGTTGGCAGCATTTGGAGCATTGACAGGAAGGACAGTCAAGGTCGGTGCATCAACGTATGTTGATGCTGCTGTACTAAAAGGGAAGGAGTCCCATGGGTGCTTTCTGATGAGTTGGAAGATTGAGCCGTATGTATTCCCGACTTTCTTTGGATTTCTCACATAATAACTGACCCGCGCATGTTCAGATTCAATGCGTCGTTGTATACGCCCGAGGGGAAGCAATCTATTGAGCAGCTGTGGCAGGAGACGATGGATGAGCTTGATTTTGCCGGTGTGCGAAGAATACTTGAGACTCTGTAGTTCTCAAAAGGGCCAAAGCACCTAGCCGCTATCATTTGATAGTTGTTTCTGACAGCTGAGATCGGGTTCCTAGTCCTATGACAATGAAGAGTTAGCAACACCAGAGCAATTATATTCCTAAGATTTGACCAACGGGCGAAATACGGAAGAATGGAGCGGATAAAGTTTCTATGTAAGGTTCACGCAATGAAAATCCTCGCTTAGACTTTGAAATGTCTGCGCATAAGCACACCCAATGCAGCATAAAAAGGAGATTCTAGGACTCAATGACGTTGAAGAAATCCGTATGCCTCTCAAATCTCCAGATCAATCGGGGAGTGGGGACAGTACTCCACACGGGCCCACTTGGCCAGCATGAGTGGGCATGAGTCATTCTGAGTCGAGATGAGCACACCAAATCATGATCGTAGCACAGCCCACTCCTGGGCCCAAACTGCTTGCAGTTTCCAGAATTAGCCATGGACAGATTAAAAATGCTACACTTTAATACAGATCTCTCACCTGAGGAGCTCCAGATTCGGGGGACTCTGCCCCACCCGAGCTTCCTATTCCACGTGACGTTACCCTGCAGGCCCAGCTATATAACTCTACCTCAATCCTCATGAACATCACCTGAAATTCCCATTCAAGAGCTCAATTGCACATTCTCATACCCAATCTCCCAATCTATCAGCCTCATACAGACAAATATCACCAACTCCACCCCTCAATTATTACATGACCTCTCCACCATCCACAATGGCAACCACAACCACCATCTCCAACCCCACCCCAACAATGACCTACTACGACATCGCCATGCGGCCCCCAGTAACCCGGAACGCAGCAGCCGTAAATCCCTGGAAAGCGCGCCTGGCCTTGAACTTCAAAAACGCCCCCTACTCCACAACATGGGTCAAGCTCCCCGAAGTTTCCAAAGTCCGCCGCAGCCTGAACCTCCCCGCATGTCGCAAATTCGCCGACGGTAGCGACTTCTACACCCTCCCCATCCTCTCCGACCCTACCACAAATTCCCTCATCGGCGACTCCTTCGACATCGCCGTCTACCTACAAAAGACCTATCCCGCTTCTGGCGACGGGGATCTCTTCCCTCCGCAGAACCTGGACTATGAACTGAAAGAGGAGCTCAAGGTGCTGGTACCACTATCAGAGCGGAATGATACCGAGTATGCGGATTACGCGAGGTTTAACAATAATGTCGACGCGGCGTTTAGTGTGCACACGTTGTTGATGGTGCAGAAGATGCCGTTTGATCCGGAGACGGCGGAGGAGAGCAAGGCGGAATTTGTCCGGCGGGCGGGGTTCAAGTCGTGGGATGATTTTGCTCTTGACGGGGAGAAGAGAGAGCAGGTGTTGAGTTCTTTCCGGGGTATGCTGGGGGACCTGGCGAGGATGTTTGAGAGGGATACTAGTGGGCCGTTTCTGCTGGGCCAGAGGCCTAGTTATGCGGATTTTATTGTCGGTGGGTGGTTGAGGATGTCGAGGGTTACGTTGCCGTCGACGGAGTGGGAGCAGTTGAGGGGGTGGCATGGAGGTGTTTTTGGGAGGTTGCATGATGCGTTGGATGTTTATGCTGAGGTAAAATAGGCTAGCAGAGTTGGTGAGAGGGGGAACTTGATGGACAAGAATAGAAGAAGGAAGGAAAAGTATTGTATAATAAAGCATATAAAGCTATACATCAAATGCTTAATATAAGCAAGGTTTATGGCCCATTCCCCGAATATAAGGGTGACCACCACTCAAAAATATCGTCTCCAAAGAGGTCATTATCGAGTGATGAGAATATGTCTAATGGTGAAGCTTCTTCCTGGGATGACTGCCTGGGTAGCAACGTTTCCACACCTGGTATGCCCATTGAGCTCTGGAATTCAGATATTGAGGCCTGGGCATCTGTTGACTGGCCATATATTGCGAGTAAGCAAGATCTCATTCTTTTCACCCAGGCCAATGATTTCGAAACCACGTTTTCGTGGTCCGTAATGCCATCATCAACGTTGGTTTGTACATTGCTTAGATTTTCGGCAGTCTTGTCAAGAATAGACGTAATGTCTACAGTTCGTCGAACCATGTTCACGTCCCACGCCGGATCTTCGAAGGATGCGAGTCGAATGAGGGTCAAGATTACGGTTCGGAATTGCCTCCACAGAAAGAAGGGGAAGTATGTATACTCGGTTGGGTTGAAGTTGAACATGATGTCCACGGCGCGTTTCGCTGCATTGAGGCAATTAAGAAGGGCCTCCATGCTGCTGATATCATCTAGAAGAGGGCAATGCCCAAGGCGCGTAAAGATAAGGTCATTGATGCATATTTCTGTGTGCAGGGACATCGCTTCCAGCATCTCTATGGAGTATCAGTGAGGTCTGTTATGCACTCGAATCAGGAGTGGCAGATTAAACGTACTATTCGTGGTCAAGTGCGGGGGTAATTGCTTTCTCATCTCGGATAATTGAGTGTTGAGAGAAAATATGTATGGATAAATAAGACGCGTACTTTGTTCGCTGTCAGTATCTCTTAGTTGTATACGAACATCAGTGACCTTGCTCGTTATGCGCTGAAGCTTGATCATTTGCACCAGCAGTTCGTCTCCTCGAACACATCTAGAGCATTGTATCATTTTAAGACACTCTTCAAGAAATGGTGACCAGACCAAACTCTCCCCAACTGTTTGAAACGTTGCAACGCTGGGTTTGCTATTAGCGGTATTCTTAATAGTTCAATGAATTGCTAACCATGATGTGAGAAAGTGGCAAGCCAATGCCGTCCGTGCAATTACGATGCTCCTCGGCTGGAACCTGCCTGTAGCTCCCTGAATCTGAGATGCAAGCGGTCGAGGAAACATATGAATCAGATTACCCTCTCCACAATGCCGGCTTCGAAGTTCCAGATCGACCGTCAAAGCAGTGCACAGCTGAGACAAAATAGTAAGAAGTGATCCCATAGAGAAGCGAAAGTGTCCCCTATAGATCACGATAAGTCATCCGGTTACTGAAAGTGTGATAAGGAAAACTAACCAGCCGATGAAACACAGGAGACCGTGCAACAGATCCATCGTACATTTGCCTTCTACGATTACCTCACGAGCGGCAACCTCTCGAACCGTCTTTGCTAGACTGCTTTGTTCTTTTGCATCTGTAGATGTTACAGCCATTATACATAGCCAGAGGAATGGCGACTCTCGGTACAGCTTCTCTGAGGTCGACCCATTCTCAAGATATAGAAGAGGGAGAAATTCGGTATAGTGACTAAAGAATGCTTTGAAATGTTGTTTTGCATCGCCAGACGATGGATCGAGACCCTCGGAATGGCTGTGTGGGAATTGGCCCCAGCTTTGTGAGGTGTTAGCCGAATACTTGTTGCCTTGATCTGTAGCTACTTTATCAAGATCACCAACAAGCGGTTGTGCATTCGACCCACGATCTGCAGGCACTGAAGCGTGAGAGGGAGCTGATATAAAGGACCCTGATGACGAAGCAGTTTCTTCGGGTTCAAGGCTACCCTGGCGAGCTTTTAATAATGAAACGAGCCCGTCTAACTTCTGCTCCAGACGAGCAGCTTGAGAGCCGTTGGGTCTCGAGCCACTCCTGCGGACGGTAGGAGAAGGGTTGCATTCTACTTTGAGCCGAAAGCATCTGACCATGTTTATGAGCCAACGATCGCCAATGGTGTTTTCGAGAGGTGGATTACCTTTCACATCCATCTCCAATGGCTCGCAGCATGCATTTGCGTTTGACGCGAGCACAGTTGACGCATGCTCGGCCGTATGCGGCGGGCTTTCCATTATAACGTGCTGTCTTTTCCATCTGATTCAGCAAAGAAGTGTGAAGTATAATTGAGACACTGGATAGTCCATCAGGAGAAATTCAGGCGCCGCTGCACCGCGAATGTAGTGTTCCTGGAATTAGCTGCACCCTCCGGTGGACGGATTTCGGGGGGTTGAAAATTCGAAATCCGCACCCGCAACTAAAATAGCGGGATGCGAATCCCGCTCCGCCCCGCCTCCACTTTCTATACTTTTAAAAGCCCCCTAGAGTCCAAACCATGTGAAATCTGGTCATCAAAAAAGTCATTCTCTTACTTGTATATCAATAAAGATGGATTCAATGAGCAATGCTCTTTACTATGTGTTTCATCTATTTCATTTGACGAATGTCCTGCAATGGTGATCATCCCACACCCATTGTCCTACCATTGATAGCTGACGGAATGCATTTTCACATCATAGGATGACCCAACACAACCCAAATCATCGTTCCAATATCATAAGTGAAAGCGAATCTCGGCAGGTTTGTTTCAAATTTCTTGATCAAACCGGCCGGAGCTTCAGCGTTATCATTAAGGAGCTCCACTCCGAACTGCTCGTCCCGATTTGTATCTTCTACCTTGTCCTCCGCGGTCTCGACACCATAGAAGACGACCCTTCTATTCCTGTAAAGGCCAAGAAGGCCTTGCTTCGTGATTTCGAGAATATACTAATGAAAGACGGGTGGACATACGATGGCAACCGTCCCGAAGAGAAGGACCGCGAACTGCTTGTTCACTTCCATCACGTTATCAAAGAGTATAAAGCTTTGAAGCCAGCCTACAAACACATTATCAAGGAAACCACTAGAATAATGGGTAATGGAATGACCGACTTCTGCCACAAGGTTACCCTGGGCCATCCAGATAATGCCGGTGTCATGACTATAGCCGAGTATGAGCTGTACTGCTATTATGTTGCCGGCTGTGTCGGTGAGGGTCTTACCCGCTTCTTCATCGAAGCGCAACTTTGCAACTCGTTATTACTCGACAATCCAACTTTACCTCGGTCAATGAGTCTCTTTTTGCAGAAGACCAACATCATCCGCGACGTCAGTGAAGATCACGAAGACAATCGTCGGTTCTGGCCGCAGCAGATATGGTCTAAGTACGTCAGCAACTTTGCAGATTTGTTCAAGCCAGAGAATCGTGAGGCGGCCATAGAGTGCAGTTCTGAGATGATTCTCAACGCACTTGAGCATGTCAAGGAATGTCTCATTTATCTGGCTGGGTTGAATGAGCAGAGCATCTTCAATTTCTGCGCTGTGCCTCAGTGCATGGCTATTGCGACATTGGAACTATGCTTCCGCAATCCCGCTCTGTTTGAACGGAATGTCAACATCAAGATCAGCAGGAGTGATGCGTGTCAGTTGATGCTCGAGTGCACACAAGGTTTGCCGGGACTGTGTCGTATCGTCAGTCGATATGCACGACGTATCAAATCCAAAAATTCCCCAAATGCCACCAAGCTCTTCGAGATTAACAAGATTTGCGGCACGGTATGTTATCCCACCTACCATTTGTAGTGAACGAACATTAACAACTACAGATCGAAGAAGCTGCCAAAACTCTGATTCAAACTCAAGAAGGACAAAACCATGAGTGCATTGTCGCTGAGATGGGGCACGCTATTGATGAATGGCAAGACAAATAACTGTAAGTGTATTCAAGAAGCGCACATTGGTAACATGCATGTAGCAGTTATTACATCAGGAAGGCATTATGGAGACCTTAGCCCGGAAGACTCGTTTACAAGTTTACTACAAAATCCCAGAACAAAACGTGAAGATATTGTCCGGATCACCGATTTTGACCACCATCTGAAAGTCTTTAATCAATTTTGGGGGATGCACCAGTCCCAACTATACAAACGCGACCAGCAATGCTTCCACACTGACAATTTCAGCCTCGCTGTAGGTGTCAGCATCCCGACAAACATCAACCACTTGGACCCCCTTTTCCGCTGCAAGCGCAGGCGTCATTCTTGTGCGGGGTAAAACAAAAGAGATAAGAAGGCGATGATGGTCTGCTTTTGCTCCATACTGGAGCATATTACCATATTGCTCATTTTGGTTGTAAATAGCCACCCTCCGCCTTGAACAGGCTGTCAGTCAAACTATCCATTGCGGTGTTTGTTGGGGACCCGTTGGATTATACCAAGAAGCGACACACCGCTACACACGTGGCATTCGCGGACGGTGACCAGAGTCTGCTGCATATCGTTGGAGCACATGGGTTCTTTGAGTTCGAAGACAGTGTCGGGAAGGATCCTCAGGCCAGTGACTCGCAACCCTAATCGAGGTCCCCACAATCTCGAAGTCGCTCTCGAAATAGGATATTAAGCTTGCCTGCGAGCAAACGCGAATCGAGAATAGCCCTGGAAATCTTGACTGGAATTGTCAAAATTGGGCCGGAGATGCCCTTGGAAGTCTGGTTCAAGTTGGCCTTTTAACCGTCCAAGCGCGTGATCATGCCATTGACCAGATGGCAGAAGCGTGCGTCGAGGCAACTGATGGGTAGTTCGCCTGTAGGTTGTATCATTTGCTCTGAGCTCGGCTTATGCCGAAGAAAATTCAGATCTGAACGTCTTATTGGAATAGGTAGAATGACTCACTATCACCATCACCATTATAAAGAGAACGAACGATCTACTGTTGCCATCCCGCTTCATTACAGCGGAAACTTCAAAGTTGTCTGGCGTAAAGACAAGTGCAAATTTCTCTTTTGATACCCCCTCTGCTCGTTAGCTGTCTTCAACCAGTTAAATTTCAACGTCTGGATTTGTACTAAATGTTCAAAGTAGCTCGAGAAAGCTCAATTGTGCCCCATCAATGAAATAACGCCGTTGATGTATACTTCCATAATTTACATCCCTTATAGGAATTCGACCCTATTGACCGTCCTCCATGTTACGCTCGTTGTCCCTGTCAGAATTTGAGATAACTTTTCCCTGGCTCTAACTTTTGGTGAAAGAGCAGCGGTTGAACTCATTGTTTCCATATCCCCTAAGTCCTTTCAATCAACCTTATGTGTTCCGCCACTGTGATTGCGTCTCTCTACCCTCATGTTTGAAATCACTCTGAATGTGGCCATGCAGTCGCCGGCAATCAGTCCCATTTTTGTACCTTGTGCTACATATACTAGGCGTGTACGGTCATGTCAACCAGTGTCGCCCAAGCGATAGAAAACATTTGTATAGAATCTATTTTACAACCCTCTTATGTCTGAGACTCTATCGTGCTTGACACTAATATATATGTAACTTTTCCTCCCAGACGATTTCACTCTATGGGCGATTCAAATCGCGATATGTCACGGAGATCATCAGATATCCTATTGTTTCCACTAATTTAACTGCTTCCCGCAAGCGATATCCATTTCCGCCAACAGTCGCAGTGATCATTTCCCCATTCCACGGGTGTTCCTGCCCTGCACGCGGACTTTTCAGGAAGAGAAGATGTTATCCCACCTAAATTATGAAACATCCACAAAGGTTGACAAAGAGAAACCCTTCATGACCCACTTCACCCGAGCTCGGCCTGCCGAACCATACCATCCGGTATCCCAAACCATTTCTTCATCTGCCATAAACTTTCTCCACCGGATCATCCATGGTGGGGATATTAGGCTCCCGACCAACCTTGAGTCAAGACTAAGCGAACCACCAAACACAAACCAGATTTTGGTTCGCCTGCTTCACCGTGATGTAATTCACCTATTTTCTGGTGGCACAGATGCAGTCTACACATGGAATGTAAGGTGTCTACACTGTGTCCGGATCACTTCCGCATCAACAGTACCAGTACCAATACCATCCCTTGAATAGCCTCATACGACAGTTATCTACCTATTCCAAATTTTTCATGATTACCTAGAACCGCCAAGGATCGATCCACAGCTATCCGCCTCATCCAGTGGATTCCCCCTCACGTGTCACACATCCTCACTTCTCTTTGGCACCCAAAGCCCATCTCAATCACCAAACCACCCTAATTGTAGCATACAATCTATACATTCACCAACATGGATCCCTCCCCCCTCTCCAACCGAGCCCGCACAGTCGTCTCCTCATCCAACAACCTGATGTGGGACATCTTCAAGAACCCATGGTGTCCTACAACCAAACCCGACGGCTACGTGAACGTAGGGGTTGCCGAAAACGCACTGATGCATGACTACCTGCTGGAATACATCAACACCACGAAGCTCACCCTCCCTGCCAAATACCTCACCTACAACGACGGTGCCATTGGCGCAGAGCGCCTCCGACGTGCCATGGTATCATTCCTCAACAAACACCTTCAACCATTCCAACCACTGACCATCAACGACCTCCTCGTCACAAACGGTGTCTCCTCCGCCATTGAGCACATCTCATGAGCCTTCACCGACCCCGGCGAAGGTATCCTCCTGGGCAGACCCTACTACGGCACCTTCATCCCAGACATGTCCCTCCGCCCTGGGGCGACAGTTGTCCCTGTAGAATTCGACGACTGCGATCCATTTAGTTTCCAGGCTGTGGAATGCTACGAGCGTGCACTGCTCGCGTTCCAGCAGAACACCAGCCGGAAAGTTCGCGCCTTGATGCTCTGTCATCCGCATAACCCGCTGGGCCGGTGCTATCCCCAGGAAACTATAATTAAGCTGATGCGGCTGTGTCAGAAATATCAGATTCATTTGATCAGCGATGAGATATATGCGCTGTCTGTGTGGGAGAATACCGTTGACGAGCATATTCCCGTGCCGTTCGAGTCCGCCTTGTCCATCGACACAACTGGTATAATTGACCCTAGTCTAGTCCATGCGCTATGGGGAATGAGTAAGGACTTTGGCGCCAATGGTATTCGACTCGGGGTGATCATCTCTCAGAATAACCCGACTTTGCACAAGGCGTTGCAGGGTGTTTCGCTGTATAGTTATTCCTCGTCTGTTTCAGAATTTGTCGCAGCTACGGTCCTTGAAGATACGGACTTTACCACGAGGTATATCCAGCTCAATCGGCAGAGAATGTCTGAGTCATATGCGTTTGCTGCTCAGCGGCTAAGGGAAAATGGGATTGACTATGCTCCGGGGGTAAATGCCGCGTTCTTCCTCTGGGTTAATCTGGGTAAAAGGTATCGCGAATTACATCCCGAGCAGACTACAGGTTTGGGTGACGGGATCAGCGATAAGGTGATGCAGCTCCTGCTGCAGAGGAAGGTCTTTCTGGCTAGTGGAGTGTTGTTTGGATCTGAGCATAGTGGGTGGTTCAGGATTGTGTTTACGCATCCAAGGGAGTATCTTGAGGAGGCGTTGCGGAGGATAGTGTTGGCGTTGGGCGATTTGTGATGTGGTCAGAGCATAATATAGCATATTGATACACATCGATTATGAATAACATCTAACTACTTCCCTGCCATAAGGTTCAACGCACTCCCACTTCTAAAATACCCAATCTGCTCTTCCGTAAAACTATGTCTGAGCGCAGCCTCCCACTCGCCTCCATTGATTACCAACCTCAAAGTGCTCCCCGGAACAAACTCCCCTTCTCCCAGCCCCTTAATACTAATCCGATCCTCGGCCCTGATCTTATCATAATCCTGCTCATTCTCGAATGTCAATGCAAACAACCCTTGCTTCTCCAGATTCGCCTCAAGGATTCTCGCACAAGACTTTGCGATGATCGCCACACCACCTAGATATCTCGGCTGCAGCGCCGCATGCTCCCGCGAACTGCCCTCGCCGTAGTTATGGTCTGCGATGACCACCCACGGCACGGCGTTTTCTTTGTAGTGACGTGCTGTAGCGGGCACTTCCTGTCCGTCTTGCTTCGTGAGCTGGTTCCGAATACTGTTCACCTTGCCGTTTTCGGCGTTGGTTGCCCCAATTAGCGTGTTGTTGGAGATGTTTTCGAGGTGTCCACGGTAGCGGAACCATGGACCGGCCGGGGTGATGTGGTCTGTTGTGCATTTTCCGGCTGTCTTGATCAGGATGGCGCAGTTCTCGAAGTCGTGTCCGGGCCAGGGTGGGAATGGTAAGAGATTTTGGAGGCGAATCGATGAGGGGTCGACTTTGACGGAGATGTTGTCTCGGTTTGCGGGTGGGGGTGCGTAGGCTGACTCGGAGGAGAGGTAGCCCTTTGAGGGGAGGGAGTCGCTGGTTGGGGGGAGGAAGTGGAATCGTTCGCCGGATGGTGTAGGGAGCATGTCGGTGGTTGGGTCAAAGGATAGGTCGCGGGAGAAGGCCTTTGCAATGACGAGCTCGGGGGATGCTAGGAAGACGTTGGTTGCTTGGTTGGAGTCCAAACGACCGGAGACGTTCCAGTTGTAAGAGGTTATGATGGAGTTGGGGGTGCCCTAGTTATACCGTTAGAAATAATGTCGTGTGGGAAGTGGAATGGCAATACTATACCTTTGGCATGTCAACTCTATCCCAAGTCCCACAGCATGGTCCACAGGCATTGGGAAGCATCGTCGCACCGAGTCTCTCAAAGACTGGCAAGATGCCAGCATCTTTCAATGTCTCGCGCGTCTGAACGCTACCCGGGGATACCAGAAGCGGCATCTTCGGTTCCAACCCTGCATCCAATGCCTGCTGAGCGAGACTAGCTGCACGTCCCATATCTTGCAAACGGACATCCCGGCTCCGCTTACCATGAAGGATAGACGACGGCCCCAGTTGTCGATAGTCCAAAATGTAATTAGGCAGCAGAGAGTTTTCCATGATAGTACGCAGGACGTTAGGACTTTAGACATGGTGGGCGTCATGTGTAGGTAGTTTTCGAAGATGGTGGAACTGTAAACGGATATGAGATTGCCTCCGCAGGCCTGATAAATTAGCGATGGAGACATAAACAAATTGAAGTCTTGCAAGGGGTCGCCAACTCACCTGTTGGAAGACGTTTAGCCCCATGCAGAGCCAAAAACGCACCAAGAGACGCGTCTTGTCCTTGCGATCGAAGATATCCAGGATGGACATGGTACCACTCCCCTCCAAAGCAAGCTGAATATGGGCGTATCTTGCCCATAATTATCTCATCATGCGCATCCCTCCCTCGATAGCGGCAGAGACTAGATGTGGCTTCTTCGACCTGGCCTCTAGATACCAGCCAACGAGGTGACTCCGGGAATGTGAAAGCAGAAACCAGTATCATTGCCGAGAAGAGGAAGGGAATGGTGAGCGGAGCTCTCCATTGTCCAGTGGAAGGGGGTAGATAACTGAATCCCAAATCAATCCAGTTACATAATGTGTATCCCGTGCTGATGAAGATACCCGTACAGATTCCCAGTTGTCCGCGGTACTTCGGCGAGGCACATTACGAGAGCCATACAGGCACCGTGCCGCTGATTTGGCCAATAGCGAACCCTAGGATAACTCGTCCAACGACCAACTGGATCAATGTGGTTGCGGAGACCTGCAGAGCCTGGCCGACGACAGTGATCACAGCTCCGATGAAAACTGTCTTTCGACGTCCGAGTTTGTCGAGTTATGGGACTTTTGTGCTCCCGAGGTGTTTATAGTGTCTATGGCTGGGAACACTGACACCCAACTTTGGAGGCTGAGTAGACTGCCCAAGACCGCTTGGTTGTACCCGAAGAGAATGAACGAAGGAGCAACAATAAGAAGTACCAGAGCGACTTGTAGCTGGGTGCCAACCACAGGGAGAGTAAGGCCTGCCATTTTCACGTTGCTTTCTTGTGTGCCCTCTGCTTCATTGAATTACTCGGCGGCTTAAGTACTTTACGTCTGATTTTCCGTGGGGAAGAGCGTCTGGAGTCAAAAGAAGAAAAAGCGGGGGGAAGATACCTCGTGACATGATCGATTCAAGTCATTGTATTTACCCTTGTTTGATTGGAGAATTTCTATTTCTGTATGGCGTTGCCTTTCCTGTCCCTCGTCTCGATCGCCTAATAATCAGGTGTGGGTTTGGCACCCCAGGTGGGTATGAGTACCTCCGCACCCATTTCCCATCGGATGCTCCGACAGTCTTTACTAAACGACTCACCGGTGGCGAATGGGCCAATAAGATACTGTGATTTATATGGAGTGATATGCAGATCACTGTCTAATTCACAGTCGTCTCATGATCATGCCTAGTGAAGTTTTGGAGCAGGCAGACGCAAGATACTTTGAATATGTGTAGATCGTGATATCGAAGGACAGTGCCAGCCAAAAGTTGCATTACTTATATCTTAGATTCTTCGATCCTGAAAAAGAGAACCCCTTGGGGAGGAGACGAAGTCACATAAACAGCAGAGGTGGAGTACTGGATGGGTGCCTGGCTACTGTCAAATAGCCCGACAAGTTAGGTTTGTATCATACTAATATTACATTTATAGCAAAGTACCATTACAATCGTTACTGGCGACCGACCCCGCTTAACAATGAGAGAATACTCCAAGCACGTTACATTGAATTTCTGGTTTCGAAATTATTTAACTCTTCCAATAAATCTGGCCCTCAAAGAGCCGACGCGCAGTACGGAATACAGTTGCCGCCGTAAGCTGATCCTCCTCGAACTTGGCCCCAACAAGCAAATTTCCACTTGCATGACCAATTGTAAGACCAGCATCATTGACGCGATCTTTGTTGGTTGCATCCTCAACAGTACTACCTACCACACGAGCAGCTGCAGAAACAGCCAACGCGACAGTGATAGGAACTGCCTTGTGCGGCTGTCCCACAGAAATGGCCCGCACAAGCAGGTCGACAGAGCCCTTCCCTTTAGACTCCTGAGGTGGCGACACCATGCAAACCTTGGGAATACTTCCTGGAACAGCATCGGCAGTCGGTGCTATACCCATCTTGACCCCCGCCTGGCGCCGGATAGACTCCAGCCTTTGCAGAAGGTCGGGATGAGCGGCAATCTCGTCTGGAGTCGAGTCACCGCGGACGCCTAACCTGCTAGCTGGAACAAAAACGCATGGATTGGCCACGTCAATACATGTGGCTGGAACACCGTCGAACTCGTCCCTTGTCTGCCCTGTTGGCAGCATCTTCCCGGTCACCGAGCCAGCCGGATTGACAAAATCTAATTGAATCCGAGCAGCTGTGCCGGCAACGCCATCAATAGCAAATTCGCCGCTAGAGGCAGCCTCGCCGTCCACCACGGGAAAGGAGGCAGTGATTATTTTCCCTGTGTTGGTGTTGTGGATGTGTACAGTAGCCGACTCGGGCGTTTGGGGAGAAACAAGCTTTTGGTCAAGGGCAAAGGGACCAATGGCACTGATCATATTGCCACAATTGCTGGAGTAATCAACATCGGAATTTTTGACCCCCAACGACACAAAAGTGTAATCAACGTCGGCATCGGGGTGGGTGGATTTCCCCACCACGCATACCTTGGAGAGGCTGGAGATACCCCCTCCCAGGCCATCAAGCTGCCGTCCGTATGGATCAGGGCTGCCAATGACGGAGCGAAAGATGGCGTCCCACTCCGGGCGAAGAGGGAGATGGGCCTGATTGAACATGACGGCGCGTGAGGTGCCTCCGCGGTAATAGGCCGCAGGAAGGGAGTGTTGCTTCGACAAATAGCGCCGAGCGCTAAAAGCGACCCGATTTCGATATGTATATTTGAACATGATAGTGGTTTGATGGCTAGGAAAAACGTTTGTGCAAATGATTGGGTGGTTTTAATGTTGTCTCCAGGACAGGGATTAAAGTTGCCACCGGATTTATCCGATACAAATTAACCGGTTACAGCCGCGCTCATCGGCTCATCCGATCGCGAATCGCTTCATGGGTGTCTCCAATCCACCCCTCACCAAGAGACACAGGTATAATGAGTGCCTGGGATGAGAAATACGTTTAGGTAGACCGTTTGAATGCCGGATGCACATTACAGAAACAGCTAGCTTGACTAGCATCGGCAAAATTCCATCTGCGGCGTCGGGCCCAAGCCGTTGACCCGAGGTATTTAGACCGCGACAGATCGTATTGGGCCTGGAGCAGAAAACTGCCATGATTAGATGTTGCCGCACGATTTATCATGGTTGTGGATCTGAGACCTCTTTCCAATTCAGTCCGGTTGATATAGAAGCCGACGGGCAAGTGGCGAATGGAAACCACCCCCAGCGCCACCTTGATACATCTCAATTAGCTCGACATCACTCCCCACTCTCCGTAGTAACATTAGAACAGAACGCTCCAAACATCTGCCGTGCTCATGTCTATTCCCTCCATGAATAGGTCAGCCCATGGGAGGTCCATTTGAACGTCAGGAAGACGTGACGGTGAGTCATAAGCATACGCATCTGAGGCTAGGTTGCTAGCCTTGGAGGGAAACGTGTGTGCTCTAAGACCAAACCAGGTTTGGAACTCGGTATCAATACTCAAGTCTGCCTGATCTTCATGTTCGAATAAGGACATAATCGACTGGCCAAGCCGCTCAACAATCCTGCAACACTTCTCTCCGACCGCACGTCTATCGCAAATGCCCCGCAGGAGTGTAAGAAATGTAGATATATTCATTTGAATCACCGGCTTGGTCAATTCTTGCCGCAAGGGTGCAAACGCTCGCAGAGAATACAGCATTGTCACGGCTGCCAAGAACAACGAGTGAATTGCGATGAACGTATATTTAATGCGGTTTCGCGCGTACAGTGCGCTGTTTGAGCTTATCAGACCAATGGCAGACTCGGTGCAGGTCCGCAGATCATCTGGTAATGGCATTGGGACCGCACGTGAGGGACGGTAAAGTGAAAGAGCGGCGTGATGGAAAGCAATCTGGAACCGCTCAGTGGACTGGAAAGTAGACAAAGTCTGCATATAGCGCGGCGCTGTTATTATCCACTGATTCAGCTCCAGAAAATATCCACTGCGAAGCCGATCCAGGTCAGCAGGATCAGTTGGGACAGAGCCGATGGAATGAAATGTCTTGTAAACACCGGCGTTGATTCGACGGAGCTTAATAATGTGGACAAATGTTGATGTGTCAGCCACATGCAGTATCACTGACTCCTCGACATTGAGGCTCTGGATAGATTCAATGAGCTGGGCATCCGTCAGCTGTATAGGCAAAGGCATGCTGATATCTGACTCTTGGATTTCCAAGGGTCGGCCCATGTTGATAGCCACACTGCAATTAATCACGTACGCATACCAGAATACACGCTTAGATATCTCTGCATCCATGATGTCTTTCCCAGAAATGCATTCCTTGCGGTGAAGGTCAAGGCCGATGGCTAAATTAAGGGCCATAGCGGTTGTGAACCACATATTGACTGACTGAGGTTCATTATGGCCATACATGCACAGTAGAAGAAGACACTGAATACATTTAATATTCTCGCCGCTCAAAACCAGGTCCAGGTCTTTTATGGCTTCTCTGAAGAATACCCGATGGGTCTTGTCGCGAGTTTGGGGTAATGACTTCTCTGTTGACGCAATGGCTCAGATGATGTTAACCATGAAACTGGTCAATGGCCTCATCTCAGATTCGTGAGAAAGGGTATCAAGCGTTGGTTGACGAACGTATGCCGATGTAATACTGGTAAATATGGCCATCGCCTATCGAAAAACGCGCCAGCCAGATCAATGTATGTGTTATTGTCGAGACTTAAACTATCTGTTTCAGAAACTTTGATATCTGTGATATTACTCCATAGCTCCCAAGCGCTGCTCATAGCACTGCGGTTCTCTCTTCTGGAGCTAAATTGCAGTGAGAAGGTTGGTCTCAGTATCCGACTAAGGAAGTGATAATCTGGATACTCTCTCAGTTGGTCAGACTGAGATATAGCCTCGGCAGAATTATGCCCAGGTAACGGAGGATTGGGACTTGCAATTCCAGAGTCGTTAGATCGAACAGAACTGAGAGCCTCGAGCAAACGGGCCTCTAGCTGCTGACACCTTTCAGACAGCTCATTACTTCGTCGCTCAGCAGCAGCAAGTTGGGCCCGTAGGGCATCACAATCACAGTTCAGAGATGGGTGCTGGATCACTAATCTATCCGACATGACGCATGTTGTTTCAGCAGCAGCGCATGAACCGCAAGTTGGCATTTTTCCATCATACTGACTGCTTTAGTGAGTGATAATTTGACTTTATGGTGGGTCACTGACCTTTTGCTTGCGTCGTCGACACCGTTGGCATGCTGCCACACTACGAGGTAAACCTCGACGACGACGATGAGGGGTTGAGCCCGATGGACTTTCACCCATCGAAGCCATAGCTTCTATGGCACTTCAGCGTACAGTAGTGTAGCTGTTGAGGATACAATGAGGCTCATGCGCAGGATGGAAATTGCAGTTCGTCTCTGTTTCTAGAACGAAGAGCCTCGGGCTTGGCATCTTATTACTAAGCCGTCTATTCATAGTTACTCTGCGAAAAAGGCCTTCGTTTACTGATGTTCGTGTTGAGTGGCGGCACTCATAGGATAGCTAAATTCTCACAGAAACTCATGTGCAGCCTGAGTTTGATGGTCTCTGCTCAGTGACGCGCTTGTGTAACAAAAGTAAATGCTCAATCAATATACAGTCGGCCCGGGTTATCCACCATCATCTTCCAGTAGGCATCATCTCCCATCCAGTCATGCAATCTTTGGAGAATTGCATGGTTGTCGATCATCCTAAATGGTTCTTTGCTTTCTATTGACCTTTTTATCCGGTTGTGTCCATCGCCCGTGTGTGGCCAATCGCTTCCCCAAATAACCCGATCAGGAATCTCTCTCGCCATTGCCTGAATGATAGGCTGCAGGTCATCAAAGGTCGAGGCTGAGTAATCTGACATACGATATAAATCGGAAACCTTTACGTAGACAGTCGATTGCTTTGCTAATGACAAGAGGGAGCGAAATCCCGGTTGGGACGTTGGCGTCGATTGTAACTCCGAAGGTAGCTTGGATGTGCCACGCAAGCCACCTAGATGGTCTGCAACCACCCTTACGGGGAGCTCACGAACAGCATCATGCAGAACTGTAGCATATCAGTCACTTTAGGTGTTATACAATGTCATTAGTAGATAAGTACTCACGGTCCCATGTCCATCCTGGAACGAACAACTGGATCGCCCAGCTGGGAAGATAGCGTGTGCGTTCTGCAGTACGGTTCAAAATGCTTATCAAATGTGTAATGTCGACATCTTTCCCATCGACTTGGAAGTTGAGTCGAGTACCTCGTACTCTAGGGGCGTGCAATTCGTTCAGTTGCGCATCGGTAATAGTGTCGAGATCTAACACTGCAATTCCAAACGATCTGATGCCTCTGTCCCTCAATTCTCGCAGGCAATGCATCATAACCGTGCAGTCGCTCTTGTAAGGCGATGGCTGAACCAAGACAAGAGCAGTATTGTTGTAATCCCTTGCTAGGCTCTGATTCAACGCCAGTAACTTTTTCAGCGGTGCATCCTCGGGGGTATATGCTCTCCCTGCAGCATATGGGCCTAGCTTGGGATCGAATACATGGACATGTGTATCGAATGACTCCGTTGAGAGAAGGAATCTAGATGGATTAGCTTCAACAGCTGTATTTTCTGGATGTACCTACGGTGTATTGGAGCGCCTTTCGTGGGTGGCTAGAGCTTGTGACAGCATTGTGTAGGTAGCCCGTTGGTAAACCATGAATTGCGGTAGAACCCCACGCAGAAGATTGAGCTTTGATATTAACATCGCAAGTTCCTGTCCCTCAACGCTGCACTTCCTACGCATCCCCTTCCTTGGCATCAATGGTATGCGGTTGATCCCGGCGGCACCCCTCTTCGGGAAAGCCGATACATCCCGAGGTTCGCATCGGATGCATCCGACAAGCATCACGATGGTCGGTCAATCATTAGAGCTTTGATTCCAGCGATTGATTCGACAAAATGTTCTCTTCATTGGAGGAATAACGTTTGAAACATGGCACAAGCAGTAGCTATGAATACCCCGACTTTGCAAGGCAATGCCGAGCAGAAGCGCCCCATTCCCTATCGGAAGTTGGCCGTCGGCGCGTTAATGAACATCTCTCAAGGTAATGAGAAACTCTACTTGCCAAGAACCTTTCTAACTTTACACAGTTACGTCTCTTAGACAGCCGCTAGAAGTAATCAAAACCCATGTATGCTTGACTCTCACCCATCTTAATTGTGAGTTAATCCTGACGACTTACCCTTCCAGTTGGCAGCAAACCGGCAAGATACGTTGCGGGATGCATTCCAGAAGACTTGGTCCCGCGGGAGATTTCTTGCTTTTTATCAAGGGCTGATACCTTGGGTACGTATCTCTTTCATCTAGCCCCCTCGTCTAGGCACATTTCATACTAATTACCACAGGCTTGGCTAGAAGCCTCCACCAAAGGCGCCATTCTGATAGTAACATCAAGTGAGATTGAGTATCATGCCAGATCAAAGTTCAATGCATCACCTACGGTCTGTGGTGCTCTGGGTGGTATTGGCGGTGGCGTTGCGCAATCGTATCTCACGATGGGCAGACGACATGCATGAAAACAGTTGAAGTGACCCGCTCAAAGATGAGTGTTGGAGGTGCCCGAGTACCCGGGGCTCTAGAAATGTTTTTCCAAATTATTCGCGAGAAAGGGACTCGCGGAGTGAACAAAGGCGTTAACGCCGTCGCGCTACGACAGGTTACAGGTTGGTCTTCTCGGGTTGGTATAACGCATTTTGCGGAAGAAAGCATCCGAAAGGTCAACGGAAAGCCGAAGGACGAAAAACTCGAGTTCGGAGAGAAAATCCTGGCATCCACTATTGGTGGTGCACTGAGCTGCTGGAACCAGCCATTCGAAGTAGGTGTCGCTGAGATGTGTGAAATAAGGACTTCCGATTGCTGACTCTACAGGTGTTGCGCGTGGAAATGCATTTATGAAGAATGATCCCGCCCGGCCAGCTTCTCCGGCGATCGTGTCCACGTTTAAGTATATCTTTTCGACGACCGGAGTCAAGGGTCTGTTTCGCAGTGTGGTTCCCCGCATTGGGGTTGCGGCGTGGGCTACGATCTGTATGGTAGGGTTTGGTGATACGGTTAAAGAGATTGTTAATCGCAAATGATCCATAACACGGTTCAGATAGAAAGGTGATAGGTCCTGTATGCATAGAGCTTGCAATTCTTATTCTTATAATAGCCACATTGGTGGAAAAATAACAAAATGCCAAAGATATCCGAATTAGCTAAATGAAAATATACAATGGCTTTAGCCGGCTATGGTCATCACCTTAACACCATTACTACTATCTTTCCATATGATCTGGTTCAATCCTTCCATATATCAAGTAAATACATCGTCACCGTGCTTACATACCTCAGATCCATACCGACCATATCTCGAAGGCCAAGAGAACCACCCAATGGGATGCACTTTTATTATCTTCCCTTCCCGAGGGCGTTCTTTAGGTAATGGAGTTATTAATTGATTGCATGATTGCCTGGACTATCAGCAAGAACACTGCGAACGATAATTCCTCTCTAGGGGTGTCGTAAGGCTGATGCAAGGAACAGTGGATATGGCGAGATAAGGATACTCGCGGAACCCAAGCAAATACCAAGCTTTCCCCTCCCTCTTCTTTATGCGAAGCATATTAATTCTCCACCGGTGAGGCGTAGTGCGTTCATGTCGAGTTTATAATATTGACTCATTAGTGTGGTGCTATCTATGTGTAAGGTGACGATGGTACTGGCTCTGTCACTGTCTCTGTAGGTAGTGCACTAATCGATAGCCTAGCTGGATAGTCATGAGTATGAAGGGGAGTCAATGAGATTTCTTCTTTGAGAGACGGTGGGGGATCAATATAATACTGACAACAGGATCATGTGATCCACACAAACAGCAGGTAAGATGCCTAGACACTTCGACTCTCACTCTTCCAACATACCTTGAAAAATTATTCGTCTGCAGGGGCGTCACTCCAGACTCTTTCTTGGAGTAAACGCATCGAAGCTAATTTTCCAAAGACCAACGCGCATAAGCAGGCAACTCGATTTCCAAATATGCACGGAGTGATTTTATACAGGTCAATTCTGACCACCGAATCTGCGAGCACATCCAAGGAAACAAGCAATATCACGGAAGTTACACCCCACGAGTCCCACTCGACTAGCTGATACAGCGCCACTCGGTGTTGTGTGCTACGCTACATGCATGAAAGAGGGGTTTGAGGGAACGACGCTGATTAGAGGTCAACAGCCCAAGATGGGCCAGCCACACATCACACTAGAAAGCTTGTCTACGATCATCCGATGGTGAGTTGCTGATGGCATCTTGCAATGTTATGGCAATGCTGTGACTTATCAATGGTCATGTACCGCCCAGTCGGGCAATCATATTCATTGCTGACGCTTCGCCACTGAGACGTCAAATTGGGCCTTTTTGGGTCCCAAACATTTTTCTGTTACTAGAAGTCATCAATGATCAGGTGCTAATGTGCCACCCCATGGTAGGCCGCACCCAGACACACAAAGTAGATCCTATCAGCCGGTGCACAAATCACGCAGGCCGTGGGGAACCGAAGATTGCACTGGGTGCTTATCTCCACGGGCGCGTGCCTCATTCGGTGTGGTGCATTGGATAATTGGTTGGTCCAATGCACTCCCAGGCTCCCGAGCTCCTGAGTCTAGAAGCCATGGCGATATCTGCCCATGATGATTTGGTCTCGATGTTGTGACATCCTGTTTCCAGGCCTGTTACCGACCTCCTCGAGCGCTTAGTCCATGACTTTTTTTCCAAAAAAATAAATGCGTTGTACACAGGGGTGCTGTGCTCGCCCGAGTCAATGCTTCGGAGATGCGTTGGAGCTCCGGCGCAAGGTGGACTTCTTGTGCCACCTCCTCATCGGCCTGATAAAGGCGAAGTCTAGAACAACCACTTACGAGTCGCCAATTTCGAACAGCGCGAGCATTCAGTGCCGCTGTGTATCACAATTTAATTACCATCGCGATAAGATACCCGTTAGTGGTGTGCGCCTTCCCAAACTGATTGGTGGTTTCTCAAAACAGTGCGCGGCCGTGCCATGGGGGCTTTTCATGAACTTATCCCCCCGCAGATAGTTATCACACTCGCTTTGGGAATACTGTTCGGCCACGTGTGACACCGCCAATAAGATTTTCCCCATATCTCATCCATTTCCCTAATGTATCGCAATGGGTCAATTTTGCCAACTATTGAAAGACAAATAGCGAGAAACCAATTGCGTTTTGAAATCGGTGACCTAGCATCTGTGTATGCCTCATTCAATCCTGCCACACCGCCGCGACTACCCATAATACAATCGTAGCGCACCTGGAGACCGGATTCCCGGCACATCGTTCGCAATGTCCTTCGATAATGGCGAACTAGGGGCATCATAACATTAGCCATTACATAGCGGCTCACGCGATTGGACATTGCGAGAAGAGCCGAGCATTTCATTCATCACCGGCGAAGCGGGGAACTGCACTTGGCCGTCGCATATGGTGTAGTCCAACCAGTACTTCCACTAGCGAAATGAACAGAATCCGCTCTCATTGGAACCAGTGGATAGCAAATTGTTATCATTCTCTTTTGAGCACACAGGCCCTTATCCGGTAATCCGGTTCCTGGCCGTCTTACCTCTTGATAACGTAGTGGATGGGTGCTCGAAATGGCGCTTAGCCCAGCGGACGATATATAAGGCCACATCAGGTCACAGATTCATTGCAACGGTTCTTTTCAAACAATGCGATCGTCTTGTTCTTGACCCAATACTGGCATGGCGGACGAGGTAACCGACAGTCCCGTCTCCACCCCCGCGGTAGATGTGAATGAAAAGAAAGATGACTTTATAGTCAAGGAGTCTGTGGATATCCATGACGTGGAAGTCGCCCCGGGCTTCGTCGCTGAGGCGGACTTCAAGGGAAATATCAAAGATGTTCCCATCGGGGAGGGTATTATCCCCGAGGATAGCGACGAGTTCATCGATCCCCGCCTGAAGGACTATCCCATGCCTTTGGTAGCTAAGACGGTAGATCTTCGCAATGACCCGACGTGAGCTTCTCGTTTCAATTTCAGAGTTGATCGCATCGCTGATATTAAAGCTATGCAGTGAACCGATCCTAACCTTCCGATTCTGGGTTCTGTCTAGCTTCTGGGTCCTTGTCGGCTGCGCACTTTCCACCTTTTACTACTTCAAGCCGTACTACAACACAATTACCAGTTATGCCGTCCAGTTGTTATCCTGGGGGATGGGTGATGCCATGGCTCGGTATTTACCCACGAGGCAATTTAGTCTCTTTGGATGGAAATGGTCGATGAATCCAGGTCCTTGGAACGCTAAGGAGCATGCACTTATTGTTGTGGCCTACTGGGGTAGTGTGAGTAAATTCTCCTTCATGGTGATAGTGACCTTGTCAAGCTGACAAGAAACAGTGCTACACGGCTATCGGAATGGGACCCTTATCTGCCATCGAACTCTACTACGGTAAAAAGCTCAACGCTGGTTGGTCCATGTTCTTCTTGTTGGCCTCTCAGATGATCGGATATGGCTTTGCGGGTCTCTTCCGTGATATCCTGGTCCGACCCCCGAAGATGTATTATCCCGGAGTGTTGCCCAACGTGGCACTGTTCAATGCGATGCATCGGAACCCATCCGTCACGAAGAAAGCTCTCAAGTACTTTGCCATCATCGCATCTGTTACCTTTGTGTATGAGTGGCTTCCAGAGCTCATCTTTCCTCTGCTGGGCTCTCTTCCTCTGGTTTGCTGGTTTGGCCATGGCAACTGGAAGGCCTTTGTCCTGGGCTCGGGTACCTACGGATTTGTCTGTTCCCATCCTCATACCTGCAAAGTCAAACCTAGCTGCTAACCTTTGAGCATAGGGTATTCTGGACTTGTCGCTTGATTGGAACTATATCACCTACATGTATCCATACTATACACCGCTCTGGTCTAGTATGAACCAATGCATCTTCGTCATTCTCTGTGTCTGGATAATCTATCCCGCCATCTACTTTACCAACACCATGAACGCACAGAACTTTGCACCAATGGATACAGGCACCTACACTGCCAATGGCAGCACTTACGATGTTGCGGCCATCGTTGGCTCCAACCTTGAGGTTAATCTTACTGCGCTGGCTGAGTACGGGTCGCCTTACTGGGCCCCATCATATGTGTTTTACTGGTTCTGGACCTTCGCCGCCCTTACAGCCTCTATGACCTACGCAATCCTGTGGTACGGCAAATCAGGCTGGGAGGATTTCAAGAACGCATGGAACAATAAGCGCAGCGACTATGATGATCCCTACCTCAAGCTCATGTCCTTCCAAAAGCGGGTACCCCACTGGTGGTATCTTAGTCTGCTTGGAATATGTGCAGTGATCGCTATTGCTCAGGGCTACGAAGGAAACATGAAGCTGTCCGCGTGGGGCCTCATTGTCATCTGTCTATTTTCGTTTATTTTCACCTGGCCCAACGGCATTCTGTGGGCAGTGGCCAATACACAGGTCGGAATGGGCTCGTTCAGTGATTTACTGGCGGGTGCCATGTTCCCCGGGAAGCCGACTGCCGTGCTTTCTGCCTACACCTACGGCTACTGTGTTTTGGAGCAAAACCTCAACCTCATTTCTGACTATAAGTTCGGGTTCTACATGAAGATTCCGGAGCGAGAGATGTTCTGGGGTCAGGTCTGGGGCACCGTGCTCGGTCCATTCATCAATTACGGCTTCATGCAATTGATCGTTGACCGGGAACGGCCTTACCTTATTGGCCAGCGGACCTCAGAGGCGTGGGATGCTGTGCAAACCCGTGTTTACTATTCTAACTCCATCATCTGGGGCATCCTGGGTCCTAAGGAGTTCTTCGGTGAACGCTACCCGTGGGTGTACTACTCGTTCCTCGTGGGTGCCGGGGCTGTCTTCCTTACCTGGCTTGTGCAGAAGTGGAAGCCCCGGTGGGACATGGAGCGTTGGTTCAACCCTACGTTGATGTTTTATGGGGGCATGCTGTTTCCGACGTACCCAACTACAAACTTCTTCATGTCTTTCTTGGCCTGCATTCTTTTCATGGGCATCCTTCCTCGGTATTTCCCTGTATGGTGGAGAAAGTACAACTATTTGACGGGTGTCGGTCTTGATTGTGGAACGCAGCTCATGACCTTGGTAGGTTGTCTTCGCTGACTCGATTGTGCCATGACTAACTTGCTGCAGGTCTGCATCTTCATTATCAATCTGCCCAATCTGTCATTTCCCTCGTGGTGGGGCAATGATTCCACTGCGACTGATCGGTGCTTCCCTCCGGCTGATCTGCCTCCATATGCATTGAACTGATGGCGTGGATGTTACTGTCGGTACGATGATGAGTAAATTTTGCTTTACATGTGCGATGTCTGCGACGTGCGATTCGTTATTGCCCTTTGTGTGACGATGTCAATTACCAAATACTGTTTTTGGATCATTTCCCTCTGTTGTATATACACAATCCCTCTGCTAGGTTACTATCTTTGTGAAGAACACTGTATATAGTACCTGCACTATTACACTATTCCCTGCTTCTGAAACTGGGACCATGGAAATCTTGTTAGAATTCACCCAGTGTCCATTCTTGTAGGCAAATTCCACGGGGCAAGCGGACTACTGTACTGCACTGCTCACAAAGACCATTTTGTTCCACTTGAGCGAGTTCTGGCTGAGCGATCAGACAAGCTGCAAATAAATTTGTCTCCAGTCCGTTGGGGGTTCAATGCCCTCCGTCCAGCCGATATGGATATCAGGAAGAGACACGCGACCAACTCAAACCAGCTCGAACCATCAACCATGTCGGAAGTTCAACTTTAATTAAAAAAAAAAAAAAAAAACTAGGATGTCATATTTCCGAATCTTGTTGATCATCGCTACAGCAAGAAACAGTCTAAGAGATGCGGAACCGAGAGCATACCTACCCATGACGTAATGACCATGTTCATATACCCATGAATAGAATCAGATGAGATACCAATCATCAACACAATAATCGAAGCACTATACTTCTAATTTATCTCATTATCATCATGAGAATCGCCCTCTTCGGCTCAACCGGCCAAATCGGCCAGTCCATTTTGCGCGCCCTCTTCACTAAGACCTCCCATGAGGTGCTTCAACTGATTTCACCGCAATCTGAATCCACTGCTCGCTCTGTAAATAAGAAATTCACAGCAGAGCAACAAAGTCGACTATCCACTGAAACAGTGGACATCCTCTCCTGCAGTACAGACGACCTTGTCCACTATCTCATCAATGTCGAGATCATCATCAGCGCCTTGAACGGTAAAGCGCTGCAAGCGCAGTCAAAGATTCAAGATGCTGGAGCAAAGGCTGGTGTGAGGAGAATCTACCCTAGTGAATACGGCATGCATCATGTGTATCGGCCGCCGGGAGATGAAGTTGGGTATCTTCATCCGGTAATAAGTTTCATGCTCCATAGATCCTTGTTATACACCGAATACTAATGATGTAAATACAGATGTGGAATACCAAATCCGCCGCCAACGAAGCCTGTCTACACCATCCAGCTATAAACTCAGGCTCTATGACATACACCCTCATCGGCTGCGGGGACTTCTACAACCAATCTCGTGAGGAGATATGGTGTCCGTGGACGAATCCTCATGCATCTGAATACACGCTGCATATACTCGGCGACGCGGAAGCCATTATTGATTTTACACACATTGACGATCTAGGAGAGTTTATCGTCGAGACCATCAAGCATCCGGAACGGTCGGAGAACCGGACGTTGAATTTCGTGAGTGATCGTATCTCGTATAATGAGATTGCACAGTTACTGGAGAAGTACTCTGGGAAGAAAGTGAAAAAGACAGTGTATCCAACCAGTCTAGTGGATGAGGTGTGGAAGGATAAGGACAGGGTGCCGGCGGAGGTAAAAGGGAAGGGAGCATTTCCGGATGATTTTTGGATCCTAGTCAAGGGGATGCAAGGGGCTGGGAAGTTTTGGAGACCGCCGGGAGAGGTTCAGAATGGGGAATTTGGGATGGAGGGGAGGACGTTTGAGTGGTATTTGAGGGGTTGTTTGGGGGTGGATATGAAGTTTGATGAGTGTGCTGTTATGGCTATATAATATGTATCTATTGCAGTTGTTGACTGCGTAATTCTAGGGTGTGTCCAAGACATTCAGCAGACTATTTTAGGGCCTGCTGTCGAACCCCCGCATGGGACACCGATTGGTGTATTTACATGACTCTTCCATGTCCATCTTTGCCTGTGTCAGTCCGTCATCGTACGATCAAGCATCTTGAAGCTTTGGTGACATGTCGCTTGCCCATGGTAGTAGTAAACTTCATCACCCGAGAGTCATCAACCTCAATCGCAGTATGCCCCCAAAACGTACCAGAGAAAAGCTACTGATACCTCATCCCAGATCATTACAAAAATACATTTACTAATTCTTTCAACAGATACCAGCACAACCCCGCAGTCCACGCCCGTCAAAGTCAAACAATATCACCACTTAATATAACCTGCATCAACCTGCAGCAACACTATTCCCCATCCAACACGGCACATCCGGTAACCTGTCCCAATACAAACACCGAACCATTATCCCGCAATGCTTACGTCTACTTCAGATAGCCTAAATCAGGTGAAGTCAAACCCGGACACTATTGGCCTCGCCTGCAGATCTTAACCGGACCTGCAGGTGCATTATTGACGGTTCCCCGCACGACCAGCTCAGCTACATAAGCTATGCTTTTTTTCACTCCCTTTCGTTCACCGATCTGTCTGCTTTTCACCGTACCTACCTATCTATCCATTGAGTAAAAACTGAGCAAGATGCGGTGGCTTCTCACCTCGTCCGTACTGTTAGTGCCGGCTACAGCCCTGGTTCGACCTGATGGCGTGGTATGTCACGTTCATTCCTACCATGTCTATCTCTCGACTAACAAGAAGATTATCATCAATTGTAGGGCCGTACTCCTGCCCTTGGCTGGAACTCATGGAACGCATACAGCTGCGACATTGACGCCGACAAGATCGTGACTGCTGCCAATGAGGTGGTCAACTTGGGGTTGAAGGATCTGGGATATGAGTATATCAACAGTACACCACCCCCACCCCCACCCCCATTATCCCCACTACCCATTGGCACAGTTGACTGACAGAAACAGTCGACGACTGCTGGTCCGTCAAATCCGGCCGCAACACCACCACCAAACGCATCATCCCAGACCCCGACAAATTCCCCAACGGCATCTCCGGCGTCGCAGACCAAGTGCACGCCTTGGGTTTGAAACTGGGAATCTACAGCAGTGAGCACATACCCCAGCCCCTCTACTCCAAAGAGATCACCACACTAACCAAAGTAATATAAATACTAAGGCGCCGGTCTCACCACCTGCGCTGGCTACCCAGCCAGTCTAGGCTACGAAGAAATTGACGCGCAATCGTTTGCGGAATGGGGTGTTGACTGTATTTCCCCCAATCACTCACCGATAACCTCTGTTCTAACAAAAGGGATAGACCTCAAATACGACAACTGCGGCGTCCCCACAAACCTCACAGACCAATACACCTACTGCGTCCCCGACAGCACCGACGGGTCCAACTTCCCCAACGGCACCTGCGTGGACCTGACCGATGCTGCACCATCGGGATACGACTGGGCCACCTCCACCACAGCGAAACGGTACCAGCGCATGCGCGATGCCCTACTCAGCGTCAACAGAACGATTCTCTACTCACTATGTGACTGGGGCCAAGCGGATGTGAACGCCTGGGGGAATGAAACGGGGAATAGCTGGCGCATGTCGGGAGATATTACCGGTATACCCTACCCCTATCCCCACAACTCCATACATACATACATACTCTATAACTACCTACCTCCTCATGGGATAATATATACTAATAAAGGGGGGTGGGTGATAGCAACATGGTCCCGCATCGCCGAAATCGCCAACGAAAACAGCTTCTACATGAACTACGCCAACTTCTGGGGCTATCCGGACCCGGACATGCTGGAGGTCGGGAATGGGAATTTGACTCTCGCTGAGAATAGAGCGCATTTTGCTCTTTGGGCCATGATGAAGGCACCGTTGATCATTGGGACGCCGGTATACCTTTCCCTCCCCCTCCCCTCATACCCTATACACCTGTACGGACATATGGCTAATTTGAACTGGTATTGTATAGTTGGACTCAATCGACACCTCCCACCTCTCCATCCTCCTCAACAAACCCCTGCTTACCTTCCACCAAGACGCTGTGATCGGGCGCCCCGCGTACCCATATAAATGGGGGTATAATCCCGATTGGACGTTTGATCCGGAGCATCCGGCGGAGTATTGGTCCGGGCCGACGTCTTCTGGGGAGGTGTTTGTGTTGATGTTGAATTCGGAGGACGGGGTGAAGACTCGTACGGCGGTTTGGGGGGAGGTGCCTGAGTTAAAGAATAAGAATTCAAAGGGGAAGAAAGGTAAAGGGTTTAAGGTGACGGATGCGTGGACGGGGAGGATGTGGGTTGTGTGAAGGATAAGTATGAGGTGAAGTTGCAGGCGCATGATGTAGCGGTTTTGGTTGTCGGGGAGGAATGTTAGGTCTTTCTTCTCTCGGTCCTTCAAATTGGGTGTTGGGTTGGGTGATGGGGATGGGTGGTTACTATATATATATATATAGTATGGTGGGAGCTTGGGGATTATGGATGATGGTATAGTCATTATCATTATATTGCTCCATTCGCTATGCTGCCTCGCTGCTACCTCCACAAATCTTGTCGGCTCTCTCGTCGCCATCCCCCGCTGCTCTTTGGTCGTCCATCGTCCACTGGCACTGCCAGGAATCCACCAAATCCATTGCCCACTAGCACGCTCTTGCGTGCGTCTCCGCCCCATGACCGACTGAGCTGCGCGTCGTGGAAGCTCACCGGTCGGGTTGTGCCATCGCGCCGTCCTCGTGTTGATGGTGGCTCGTACGGCGTAAAATTCCACTCAAGCTCGTCCAGACCCTTGCTGTACACGTTCAGCGGCTGCGAAATTCCTCCGCTGAAGAACTGTGGTCCGCCCTCGCCGCCACCGAATAGTCGCGGGGGCGGCGCCAGCAGCAGTGTCTCTGAGAAGCTGGCGTCGCGCACGTACAGGTCACGCAGTCCTGGCAGGCAGTTTGACATGAGCGACGAGATCAGGTACGTGTAGTAGGATGCAGCTACTGGCGGCAGGCCGTACGACCCCGCCTGCGAGGTGATTTCGTAGTGCAGTAATTGCAGCGACCGGGAAGACAGCGGCGGAACCTGGTCGGTCGGGAAGGACCGCGATACGTCCTGAATGACTGATAGGGCGTGTAGCTGCGGCGCAGCCGACAGGATCTGGTGCAGAGTGGATGGGAGCACCCCCGTCGCAGACAGTGTCAAATATTGTAGTTCCGTGCGGTTCAAAGGCAGGGAGAGAACGCCGGCAAGCCCGCTTGCCGTGACGTTCGGGGTATCGCGAAGGGTCAGCCGCTGGACGGCTGGGAAAGCAGGCAGAGTGTCGGAGAGGTCAAATGCCGAGTCATCCAGCCACGGCAGGTCGTCGAGGGTCAGGTCGCGGAGTTTAGGAAACGAGGCCAGCCCCATGCGAAGAAGCCGCGGCTCAATGTATAATCGAGAGAGTTCCAGCACCTCCAAATTCTGCCACAGACGGGCTTCCGGCAGCTGCGAGAAGCTGCCCTCGGCGCCGTGTCGGTAGGTCATGCGACGCAAATCCGGACACCGTCCGATAAGCTCCTGCTTCAACGCCAGACACGACGCGTCATCGCTGTATATCCCGGCCGGCAGGTCAACGTAGCGTATGTTGGGCGTCACGGAGATGGTGCGCGCAATCTCCGCCTTGCTGGCCTCGCGTGTCATGTACGGCATCCGTAGAGAGAGCACCATGCGCCCTAGGTCTCGCGAATCTCGTACAGTCTGCATGAATAGCTGCAAGCGTACTTGTGGGGCATCGATCGCTTCGCCGTTGCGGTCGAAGAAGGAATGGCGTTTCCGTTTGGCGGCAAGTTGAACCTCGAGCTCGCAGTAGTGGACGGCGTCGATACGGACGTGAGCGTAACTGAAGCTAGCGATTAGCAGAGAGCGGAATTAATGGAAACAAAGAAACCCACAGCAAAGCCCGAGCCTCCAGATACCACCGTTTACAGACCACGGCACAATGTGCCAGGTCGCGCATATCACAGAGCATGCAGCCATCCTCTGTCATCGACTCCTCGGAGGTATCATAGCTCGAATCGATGGTGTGCGGACACACATAGGTGAAGATGCGAGCCAGCAGCGGTCGGGGAAGCTTCTTTGTGAGGTCGAAGCCGGCGAAAGTGTGGTGGGAGTCAAGGCAAAGGTGGTCGTAGGTGGTGGCCACATTCCCCGCGCGGCTATGGCTCTTGGACCGCCTGCGAAGCCGGCTCAGTAAACCCATGGTGGTGAGCAGACAAGCGGCATGGACGGTTGCAATGGACTGGAGGGAAACGAGGAGCGAACTTAAAATGGGGAGATGGAGCGGTGGAACAAAGAGCCAGGAGAAAGGCAGCGTGGGAAGGATGCAAGAGCGAGTGAATAATCAACAGCGCGGTGATGATTAATTGGTGTCGGGAAAGCTGTGTGATGTGAAGTCGCTGCATGAACCCGCAGTTCGTCCCCATTCCAGCGCGTCGCTGGTCAAAGCCGGGGCCGAGCACCGTTGTTTTTTTGAAACGCTTGATTGGCAATTGGCGCAGGACTCATCCCATTAGCAAGCGAAATGAGGGGAGACATGTCCCCCAGTTGGTTCATATAAGGGGGGCAGGCGGGTGTTTCATGTTTGCCTCAGGGTTTGCTTGGTGGTTGGCATTTTGGTCCCATTTGCCCCAGAGGGTCTCGGCGGAAATTGATCCCAGTTCAACGACCGACGCCGGTGGCTGCGGCAGGGCTGAAAGTGCACCACATAATGGCTGGAAAGGGTTGAAGGGTCTTTCCTCCAAGCTGATGAGTGTAGTAAAAATCAAAGATCCAAGAATTGAGAGAGATTCTCGCGCGGTCCTCGACGCGTGACCCCAAAGAGTGCCACTAACCCAATGGGGTCATGAGCAATACTCCTCCAACAGTCTATATATATACACTATAACAACTTACAAGCTTACCTACCACTGCTGCATACTGTCAATAGAAAACTGCATCATAATTTAAAATAAGCTTATCTAGAACAGTCTCTGATCCATTGCCCTCTTCTGGCCACTCACGAAAAAAACAGGGCCCCGTCAACTACATCGCCATGACATCATGTCCAACAACCAGCCCTCAGGACAAATAAATAGCCATCATGCAGACAACCAAGCCAATTCACCTAGTACACTGCCAGGGTAGTCTATATTACCGTGTACATCCTACTCCAGGCTATGCGATTTCCTAGACCCTTCCTCTGCCACTCCAGACCCCTGCCACTCCGAACGCCACCCTCCCCATTCAACCGCATCAGCTTCATCCAATTCCAGCCCACAGCAGCTAAAATGGCAAACAACACTCAATACGGAGGCGATCCTCTCCCCGATGTGGGCGCCACCTATCCCTCCCAGAACAACCAATCCAAATCCGGCGAAGACGACTGGACAAAGCGTCCGCCCTACAGCATCCGCTCTCCTGAGGAATTCGGTCCTGTGAAATGGCGTGGGAAATGCCAATGCGGCCAGGTGACTTATCAATTGAGCCGGGACCGACCATTGAAGTCTAAATTCTGCCACTGTCGGGGCTGTCAAGTGACGCATGGTATGTCTGCCGTGTCAGTAGTTTCTTACTTAACGAGGTAGTAGTGGCTGAAACATGCTGACTGTGTAGGCGCGCCATTCCAATGGGCGGCTATTTTCCATAAGTCTGATCTCGCTTTTACGAAGGGAGCTGAAGGCCTGTCGTTCTATTCCTCCACGAATGACACCCAGGAGTATAAGCTTCCGACTAAGGTGTATTGTTCTTATTGTCGATCTCCTATTATGGATGAGGGACGGAATGTCTGCTTGATGTTTCCGCAGGCCATCGAGAGCGCTGATTATGATGAACATCGACAGCACTGGCGCGAGGCGTTTGAACCAGAGTGAGTGGTCCTTGTAGTGCCGGCTTAGACTGCATAATGCTTATGATGTCGTATAGGTGCCATATTTTCTACGGCAAGCGAGTCCTGGATATTCCAGATGGGAAGCCCAAGTGGTCGGGTATTGATGAGCAAAGTGATCTTTTGGATGAGCAAGGGCGCAAGAAGGAATGACTGGATGGGATGAATAATAGCCCCCGGAGCCGGATGTAGATATACATGTTTTGTTTTTCTTTATTATTTAGCTGTCACGAAGTATGAGCAATGATTAGGCTTCAGCCTTGCCAGAAGTTCCCGAGCAGCTGATACTACCATCCGACCAATAATATCGACTAGATTGAAAACATGTTCCTACTGTGTAAGTCCCCGTCCGGCTCTAAATCAGGGTGATCGACAGGGCTAGAGAACTTCAAGCAGTCATCACGAGCATGTGAGAGCCGGGAAGATAGGCACCCAACCAGCTGCAGTGACCACGAGTGCAGCTATGCTAGCCAGCAGCTGACGACTTCAAGACTATTCCAGTCCATACCCCTGAAATTCGGCACGATGCCATTCTCATCTGTCACTCCGGGATGTCAGGTAGGCACCAGATTCATCCGCGAGACCTGGAGTGCAGGGCGGGGTCAGCCAGCCGTAGCCAGATAGCATCGTGAACATAGAATATAAAATACCGCGATACCTAGATTAATGATCTTCAGAGTAGGATGCTTGCCATATAAACACTGCATGATGTGGCTTAAAAGCAAACACACTGGAGTGGCTCTTCTCGCCGCACCGGCGGCAGCCGTCACACAGATATCCAACGATGAAATGAACAACTTCCTCAGCCAAGGCGCTGTCGAGCTCGCTACCCGTTACGCACCTCTCTGGTTCTTCGGCCAGGCAGTGGACCAACCTCCCTGTTATCCGACCTGGGCTTTCAGCGGCTCACCCAACTCGTCGGACATTTACGACGCAGCTCACAAAACACCCGCTGCACCGCAGTGCGAGTATCCAGACGTTGGCTGCGGATGTCGCAAACCTGGAGTAGCAACAGGGAATCCTGGTCCTGCATTTCCTATCTACTACACGTTCAAGCAGTGCAACGAGACCGATGTCCGGGTGGTGTATAACCTGTTCTATGAAAAAGACGGGGCCGAGGTGCTGGATCTGATTGACACTGGCCATGACTAGTAAGGCACCGCGTAGCCTGCCCATCCTCGTTGAACAGGCAAGTCTGACTTGGTCGACCAGTGACTGGGAACGAGTAGTCATCATCCATTCACGAAATGCGAACAACACCTGGCAACCCTCTCGAGCACTCCTGTCAGCCCATAGTGGTTACCATAATCTGGCCTGGGGCAGCATCCATAGCACGCTGACCACAGAGCAAATCAACGCTGGGAACGCTCGAAATCCCGATGGTGTCAAGAATAATGACCATCCAAAGGTGTATGTGTCGTGGTCGAAGCATGCACATTTCGACACCGTCTTGACTACCTGGGTTGATCCGCTCAGCCAGTCACTCGATAATGCGTTTCGCAGCGATGACTGGTGGCACTTTGTCGACCAGAAATACTATGTACATTTCAGTATCCCTGACCACAGAGTATCGCAGCTAACACCCAGCAGATACAATCGGATAACTCGACCGCAGCTGGAATAGCATTCAACAGTACGTACTGGGGGTCAGCGACGAGTAATCCGCCATACGTGCAACAGAGCATATGCTCCGCGCCATAACAATCTGGTCGTATACATTAGTTCTGATGATACGTATCGCAGAAGCCAATTGATGATTAGAAAATTGTACTAGATTATGAGCCTGTAGCGTTGCAGCGATAGATAATCAACATCCATCCATCCCATCGGGAACCTGCAAATGACGTCGATGCGCGGTTCCCCCACCAGAATTTCAATCCCTCACTCTAACAACATCACAACAACAACAACTTCATCAAACAATTCCTCCCTCTTCCCACAAAACAGTAACTGTACGTCCTTCCCAATCTAATACTCACCAACTAAGCCACCCTCCCCCATCCACCACCTTCCCTCCCTCCCATCTCACCCGCATAACAACCCCCACCCACCACCCAACCCCGCAACCTCAAAACCTCAAAACCACACACCCACACAAACAGCGATAGCTAACCAAACCAGTCCCAACACAACTCCTCAACAACAATGTCCTGGACCCAAAAAACCTTCACCCTGCCAGCCCGCTCACGCGGCAGCTACCTCATCACGGACCACGTGCTCGAGCAACTGCCCGAGATCAAGAACTACAAGGTCGGCATGCTGAACCTGTTCGTGCAGCACACGAGCTGCGCGCTGTCACTGAACGAGAACTGGGATGATGATGTACGCGCGGATATGAGCGATGCGCTGGATCGCATCGCTCCGTATGATAAGAAGGGGAATCTTTATAGACATTCGGCTGAGGGGGAGGATGATATGCCGGTGCGTTCATCATATCTTTGATCCTTTGGGGATAGTAGTAATTGGGGGAAGGGGGGGAAGGAACAGGATTATAATGATTACTTACGTGTGTTTGCAGGCTCATATCAAGTCCGCATTGATTGGCGCTTCGGTTACGATTCCCATCTCGAATGGTCGCTTGGCTACGGGTACGTGGCAGGGTATTTGGTACTTGGAGTTTAGGGCCATGAGACACTCCCGGAAGGTGGTTGCTACGATTCAGGGTGAGAAGGCTTGACTTGGTTGTGGTAGTGGTGGTGGTGATGATGGTGGGGGAGTGCGGTTGTGATTGTGGTGGGATGTGTAGAGTATGTAGAGTGGATGGCGTACGTGTGGATATATCAGAGTATATCCTAGAAATTGAAATATTCGATCTAACGACTTCATTGACCTGGTACATCTGTACAACAGCCGTATGGCTAAAGGATAAAAACAAAACATCGTCAACGCCTATAAAATCAATCTTTACCGCTGCTCGAATCCACCCTCGGTCACACGCTGGCTCTCGTTCACCTCGGCGGCGTCACCGGTAGGCTCGAGAGGGTAGCTGGTGGCGGGAAGGGACTTAAGGTAAGCACGGTGTTGCTCGTGGGCCTGTACATTATTAGCACGTATCATTAATACCAATTCAATGGCAACATACGAAGGGAAGACCGCAGTAGCCGCAGGTAGCAATCTCGGGCTTGTCGGTGTTGATGAAGACCTTGGGGTGGCCCAGGGGACCGCCACCGCCGTCACAGCTGACGACGCGCTTTTTCGTCCAGCGGACGGGCTGTCTGTGGATGAGCTCAATGGCAGCCAAGGGTTGGGGCTAGGAAATGTCAGCGTCTCGTGTCTTATATATCGATATTGTCGTGATCTTGATATTCCCCATCCCACACGACCAATTGACCGGAACTGGGCGGAGGGAGGTCTGAACAACGCACCTGCAACTCCATTATCGTCTGCTCGAAGCGAGGACCAACCATGGCCTTCTCCTTCGGCTGCTGGCTGGCAGCCCAGGTGGTAGCCCGGTTGGGAGCCTGGAGGTGACGGGTGCGCTCGCCCGCCTCGGGTTCCTCCCTCAGGGGAGCATCCCAGCCGCCCATGGCGTCAACGGGAGTAGCATTGGTGCCAGAGACATTCGGCTTAGCGGTAGGCGGGGTCGGGTCGTTGGCAGGGATGAAGTTCTCGGAGAGGCGAGGGACGGTGGTCGAGTAGCTGGCCCGGGCGGCGAATCGGGGGGTGAAGGTGGAGGAAAGGGTCGCGACCCGGCTGCGGAAGCAGGGCAACATGCTGGGCAATTGAGGTCCGAAATGGGACGCGAGAGTAGCTGGCGGATGGAGCGGAGGTGAGGACGAAAGGACTCGGGTTGGAGAGAGATTGGATGAGGTTTCCAGTTTGCGGGAGCTGCTGCGCTTGGGCCGCCGGCCAATCGGCGGCGCTCCTGCGGCTGATGCGGTGGGATTCTGCCGCCTGGGAATTTCGGCTTTGCAATCACAGCCATTCTGCTGGCTGTCGTTCTTCATTTCTGAATGACTTCGATTTTTTGCTTGTTTTTGACGGTTTTCGGTTTTGCATTTACATCTTCTACGCATTCGTCATGAGGGGCTCTCCTACCTCTGGCTCCAAGCCAGAGAAGACCATGTCTTCGCGGCTGCTGACCATGAAGGTATGTATAGCAACACCTCAATTTTATTTTCTTTTTCCGTTCTAAGAATACTAAAGTAATGTCGTAGTTCATGCAACGTGCTGCTGCTACAAATGCCGCCCGTGAAACATCTCAGCCCGCATCCACCGACGAGTCCAAAGCCTCTACTCCCCCGAAACGACAGAGATTGTCCACCGGCCCCGCTGAAAGTCCCATCGGCACTCCCAAGTCGGATCTCGAGGCGATCTCGGCTGCCCTTGCTGAGGAAGAGGAAAAGCGGAAGGAAGCACTTGCACGTCAGGCTCAAGATTCCGGTGACACAGAATGGGTGCTCGACTATGGTGTGGCGGAACCTGTTGCTCAGTATGCGCCGCCGCCGTTCATTGTCGCGGATGGCTCGCTGGATGCGGACGATGATGACATGGCTGTCGGTGGCCGACAAGCATACGGTAATTTCAAACGAAAGAAGAAGACCGCGGTTTGTTTCATCACATGATACACATAAGATTGTTTTTTTCTGATATTTTGCAGACCGGTGAAACCGAGGCCGAGTCCGACGATGATGATGTTGATGCGATGATTAAGAAAGAAAGCAACAAGCCACATCGTGTCAAATTGTCACAACTTACAAGCATCTCCGGTGGAAGACATTCCACGATGGGCGACGATAAAAAGCAGAAGAAGCGCAAACATAAATAAAGTACATTTGGAAACCGACAAATCTGGAGACAAGTATGTTCCGGGCCTTGCTCGCCAGAAGATGAGATTTGACATTGTCTTACCAATAAGTCCCGTTAACCCTCGCCTGAGCGTGATCATGAACCTGGTAGGCCTCATATGTTCGGCCGTGGTAGCCCGTCATGGGTGAATATGAGAACGGGTGGGCATCGGTACCACTCTTAGGCGCTGTGCCATACCATTGGCTTCTGCCAGGATATTTGTCTTTCGATCTATCATAGTCGACGACTGCATTCATTCTTGGTTCTACTCTGTCGGTAGTGGGACCGTACAGATATCTGGCAGACTGCGTTGCTGACCTACGGACAGCAGGTTGGCCGTTCGTGTACTGGTATGAGGACGTGTTATGCTGTCGGGTATTCTCTTCTGGCTGACATTGAGCTTGACGAGACTCTTCATCTCTTTCTTGGCGTTCCATGAGTTGTCTGCAAGATTCTTGGAGCTGCGCGTGTTTTCTGCGGCGCTCAAGCCAGGTCTCTTTGCCCAGCTCCAAGAGCTCACTCTTTGGGACTAGATGAACTGCTTTCAGTCAGCCCGATCACTTTGAGTACCTTCATTGCATACCGCGCTTCTGTGGAATGTCCCCAGTGTACTGCAGACGACGGGTCTGAAGGGTGGTATTATACTGTCTTTTCGGGTCGATTGGCCGGTATCCTTGCTGGTAAACGTTGGGAGGAAGCGATGAGCTATCTGCACGCTGCTCTCGCCTGCGGTATAGCGTAGGACTTCGCTCGTCCACCTCCACCCAGTATTCCATTTCATCGAAGCAGAAGCACATCTTTAGCGCGTATTCTAGATACCAGCTATAGTACCTGACCTAGTCATCACTCATTAGTCTTCATCCACAGATTCGATTCAGAACATTCATACATACTCCTTCGCACCAAATACACAATCTTGTAAAGCTCTGTACTCAAATGCTCAAATCGAGATGTTCATTCAGTCACACCCTGCCTGTGCAGTGAGTAGAGGTGAAGGAGAATTCTGGCTGAGTGAAATTGATCATGATGTGAGCGTGGGACTGAACGCCGAGAACCAGTCACCAGCAGGTGTTCCAGGCGACGACTAAGCAATCCAGCATGCATATCACCATATCAACAGCATATAATAACATTAACACGAACCATACAGCTTACATCCAGCACCAGCACCAGCACCAGCACCAGCACCAGCACTAGCACCAGCACTAGCACACCTATTCACACTCACCAACCCTACCCCATAACCATAGCTATACCTACAGTTACAACTTCGCCTTCACCTCCCTCTCCCTCTTCTCCCACCCCCTCTTCAACCAGAAATTCACCCCCAAATTCCACATCGCAACCGCCACACCCACCGGCGGCACCAACCACAACATCCAAGCCCACCACTGCGGCGTACTCTTCCTGACCACCCTCATCGCCCTCTGCACCTCACTCTCCAACTCCCCCTTATCCCCATCATTCCACACCACCACGCCCCTCGCCGACTTCACCCCCCGATACTCCGCCCTCTCCACCTTCCCCTTGACATCCCCCTGACTCCTCACTCGATTCTCCGCATCCTCCGCCGTAAGATGCGCATCTCTCTTCCTCAACCTCTCCATCTGCACCGTCGGATCCGAAACCCCCACCACCATCACCGTCCCACACAGCAGATCCATTCCGCTCTCAAACAGCAACGGCACATCCAGAACCACCGCCCAGTGACCGCGCACATAGTAGTATAGCAGCGCTTTGTAGACCTCGCGCCGTACGGCCGGGTGCACGATCTTGTTGAGGATGGCGCGGTCTCGCTTGCGGGCTTCGGTGGTGCCGAAGACGCGACGGCCTAGTGCTGGGCGGTTGAGGGGGCGGTTTGTGTTTGTTGTTGTTGTTGTGTCATTGGGATCGGATGCTGGGAGAAGGAGATCCGGGGTGGTTGGGCCGAAGTAGTTCACGATGGCTTTGTAGCCTGGGGTGCCGGGCTCGACGACTTTGCGGGCGATAAGGTCGGTGTCGATGATGGGGAGGGAGTAGGGTGCGGCGGAGAGGATGGAGGAGACGGTGGATTTACCGGTCGCGATGGAGCCGGTGAGGCCTATTATGAGCATTTGGGTGTTCTTTGTGTTGTTTACAGAGTAAAGGTGATGTTTCGTGGAATGTCAGGTGGGAGATGGAAGTTGGAGAAAGTTGGTGGTGATCTGCGGGGAGAGCTGCAACTTGGACCGAGGCCAAGATTACTTACTACCCGCTGGATTGATTTACTTTTGACTGTGATCAATTCAAAACACAAGTTTCTGGTCTGTTGGATAACGTTCAATGCGTCAGAATTATTTCGTGTCTAAATAGTCTATCGTAAATATTATACAGGAAGAGAATTTTTTTTTCCCTCTCGTTTCATACCCCCAATTGCAATCCCACGGCAGGGAGCGCTCTCTAGTACCTCCACGCTTGGGATATTGTACCTGTCACTTCTCACTTTCCTCCCAGCCGATCCTGCCGTCTGCCTCGCTTCTTCAATCATTGTAAACAACAACAACAGGTAATCGCGCGATATCAATAACAGTCGCAGGGAATTCGAAGGTTTTCTAGAAGGCAGTGAAGAGTTTCCGGTCCTTGTTCCCCATCCTCAGGAGTCGGATTGACCTGCTCCCAAGCAGAGTTGAAGCGGTTTCTAGCGGACTGCGGTTTGGTGTTAGTATGATTGCGCCCAAGAGTATATCTATCGAATCCATCTCACCTGGCCGCCCAATCAACCAACTGCAGTTCCACACTTGTGGCAATTCTTGCCGGGGATGACCCAAACATCAGTCCCCTCTGAAAGACAATGGGGACACTTCATTCCGGGCATCTAGTATGTCATTAGCATCGGTCGCAAAAGGATAATTACACACATAGCAACTCACAGGCATAGTGACGGCTTCGCAATGAGATCAACACAAGGAGTAACAGAAAGTATAAAGCTCTCAACCAGAGGATCAATTGTGATGTGGAAAGTAGTAAAAATCAACTGAAGGGTATTTAAAGGATTATAGACTTGTTCTTCGACAGAGTTCACCTTGTCTGGGACACGCTTTTTTTCCACTCCATGAACTTAATCTCGTCGGTCCCGAGCATCCCACCTATATATAGCCAAAACTGGACTTGTTTGTGCCCCCCCCTCCACCCCCCAATTACGCCTCCTGGAGCAGGCGACCTATGTTCCCATCGGGAGATCTTCACCTTAGTCTGGACCGATTGATTGGAGACACGACCTGGCCGGACTCAATGCATCCAAAGATCAATCATACATGGACCCTGGTTAGGCAACATGTCATGTCCGCCGCAGCAATTATTCGGATGACTCGGATCTTCCCGTCGATGACTTGCATCTGGAGGTCCCAGCTAAGGGGAACCTCAACCAGGGAGGGTTTCAGCTCTCCTTACCTTGGTGTGATAGATACGTGTTGGGCTATACCAAAAATCGTCTAGGTGGGTGGGAAGAGTGAGTGATGCATGCCACAAGGGCTGAGATGTGAGCGATAAAGGAAAAAGGAAAGAGAGACGTGAACTATAGCAGCAGAGCAGGGGGGAGAGGAGGAGGGATTGGACAGGGAAAAGGTGACAGAGAAATTCCACAATTCCCCGAAAGGACCACTCAGCATTTGAGATGCATACAACAGACCGTTTTATGCAAGCTACGACGGGGTTCTCGGTAACCGGGCCCTTGCTGTATGTCCTATGGCCAAAAGAGCAAATGGATTGTGACTGGTGTTGGGAGGCCGGGAGGATCAATCTATCCATTCCTAATCCCACACATTCCCTCTGGAGCTAGAGCAGTCGTAGTGGGCTCTCAGCACAAAAGATCAGCTCCCAATTTTACCTCCTGATGCTAACAATGTATAGGTCACACTCAATCTAAATTGATGCTCGATGCGAGTACACTACCGAGTTAGCGCCGGCTGCAGCCCGTCTCGCGCATATGGCGGGCTTCAGGACGCAATCCTCGATCTGCACAACCCACGGCGTTCCCAACAGCCACATTGTATTTCTCTCTGCATATCCTGATTTATGTGCTATGCCCGTCTAGCTTCAAACGGGTGTTCTGCTAATTACTCATGCAAGAGTTTCGTCGTTGTGCATGGTGTCGTACTCAGCCGCAGGTTGTTGGCCAAGTGGGGAAAAGAATAAACAACTTCAGAAATAAAAGAAAATTTAAATCGTTCACTCATGGCTCAACCAATGATGTGGCTAGAACCTCTACAGCCCAAGGAGGCTGTCCAGCTGAGATCTGATCAGTGACACTCTGGTCCACTTGGAGCCCGGCTGTACGAATCACCCACCCTCCCATGCCATCTGAGGCTGTTCTACATGCCGATTTTTGGGAACTCCATCTTATGGAATGGAAACCCATGGTGTAGAAAATGGCATTTCAGAACTCCTGCCTATGAAGCCATATTGTTTGCTACATTCTGGCTTCCTGTCCCCTCATCTGCTATCGGACTAAGCACCAAGCACTAAGAGTACTGACGGGAGGGATGGAATGCCGATGCGCCAATGATCAGGCCGGATCAGTCAATTACACAACACAAAAATCACCAGTCAATATCGGGACCCTGTCTTCTGCACAGATCTATACCGATGATTGGGAGTGGTCTATTCGTTAGATGTACCAGCGCTGCGAATGCAACGTGCAAGGGCTACCCTGGGTACTTCGACTGCGCTTCTACTCTTGCTTCTATGAGTCGTTTTCCATTTGCATGCGTGTTATGTATAGATTATTTTATTCTATTTTTATTTCTGCTAATTTTCTATTATTTGGTTTTGGCCTGATCTTCGCGTTCGTTCGTTCGCGTTCAATTTTCGGGGTTATGAAGACCCCCGACACAGGTGGCCAGTTTCAAGTCCGACGGTGGAACAGGTAAACGCACAACTTACTTACTCTATCACAGTTCGGTGGATTAACCATCGCCAGACGTTGATCAGTCTATCACTCACGTCTTGGCCAGGAAAGCTCAGACCGACTTACGGCCGGTGATTCGCAGGCAGGAATTGGATACATATAAGCTGTGGAGCCCCTGACCTCGCTTGATGGGCCGAAGCGCGATCCGAATTATGCGGATAAGGAGGGCTGATTGGCGAGGTTATTCTCCGCTGTTTGTCCCCCTCGTCGACCCTGTTTTTTTTTTTTCCTATTCTTTGAAGCAGCCATGCAGCTGGCACAGTCACACTAAATTCTTTCAACCCCCCGGGGCCAGTTCATCCCAATCCATTTGCCTTCTTTCGGTGCTTCGAAGTGGCTCCGGACAAAGACTACGAGTCTAGCGCCAAATTACCGGCCACGCTAGACCGGTAGTCGCCCCCGAATATCGTAATTGGACACTAAAAGCAGCGTGATATTCATCGAATGTGACATGTCACACCCAGTAGATATGGGGGAAAGGAAGAGACCCGCTCCTGTCAAACAACGATGGCTAATCTAAGGAAGATAGTAACAATGTACTATCTATCTATCTTTCGGGGTAGGAATAAGGATAGATACTATTTACGGGGTACTCTACCAGTGAGCTCTGCTCGATAGTAGTCTCTCAATCCACTATCCATTAATCCCCGCCCATTCCCATCAGTTCTATTCTGTTTCCCCTCCCTCCCACCTCTTTGTTTGCTTGCTTGTCCCATATTCCCGGATTCCATCCATCCATCCATCAAGCAGGAAGGAAACCCAGATTTGTCAAACCAAACCAAATCCATCCTGCCGCGCCATCATCATTCCCGAAAAAAAAATCGCACAGTTAGGCTGCCATCATTGGGGACTCGCATCACGCTCACCGCAATTTATTTTTCTCACTACCATTGATGCATTATAGCTCAGCAGCAACAACAACAATAACAACAAATCTCTTCACCGCGTGTATCTCCACCCCTGGGGGGAAGGGCTTTTTTTTTTCTGGTCCCCGATATCCCTCATGTATAATATAATCATAATGTAATGTTCAAGATTGATAAACTTTCGAGCCAAATGCATCTTGCATACGGTACATACATATCACCAGCTTTGCTTTTTTTTTTTTTTTTTTTTTTTTTTGCTCCTTTTGCTCGAAGGCGTGGTGGGGAGGGAGGGAATGGCCCAGGTATGTGCATATGTAAATCGTCCTCTTCTCGGCTTGCATGGGGTCCGGCTGTCTCAAACAACCTTCGCCAGCTCGCCACAATTCCAGACATGGGTAGGGGTCGGGGGTCTGGCAGGGTTCGTTCTTGCTTAAACGTCCTGCATTCGCTGACTGGTACTACTGAGTTGGTTCCCGGGGTCCTCGGTGATTAACTGACTGACTGGCTGACTGATTGACCGAACTGGCTGGTTTGCGAAAGATAATCATTTATTGAAGCTTTTTTCCGGCGCGCAAGGTGATACTCTCATCATCATTTCAAGTCGTGCACAGTAAGCCCCTAAATGATGCTACTGGATACTGTGCTGTACAAGCCTTTTCGGCGGTCCTTTGAGTTGATCTAAATCCCATCCACTTCATTGGACGGATATCTACTTTACTACCACGGGCGCATTGCATTGCGAACCATTCCTTTCTGTTTTGTTCTGCAACCACTGCATGAAAGTGAGTGCTTTATTTGCTAGAAATTGCCTCATACTGGTTACCCCTTGAAAAGAAAACCCGCCGTGGCCAGCACAGCGGGTTTCCTGTAAGCTCTCTCTCTCTCTCTCTCTCCACATGTGCAGACGCCATACATACATACATTCATTTCATGTACATTGATCATAAAACCGGACGCGCGAATTTTTTATTTTTCTTTTTATTTTTTTATTTTCTCATCCTCCCTGCCTCCGGCTCCTGGCTTCCTTCCTTCCTTTCCTTAGACCTGCTCGACTTGCTCGTCTGATACCCCGGCGACAACACTGTCCTGCTTTTTCTCCAGGTTCTCGGAGCCGGTCTCGTCCGTGTGTCGCGTCAGTCGTTGTTGGCCTGGGTGTTGCTTTCGCTGTTTAACGAGCTCTTTGGAAATTTGCACGGCACTCTTCCCTGGGGTGGTGAACAGGTAGTCGATCTCCTCGAGGGTCAGTTTGGCGGTTTCCGGGTAGCAGAAATAAATTAGCGGGACGAAGGCGAAGTTCAGGCACATGAAGATGAGGTATGCTTTCCATTGCAGGCGGTTGATGATGATGGGTGTGATCATTACGACGAAGAAGTTCTTTTCATTTTCATGATTATTAGTCGTGGAAAGGAGCGTGAGATTACTAGTAGTAACTTACCCAGATCCAGTTCGAAGAGATACCTACGGCTGTTCCTTTGGCGCGCGCATGGAGGGGTAAGATCTCGGGCACGTAGCACCAGGGGATGCAGTTAACCGATGCGCCAAAGATGAGCATGTACACGAAGAAGAAGGCGACAGCAGCTGATGAAGTTGCATGCTCGTTGGCGTGACCTTTGAAACTGAGCAGGATGGATACCATCATCATGCAGATGCCCAGGCCGAATGATCCCCAGATCATGGGAGCTCTGCGACCGACGCGATCCACGAAGAAGGTGGGGAATATACTTCCGACGACGAACATAATCTGAACGCAGCCGCCGAGAAGGTTGGAGAGGTTTTTGTCCAGGCCGACGTTGGTGTAGAGAACGGTGGGGATGTAGTATCTGGGTTTCATTAGCAAGGCTTTCAGAATTTCGTGAGGTGAGTTCTATGCCCAACATACACGACCATGTTGATACCACCCATCTGATTCATAAATTGCATACCGTATGCAAGAAGACTGCGCGGTTGTTAGTAGATGATTCGCGACAGATAAGAGACGCGAGACTTACACTCTGTGGCCTGTAGAAACTTCATCCCGCTTGAAGACATTTCTGGTCTCGTCAGCTTGCATCAAATTGCGATGGTGAAGGTGAGCACATACCTCCACTTGTACTCGCCGTATTTCGTCTCCACGGAAATAGCCTCGAGGATTTCTTCCTGCTCTGCCAGGATTTTCGGGTCGTCTTTTGGGCGCCCATACACATCACTTAAGATCTGCAGTGCTTCCTCGTTACGACCTTCCTTGTAGCAGTACCTGGGTGATTCGGGCAGCCCGAATACCAGAACGATGACCACCTAGATAGATAATCTGCATTAGCGAGAAACTCCAGTGAGACAAGTAATAATATACTTACAAAAGCGAAAATCATCTGACACGCAATCGGCAACCTCCAAGCGATCTGACCACCAACATAGCTCATCCCATAGTCGAAGAAGTAGCTATCAACCACATTCAGCATATCATCAAATGAAAAAGAACATGAGGTTTGAATGACCCGAAGGAAGGAAGGACATACCTAATAACAATCCCCACCCCAACCAACAACGGCTCACTGCACACCAATTTCCCGCGCTTACTCGCCTCACACAATTCCGCCTGATACATCGGCACCGTCGACGTCTCCACGCCTGTCCCGATGCCCGTCACGAATCGTCCGACCATAATATGGGGGACGGAGAATGCAGAGCATTGGAGAGTTGCTCCGATCTATACCCATAGATATATTCATATTAGCAAATCACAATTACTGTTATATAAAGAATGGGGTGGCCTACGATAACCCACACCATAGCAAACCACATTGCCCGCCGGCGTCCCAGCCAATCTCCCAGCAGGAAATTGACAATACATCCGGCGAAACACCCCAGATTGTAGATGGAGACGATAATCCCCTCGAGACTGTCGTTGGGGTGGTTCATGGTGGCGAGGAAGTCGTCGTTTTCCACGATGCCGGAGAAGACGCCTTGGTCGTAGCCTGGAGGGTTAATTGTTAGTCGATTGACTGGATAGGAGGTTTGGTGGTGGGTTGGAATGGGGATATACCGAAGAGAATGAATGCCATGCCACAGGCCGCCCATATTGCGGCTTGGAGGACGAAGCCGGTGCCGAAGAGGTTGAGTTTTGGCATTTTGTTTATCCCTTTTCTAGTTTATTAAAGTCTCATGTAGGGAGTTTTGATTTTAAGTTCAATCTCTTGGGTTCAACTCTCCAGTCGGAAATGGGTCGATGCATCAACTATATATGTACAGTGTAGGTAGTAGTGAGGGTATGTGTGACATCGGACAAACCCCGTCCACCCCCAGCCACGGCTCGAATTACTGAATCATGGAATAGTAGTAGAATCTCGGTAGTACCACCACCCTGAGATAGTCTGCAAGATCGTCACCCAGACGGCTAAAGACAGAAAAGACACCCTCGTCATCGATCATGATGCTGATTCTTGGGCCAGTTACTCAAAAGGGAAGGTCGTGGCAACGATTACCCCGGATTGTTGAGGCGCTAGACCAAATTCGGATATGAGGGGGAATGATGGCCCGGGGTTGGCGACGAGATCGGATGCTGCCGTGCCGTCTTGGGATATGGTTTCTTTGGTTAGGTTTGGTGTTGCCGAGGGTTGACAGTAGACGTCATTTGGGTGGTCTGTGGGTGAGGGTGGATGAATGTTGGGATGGGGTGATGAGTGTGCAACTGCGTTGGATAGGTAGTACGTGAGTTATAGAGTGTATAGCAGTGTTTATGAAGGGACTTGGAAGAATATACAGTTACATTGGTTTAGATGTCTTATTATACTCTTCCAACCGATACTACTCACTAGAGATTATCCTTTAAGGAATGTCAAGCCTTGGAGTACTGTATCTTTGATTAAGTTGTAGACGGACTTGGTAAGTTGAGCCACCGTCAATATTGGAACCTGGATATCTGCACGTGCTCAAGGCTTGTTTCTATATCCTAAAAGTACTCCAAGCTTTCTTCTTCCTCATGGCGTACGTCTACTATGCTTGTTGTGTATAAATCATGGCATCGGGACCATGTTTCTGTGCTGTGGTCAGTCGCAGACTCCATCACGGTTCACTGCAAGTCAATTGACTTCGGCAGGGACTCTTGAATCCAAACCGTTTACTCCGGAATTATTTCTTTATTGAAAATGATAGATGCTTGCTTTTAGTACAAAGAATTCGTTTTATCAAAGACGTCCTGTCACTTTCATCTCCATCTCCATCTTCACGATGCTACCCCGCATCGCGCTAAACCCGTTTCGGACCCCATGCGGAGCTGTGCTTCGGCTGTCGCTCTTTGCTTCTGCCGATTCCTTTCCTCATCGTCTGATCACCATTTTGGCGGCTCTGTCGAGGATCAAGTGGGACTTGTTACCCAAAACTCCTTCCATCCTTTGCACTGACTAGCCCGATAGAATACTGGGCGCCACACAAAGCATCAGACTGACATGTGGACACAACTATTCGCCCCAGTAAGTGAACGTTAGACTTTCATACTGCTCTGCAAACAACCGCTTGCTCACGATGTCTTCAAGAAAGTATTGATTGTCTGTCTTATCTCCTATGATTCATCAGCATCGGCATGGACGACACCACGTTCGGTGAACCACCCAGGAAACGTGCGCGGACCACTTCGCTACAAGAGCAACCCGAGCCAGTACCTGCAGACAACATTTCAGAATCGCCGGCATGGGACCAACTGCAGAGCCCTTACCACCTAGCAGATTACTACACTGATCAGCACAACTCTCCGACATTGCCCATCGGCAGTGATCCTTTCCAATCACCAGCAGCTAGCTGGACTCAGGATGGCTTCTCGCAGGATCCAGGTTACCTAGCCTCACAGGAAGAGCTGCGATGCATCCTTTTTTCTCTCGCGAACTCAACTGCTCCCACACGAGTATCCAGCCCAGATGTTGTGGGAAGGATTGAACTAGCCGAACAATCACCACCCTCGAAAAATTACCAGCCAGAACGGAGAGGGGAGCTCTTGCAGTCTTCTCTGTCGAGTAGAAGGCGAATCGAATACTTGAAAAACTATGTGGCAGAAGTAGCGCCTTGGGTATGTGCCGTGGATGATGACTTCAATCGATGCATGACTAAAGAAGGAATAGCTGGACATGTTCGACTCTCAGTGCACCTTTCGTCAGCAGGTTCCCGTGTTGGCTCGCTCCTTTCCCGCTCTTTCCTACGCGATGCTTGCCATTTCTGCTCGTCAAATCGAACGCAAGAATGGGGTTCGGAATTGGTTTGACAGCCTCGAATTGTACCAAGAAGCAATCAGACGACTGAGCCCGCTTCTTCAACTACGTGACCCGAAAATTGTAGCGGCATGTGTGCTTCTCTGTTGCTTGGAAATGATGTCTGCTCGTGCCCAGGATTGGCGTCGCCATCTTGAAGGCTGTGCCGCGCTGTTTGATGCGTTTGGAATCCACGGCTTCAGCCAGGGCATTCTACAGGCAGTGTTCTGGTGTTATGCAAGAATGGGTGAGTCTAGAGCTGCATTGTATCCCTTTTTTGAGCATTTTACTTTTGTACTGTATAATACAATCTTTTCTGACCGGAGCAGATCTGTGCGGTGCGCTGATCTCAGATGGCACACAGACCACGCTGCTACATCCCTCTAAATGGCTTCCTGAAGGCTACCAGACAGAGGATGCTCATCAGCTGTTTCAGAGTGTCAAGTCCCCAGATATGCATGCAAATTATGCGGTGTATTTGTGCGTCAAAGCGACTGAGCTGGTGTCCGATCGTACAAAGTTTGTGGAACTAGGTGAAGATAATGGGTGTACTCCAGATAGGTTCCGCACACGATGGATCAGCCTTTGGAATGACCTACTATGCTGGTTCTCCGAGCGTCCTAGCGAGCTTCTTCCGGTGCAGACAGTCAATCGCAAGCCTTTCCCTCATATCCTGTTCGTCCATTGGGCTGCTATCTCGTCGAACCAACTGTACCACACTGCATGCATACTGTTGCTGAAGATGATGCCCAAGGATATTCGGCTTCCACGGTCGCCAGCTTTGTTTCCTCTATGGCATGCTCGTCGAATCTGTGGTATTTCCTTGGCAAACCCACACCAAGGGTGCTTGAACAACTCCATTCAGCCACTGTGGATTGCCGGACAGCTTTTCAGTCATGTTTCGGAGCATGAGGAGATCATCAGGCTGATTCAAAGCATCGAGGCTGAAACTGGCTGGGGAACCTGTTGGCGGATTCGGGATTTGGAGGTTGCCTGGGGTTGTTCCGGAATGAGATGAACATGACCCTTCATGCTAGAAACCATCAATGAAGGACCAATCCTCTCGGAGTTGCGCCAAATATCCATCCAAGTCCCATCCAGTGACATTGCACACCCGCTCAAAGCCTTCCAAGATCTCCTGTTGCTGCGATTCATGTGTCATTCTTCTGGCAGCCACCAGGAATGAGGCTATCAGGCAGGGATCCCAGGATTCCCGGCGGTCATTATTCAGTGCGATGCCACAGATACGTTGCGAATGCCACAGTGGCGACAAAGTTATTGACTGCAAGCCCAAAAGTGCTGTGCGTGGTTTACACTGCAGCAAAAGTAGCATGGCAGTATGGTACAACTGATTGCAGAAGGCACCCGTTCCGTTTGCGAATAGCAGCAGCGGAAATCCACTTTCGGCCTGGGCAAGTTGATCGTCAACACCCAAGTCCACCATAGGTTGGAATTCGTGTGGTCTCAGATGGTACCATTGCTCAATTGCGTCAAAAACATCCAGCCAGCTATCCAGCTGCTGCTGTGGGGCTGTAAACTGGCCGGGGCTGGTCTGCTGGTGATATAGCATCAAAGCTTTTCCACACAGCCAGAGGAGGGGATAGGCATACGCTCGGGTTCTTTCCCGGACTTCCTCTATCCTCGATAGAATTGGTAGGCTAGGTAATGGGAGCATCGGAAGTTGTATCTCCATTGGTCTGTCGTTTGCGAGCGCGGCACTCAAGTCTGGTTTGGTCAGAATGGCACATACATGCGTGGAGGTTTTGGGACGAACCTAGGCGGAAGAACATCCAGTAGATAGACGACGCAATACCTGGATCAAGGGCTTGATGAGCCAATGGATCAAGATTCCGTGTCCGTGTCATGAGGTTCTCCATGTTCTTCCAAGTCTGAGCAATATCGGTGACAAGCCATCTTGTCTCTTCTAGCACGGCCGTCAAAGCATTCTCAGCAGTTAAAGTGAAGCTATCTGACCGCAGTGGACGAGTCCACTGATCTATACGACTAAGATGAGACGTTTGCTGATTCCCCATATCCTTTAGGATGACGCAAGCATTGGAAAGTCCCAGCAAAGCTGTCATGAGCGGCTCCGAGCCGAGTGCCATCTGGACAGCAGTGATTCCGAATGGATGAGTGAGATCGCAAATATCGAGCTGCAAGTGATTTGTCAGTCTGCAACTCCACTAGACTGCGTTATACTTACCCATGGTGCTACATGGTACCGATAATGACATAAGAGTTTTAGCTTTGCCGTATCTGTCAATGAATTGGCACTTATGCTCGAATGCAAACTCTCAGAAAACCCCACAAAGCTAGGAGCATGCTTCATCACGGCAGGCGTGCTAGCCACCAACTCTGACGAGACGAATTTAGACGCCCTCTTCCCGTAGCCTTCATCCGGGACAGCCTTTTCATTATTGACACCATTCCCTATCCCCAACGCAAGAAGCCCATGTACAGCGGATTTGTCCCTATCGCTGAAGGCTTTACTACCAACCAATGAAGAGTGCATGGCAGGTGAGCCATGCAGCCCACCATCACCAATATCGACCCCAGAATCAATTCCAGATGGAGCCAACACAGTCTCATCTCCCGAGGCCCTCATCCCATCGCTTATACTATCTCCATCTACAACAACATCATCCCCACCCACTGTAGGATCCTCATTCACAAACTGAAATAGCCCCTTGTCAGCGAAAAAAAAAAAAAAAAAGGACATAAAAGCAAAATTTTATCTCTCACAACGAACCTTAACCCACCTCCACCTCCCCTTCCTCTGCCGCTCTTCTCTCCGTACAACCACCCTCTCTTCTTTCTCAATCGACTTCGTATTCGTACTCGTACACAACTCCCCCTCCGCAACGGTGAAGGTATTCTTCGGTAAAAACGTCACCTGGACACCATAGCGGCAAACCAGGTTCTTCTCAATACAATTCCGACACCGGGGCTTAGTCTCGTCGCCTAATACCAAATCAGCTTTATCAGCTAATTGCTACCCAACAATCGATATGAGAAAGGGGGGGGGGGGGGGGAGAGATAAAACATACACTTCCTCCTCCTAGTCCTACACCGCAAACACCCCGTCCGACACCGCGTAAACTTCGTAGCAGGTCTTTCCTCATGAGTCCGTCGTCGACCTGCTAATGAGCCCCCCTTTTCACTGTCATCAATAGACGAAGGGGAAATAATAGATGTATCAGCCATCACCCATCACCCATCAACAAACCACCATAACACAAACATAACCATCAATAGGAACAACAAGATAAAAGAGACGGAGTATGGCAGAGATAAAGATAAGATCCTCAAGCTTTTTCCACAAGAAGAAGAAGAAGAAGACAGGAACTAGAACCTAAGTAAGAGACAGAAACAGAAAATAGCAATGATAATGAAGGCGACCAGGTCAGTCCGCCCGCATCCGGGAACAGGAACCGCAAAAGCGCGGGGTAACATCCTCTCCCGTCAGCGCGTAGAGTTGCCTATTTCGGATTGGGTGGGGGATGTTCCTAGTTTACCCCGGATTTTCTTGGCTTGGGGGAAATTAAGGTTGGGCATGTGTCGGGTGTCAGGGGTCTGAGTGTCAAGTTATTTTGGGCTGTGAAGAAGGGGTTTGCCGAATATGGTTTGTTTCGGTTCATATCATAGTTATTTACTCTTCCTCGATAGTTAGATTTGGTGATGTTGTTTAATTATATGGAGAGCAAGACATCATTAAGGATGTGTGATATCGCCATCTCGAATGGCATACATATTTAATTTTAAAGTCTTGTCTTGTCTTGTCTCGTCTTGAGAATTTGAATACATAGAAAGAAAGACACCGCCTCTAACTCTGGCTATATGTTGTTAAACACTGTTGACACGTCCGAATGTAATGTAAACGAAATGATCTTGTCTTTGAGTGTGCTCGTAGGTAGTGCTCTCAGCTGTATTTCTTGGTGATGTGTACCAGGAGAGCGCCATCTGTTGGTGCTCCAGTACTATCATTCAGGTGAATGATCCGATAGCCCTCTTGAAGTCGATCTAGTCGAATGCACGCCCATGCGGCCAGCGCGTTGTGCATCCATTCGTTGTCCTTGATTTTGAATCTGTCTGCATTTAGCAAGTGCACATGCAGCTAGTTTGGGATATAGGAAAGTAACTCACCGAACAAATGTCAATTCATCGAGGAAGCCTGAGACGGTCGCAAACTCCATCCTCTGACTGCCAAAATCGGGGTTCACGCCGGTAACGCTCTTCGTGCAATGTTTGTAACCGGTCTTTTCGGACTCAGTGTCGTCATCAGATGCGGCGAAGCTGTCATCTGGTGTCTCCACGTGCAGGAGACACGTCACGAAGGGGTAAAATTTGTTTTCGTTGGTGTGGCCAGCGGGCAGTGGGATGTTCTGGCCAGCCAGGAACTCAATAGTCAGATCCAGTCGGCGAGGTTCGATAATTCCAGGCTGTGCATCGGAGCCGCGATATCCTGGAGGCTTGAGCACCCAACCTTGCTCCCCTGCGAACATGCCTGAATTGAGCATCATTGCTTTGTCAAAGTTTTGCCAGTTCAGGGCGACCATCTGAGCACCACGCCGCCAGAAGAAGGTCGGGTCCATGTTGGAGGAGTCGACTCGCAAGCCATTGGGATAGACGCGCATGAAGAAGTGCCGGTTGTGCTCGAACAACGCTTCGCCATCGGTGGCATGTGCTTCTCGAACGGCTTTCTCGGACAATGAGAACACATGGCTGGGAACCTTGGCCTCTGTTGTATGTCAGTCAGTGTGTGCAGTTCTCTACGAGTTAAATTGTATCATTTGCACTACAACATACCTGGCTGTGCGAAATTGTTAAAGTGGAAGCCCTTGGTGAATACGGCCAGTTTACTGAGCGCCTGCAGGATCTTGGAGGGCTTGTGTGGAGCTGCAGTGGTGGACTCCGGAGTCTGAGGAGTCTTGGAAGCCTCATCCGGACTCGTGGGACTTTTCTGTTGCTTCAAAGCCTCCATGTGCTGGGTATAAACTGCCTTCTCCTTGGCTTCACGGTCTCCACCTTCGTCTACGGAGTCGACGTGCTTCACCTTAATCAAGATCTTCCTCTTCAGATCCTTAAGAGGCGGCGGCGGGACCGTGCCAGCTTCGAGTTCAGGCGTGACCTCGACCAACATCCCCTTCCATGCTTCTTCCATGATCTCGACCATTGTCTGTTGCTGTTCCAGGCAGGCATGTACTTCCAAACTAACAATGACTGGAAGGTCGCTTGCAACAAATGCGCTGTCCCGGATCGCATAGCAGACTTCGCGAAAGCTGGTCTCCCTAGTAAGCGTGTGACCATGCAACACTCGTGGCTCTGGTTTACCAGGAACCGGGATCGCGCTACCAGACGCCTTGCTTTCGCCAGAGCTTCCACTGCTCGTGGACGGCTTGTGATGCCCCAGGAAGCCTTCTAGTTTGCCAACCTCCTGGGAAAGGGCGCGCAGATGACGGTGGTTCTCAGTCATCTTCTTCAACTTTTCCCTTTTAGATCCGCGACGGGGTTTACAGGAACTGATCTTCTCATCGTCGGAGCTCGGGTTACTGCCACTAGTGGCACTGCTGTCGCCAGTTTCCTGGGAGCTTTCACCCTCCGCTTTTCCATCCCAGACGTCAATCTCGACGGATCTGCACCCACTGAGTAGGACCTGAGGAGATCAGCCGTTGCTATCACAAGTCCTGGGGAAATTAGAAGAGTCATCGATGGGAGAGTTGGGCACAACATGAGACCTTATTGATCTTGTTTCAGCATCTTCTGCTCCCAACGCATTCAAAATTACGCTGAAGAACCAGCCATACTGCACCCCACCCTTCAATAGCGAAGATAGTTCCACTAGTGGATGTTGATGTTGGAAAGAACATACATTTGTATAAGCACTTGCTTTCGATTCACTGTACAGCTGGTTTCCAGTCAAGTACGTATTGTGACTAGTGGAGATGAAATAATCCGTAATGGGCGCCGAGAGGTCCATCTGGGTAGCAGCTCGCATTGCAGAGGCCTCTGGACTTGCCAAGTACTCGTAGAAGGCAGCCAGGGTCGCTAGTGGAGCTGGGTGCTCCCTGGTGTTTGACCCCTGACCCGTTGGTTCACGCTGGACATCAGTCAAGAAGTTAGGCTGGTTCATAGACGTCAACGAGCTGTAGATCTTGTCTATGTAGTTGAGCATGGATGGCGCAAAGGGAAGTGTGATCTTCTGCGTGGACAGGGTAGAGTCCATGGTGATGCGACTGGTCTGGGCAGTGAGTTCGTCCATGGTTCCGACAATAGCAAGGTATGTGCCTCACAGAACAAAACCGAGTGATAGGATAGTCTGTTGGGATAGAGAAATGTGTCGACTGGCCAAGTTACACGATGGTGGGGGATAATAGTTATGGAGGGGCCTGATGATCGACACCGGCAGTGACACGGGTTCAGGGGGAGATCGGAGAACAATTCCAGCTGTCCTCAGGATGGGTAGATGTTGGGCACCGCCGGGAATAGGCGGAGGAAGAGAGGTTAAAGTTGAATGGTTATCAATGGGTTAAGATACTCTATAGGTAGTAGCGATGAGGTTAACGATAATGAAGTGGAAAGAAAGAAAGATGGAGAAGGGGAAGAGAGGTGTTGTTTCGTTGTTCGCTGAGTTTTAATCAGCTCCACATCCGCGTGGACACTTGGACGGGCTCGTTGGCGGTGACTGTATCATCTGCAACACTTCATAGGCTGCTGAGCTGGTGGAGGAGAGTGGGAGGCCGAGATGGATCCTGGCCTGTTCCGATTCAGGGGTTCCCAGGCATACATACTATCTCGTAGTCCCCAGGCAGTGACAAGTTGCTGGGAAAGGATGAGTGATTCCAATTCCACTGCGGGGCAGGTCTTGTCAATGAGGAATGAACTCCAGTGGAAAACACGAGATCGCTTTCTTCTTGCCTTTAGCTGTGGACATCATCTCCGAGGTGAGCCGAGCGCCAGTTCAACGCTGGGTAGCGATGAAGGCTAAGCTGCGTCATGCCGGAAAGAACAGAACAAAGCCATTCATTCCATTTCCAACAATCCATGGATCGGTGATGTCATCAAGATCCTGCCTCAGGTACCAGAGCTTACTATTTCCGTTCGGGACCAGATAATCTTTCTTTCTACTTCAGCATTTTTTTCCCGGACAGTCAACATGATGAGGCAGAAGATCGATTAAGCTTGTCCCCCTGAATAAGATCGGATCTAACCAACGGGTGCATCTTGAGAACTCCACAGTCCATAAGGCTGAGATCGAATTTCCCCCACCCCGCTTCCGGTTAAGCTGCAAAAAAAAAAAAGAATTACATGCGACCGTGGTCCGCATATGCCACAACTTATTGATGGGTCAAAATTTTTCACCACAACTACTGATCCAGGTACCAGATGTTATCCCATATAACCTTTCCACTTGATGCTGGACTCTCACCAATAATCCCGGCAACACCGGAGCCTGCCTCTGACGCATTACCTCGGCTGGCCGCTGTATTTCCTCCCGGCGTTGAGTTTCTGGAGCTCTATCGAAATTTCTAGCAACCGCCTACGATACAATCTACCTTGTCGTGAATGCTGGGGTCATCGGATCAGTGCTCAATCCTAGCGCTGAATGAATCTGAAGTCTGTATGCGCTTTTGATAGCGTCTCATAGGAACACTGTCTAAGATTTGGGGACAAACAAGGAGAGAGACGCTTCAGGGACAGGCTGACTGTGGTTGTGATCTCAATTACGGTCAAGTGTTAAGACATACACAGGCCATGGATCCTGGTGTTCATATGCGACTCTGGTGACAGATGAGTCCTTGGACGTCTGGGTTTAGTACTGATTGACAAAATCCAAGGTGGAAAGAGATCGTAAGTCTCAGTTGTATGTCGAAAGTAAAGTCCATTCAGCGCCTGATCTGGTGAATCAATATGAGTACAAGTCGCATAGAATACATTGAACATATCCCACAAAAGCATTTCTACACTCGTCAGCCACCACCACTGTACATAGCCAACATGTTGCAACCACATCCAGCAAAGACCTCCCCCCAAGCGAATCGCAAATTTCTGCATAGCATTTAGAGACCGCGCAAGAAGTTGTCCTCCCGGATACCCTTTCTCCGCGCCTCTCTGGCACTCCGTCTGATTTCGGTACGCTTGTCGAGACTCTCGGCAGCCGCTTCGAGCACATCCGCGGGGATAGCATCGGCGTTGTATGCAGCAGGGGTAATATCGGTAGCGTGATGGTGGATGGGGATCTGGGGAGGCAGGGTCGCGGCACGGGCGGCCATCTTCTTCTCGTAGCGCTTGCGCTGCTTCTTGTTCAAGGCTATAGGATGACAAAATTAGCGGACCATCACACGGAAACAACACTACTCTATCGATGACGGGCTCCATACTGCTCGGGTCAACACCGCCCGTTGCGGTCTTGTTCTTCTTGGAGTCGTCCAACAACGACCACAGCCATTCGGGGTATTCCGCATCCTCCAGGGCCACAACGTCGGGCTTGTTCTTAAAGTAGTTCAGTCCGTTCATCTTCTGGCCAGCAGCGCAAGAGCTCGGGGGACGTTCCACAGCAGCCTTCTTGGGCTTCTCGGGGCTGACATCAACGTGAACACCCTCCGGGGTGCTCAACGGTTGGGACACGCCAGGGGTGGCGGACGACACGGCCGACGGGATCGTGATATCGGCACCGGCAGGCTGACGAGGGGTGGGCGGAGGGGGAGTAGCCGATACGGTAGGCTTTCCATCACTGTAGTTGCGGAATTGGCTTCGCTGAATGGGAAACTGGCGTGCGCGTGACGGGATAGACAGCGTAACAGTCTGGGGCTGCTGTAGCCGGGACAAGATACCGGTGCGGCACCGTTGGCAGATCATTGTAGTGTGCTTGTGTTGTCTTGTTAAAAAAGGGGGTATAATTGAAATAATTGAAACGACTGCCGCGGTCAAGTCCCAGCCAGCTTTTGAATCAGCGTAGTGCTGGAGATTAGAGTATGATGGCCGACGCGGAGCAGTTGTCGAGAAAACTGCGGCGGGAATTTGATGCCAAGCCGGAGGTATGGTCACGTGCTTATGCTGTGTAGGACCGCATTCCCCTGTTAGCCACGCTTATACTGTCTCCTGTGATCTGTCTTTCCTTGAAATGACTATGAAACACAAGCCTGGAAAATATCATCAATACAGAATTGGACAAGCAGACTTTTGAAGTCAAAGGTGTCACAGATGACACTGCGCGTGCTCCGGTCATGAATATATGGTCACGTGATTGATGTCTTCATACTTCTACTTGAGAAGATTATTTGACCTCAAACAAAAGTCGGATGGCTCATTTGATATCTGCTTTTAGATTATCGAAGCGCCTTGTACTCCGGGTTCGCCTCAACATCTTTGTTCGCATGATAATGTTAAAATCCCGAGAAGAATCAAGCATCATGTGGGTTCGAGGTGTGCCAAAGATGTATGCGACTTTTCATCAAGAAGTTGTGGCCATCTATCTAGGGGACATATTGATATTAACTTCGTTCTGGATTATCGCAAAGACTGTCGATTATGATTCCATCAATTGTGCCTGTTCATGAAGGTCATTATCACGTGATATCTGTTACAAGTAGTTGAGGCCTGAGGCAACGAGTATCCAACGTGAGTGGCTTACAATTACCTGTTTGGGAAACAAGCACAGCCTCTAGTTATACCTTTAGTACTTCCCCTGGAGCTCTTGGGGAAGTTCTATCTTGCGCCATTTTTTACTGCACATTGACAAGTTTGGGGTCTTGACCTTGAGTTTATTGACATGATGCAATCTACGCGCAACTTTTGGTGAGGCAGTATCAATATTTATCTCGACTTCCAATAGCGCTCGACACCTTTATACCTTTAATGGTATGATCTGGGTTCTCTGGCCTCATTGTTGAATCAGAAATATCATTACGGACTAGCATTCGTTTTTGCCTATCTGATCATGAAGCCCAAACCAGTGATTGAGAATATCAAGTTTATGCTTGCTTCGGCATCATGAATACATATACCAAGTAGTAACCACTCGGCCAGCAGACAGTGAACAAAATAGCACGTTGTAGTTTAGCGCAAACTGTTCGGTCGTAAGTAGAGTAGCATCTCACAATAAATAAATTTTCAGGCATATGCACAGGACTGACGCAGTATGTCCTACTCTATTACGTACCTCATTTCCTATTTTCAGTCGCATCTCCTATCATAGCAATACCGGGTCAACAGCTTTTCGCCAAAGACCAAGTTTATGAAATCTTGTTACAAAGCCCAGTTTGACAATCGGACTACATGTTGTAGCAAAACGATAAACCCTGCTTTATACCGGATCATCAGATAGTATATTTCAATGTTGGCGCCATTCCCGCTGCCTACCCCATAGGCAGAAGTATACCCTGGCCACTCGAGACGCAAAGAGATCCAGGCTCACAGAGCACTGCAGTAGTAGGTACATCATCGGTTTATCTTTGAAAGCTTGTGCCATTCCACAAGTTCACGCATGCAGCCTGCCCTTCAAACAGTGGCGCTGGATCAACGTCTGTGCACACATCAAACGAAGCATGTTACTGGTAGCTGCAGAATCGACTAAGGCAAGCTGCGCAATCACTCAATCATCCAGATATTGCTTGTCTTACAGGGTGTTCGCGACCTGTATGAACCTCTTGTCAGCGCTAGTTGTCTCCTGTCTCTCTGTCCGTATATGACCCTCCATGCGGGATATTTAGCTTCTGAGCACCGGCGACTTTTGGGTTCGCTATTGCACATGTTTTTCGTCTCAACCATTGTCCAGGTGAATGATCTATTGGCAGACAAAGAAATGAATCGCTGATGAGTCGCAGAGGGGTAAGATGGTCAGCGTGACTAAGCTCCCTCCGGGACGCCTTCTTGTTCGATCTGTCTTTTGAAACTCCCCCGCCTCTTACCTCTCAGATCTCATACTAGAGTAGTCTTAGGCTCAACTAAATCTTGCACATTTTGTACAGTGCCATCTTTCCTACGTTTACAGTGAAAGCTCATCCATGCTGCAAGCCTCCTGAAACCCGTTCTTACAGTTGACAGTTTTCGATCGACCTATGCTGGGTGAGGCTATCCGAATCACAACAATTGTGATGCTTCCACTGAATTGACTAACATGAGTGATTTGCTAGTTTGGATTACAAAAACAGTGAGAGGTTTCAAAACGAGCCAAGAATGAAATTGTACAATGACACATACACTATGCATTATGGGGATGGACATAAGTGGGGAACCCGACTCTATCATGCAAAAATAACAGGGTACTATGAACCTGCCGAGATTCCAAAGTGCGACGAAAGCGAAATGGATATAAGAAAAGCAATAATGAAGTCAGGACTGGAGCCTGATTTTGGGCTCCCTCTGAAGAAAGGAAGAGACACAGGAAGAAAATATAATCACGCCAAGCGCCAATGATGAAGAGAAAACAAGCATACGGCCTAAGAGGACAGACCGCTAACATTGAGGAAATTGCATAGGCTCACGCAAGCATCCTTCAGGGACTTTTCGGTCTTCCACTCAAGCTCGTCCTGCGACCTTGTGGCCACAGCGACACAGGAGCCAACATCGCCAGCGCGGCGACCAGCAGCCTTTCTCGGGATAGGCTTGGAAGACACTGCTTCCATTGTGTTGACCACTTCCATCACGGAGTGGCCCCGGCCGGTTCCCAGGTTGAAGGTACGGAAGTTCTCAACCAGTTTTCCACCGTTGGCGGCGTTGAGTGCAGCAATGTGTCCCCTAGCAAGATCGGTGACATGGATGAAGTCGCGAACTGCAGTGCCATCTTCGGTGTCCCAGTCGGTGCCAAACATCTGCAGCTCCTTATACTGTCCGGTCATAACCTTTACGACAACTGGGAGAAGGTTCGTGGGCGTCTGCCTGGGATCCTCTCCAAGGAGCCCAGACTCGTCACATCCTATAGGGTTGAAATAGCGTAGAGCTACAATGGTCCATTCTGGATCAGAGGCGGCAAGGTCCGCTAATATCGCTTCACAGATCCATTTGGTGCGCCCATACGGGTTCGTAATACCCGTGCAACCAGGCCTGACGGTCTGCTCCTGACCGTCTTGATCACTATAGACCTCTTCTTTATGGACACAGAGTTCTTCCTTCAAGGGAAGACCTGATGTTGCCAAGGTTCCGTACACGGTGGCGGAAGAGGAGAAGATGAAAGTTTTGATGCCAAATTCTCCCAAAGTCGTGGCGAAGTCGATGAGGCCACTAACATTGTTCGCGTAATACTTCAAAGGATTCTTGATACTCTCTTCCACGGCCTTATAAGCGGCAAAGTGAATGACGCCACCAATCCTGGACTTGGGAGTACCCCATCTGGATTGGATCTGATACTGCTCAAGAAGGCCTCTAAGAGCAGCAACATCCCGGAAATCATGGGCGTGGAGCTGCAACGACGGCATGCACGTCCCCTGCTCGTCATGGTACTTTGCCGCCAGTTGCCTGATGCGGTCGAAGACACTCTGGAAAGAGTTGCTGAGATTGTCGATCACAATTACATTATAGCCGGCCTTGAGTAGCTCCAATGTTGTGTGACTGCCGATGAACCCGAGACCCCCTGTGACGAGGATGTACTGATCGAGGGGAAAGTTGCGCAGCAATTCTTCCAGGTTGCCATCAAACAACACGGAAGATTGCGTCGCCGGTGTGTCCACACAACCAGGGGAGCAAGGCTCCACAGGAGTGCTTGCATCGGACTGTCGAGGGCTCTCCATAACTGATAGGGTCGAAGGATGAGGCACCGTTGGGGGGCGATGCGGACAAGAAGCACTTGGAAAAACAAGAACAAGGAAATGAAAGAAAGATATTATTCTCCCACGAGAATTTAACGACCGCAGGTGACTCGGCTTTGAACGGGATACCCAAAGAAAGGAGTTTCCCAAATCTTATATTCTTCCTCAAAACGAGCAACAGGCCCTCCCACTTGCGCGCCGATGTAACCGCTGTCTCTGGCCCGCTAGGTCAGGCGAAGATATCGTGATCCGTGACTTGCTTATTTACAACGAATCATAACCAGAATAAGCGAATGGATGCAGTAAAATGCAAAACCGGCGACAAAAAGAAATATATGGAAGGCTGGCTTCTGAAAAAAGACGAAAAGGCACAGGGAAAAGGAAAGAATGGAAAAAGAAACGAGCGAAACTAGAAAGGAGAAAAAGCAAATATAAAGAGAGTGGACGATGTTGTCAGCGGTTGCTGCTTCGGTATGAGAACGGGGCCTAGAAGGCTTACTGGGTCATCGAAAACGGATTTCGCCTCCGCTGGGGGGGAAGGCATCGAACGAACTCTGGTCGCCTCCACTGGAGCTGCAGGATGTACAATTGGTACGAGAAGGCGCTCTCGACCAGGAAAAAGAGAAATTGTTCTCTCCAGCTAATCCGAGACCTGATGCATGGTCGAAACCCTGCCCCGCTCTATTTTGGGCGCGCCGCATCCATACTCTTACTTTCGACCTTTTTTTTTTTTTTATTTTTTCCACTGCCATCCTTACAATTGTTTAACCTCGCATTATCCAACAGCGAACAGGCTTGAAAACGCTGATGACTACTTAATTGTTAGTCTCCCGGCCGACTCTGGTTCAAATCCGCTATGGCCAAAGGGTGCCCACTTGCTAGCTCGTTTCGACCCCCCGAATTTTGGCGCGCACGGTTTCGAATTACATCGTTAGCTTCTCAAAGCCAGCAGAATGGGGCAAGGGGAACACGTGAGAGACCGGCGCTGCCTGCAAAGCCGGCGCTCGCGACTCATTCTGGCAATCCTTGTATTCATTGCTCTTCTCGCCGTCGTCATACCACCAGCAGTGGTGTTGACCCTACACAAATTCACCATGGGCCCCAAAGCGTCAGTTTTCGTACCGCTCTACGTCTACCCTGCACCGGGAGCATGGGATCCCTTAGAGAAGGTGTAGGTGCTACTTTTCCTTTTGTTGTCCCCTTCCCCATATCTCAACAAGCCCTCGCCAAATGTTAAACCCCCTCCCCCTTCCCCTTCCCCCCGCCAACCACATTGTACTCCCAGTCCATGCCCACGCTATCTGGCAGCCACCGGATGTCCCGCGGCACGATACAAGTAACCCTGATGTACGAAGGACGCAGCTGAACGCCACAGGATCTCTTCTCATCCCGACGTCAACTTCACCGTCGTGGTCAATCCTGGTAGTGGTCCAGGGCCCAACGCCTTGCCCGATGGCAATTACACACGAGAGATACCCAAGCTGGCGTCTTATGGCAATGTGCGCCTCCTGGGCTATGTTGCTACCACGTACGCGCAGCGCAACTTCTCGTTGGTGCGGCGGGATATTGAGACCTATGCGGCGTGGCCGACCAACAGTTCGAACCCCAATCTAGCGGTTCGGGGTATATTTTTCGACGAAACCCCCCAGCAATACGAAAACAATACCTTGACCTACCTCCAAGATCTGACTGCTGTCGTGAAGACGACCGCCGGCCTGGGTCCGGACCATTATGTACGTGCAGAAGTCTCTCCCGTATTTTCATTATTTCATTACTAGGGGTAACGCCGGGTAATTTACACGATTACCAAAATTCGGCAGCTGGCATTTCCGCCCACTGGATCATTGCCTTTTGCTGCCCCCTCAATGCATGGTCCTTTTTTACTTTTTTTGGAGCTTCTGGTCTCTAGCGCCTGTTCCTGCCGACCATTCTAACTCAGAGCCGTCGTTTGGATCGTCCGGATAGATCTGGATGGACGCCCACCATTGGCCAGAGTTATTCATGCTAACGAGACCCCCCCAACCAGGTCGTCCACAATCCCGGCACGATTCCTGATGCCCGCTACTTGCCGACGGCTGATTCGACTGTGGTCTTTGAGGCAACCTACGAGACGTTCTTGGACCGTCAAGGGGCTAAGCTGTTTGAGGAGATCCCGAATAGTACTCGCAGCCAGCTGTGCGCCGTGGTCCACTCGGTGCCGGACAGCGTGGAAGGGCACAAATTCCGAGACCTGGTGAAGCAAGTGCGCAAGGTCGCAGACGAGATTTTCATCACTCATCTGGATACAGATTATTATGCGAGCTTTGGGAGCCAATGGGAGGAATTTGTGGAACTAATGGCTCGATCGTGAGGTGGCAGATGCCTGGTGCATTTTGTTTCTCAGTATATACAGTATTTATGACGTATACGATAAAAGATCTGATTATTGAAGTGAAATGGACGAGAAGACTTTTTCCTCCAACTCGAATCCAATGGTTGCAGACGATGACACCAGTGTAACTGAATTCGGGAACTGTTGCGCCAATTCCAAGGCATTTTTCTGGAGGTTTAGCTCAGACAGAAACAAAGAAGCTAACTAACTGACTAGCTCCGAGACTTCCATACCCAGAGGTAGACTATCTTCTTTTCCATCTTCCAAGGAAAGATACATCCATTTCCCCCTCTTCAAACAAGGTACAAGGTTAGTTTCCTTTACAACACATCCATAGTGGGGCCATTACCCACCCGTAAATTTCATTCTCCGCGGTCCCCGATCCGATTCAGAGCCACTACCGAATTCCAGCCCCACTGACCAAACCAGTCCAGAAAAGTCTGCCATTGCCCACTTTGTATCATGGTCAAACAGGGCTAACCACGAGTCAGAGGTAAGTGGATATGGATGATCTCATCGGTTAGATCATTAGCTTTTTTCTTTCTTTTCCTTCTTTTTGGTTTTTATTTTTTTTGTTCTGTTTTATTTTATTATATTTTATTCTTTTTTTTGGTTCGGATGAGGTAGGGATTGATAGTTGGATGAGATGTGGTTAAGTAGGTACAATGCATGCTGCACGCTGCATAAAGATGTGTAATTAGGTACATAGGTAGATAGGTAAGGTTCATGGAAGACCGAGAATTCCGAATCTCTGGGATCATTAGGTAATTACTATGTCAGTCGTATATGATCGTGATAAATCGATTAGGTGCTTCTTCTATACGAAGAGTGGCATGAGATGATATGAGAGGTTTTCTACCTGCGCACAATGAAAAAAGGAATACTAAGGAAGCATCAGATGATCAGACCTCCAGGCTAACTTGCTGCATGTCTTGGATCATCTACTAATAGGAATTGATCTCTCCTCGAGGCAAGTGGCATGGCATGGCATGGCATGGTAGGGCTTGGAGGAGACCCTACTTACATCCTTCCTTCGTATTCGGTAGATAGCTACGGGGTATATTGTTACCTATCATTTGAGAGTTACCTAGTTCGGTTAAGATGGGTGCTACTGTTGGTATGTGATTAGTAGCAGGAAGAAGAAGGAATAAGAATGGATGGATGTATGCATTGATTGAGTTTTTCCGAGACCTGCATCACTAACAGACATCTGATCCATCCATCCATCCATCTTCAGCTGTCGGGACTTCGGATTCCGTAGGATGTATGTCCCGCTTCTAGTTGGTGTCTAGTGATAGTAGTGATGTTTCACGTAAACATACAAAATGGTAAAAATAACTTCATGCTGTCACACCGTCTTCTAAGTAAGGTATGTATGTTACGTATGTATGTTGTCCGGATTACTCCGTTCCCATCATCATTATCTTTGTTCCAATGGATTAAAGAAATATGTTTACTCTCTCTGTATGTATGTATGTATGTGGACGCCATAGGTGCACCGCATAATAACATACATATACATATCAAGAGCCCTGCATATTGTGGCTGAATCTCCTCGCGCTGGGAGGGGCCAGAAATGTTCCGTTCGCGGGTCTTGGAAAACTGCACCCCCGTCCCCCTGGCCCGCCGTCCCCCTGCCCCCTTGTCAGACATACATGTTATGTTTAGGTTATTTTTGGATCGATCGGTTGGGCTTGAGGAGAGGGGGAGGTTGGGTAGGAGTTGGATTTTGATTACTACATGTGTAGATTAGTTGTATGATATGGTGACTGATGAGATGAGATGAATGCGATGGGTTGAGTGCATTGGTACTGTTAGGTATGTAGTACTTGGCAGGGTTGCCACTGGCTCATTACACAGATATTATCTACTACCACTACTTACAGATTAATACATGGTCTGGTAGGATGACTCTCGTTACATCGCATCCGGAGTTAAGTTTCCTTCCCATTAATAGCAACTCTCTACTTCCTACATAGACTGTCGCACTTCCGCATAAGTCATCATCCTCTGTTTCTTTGTATAGTTATGGCCCATGAAAAATCAGCTCCCACGTTTCAACCCCTCTAATTTAACCCTAAACATCTAAAGTGTAGAGATAACTCAATGTCAACATGACAGTAATAAAGAGTGATCTCGGCTAAGCTCGACGATCGTCTGTCAGCCATGTCGATCGATGAGCATTGAGTTTTAGTGGGGTTACTAAACCCTCACTAACACCCTAGTACTCTTCTCTAGCACGAACTTCGACCCTTCCATAAGGGTAACATAAACTGCCCACGGCAGGGAATAGATAGATTATGATCGGTCGGAGATAGTTTCTACAAGCGGAGCGAGTCGATAACATGGATTGAATGCAGTGTATCTTGATGTTGATTTCACTGCATAGAAATGATTGATGGATGACCGGGTCATTCACGATACATTCCTCTTCCCGCGCGGAAAAATATATATCAGAATACTACTCTCCTACAAAGTGGTATGATTGTAACAGAGCTAGCACTCTATTAGAAGTAGGTAGTGGGGTTCAGAGTCATGAGCAACCAAAAGTAGAATCGATATTACTATTATTGCTTCAGCTGTCAGGTTTCCCGAGATTAAGGGATCATCGGTCTAGATGAATCAAGGAAGCGGGAACTGCGGTTGTTTGAGATAACACTATCTTAGGAGTCAGTATACTACTAGGGTCTCTAAAATGTATTTCCGACACTACTTCCTAGCCACCTGTCTATCTACTTAGGGCAATGAATTAATCTATACTCTGTCATGTAGGTAATATATCCCACACACTGTCATCGAATAAGCATATAATAGAGCGACATAAGTCTAATGCAATTAATATGAATGATGGCTTGGATCAACTAGCTTAAACTAAGCTACCCTAACATCTCAACATGCTACATTTGGAGTATCATATCATGCCATTGACTCTATTATTACCTACCTCCTAACCTGACACTTCAAGTAAGCCAGTCCATTCCTCAACCAACTAACCAGCTAGTACAATGTAGTTAGTTAGATGGTTAGTAATTTCTAGTGCTAACGCATGCATGCATGCATACAGCCCGCCTGCAGCTGTTCGTAGAAACAATCCCAATCAGAGCGCAGCGGTGACCAGAACGCCAAGACCACTCACTTAACTCACTCACACTTCCATGTTCTTCCAGCCCAATATTCTGTAAGTAAGGTCAGGATTTGAAATCCGCCCTCGCTTGGATTTCAGCGCCTTACTCAAGTAGACTAAACACGGAGGAGATCTAGAATCTTGACGGGTTGTTACCGAGCGCATTGACTTTCGTTCGTTGTTTGTTTGCTCCCCTTTACTAACTAACTCACTAATTATTTAGCCCAACTAGCCAGGAAAGGTCAACCACCGGTGGATAGTGTCAAGTAAGTGGACGAACTATGCGGAGGAGGGAATTACCTCCGGCGCGAACTAAACCTCACCTAATTAACTAACGGAAGAACGCCGTCAAAAACATGGAAGGGTTGAAAAGTGTGTGTGAACTGTGAAGCCGCTAACTAAAGTAGCCTAAGTAAGTAGCCTAACTAACCAAAGATGAGAATTGTTGAATGAGCATGGTACCTGAATTTTCTTGCTGGGCCCCACAACACACCGCCCACCCGGCGATCTTTGGCCCGAATGGGGATTGGAAAGTGGGGAATGAGTGGAAACAAGTTCGGTTCAGGAACAAGGCAAATCTCTACTCTTTCTTTTCCCACTCTTTTCTTCATCTTCTCCGGAACATGAACGGGTGGTGCTGCTAATCGGGAAAAGCAATGCCGTCGGCGAGATTCCTTTTTTTCTTCCTGGCGCTAAGTGGGTGATGGTGAAGTTTATCTCCGGGAAGATCTGGATGAAGCAACTTTTCTTTTCTTCTGTATCTTGACTTCCTGGTTGGCTGGTTTTGGTGTGTTTTATTTTTGGTGGTATTACTGCTTGCCTTGCGTCCTTCTAGTTGAATATTGATCGGGGGCTGTTCCGTGTAACCCTTTCAGGTCGGTGTTGTACACTGTTGTACTAGTCTTGACTTACGTAGAAGGCGGTCTGTGTTTGTAGTTGTCATGGCTATATCAGTTCCTGATAAGTCTGATCCCAAGGTTAAATGTTTTGACTGATTAATCTATTTCTTTGAGCTAAAGGATGAAGGGAGGGGAAGGGGAATGGGCAGAGGCGTTGAAAGTCAATTCAGCTTGACAACATCCAGGCACTGAATGATCCCACACATTCATTCGTACCAGTAAGTTTGAAAATTACCGTTACCGAAATATATGGTATCAATGACACCACCGGTATCGAGCAATACTAGTCTCGGGACACTCGGACACACAATCCAGTTCCTTAGTATTCTACTTCGTCTCCCTTAGCGTTGGCCATTCGCTCTCTTCTCTGGCTCAGATTCTATTCTCCACTCCACTCCACGCGTGTGAGAGATTCTAGCAAGGGAAGCTAAATCGCCTAGCGCTTATCACATTAATAATCTTAATCTGGAATTAGATATTTCCATTGCTAGTCTAGTCTGTGTAGCGTGGAACCCGCTACCACTATCTATCTACACCACTTAGTATCTGGTTAGTCTCTTTGGATCCTGGATAGATTAAGTGGGTGTCTGCTGCTGGTCAATTGTCCGTTTTCAGCACTCGCCACACCACCCAGTAGACTAAAATGTGCCCAAGTCTGGTTTGGTCCACGGGTTCATTGGATATCAAGGCACCAGGGGAAAGACCCTATTTTTTTCCCTTATGTAATTCTAAGAGAAATCAGGTTCTTACTACTTTCATTGCTGGTGGTTGTTGAGGGGTGCACGTTGCACCTACCTATTAGTTAGTAGTTCCTAGTACGTAGTTAATCATTTGTTTTGGTTCTACTCCACCACCATACCTTATTGGCGCGAGACTGTTAGACCAGACCGGGCCGGTTCATAACCTAGACTCAATACCAAGACGCTTGCTCCGTTCAACTCAACCTGGTCTGGTCTGTTCTCAGCGTGGCGCCGTGGGTTTGACTGTGAGACAACGGGGGGCAGGATGGGGGCAGAGGGGGGCCTTTGCTCTGATTTTTGGGCGGTGCGATGGCGAGATCGGTGGCCAAGGGACGGGGCTGGACTCTGCTAGATCCTGGTGTCTTGACTAGGACTAGGACTAGGTTTTGGGGGGTCAGATGGTGTCATTCATTCATTCCAGGCAATGGAATGCGTCCGCTTTCTTGATCTGAGTTTGATTAAGTGGCTTTGTCGGCGGATGAGTTGGTTCCAGATGATACGATTATTGTTGCACTAGACTCTAGTCTCTAGATACTAAAGAGTGAGACGGGTGAGAGGATGGCATGGTATGGCAGGTATGGCAGGTATGCTATGCATGATGTTGCTCGGGGAGAAAGGGGTTGTCAATGACAGCAAGCGGGTAGTTAGGTATTCCAGGGAGATGGTGTGGGTGTTGCATATGACAAGTGACGATCAATCATAAACTTTCTGGACGAATGCTGGATTACATCATAGTAGATAATAGTAGCAACCATTTACAGTACAATAGATATCGCTATCAAAGCTCCCTGCGCCCTTGCTTGTGTGAACGACGAATTCCAGTCCCTACATTCCAACCATCTGAAAACGGCCCTGCTAGCACATCTCGATCCAATTGTCCAGGTCCATGTTCTTGATCACCGTGGAGAAATTGCCCGAGTCAGTGGCGTTGCACGCCTTGGACTTCTCACTCGAGCTCACTGACAGGTTGTTGTTGGTGTCGTCACCCTTGGGGTATTCGATGTGGAAGACGGGCTTTCCTGCCTTGATGAAGGCCGCGTAGGTGTCGCACTCGTCGTACTGCGCGCATTGCTCATTGACGCTCCATTGCATGTTCTTGATGACCGACGAGATGATTGCCCCCGCGTTCTTCAATCCAATGGACATGTTGCGCGCATGGGCCTCATTGGCCATCCAGTTCATGTAGCTGATCGAATCGGCCTCCGTCAGATCCAGCCCGTTATCATTGTCGTATCCGTCGACATTATCCGGGTCCACCCCGTCGCAACTCTTGTTCTGAGCCAGGTCCAGGCGCGTGAGCATGATATTGCGAATGCGAGGGGAGCTGATGTTGATCCATTTCTCGCCGGGCCATCCGTCCAGGTTGCTGCCCAGATCATCCGAGTTGAACTTGTCCTTATCCGGACGCCAATTCTCGTAGCTGCCGGCGGAGAAGTAGCAGATGACTTTACGGCCTGCCTTTTGCAGATCGTGGATTACAGACTTGTTATTGTTGAACAGGTCAATGTCGTAAACATCCACGTCGACGGAGGTGTCGTTCAACGAATAGAGCAATTCGATCTGCCAGCTAGTGCCGACGGCGGGCTGCCATTTGGCTGTGGTGTAATTGCCTGAACTGGGCGGCGTCGTCTCCCCGCCTCCTCCCTCTTCCTCTCCTCCTCCTCCGCCGCCTAATCCAACACCCAGTCCGACTCCAAGACCAATACCCAGGGCGATGATAAACCCGATGATCCCTCCGATGATGAGGAGCTTCTTCTTGAAAGTCCACGTCTTCCATCCCCTTGTGGGAGGGCCCTTGAGGGCGGCCTCACTGGCTGGCTCCATCGTATAGCAGATTGAACACGAACGAGAGCAAAGGAGGAATCGCGAAAATGTCGCGCGCGAGAGGAAAGAAGAAGATCCGGGGCTACGGGGAATAAAAGGTGGAGCGCAGTGCAGAAACAGTCACTAGTTACCAGTGAGTCTAGACCGGGATCTGCCTGTCGAACCAGGGCGATTGCAGCTTGAGGAAATGAAGTTGCCTGAAGATGAAGTCAAAGAAGCTTCACTGGTCACACGGATCTCCGGTTCATATTGCAGCACGCCGTCTGAAACAGCTTGCCAAATGAGCGAAACTGAAGGGGCGTCAAGTTGGTGATGATGATAGGCAGTGTGGTGAGGTGGTGAGAGGGTCGGACCCTGAAGGGAACCAGCTGGACCCTGCAAATCGTCCCGCCACTCTCATTAGCTGTGCAACCCTGCCCTAATCGATGGGGAGTCTACGAGAGGGGAAACGCCGGAAGACAAAGAGGCGAAAATTCGGGAGCCTAACTGGCCAAGAATAAAACTACCAAGGCGCCGGTGTCTTGTCCGGTTATCAACTTGGCGTTGGATGCTTCACGTCGACTGGTGGACAAACCGGGTTCGGCCGGATAGCTTGGAGTGAATGACTGACTGACTTGACTGTCTGTCTACTCAGTCTTGGGTCGCTTACCAAAAGAGTTAAGCGGAAAATAAACAGAGATCGCAAGATGCGACCGTGCTCAGTCCACAAATTAGGGAACCAGAGATTGCGATTTCTTCAGGAGCTTCCATGGTTGTTCGATGCTCGAAACACCAGAGCCATCTCCACCACCAACCATGGAACACTCCGGCTTCGGAGCTAGTGAACAGCTGAAACACGGTGATCCTGGAATAGAGGACAAGCTCGTCGACTCGATAATGCCGACTTGGCGCTGGGTGTGTGTATGACCCTTGGCGTTACTATTCTTGAGTGCTGCCGCCCCCAAAGTAGACGATGGGTTAGGCGACACGCTGGAGGCAAAAGGCAATGATTCTGAGTCTGGCTAAGCGAGACGCCTTCACTTGCCGTTGCCGGTTTAGAGTTTCCCCCTTCTTTTCCGTCGTGAAGAAACTTCACGGAAGCAGAACGGCTAATAGCGTAATAGGAACAGAACAAACTCTGCTCTGCTGGCTGCTTCTTCCCCCCCTTTTTTTGCTTCTTTGGGCCCTTGATTCTGTGCGTTGGCCTTTCTTGTCCTCCCATCGGGCCGGAACCTTGCCAATCAATCTATCCAACCATCCAGCCATGAAGTCCTCGGACACTAACCGCAACTCCCGAGATCCAGTAAGATCCTTTTCTCGTTACGGCCACAGTGGTATGGTATTTACTGCGGTTTTGTAAATCCGCTCCGCTGTGTAGAGCGTCTGTACCGCGTAACTTTCGATACCAGGCTTGGCAACACCACGGAGTCGTCTTATTCTGGCTCGCTAAGCCATCGTCAAACATTAGTCTACTCTGATTTTTCGGCTTACATCTACTCTTAGACACTTACTTCTTCTCTCGTAAACGTCTTGGCCTCTGCACTAGAGCCGCAGCCTGACTCGCCCGTCGAGAGAATCTAGCCAAACCGCCGGCGGAGGGAAACCCGCTGGCTTGGCTTGGCCAGCAGGGGGGATTCCATTCCAGTCATCTCCAATTCACCACGTTGTTGTCATGGCGGGGATGTTGATGCGATGCATGACTAGTACGAAGTAGTTATTTTTTATCTAACCTAATGAAGACTTCCTCCGGACTACTAGCACGCTGTTCTGATGTGATGGATCTTATGACCTGACCTGACTAGTAGACACACTCCAGACTCAACTTTACCTCCCCTCGGAGCCGACTCACTAGCTAGCTAGTAAGTTATTTACTCACCGACCCTAACGGGGATACCCTCAACATCTCCCCCGAGAGTATATGCAGAAGGAACCAAACCAGTCACACCTCGCCAACACATCGCCCCTGGACCCTGGCAGCTAGCCAGCTAGCCAGCTATCCAGGTATCCATCCGTCAGTCAAAGCTTGACATATAGGTATGTGTGTGACGGTTGCTACGGCGAAGCCCGTCCTCCCTCTTACACAGACGAAAAGACAGTAGTATCAGTAGTAGTGATGGTGGTAGTATAGAAGAAGCAAATCTCCACCTCATTGAGTAATTACCACCGACTATGCGGAGGGAAGGGTGGAAGGCGGCTTAGACTACTCCCCTGTCGGGTTTGATATTCGACTAGGGCTATTCAGGAGTGCGGGCGGGGATGATGAATGTTGGGAACTCGCCGAGGTCGAATACGAGGGCGGGAGTATAACCCCTGTTGCTTGGCTTGGCGTGATGTGATGTCTTAGATGTCGTGTCATGTTGTGTTAGTGTGTCATTCGGACGGATGGGATGGGATGGGATGTTGATTATTGCTGAGTATTATGCGGAGGAAGAGGAGGAGTGTTGGGGTGGAGTAGTAGGTAGATGATGAGATGGTTGTGGGAATACGAGTTGTTGCATACCTAGTTAGTTGACTCTATTTCTCATCATCCATGTCTAGTATTTCTGCTGGATAGATAGTAGTACTGTGATGATCTAATGTACAACGTTCTACACCATATGATGTGTTCGGAGTTAAGGTAAGCCCTGATCTATCCATCCTTGTAGTATTCTTGTGTAGATGTGTGGATAGATTCATCGCAGTGCATAACATAACATAACGTAACATAACACAAAATAATCTTTTATTACCCATGACAGAGACAGATGGAAGAAAAAATAACAAAGCAATATGTCTCAGATCGGAAAGCACGGATATAGAGAAACATGGGTCTGAACAAAGCGCGCACCCGAAATTCGATCCCGATTAAGTTACCCAATCGATCTAGATCAACATCAATCCTCCCTTTCCTCGTCTATTAGCTCCAAAACCCAAACCAACCCAAAAATGAAAAAGTCCCGCCAAGATCTACTACCCGACTCATGACCCCAATAGCCCCCATCCATCAATAGTTGCCACAGAGAGAACAACCTACTTACTCACGGATGAATCCGGCTATTTGTTTACTCGAGTCTAGATGTGATCGAAAACAGTAAATATATTGACTCGATACTTTTGCCACATTCGTGGCGTCATGCCATGCCATTAGATAATAGCAGTCGGGTTGTCCATGGAGGTAGTCCGTAGTTGGAGGGTATTAATAGTACGAGGTACTAAGGGTACTACAGAGGAAGCAAACAAACAGCTGAAACCAGTCCAATGACATTCCTGTACCCCGCCAAGAATGTGTGGGTTTCTTGATTTCTGCCAAAAACATGGATAGCCGGTAGAGAAGAAGACCCTGCAGAGATACATCATGCCTCATTAGGAATGTGAGAGGTACGTACGTACCTGTTTTTCTTAAAAGATAGTAGTGTGGGGAAATATAGCAGGGTTGAGTACTTGGAATGGTTTGGATTAGACTGATTGGTTGCTATATTTGCTGTGTTATAGTCTAGGATACTAAGCGGGGAAGAAGGAAAGAAACCTGTTTGTTTTAATACCCATTCTTTTAGTTGTATTTATGTCATATTCGTATTTCATCCCCCACCCCCCCCAACTAACTAATAGCTAATATATTCAATTTAAAATATCATACCTAACCAAGTAGTCACTGACTAGTATCTAATATATCCATTACATATACTATGAACATTCAGAAACTCATCTTACAGCGCAATCGGCGTCGACAGCGTAAAGCTGACCGGCGACCCCGACAGCTGCACCCACACCGTCAACGGATCACTTCCAACCTGCTCGGTCGTGAAGCTCTGCGTGTTGGTCGGCGCCACGGGGAAAGTGACGGGGATGGTAGCATTGCAGGTATTATCCGTCGCGGAGAGGGTAGCGCCCGTGATCTTGTGGTCGGAGATGGTGTAGCGCAGGGAGTAGTTGCAGGCGTCGCGAGTGTAGCGGGCCAGGAAGGAGGCAGACATCTATTCATCGTATTAGTATCATCTGAAAGTTGGTTTGATTTAGGGAATGAGGAGGACGTACAGCTTCATGGTTGATGGTAACAAGGGGCCAATCGACCAAGCGCACAAATTCCTGCACCTGGGTCTCCACCCAGGCTTGGAAGATGGAATAATTGCCCGAGACGCCGTTGACTGTGATGGGGTTCACATCGGCATTACGCAGATTGGCCTGATGGAACATGTAGGGGTCATGGTGCAGACCAAACAGGTGACGCATGACTTCGCCCTTCTCCGTAGCGAGCAAGTTATCAAAGTCACCGGATCCAGCGGAGGTGTCGATCCATTCCTGCAGCGTGCAGTCTGGGGTATCGCAGTTGTAGTAGATGCGGGTGGCGAAGCGCGGGTTGACCTGCATACCGTCGAAACCGTCAGAGGCTTCATTGGTCCAGTAGGGCCACATGTCATTCTGTTGGTTCAGGAGGGCAGGGCGCGTGTTATCACCGACGCAGTTGGTGATGCCGTTTTCCCACCAGGCGCGCAGGGCATCGCCGTTGTGCAGGCCCGTGATGGCGGGAGGGATGATACCGTTGGAAGTGAAGTGCTTGGCGGAGGAGATGCCGACTTGTTTCAGCCAGGCCTGGTTGAAGGAGATTTCCTTGTAGACATCGGAGTAGGTGGCATTGTCCTGCTCTTCGTGGGTGAAGGTGTGGGAGATGTGGCCGAACTTGTCCCGGTTGGTAGTGTTGGTCCACCAGAGGAGGAGAGGGTCGAGCTGCGTGCAGGCAACGGACCAGTCGTAGGTGGTGGGAGAGGAGGGCCAAAGGTTGGTGCCGGTCCCCACGGGCTTCTTCCATTCCAGGGGAGTGTCGGCGGGCGAGTCGTACTCGATGCCGCCCTGGTTGCAAGTGGTGTAGGCCTCGTCGGAGACGCCAGCGGCGGATTCAATGTTGCCGTTGCCGTTGTGGCCGACTTCGACGTAGTAGCTGCTGCCGGCGTTCATCTTGCCATTGATTTCCGGCAGCCAGTTAGCAATGCCGTCCAGGTCGGCCGGCGTGATGCGGAAGGTGGTGCCGTTGGGTTGGTAGATGTCGGTTTCCAGGAACATGTCGTCGATCTGAGTGTTCAGGTTCACGCGGCGGTAACCCGCGTACAGGCCGCGGGTGAGCCAGGGGATCCATGCGTGCTGCAGGTAGGTGGAGGTGGCGCTCCAAGTGGTGTCGAAGGAGATGAAGAAGGCCATTTGCTCACGGCCATCGAAGTTGTTGATCACGGCAGCAGTGGTCTCGCTGCCCGAGTCGGAGTTGGCGGCAAAACGAGCGATTTCTTTGGTGGAGGTCGTGTTGGAAACAGTGGCAGGATAGTGCCAGAGGCCACTGGTACTCACACCAGCGCCGGTCTTCAGACCAGACGTAGGGAAGTCGCTGATGTCAGTGAACGACATCAATTGTTCGACCCCGGTTGCACAGCAGCCGTCGCCGGCAGCGCTGGCGCCGTAACTAGGGCCCGGATACACGTCGTACTGCACCATGCGCACACCGTAAGCCAGCTGGTAGGCATACAGCTGGTTCCATTGGTCCGTAGTGAGAGCACTCTGGTACCCTGTGGCATTGCCGTAATTGTAGCTGACTTCACTGGCAACCACAATACCGCCGAAGTTGCCACCTTCGGTGCCGTTCAGGGCGGGCAGGCTGGTGCCGGACTGGGGCACGACCAGAGTAGTGAAAGGAATGCCATAGGCATTGAGGCCAGATGATGCCACGCCTGCAGAGGCAGTGTCGCGCGCAATTACCAGGATGTTGGCGGCGATGGAGCCGCTGCTGACGGGCGTCGCTGCAGGAACAGCAGACGACGCCACAATGCTCGAGCTGAGACTCAGACTGACAGACATAGTGCTGGCAGTGCTGCTGCTTAGGGCGCTGGCTGACCCGCTAACAGAGGTATCAACGAATGTGGTAGGAGAGGCCACCGAGGTCACAAAGCTGGACGGGGCAGAGCTAGTGCTGGACAAGAAGGAAACGAAAGAAGAAGTAGTCGTGGTAGTCAACGAATGGACAGCTGAAGTAGTACCAGGAGCGGTGGGCCCGGTGACTTCAGCGACAGGAGTAGATGAGGCAGAAGATGCACTGGTCAGAACCGTCGGATTCTGTGGCCAAATCCCCGGGGGAGTTTTGCAGGTTATAAAGCCCAGAAAGCAGTTGAGACTGGTAATCGATGATTTTAGGGTATTCATTGCGATACGAACGGCTCAGGCACTGAGCACCACCCCCTCTTCGCTAAGGAAAAAGAAACGAAGGACAAACAAGCGAAGACGAATGATAACGAATGACTGAGGTGGACCTGCAGCAACGGACCCCTGGAAGAACGCCTTCGGTTGTGGAGAGAAGGAAGAGCGGGCTGTCATATGCGCGTGCAATCACATTATGTATGTCTATTTATCCCGGACAGATGGGCGTAGCAACCGCACGGAGAATTGGGAACCTATCGTTTCCACTTGCTTGGCCTGACCAAATTGTCGCAATGGACGACCCTCCCCTCCCTCCTCCGAGGGTTCCACGACCCAGCCCGATTCATAGATTCCGCATCCTCTTGGAAGGTCCTTGCAGACCCGCTCTCCGATTTAGAACCCTCATGGATGGACCGGTTCATGGAGCTAATTCCGAGGCCGAAACGGAGCTTTGCCTGGTTTCCAAGGGACTGGGGGGATGGTTTCTATGGATGTTCAAGATTGTGACTAGTCTTCACATTCCTGGGGCTCGGACTGCCCTGGTGGAAATTGGCCCCCCGAAGCCTGACCGAGGGGCCCCATTCTGGGACGAGTTCCTGAATTGAATTGGGCTTAGTAGAGCATATTCAGCCAGGATTGGGGAGAAAATTCCCAAACAAGCTATCCATAGAGGCGCACCAACATGGGTTGCTTGGCCGCACTTTTGTGGCACCGGGCCAGCCAGATGGGGAGGCAGAGGGCGTGGTCCAACCAGGGTTGCCAAGGGTCCAAATTTAGTGGCTTTTGCCTTTTTACTCAGGGTTTAGGGGACTGAGGCGAATGTTGGATTTTGGGAAGCCCGATAGATCGACTTTAGCACCGGTGTGGGGTAGAAACAATCGACTAGGCACACCCAAAAACCTTGAGCAAGAACATGGAAGGAATGGACTTGATTTTAGGGCCCGGAGATGATGGTGAAGATGGGAAAGTGACTCCATCGTGTTTGTTACACCGAGGGGTAATACAAACTTTCCATTTATGTCACACGAGTGGTCTTTTTGTAAAACCATAGAGTGTATAATACGGTATGGTTCGGATACATGGCAACGGGATGTTTCCGTAAGCATACGGAACTTGCCCTAATCTGGATAGCTGCAGGTGCTCTTCTCCACCGCCGCCATCCTTCCCTTTTCTGCCCTTTTTTTTTTTTCTTTCTCATGAGTCGGATCGAGTCCAGTCGAGTCTACAATTCTCTCTCCACTTGGGCTAATGTAAGGAGCAGACCACAAAGCAAGAAAAGCAATTTTTTTCTTCCTAGACCAATAGGCAACACGAATGACGATGCATGGAAGAACTTCCCCCGTCACCAGCACCGCTGTGTCTCCCCCTCCACCACCACTCTGCCCATGAATGGAACCCTCACCTTTCCAAGTCTTCTGATTTGATCAGCTTGTCAGCCTCCTGGCGTGCTCCGACGCCAGAAGTAAAAAGAAATAGAAAAAAAATAAAATAAAAACAAAACTCTGTATTCCACGGAATGGGCCGCCAGAAAGGCCAACACCATTGCCATTGATTACCATTGCAACTATCCCCTCATGGCATCGCTTCTGCCCGAGACTGACTAAAACTAAACATGACAGTAACTAGTAGTACTCATCGTCAAACAGACCTAAACATCTTAGCGCCAGTTAGCTGCGAAAGCTGAGACGAAGGCCTTGCTATTTTTGTTGCCCAGTGCTGGGTTGGTCCGCCACCGGCCATTCCAATTGCATCAGACCCAGTGGTCCCGATCTAATGCGACCCAAAGAAAACCCCCAAACAGGCGGGAAAAGAAAGAGGAGACAGACAGAAAAAAAATTAAAATAAATAAAAAAGATGGACCTTAACTGACATCTTGCAGTAGCCGCTGACCTAACACGCTGCCTGTCTCTCCCTGTCTCTCGCTCAATCATACAAGTCAGTGCAGGAAGTCCTGAGGCTGGCACTTTGGCTGCTGCTGGTTCATTCCCTCCTTGATCCATCCCATCCTATCCCATCACTCCATCTTCCATCTGCTTGTATATTTACTTTCTTTTCTTTATTTTTGTTTTTATTTTTCCTTTCTTTATCCTTCCGGTGGCGCCCCTCGTTCTCACCACCTTCTTACTTCCTTCCCTTCGTTTATATTCCCATACAGACTATCGTTACTATTTACTACTCGTTATTCTATTCACTCCTCCCCCCGCTGGTTAGGTTTCCAATACCCACCTGGAGCATGGCTTAGAGAAAGACAAACTTTCCCCATGTCCAATTCGAGCCTCTAATTGTAGTTTAATACTGTCCGCTCGATCTCCTGTTATGCTACTGCTACTACATGTCCTTCGCTTCGCAACTTTGCTCCGTTAAGCTCTCTTCGGGATGGCGCAAATCCTCGACGTCTCACCCGTCGGGTGGGTTTTCATGAGAGAATTCTGGTGGCAATATGTACGTACCTGTGTGCCCTGCTTCGGAGAAACTTTTGTGTTAACCTCTTGCTAGGTTCTAATTGCCATCTTGCTGGCAAGTGTGGTTTGTGGATGTACATATCTTACCTACTCTGGCACCCGCAGAGCCATACGATGGTATAAGGTGGGTTCTCACCCCGACATGTATATGCTAATTGGAATCACCTTGTCTGATATATCCTTTCAGACAAGACCGCGTGTCGAAATTGTTCCGGCTGCTGTCACTCAACGCCTGGACAAGATCGCCAACCAACAGCTTACCCTGGCCGCGGCGCATCGCACGAAACGGAAGCCTACATCCGTGGGAGTCTACCTAGGTACTTTCGCTACTCCCTTGGATGAGACGCATCGTCAGCTTCTCGATCGCTACGACCTCCTGATTGTGGATCCGTCCAAGTCGGGGGTCGTTCAGGCCATTTCACACATCGACGGGAAGCAGGTTTTGGGGCGAGTTGATCTCGCCCTAATTTCTTCCCAGCAGGACTCAACTCTCGCCGCCATTGGAAACATCGACAGCATTTTGGCCGGGAGCTTTCACGGAAGTGCCTTCTCCGGTATTGTGCTTGCGAACTGGGAGGACAAGTTCACGTCAAAGGTTCTCGCCAAACTGGCTGAAGCCATCCATGGTCTGGGTCTGGCCGTGTATCTGGAAACAGGACCGCCCACTTTCCTCGAGGATGGCCAATCTCTACAAACTCTGGCTATCTCTGGTCTGGTCGTCCGAAATGCTAGCATCCTCCCCGACGGTCAGAAGCGCGACTATTTCCAGCTCGACAAGCTGCGTCCAACCATCAAAGCCTTTGTGTCAGAGGCATGTATGAGAGACTTTTTGGTTCTGGCTTGGGAAACTATCGACGACGATGTTACGCTCTCTAATGCTGTTGTCCAACGATCCATGCAGTGGTGTAATTTCTACAGCGCAATTCCCTGGATTGGCCGCAAGTCCGCTCTCGAGAACGCTGCCATCAATGTCAAAACCCCGGAGCCGCTGTCCTCCTTTGGCTGGCTGAAAGATGCAGAGACCATGAAGGCCCACGATCGCTGGCGCACCAACCTCGACATCGCACGCAACCATGTGGCCAAGACCTCTTGGGATACACTGCGCGCATATTTCCCGTCCCTGGACGACTTGCTCTTTTCTTCGGAACACTCATCTAAAATCAAGGATTCGCCAGCAAGCAAGCTCCGCGAGCCTCCGGAATGGGTCGCTCAAGTCAAGTCTCAGGGCAGTCCGCTATCCATCTCCATGGCCGGTGTCGAATACAAAGAACTTGGTTGTTTTCCGCTCGGTTCAGAAGCAACCCCGGTTGCTTTCGCAGAAATTGTTCACTCCCAACAGCGTCTGAAGTCACTGAATCTACTTCATCCTGTTCCGTCGTCGAAAATGCAAAACATGGGGCTCCTCCTTCGACAGTTCTATGAAAACTTTGCCCTTTCGAGCTGGATGGCTTCGGACCAATTGGCCGCCTCGATCAAGGAACTGTCGAACATGGCGTCCAACGATATGTTGCGAGTTTACCTCGGGTTAGATTCTGGTCTACGCAAGAGTGCTGATGTTCGCTTCTGGGCTGTGTATCAGATGGACGCGGATGGGTTTGATGTCTTCGCCTCGAAAAATGCCCAGGGACTGGTTGGCACTGTATTACACACCTTCCTCTCCGCCAAAGGCTACCCCCGTCACGTTTGCTTCGAGGCCGAGATCGCGTTGGCGAGATGGTCAAAAGATATCAACGAGGAAATTGGTCTACCGCGCCGCATCATCCAGGACATTGACGCCTTGAGTCCGGAAGAACGACTTTTGCTGTTGCAACATCTTTCATTGACTGATGCCAAGGGCGATCTTTCTGAAACCATGTGTGCGTATATCCGGCGACAACTTGTGGACGCCCCGACGCTAGCTCAGCTAAAGGAGCTTAACACGGTTGCCTATCTTGAGGGGTCGGCTTCACCAGAGGTCTTGATCGAAACTCGGATCAATTGGTACAAGGAACAGGGCTGTCAATATCCCTCTGCTGCTTCGTCTCTTGCATTGTTCTACGAAGCGGAATCGGTCTTCACGAAAGTACTGCGAGAGCGGAGGGAAGATGACCTTGCTCAAATCTCAAAAGGTCTAGGACAGCTAGTCGAGGATGGCCCTATCGATGCTTACACCGACATTATGGTCCTGTCGTTGTTCTGCGCTGCACGCAAGGGTGCTCTTGACGAGATCTATGCCGAGGTGACTGACCGCAATCCGTTGTTCAACAACCAGTCCGATCAGGCTGCAGCTTTTGCCGAATCGTTCGCTCTAGGATCCCGCTGCGAGGCCTATTTTGATGTTTCGCCCAGTGCCTTTGGTAAACTTCTCTCGGATCGTTTCCGTAAAAGTTACAACGATGAAAAGCTTCCTGACTGGATCCACGGTGCTCCGGACATGGCTACTTCATATGCCGGTGCTCAGATTGATGTTGATCCCACTCACAAAGTCAAGCCCATGCGTGGATACCAGCGCTTCACTTTCCTCAGTGTGTTCGCTTTCCCGGCTCTGATTGATATCCTTTTGCTCACGATCATTGGTCGCGGACTGTATCTCTCTGCCTTCATGACGGCTGAGGAGCAAGAGAGCGCCACTATTGCGCTCATGATTTCACTCTTGCTCTCCGGTGCTATTGGCACCTGGATTGCATGCGGAGGACCCTATTATCTCATCTCTATGGCCTTCGCAGCTGCCAATATGTTCGTCCTTATCAGGCTCATTGCTGGTATCGCTTTCACAGTAGCTGGTGGACTCATCGGTTTCATCTGCATTTCCGCCGTCAAGAGCCCGCGTGCCGGAATCATCTTCTACCTCTACCTCATTGCGCTGACGCTCTATTTCTCGTGTTTCGCCTCGCTGGCGAGTTTCAGCTACCCTGGCTCCACGTTCCTCTCTGGCCGGAAGATCATCTTCGCATGCGTTCCGATCTTGTTTGTCTCGCCCATCGTGACCACCTTCACCGGTCATGACTCGGCCATCTATCTTGCCGTTATCTATGCTTTCATCGGATTGCTGCTGCTTGGTCTGAGATCGGTCTCTTCCAAATGGGTCACTTGGTACCAGAGCATTCGGAGAACAGACGATACCGAAATCCGAAAGTGGTACGTTGCGACTTACGGTAACAATGATGAGAAGGTCTTTGGAAACTTGAGTGACCCAGCAGTCCTGAAACTTTCTCGGGAAGCGCTGCTCAAGGATGTCCTCGCGGAGACTAAACGCTGGTTCTACCAGAAGCCCACCACGGACAAGTTGGTGCTGGAGCTAGCCAAGGATTGGGAGGCGACCAACTTCCTCCTCGACTGGTACTGCAGATATGCCGACGTTCCCAGGCCAATTCCTTTCAGTTCTTCCTGGAACATTCAAACGAAGGTCGGACTGGAGGTGCTTAGGAACTCGCAGAAGGGCATAAGACTGCACAATGCCTTCATCCAGTGGCGACAGTCCAGCAGAGAAATCGGATGCGGTGTCTTGTACTTCCTGCTAGCGCTGCTCGATAAGTGGGTGGAGCTACTCACCGGTGGTCAACTGACAGGTCTTGCCCCTTCGGTCAGCAGTTCGCAGCGGATGGCCGTTGGATTCGGTCTCGCATACTACCTGATCGGTGCGGTCCTCATCGACACCAAGGCTCAGGAGCTTCATGATCTCGTCGGAAAGCAGACCACGCTTGCTGTGCCCAACGCCAAAGATATCCGTTTAGCGCAGAAACGTGACGTGAGATACAAGCGCATGGTGTACTGGAGGACTCTCTTCAAGTATCTCGGGTGGCACGTATGGAGTTTGGCTCTCGCCACCGCTCTGATCTGGACCTTCCAGGATACAATGGAAGCGATGATCATCTTTGTTGCTTACATTGTAGCATACACCGGTCTCCTTTGGTACCAGTACACGAAGATCTTCTCTGGCCCACATGCTTTCAAGACCCTACTCATTGGGTGTGTTGTCGGCTTACCTGTTGGTATCGCTCTTAAGACGCGCCTGCCGCATTTCCTGTACTCGGAGGTCATTGGCCTTGGGTCTGCCACGTGGACTGTCGCCATTCTCACGCTATTCAAGGCCAAGATGGGCATGCCAAAGAAGATCTCCTCTCCTGTGGAGCTTGGAAGGGTATTCCACGCATACACATCTCCATGGTCAGATCCAGAATGGTCCCAACAGGAGCTGCAAACGTTCTACGAGAAGCTCTTGCTTGTTCCATCTGACGCGCGTCTGAGCCTGAATTCGCAAGCCCATCCCGGTGTGGAAGTCAGAGAGATCCTACTCTCGCGCAGAAAGGAAACGAGAATCGAGGAAGCTTTCCCCAAGTCTGACGATCTTGTGAACTTGGCGTTGGGAGCCTGGGGCAAAGGCGAAATCTCCCTAGAGCTTGTTCCTGTTGGCTCACTGGGTCCTGGCATTCATGCATTGAGTTGCAGTACGTCAGGCCAACTGCACATCGCTATCTGTGTAGGTCGGGGACTGGATCAGCGAATCGACGTCAGTGCAAACTGCCAGGTCATTGCTGAGACTCTCCTCCATGCTGTCGCGGAGTCGATGCTGCATATGCCTCATGAACATGCTGTGCTTGCGGAGTCGCTTGTCACGGCAGGCGTGACGGAAACCATGGCACGTCAACTTCGCGCGGAGTCCAACACACCAGTCGTTATTCGCTGGGCTAAGAAGGAGCTCCTCCAGCAGCTGTGCCTCGGATTCGATTGTGAAGCTCACTGGGAAAAGCTGCCCAAGGATGTCAGACAAGCTTTGATCAACCGGTGCCTTGGCCAGCCATGCCAGCTCTCTGAGGCTAGCCGTAAATGGCTCGAAGGAAGGCTTTGCCAATTTGATACTGGTACTCTTGATGTGCACGTTGCCCGAAGCAATCTCGGAGCTGCTAGTGCTGTCAGCATCCTGGATTACGCACACTACGGTACTGGTGAAGCAGCCACCTTCAATGATCCTGAGACTCCCGAGCATATCCCGTATGTTCCGAAGAAGCTTCCTTCAATGATTCAAATGCTGGCAAAGCCCTGGAACTCCGTCTACTATGCCCTCGCTTCCGTCGTTAAATTTATTGTGGTTGCTCTTGTGGCCGATCCCGAGTTCCAGCGAGAATTCGATCATGTTATTGGACAACATCACGCAATTATCCGTGTACCAGCTACGCTGGCGTTGAGCTTGCTCTGGTCTTATTCGAGAATCATGCAAAATATCGGTCTCTCATTCTTCTTGTTTCACGGTCGTGACAATGTGAAACAGCTCTGGGATGAGGCTAAGGGAATGACCATCAGCATCCAGAAGAGCAGGTTCATCATTCAAAGTCTGGACGGCACATTCACTGCCTTCAAGCACGATGAAACGGATGGAGGCTTCAAGATCTATTACTATTCCGGTCAGCACAAGACAGAGCCTGAAGGCACAAAGAGTCTTAGCTACGTCTGTGTTTACTCCAAGGATGTCCTGCTTATGGTCCGCCAGGAATTCAAGGGTGGAAAGCTGCTCAACGAGTACCATTACGATTACCGCGCCCCGACTAAGAAGGCTTTTGGCTTGTCCAAGTCGTCGCAAGCAAGAATCCCAATGGGCCGGCGTTGTGTCCGCGGAGACAACCACTTGCAGAGTGTTCAGTACAACCGCAAGGGACTGATCGAGGCAGGATCTTACATGAAGGATGGAAACCTAATCCGTTTCAAGTACCATTATCGCAAGAATCCCCGCTTCGGTGACGAATTGCTTCGGGCTGAGTTTGCACTCTCGCACATCACTTGTACCGTTTCGTGGTGCGCTCCTCCCCTGCGCCATCCTGAGAAGGTTGACCGTTGGATCCCTCACTCCAAGGTCACCGAGGCAACATTCGTTCAGGGTGCCGATGTCTACGAGGCGCGTTGGCTTTATGATCACAAGTTTCATCCCACTATCTTTACCACGCTCAACGGACAAAAGGTGCAGACGCCGCCTATGATGGAACACGACTACCTCGCTGTCCTGGCCAAGCCGAAACACACCAGCTTTGTGCATGACAATCCTCTCTTGTACTGCGACAGCCTGAACTCAAGCATCTTTAGCCGGTTCTTCGGACTCACCAAGAAGCGCTTCCCTGTGTCGACGTCTCGCGCTCGCTCCTTGATTTGGAAGGCCTGGAAGGAACGTGTCGACTTTGATGGTGTCATCGTTCGCTGGATGGATGAACGACTCTTGCGCCGAGACAAGACCCTCGCTCCCTACTGGCGTAGTCGGGATCGCGGTGACCTCGCTTCGGCCAAGAAATACCTGGATGTCCGCGCGGACACCATTACAGCCAGCGCGGATCTGGACGACAACATTTCTAGCTGGACCCCGCTTGCGGTGAAGATCAGTGACCTTTTCAATTTCGGCCCCGGTGGCGATGCGGTTGTCAACACGAGATCTAAGGACTTTGGCGCTGATACGGAGAAGAACCTGCATGTCATGGCTGCGGACAATGGTACCTGGCCCAACGAAGGAGGTGGTGTTTCTGCATGCCGACGCGATATGATCAACTCCCTGAGGACCATCAAGTGGCATATGATTTGCGAGTCTGCCAACGACTTTGGCATTCCCAAGCACCAAACTGAGCAGAACATTCTTTCGTTGAAGGTTGTCCCCCTCTGGGGTCTCGACTTCCTCACGCCCACGCACGGTCTCTTCAGGAACAAGCTGGACTCGGAAGTAGAGAATGTCACTTCTGCCAGTGAGATGGACATTAAGATGAACTTTATCCCGATCCTGACGGCTCTGGTCAAAGGAGCTCGCGCTATCCACCTCTCTAAGGCGGATATCCAGCAGGCGACTCGAGCCTTGGTCAATCTCAACACCTACTTCCAAGATTCCCGCCACTGGACCCAAGTCTGGGACAGCGAGATCGTCAAGGAAAGCTGGCGCGACCTCTGGCTCAGTCAAGAAATGCCCAACACCCTCCCATCGTCTGAGTGGTTCCGCACGGAGCTCCCCACGCTGGCGTCCCTCGACATTGCCTTGGAACTCTGGTATCGCTACTTGTTCATCTTCTCCATCCCGATCCCCGAGAAGATCCCCAACGTGTTCCAAGCATCGCACCACAGCGTGAGTGCATCTTACGGTGTCGTCTGCAAGATGAAGCGAAACTGCACCCTCCAGATCTGGGACCATGCCATCAGTTGGCGTGAGACCAACCTCTGCCTGTCATCCGCCCTCTGCAAGCTCTCGCCCTTCGTCCGCAACTCTCTCCTGGGCCTCATGCGCGTAACCTCCGTCCTAACCCTGCACCACGCCGACATCATCTCTCCCTGCGCCGACTTCTTCAACCCCGGCTGGGAAGTAGAAATTGGCACCTGTCAGGGCACCATCGAGCACCGCAATGTCTTCCGCCGCAAGGTCGACCCCGTCGTCAACGGTATCACCGACATGCAGAAGTTCGCCCCGGTCAAGGAGATCAAATCCCAGCGCCCAACCGTTACCATGCTCTCCCACGTCTGGTACGCCAAGGACATCAAGATCGCCCTCCTGGCCGCCGACATCATCATCAACCAATGGAAATTCGACGACTACCACCTCGACATCTACGGAGCCATCGACAAAGCCCCCACCTACTCCACCGAATGTCAAGAAATCATCGCCTCCAAGGGTCTCCGCGGCAAAGTCACCCTCCGCGGTACCGCCGACCCCATGAAAGTCCTCGAAAACACCTGGCTCTTCCTCAACTCCTCCCTCTCCGAAGGTCTCCCCTTAGCCCTCGGCGAAGCCGCCCTCACCGGCGCCCCCGTCGTGTGCACCGACGTCGGTGCCTCTCTCCGCGTCCTCAGCGACCCTGACGACTTCTCCCGCTTCAGCGCCGTCGTCGCCCCCAACGACGCCCTCGCCCTCGCAAAGGCCCAAATCACCATGCTCGGTCTCCTCGGCGAATGGAGCAAATACGCCGAAGACGACGCTCCACCTCCAGTCCTCACCTCCTCCCCGACCCCGGACGACGTCGCAAAGATCACCCGTCGCATGTACGAGAAGAGCGAGCACCGTCGCAAGTTGGGAATGATGACCCGCAAGATCGTCCAGAAATCCTTCAGCGGTGACCGCTACCTCCGTGAACACGAGCAAATGCTCTGGATCGGCAAATCCGCGAAGATCATGGCCAACCGTCCGCACGTCAACCTCCAAGAGCCCACGGACGTCGCCACGGCCTTGCAGCAGACCCTCCCCATCGACGAAGAAGTCATCACCATCCCCCGCAGCGCAGTCAACTCCTGGCGCTCGTCCGCTGCCTCCGGCATGTCCACCCTCTACAGCTCCGTCTCGAACTTCCCCATGCTCCCCACCAGCAACCAGCGTCCGTCGTCGATCCGCTCCAGTCTGAGCAATACCTCCACGGACGCGAGCTCGTTCTTGCCCCTCCCCAGCAGCGCTTCCCTCCCTGTCTTTGCGCCCCGGCAGACTCTCTCCTTCTCCAACGGACCCGGTGGAGACGCGCGTCTCTCGCCGGTGGTTAGCCGCTCAGAACGTCGCTCGCGGTCCCGGTCAATCTCCACAGCTGGAAGAGAGCAGCTACGCGGTCTGCAGCGCGAGGATCTGCATCAGTACCGCAACTCGGATGTGAGCATGATGATGAGAGAGGAGTTTTTGCAGTCCAGCATTTTTAGGGGCATTGAGGGTGGTGGTGGTGGTGGCGGGGGCAGCAATATGGTCTGATTTTGAACCACCACTTACCACTCTTTCATTAGAGTTTATACCCACTTTATGTGTTGTTGTTGTTGCTGTTGTTGTTGCATCTTGTGCATATCAGTCTTGTTGTTTTTTTTTTTTTGGATGAGGAAAATTATCGTCGCTCTTTATGTATATATTATACTACTACTTACTATATACCTCGTTTGTTTCATTCCTTTTGTGACACATGCGGAATGCATGAAAATGGTCTCTGTTTATATCTCCTTCAGTTGTTATGTGGATTGATTGTACAGATGGCGATGGTGATAGTGATGGTGATGTTAATGTTTGGCATTAATTTCCACGGCAGCTGAAACTTGAACTTGCATAGCATAGAGATGTTGGGACGATGTTTCATTTAATGTTTGTTTTTACTTGCATACATACTAAGTAGTAATATGGATGATGACTACTATATTAGATACCTATTTTCCAATACTTCCCATGATGTAATTGCTTGGTAGTAATCACTAAAACGCCCTTTAACATGCCCGTACATACCATACCATACCATGCCATGCCATGCCATGCCATACATGTAGCACGTAGGGACGATAATAAATCCGAAACCATGATGATATATGCATGCACTAGTATCAAACACAATAAAATAGACATATATAGCTACGATGTATCAATTCACCATCATCGGCAACGACCTCTTCACCTTCTCCCACATCGAATCATCCGGCACCGGATCCGCTATACGATGCCATTCATCGTTGAAAGCGTTGACGAGCCAGCTCGATAGGCCTATCATCATCATCATCACAACCATTATATCAGTACATTGCATTCATGGTTTTGAAAAAGGAGAGGGGGATGCTCACGCTCATAAACCATCCTATGCGCATTGTGAAAGTTAATGCTATGGTCTGAATCCGGATAGAAATGCAAATCGTAGTTCTGCACGCCCGCCAAGTCCAGTTTATCTACGAGAACGAGGGTGTTTTGGACGTGGACGTTGTCGTCCGAGGCGCCGTGGATGACGAGGAATCGCACGGTTTGTTGCAGCGCGGTCATGTCGGTTATGGAGGTGTTGTCGTAGCCGTTGGGGTTGTGGGCGGGGGTGTGCATGTAGCGTTCGGTGTAGATTGAGTCTGTTTTCAATTATCATATTAGCATTCGGATTTGGTTGATGGTACAATGGGACTGGTGGTGGATGTCTAGGGGGGTTGATACCGTAGTGGCGCCAGTCAGTCACAGGAGCTACGGCCATGCCGTATTGAAAGGTCTGGCCGGCATCTTGTTCCAATGTCTTGAGTGTCATGAACCCGCCGTAACTCCAGCCCCAAATAGACATGCGGGTTTCGTCGACATAGGGCTTTTCGCCCCAGAGCTTGGCTGTGGTGATTTGGTCGTAGGCTTCGTAGTAGCCTAGATTGCCGCGGACGATGCAGCGGGTTTTGCGGCCGGAGAAGCCGGTGCCGCGGCCGTCGACGGTCACCACGATGTAGCCGAGGCTGGAGGCGACGTAGGATTGGAAGTCGATGGTGAATTTGCGGTCGACGGTTTGGGAGCGTGGGCCGTTGTAGAGGTAGAAGAGAACTGGGTATTTCTTGGCTGGGTTGAAGTGTGGAGGACGGCGCTCGACGACTTGCAGGGTGAAGCCGTCGATTGTCACGTTCTGGTAGATCTTGGTGGGAAGGGCGTATGAGTCAACCATACGTGCGAGACCGGCGTTGTCCTCAATGGTCTCCTCGTACTTGAGCTCGTCAGTCTCGGTGTTGACGATCGCTTGCCATGGGATGGACGGGCCGCGGTAGCTGAGCAGGGCGTAGCCGGTTCCGTGGGAGAAGGATACGTCATAGTAACCGGGCTTGGAGGTGTCTGTCAGAGGCTTGAGGTTGGATCCGTCTAGGTTCACCTGGTAGAGGTGCCGCTCAGTGGGGGACTCCTTTGTAGAGATGAAGTAGACGATGCCTTTGCGCAAGTCCACTGCGGTTGGCGCATCCACTACTTCCCACTCTCCCTGGGTAAGGAGAATGGGTTCTGAGTTGTCCAGGGGCGTGAAGTAACCCAGGTGCTCGTATCCTTCGTGGATCACGGTATCGAGATATCCATCGTGAGGGCGGCCGTTGTTGGGATCTGCTGGAATGAACCATGTGTACTGCGTAGGCTCTACCCAGCCACCATCGAGCTCAGCGACATTCTCAACACGTACAAGCTTGCTAGTCCTGGCCTTTGTGTCAAACAAGAACACCTTCAGGATATCGCTTTCTCGGTTAGTTGCGCGCACAAGGATCTTTCCTTCGGTGCCCCAGACGATCTCGATAATGATACGATCGTCGTCCTCGAAATCATCTGGTGCTTCGATCGAGAAAACCTCTTGCTTCTCAATATCGTAGAATTGCAGATTCACAACGGGGTTGGGAGCTCCAGCCTTGGGGTACTTGATCTCCCTGACCTCTGGATAATCCTCTAGTCCCGGGAGAGGCTTCTTGCCCGATGGCCGTGACAGGTAGTACTGAACGGGAAACTCAGGAACAGCCGTCTCGTTGGTACGCAAGAAAGCCACGTATTTGCCGTCGCCAGACCACCAGGTTACACTATTGCCCGAAAAGACCTCTTCCTCGTAGACCCAGTCGGGGATGCCGTAGAAAAGATCCGTACCGCCGTCCTTTGTAATTGGGACAACCTCCTTCGAGGACAGCTTGCGCAAGTAGAGGTTGTTATCCCTCACAAACGCGACCATATCGGATGTTGGCGACCAGATTGCGAGCTGCACGCGTGCATCAGGATCACTTGGGTCAAGTGGCTGTGCCGATTGAGTAGCCACATCGAAGATCCAATATTTTCCCGTGAAAGAGTGTCTCCAATTCTTCTCGCGTTCAGACAAAAGCAGCACCTTGTTCAGGTCCGGACTGGGCCACGTTGAGACCGGGAAGATCGTTCGTCCATCCACTTGCACAACTGGCTTTTCCATCAGCACCCTGCTTTCCTGGGCAGTCGCATCGCTTTTGCGACTGCGAATGTCGTCGACCCGCAAATATCCCTTGCCCTGATCCTCTCCTTGCTCCACCAGAAGACCATCCTCGCCATTAGGTCCCGCAATCCAGGAAACGGCGTGGGACCGAGGAAGCCACTGTCCCGTCAGCACCTGCTCCAGCGTAACCGGTTTCCCAGAACTCGAACTCCCGGAGATTGCGCCCTCTTCGTGCGATTGCAGCGCTTCGGACACTGATTGTTGGGCCGAGCGACTTTGGGTCACAAACAACACCAGGCCCCAAAGCCAACCTGCGACGCAGAGTATCACCAGGCCCCAAATCAGACGAGACGTACGGCTCCCAGAGGCAGATGGCTTCTTTACCGAAGGGAGAAACGGCTCGTCTGCCCCTACTTCTCCCTCTTCCACATCTCGGTATCTATTCTCATCGGACAGTCCATCGGCGCCGGGGGCGGTTGAAGTGTACTTGGATTCTTCGGGGTAGGCGGTGGTATCGACGGAGAGGCCCGAATCGGAAGTCGAGGAGCTGGAGGGCCGTGGACGGCTCATGGGGAGGAATTCGTTGTTGTCATCCTCTTGATATTTCCCCATTATGGGAGACGATCCTGTAGGAGGCAAGATTGGTGTCTCTGTGTCACTTAAGATCACGAGAGTAGCGGTGGAAGGGAGTCACTGGCAGCTCCGGTAGATAAGAGCCGAGGGATCGTTATCGTCGGCTCGGGGGATCGGCGGTGATGGGGGCGATGAGGAGTGCGAAAGGTGGTGAACACGTTCGTGCACCGGGTCGTGCTATCTAGAGAACAAATGCAATCATGGACTCGAAAATCAAGACAGAAGAGGAATGATGAAGGTTGAGTTTCCGACGCGACGGCCGGAGAGTTGAGGCGATCAGCAAGTGAAACGGGAGGCGCAGCAGATCTACGGGGGTGTTTGTCGCCTGAGGCCACCAACGGTGTTATTCATGCCGAGCTTCTATTGACGGCCTCTTCGGGATGCCCTACACCATACTACTCCTATTGTTATTACTGGTTGGATATGCAGCCAATGGGGATGGGCACTAGGGATAAAGCCTATACAGACCTCTGAAGAGTCTCTTCAGGTCTGCTACTAGCATCGTCAAATGTTGTTAAAGATTTATTGTAGAATTTGATGGTAGTTGATATTAGTATATATAAGACAGCTCATAACCATCATCGCAGACCACCTGCTCTCGGAGTCGGCCGGTGGCGTCGACCAGTTGCTCACACTGGTTGGCTAGGGCATACCAGGCATCTGCGTCGTAGACCGACTGTTCGGGAAGAATGCGATTGAGTCGGTCGACGCTGGCAATTATGCGCGCGATTTGAATGACATAAAGCATAAAAGTATAGTCGTGCCGCTCTCTTTCGCGGCGGGAGCCCAAGCGAAGCCGGGGGTCGACTGTGTCGTAGTATTCACTGAGTGCGTAGTAGAAATGCCGGTATTGCCGAATGACTCCGTTGCAGACCAAGTACAAGAAGTCTCGGAGGGCTTCCTCCATGGGGCATGTCTTGCAGAGGCTCAATTGTTCGATCGGGTCGATGATCTGCCTTAGTCCGTCGCAGCCGCCATACAGGCGGACAGTTTCAAGGGCCTTGTTGATGGAGGTGGTACCCCCAAGACCGTTATCCAAGGCGTCGAATAATATTGAGCAACAGGTACAATCGGTGGGGGCGTCAGGGGAGGGGACATCAGGAGAGGTGATGTTAGAGGGGCTGGTATCAGAGTAGGACGAGGAGATGTCAGAGGAGGGTGTAGTGGTGGTGGTGGTGGTGTTAGAGAAGGTGTCAGGGAATGAGGAGTTAGGAAAGGGTGATCTATCAGAGAAATAAGAGGCACCAGAGTGATGAATTTTCGAGACGTTGTGGTTACGTGCACTACGGTTCTTGCGGCAAGTTGAGATCGAGTCATTTCTAGTAATATTGCTTGTCGGAAGGCAGGTTGGATAGAGTGTGATGGGTCTGGAAAGGGAACGGCGGATTGCACCACGCCTAGCGAGTGTGCATGGAGGAGTAAGTTTATTGGGTGGAGTGATCATGGGAGTAGGAGAGAGCAAACTGTCACGTCTAATGCCTATAGACGGCATGGTGTTGGTAGCCATGTGTCCGATCTCTAAAAGGAGTAGGTAGATATGACAGTTAGAGGCTAGTATAGAGTATAGCGAGGCTGCTTTCTGCTAGTCTCGTAGGACGATAGTGTATTCTGCGGGTTTTCGTTTGCAGATAGTCTAATTTCGAGGTATTTGAAGTACTATGAGGCGCTTAAAGATGAAGTTGAGTAGTCGATCGTGAGCAATAGAAGTGTTGACGAGGAGAAGCCTGGGGGAAGGGCCCAGAACCCCGTAGGGATTGACATAGTCCAACAGAAATCTAGACCCATGGTTGTATATGATTCCTTCTCTTGTAGTTCTTGCTGCGAGCCAATACATTCTGCCTTTGTATGGGATCATGAGGTAGGCATGACAGTATTCTTATAGAGTGCCTACCTCATGATCCCATAAATAGGTCGCTTCGTTTTTAGAATTGACTGCGGGTAGTGGTAATTGTAGACTAACACAGGCGATGAAGAAGCTAGAAAACCTCACTAGATGATAATATCAAGGGTCATGCTTGGGGCAGAGCAATTGCATGAAATAGCCCGTTTGGGTGCCAGGAAGGGCTGCTTCGCTCATTGTGTAATCATCAGGATACTTGATTTTCGAGCGGTTCGTATGTTTGTCTTTCCATACGGTACATCTTCCTGAAAAGTATGACTGGAGACAGGAACAGTCACAAAAGAGTGTCTCTTGAGCCTGAAATAGGGATACAATGGTCAGTGTGACATTCATCCATCTACTTTGAATCAGAAAGAACACACTAATGAGCAAAGCTATATTATATACTGGATATAATCACCTTCTACGAAACCAGCGGACGGACATAGTATGAGCCAGCCTTTTGTCACTGCTCTTAGCAGGGTAGGCATGCAGTCATACTGTGATGATGTCTGCCTGAGGCAAACACCAATATCGCTAATTGTAGATGCGAGGATGCGAGAGAATCCATGTATAATAAGGTTGAATGATGAAGCAATTGTTCGGGATAGAGACTGAATGATAACACAACCGAATTACGAATTTGATCACATAGTGGCTCAGTCGAAGATCATGACAGCAAGAAAGCATGGGCCTAGACGATCCGAGCAGGTCAAGTGGTGTTAGAAGTGATAAGGAGGGAAAAGGGTTGCAGATCAGACGAGCTCGGACGGGGTCAGATTGGCTGGCAGTCGGTGACCAAAAAGACTAGTCTGCAGCTTGCAGGTGCCATATTAGGCAAACATCCTTCCTGCATTCATAAAGAGATTATTAGGATCTGGTAATATTTATCTAGTGGATTTGGAGGGTTTGTTGAGATCTAAAGTAGATGATAAACTACCACGGATGGGTATCGAGGGAGAGAGAGAGGAATGTCGGGGATCCACACAGGGAAAGTGGACAAGAATAGCATCCAACAAGATATAGACTACTACTTGATTTGGACTCCGTAATGCTGTGGGATCCGCGGAATGGTCACGGCGGGGCCACAGGGCTGAGCACCCAGAGTAGTTTTACTTTGGGAGAAGAAGAGGGGATGGACAGACAGACAGACAGACAAACTATCTACTATTTAATCAATCAATCCAATGCGTCCATTTTCGTTCTAAATTTAATTTATTTAGTTACTGGTCTTGGATGGTGTCATCACCCGCAGATTGTCACTCCCTTTTTCCTAATTCTCTTTTCATCTCTTCTTATTATTCTCTCCTCTCCATTTTCTTCCCGCTGCTGTTTTCGCTCTCCGCTTTCCCCTCTCTGCTTTCCTGCTGCTTTCTTGCTTTTGCTTCCTCCCTCCCCTCTTCTTCTTCTTCTTCTTCTTCCCCCCTCTTCATCTTTTTCTCTTTGCGCCCGTTTCTTTCTCCTCCCTATCTCCTCCCAGCCTTATTGCTTGTCGCACTTCTCTGTGATCCCCCCATTGATCTTCCAAGCAAAGTGTAAATCGTGGGGTGAGGCGCACGCCGAGCATCCACCTGGAACCAAAAACGTCATCATCATCCACAGCCCGAACCTTGGCCGCAACTAGGCAGACGGATTCTACGCTGACTTCCCCTTCTAGAATCTTAACTTGATTCTATTCATCATCACCCCTGTCAGCTGCAGTTATAAAGTCAATGATTGCCCGACCAGCAGGTTGAATCCCCACCGTGCTCGAGCAACTCAACCATGACTTCTGCGGACCTCTCCTCCGTTCCCAACGGAGTCCAGTCGGGCGCTGCTGCTGCTGCTTCCCCAGCCGCTTCCAACCCCGCGCCCGGTCAGATCCTCACCGGAAAACAAGAACATTGTCAGTTTTCCCCGATCGCGTCCCGTTGAATCGCTTTGGAGTCTTCGAGGTTCTCTTTCTGACCGATGCAGATCTCAAGCGCGAACTCATCGCCCGCCAAGTTCAGAGCGAAATTTCCGAACTGAACTCGCCAACCGCCCTCCGACGCTTCGGTGCCCCTTTCAAATCCGAATTCGGTGAAGTCGCGCCCGTCGACTCGGAGCTTCCCATCCTACGATACATCTTCGTCCACCATGTGCGCAATTTCCCCTTCCTCGATCAAGCTCGCGAGAAGGAATTCTGGCAGGATAAGTTACAAGTGGTGCGTGTGTCCCCGATTCAATCCGTTTTGCGCATCTCGTAATTGAGAATTAATCGCCGGCCCATAGTTCCTCGAATCGTTCGCGACGAAGCATGTATCCTCCTCCGAAGATCGTCTGGAAGAGACCAAGCGTCGGAAGTTAGCCCGGAAGTGCGAGAAACTGGTCGAGCTGATGATGGTCTCTGGTATCCCCACGGCATCGGGCTACGAGGAGCGGATCCAGTTCTCGGAGATGGAGGTGGTAGACCGAGGGGCTAACGAGAAGGGGCTGTTGGTCAATATGCCGGAGGGTCATGCCATCCATGGCTGGGACGTCAACGTGGCTGCCGTACGCGTTACCTCGGTCAGGAGGACGGTGCGATACCACCAGCATGCAGTAAGCGTCTACGTGGTTGTGTGATTGGACTTCCCCACTGATGCACAGTTTAGGAGTTTATCCTTCGAGTGCGCCGCGACGGAAAGCCCGATCTCTTCGTGGCTCGACGATATGGCGATTTCGCCAAGTTTCACAAGCGACTACGCACGGAATTTCCAGGCAAACCACTCCCACCCCTTCCCCGCAAGAATAAATCCTCCACGACAACGAGCTGGTTCGGATCAGCAGACGATGAAGCATCCTCAGTGTCGTCGGTTTCAACAGTGGGTGTCGCTGTGGTTGATGACGGCACGTCCTCCCGTAACTTGGCCCCCGGAAACCACCATCAGCGGTCGTTGTCGCGGTCATCCAGGCGTTCCGTAAAATCTCCCCGAGCTTCCAGCGACGGGTCGAGGGAGACGGTACTTTACCGCGAAGAGCAGAGAGTTTCTCTTCGGGCGTTCCTTCGTACCTTGCTGCAAAACAAGCGTATAGCTGAGACAAAGGCCATGGAAGAGTTCCTCACCGCGGACCCCATCATTTTGAATGAGGAGGAGGTGCTGGACATGCAGAAGCGCAAAGATGTCGATGCGGTGCGCATAGAGGAGCAGAAGCGGTTCTACGAGATCGCCAGGGCGCGTGCAGCGGAATTGGACGTCTACATGGAGAATTTCCGCCGCGACATTGTGGAGAGCAGTAAGTCCTTGCTGAGGTCCCGATCAAAGGCTTATTCCGCTGACAATAGAATTACAATCTAGACGGTTTGACCAAACTGTTCGCTGAAATCAAAGAAAAGCCCACGGTGCAGGATCTGAGTCCCAAATATCAGAAATTTGCGGAGTGGCTCCGGATAGAGTACGTCTTTAATGGAATACCGTTGCTCTGTATCCAGACTAACCAAACGCCAGGGTTGCTGCAACACTTTACCACCTCTTCCTGGCCGAGGATAATTCCCCTGAATTGTTCGCGCAAGCTAAGCGAATTCATTCGCTTGTCCCGTACACTTTGTTGAAGAATGTTATTCGTATTGCCAACCCCGCGGCCGTCATGGCAGGAGTGCTGGACCTGTTCTTGGCCCAACCCTTCGGCTCTCGATCCCTGCTCCAGCGGATCTTCTCCATGACCCTCAACGATGGCATCAAGGCCTTCCAGAAATCGATCGATGCGTTGGCTGCCAAGGTCGATGATCCCATTCTTTGCCAAAAGTTGAAAGCCTTTACCGATGCCGACGAAGAGGTCAAGAACGAGATTCGTGCCGAAGCTGCCGCCGAGGATGTTGACATTATCGTGGCCATCCTCCGTAGCGAGTATCTGCAACCCGAGCTGGCTCCAGAGCAATTCGGCAACGTGTTCAATGGATACGTAGCATGGAACCAAGCCGTGGACAATGTTGAGGTGGAGATGCGCGAGGGGGCGCACTGGTTTGCGAACTTGAAGCAGCTTCTGAAGCTGTACACTCGTCAAAGGGACAAGGCTATGATGTTGAGCATCGTAGAAGAGCCAACTACTCTTCAGCTGTTCCGCGACCTCTTCACCATCTTCTACGAACCCCTGGTGCGCGTCTACAAGTCTGCCAACGTCTACAGCAGCATCACCGATTTTGCACATTTCGCCGACGATGCGATTGCGGTGATTGAGAAGTGTCAGCGGCAAGATGTGTCGGCAGATCCGAACCAGACCGTACAAGCCTTTATCGACCTGTGCGAGCGCCATCAAAGTAGCTTCTACAAATTCGTTCACGAAGTTCACCTGCACGACAATGGCCTGTTCAGTTCTCTCATGGCGTGGATCGAGGAGATTCTCGAATTCCTGCGCAAGGGGCCGCGCGGAGGTGCGCTCGATATGAACGCCTTGCTTCGGGGAGCCACGGATTTCGTGCAGATTGACAAGGACAAGGCTCTGGAAGAGATCAATGCCCTGATCAAGTGGCATGAAGACCGAAAGCGGTGGCACTTGAACAAGACGCGGCAGAAGATGGCCGCTGAGGGCACGGCACATGACGGATACTTGGGTAACGCGTCATTCCGAGGCAGCGACTTTGGCCTCGACGAGGTATGTATTCATGACTATCACTGATGCAGTTGTGTAGCTGTGTGCTAACAAGGGAATGCAGGCCGACCTGGAAGATCTTGCCATCTCGGACGCCGAGTCGGAAGCATCCGAAGATCTGGACGACGAAGAGGACTTGGACCCGATCTCGGCGGAGCGCAGGCGGCGGGTCAAGCAGCAGGACCAACTTCGGCGTACGGCAGGCGAGCCGGTCAAGCCGGACATAAGCGAAATTCTCAAGTTGTCCGAGTCATTTGGCGTTATGTTGCGACAGGTACTTGCGGAATAAGTGTGGTTGCATTGTTAAGATACCCTAGAGTCTATACAGGCCTTGTATACATCGTTGATTCTGGTTGTTGGAGGTTGAGATCTTGCATGGGATTGCTGGATGGGCTAGAGAGGGACATGATCTGATCTGTTTGGGGCATTGAAACTGTTGTATACACCTAATATCTTTAATTTAGAGCGGACCAAGACAGATTGCTTGCTTTTCTTTTTCTAGAAGTATGTGAAATGCGGACCACTTTTCGCGGTCGAAAGTCGATCTTCCGCTGTCATGTCTCCGCGTGGGAGACCCACAGTTTCCATGGCGACAACCAGTCTATCCCTCGATCTATCCCTCCATCTTTATTCTCGAATCTGCAGAAGTGCCCCTCAGCATGTTCTAGTAACTCTTAAGCCTATCCTTAATCACCTTTACTACTCTATCATGCTCTCTCCCATGAAATCCTTTGGCAACAGTCCATCGCCTCATTCGCCTCGCACAGCGGTTCCTCTGCGGGGTCTCTTCCTCGATGGCGTTTGGCGCTGCAACTGTCCAGAGCGTCCTCCAGCCGTGAAATTCCAAACCAAGAACCACGGTGTGAACCATGGACGATGGTGTACGTAGTTTAGATTCCTTTCTGATCTACCAAAGTTACATCAAAAGCCAATACCACTTCTAAATCCCTAGCTAACCACTGAACCCCGCACCCCATCCCCTCACAGTCTATGTCTGCCAAAAGCCTCAAGAGAAACGCTGTCGCTTCTTTCTCTGGGCCAGCGACGCCGAAGTCCGCGAGAAGCACGCCGTCTTGACGAACTCTCGCACTGAACCTGCCGCGGATTCCTGCTCCTCTACTACCACCACTGCCACGATTTCTACCCCCGAGACACCCTCCAAGAAACCACGCCTATCCGAAGCGGGTCTTCTAACCCCGCAAACTGATTGTACGGTAAGATTCGGAGGTATAGGCTTGGACAATAGTGGAGCCAGCGGGAAAGGAGGACGGTTGAGTGCAACTATGCCCCCTCAAAGCGCCAAAGCGCGCATGATGGCTGAAGACTTTGATGAGTTTGAATGGGAGGATTCAGATGATGCGGTGGTGGAGAATATACTTAGTTCTCAGGAACAGAGGCAGCAACAGGCTGCTGCTGCTGCTGCTGCTGCTGCTGCTGCTGCGCCAATCCGACAGCCAAATTTCGGACCTCCCAAGACGCCGTCCCGAGACGCAGATGGGGCTTCTGCGCCGGGGAAGAGAAAGTTCGATGATATATCGGAGGGCCCAAAGACGGAGGCCTTGACGCCGAATTCATTGGCTACATCTTTTACGGATCGGGCGGTGTCGTTCTCGTCTCCTGTGCCGCCGTCGTCGTTGGAGTTCTCGAAGACGCCTACGCCGCTGAGGTTTGGGGCTAGTCCTGCTACAGGTGGAGATAAAGCATCGTCTGAGCTGACTGCGCAAGCTACTGAGATTCTGGATAGGAATAAGGTGGTGATGTCGGAGAAAGCGAAGGGTGAGTTGATGGATCTCTTGCAGAAGCATGACTTGAAGGTGAAGGGTATTGTCCGGGGACGGGACATTTCCAGGATTGCTTTGAAGAATAAGGACGATCAGATCAAGACATTGAATGAGCGGGTAGCAATGCTGGAAAGGAGGTGAACTATCAAGTGGTTGCGATGATACCCTATCAATATGTGGTTTGTATTCCTCTGTTGCGTCTTCGCGTGATGATCTGATGACGATGTCCATTCTTGCTTTATTAATGTATCAGGATCTGCTGGCAGATTTCCTAGGTAGATTATTTCGGTAGCTTTAGCTAGATACTATTGAACAATTTGACTACCCTTACTATCTTGTACTCAATCCCTCCATAGTTACCAGTAGAAGACATGTGATCCCCCATATCAATCTTATCTCCCATCACGTGTCGATAAGCCACGGAGTCACAGCCCAATTCCAAAGTCTAAAAAATGTCGCGATCCTCCCACCAAACGAACAACCAGATCCCAGCCAGTCCATGCCAGCCTCGCATTACAAATACGTCGACTAGCACAGACCGCCAGTTCCCCAACCCCAAATATCCAACTAGCTATACTGCCGATGTCCATGGAAATCGACTCCGAACCCACCCAACCGCTCCGCAGCGACCTCCCCGCCATGTTCCGTCCTCCAGTGAACCGGGCCATGAGAGTCCTGGACCGGTCCTTTTTTAAGAAGACGGTACCGATCTCTGCGGCAGCGATTTTCAAGACATCAGATATCTCCAATGTGCGGAAGGAATTGACCAAGAGTCGGGATATGCTTGTGCTGCCGAGATTGGGCTCTATAAGGGAGATTAAGATCAATGATTTGATGCATAAGTGTCTTTTGCTGAGGGAGGATGTTAAACATGATGGTATGATCACTGCCTCATCTTTGGAGATACTGTGGTATCGACATTGTGCTGACGGTTCTAGATACTGCGACGTGGTCGCCGACGATTAGTGAGCTTGTGAACAAGGGAATGGTTGGCGTTAAGCCTTATGATTTGACGTTGGATTACGATTACTGGACTTATGGTGCGTGGGAACGATGCTTCGCTGTATGGGAAATCAAGGCTAATTGGAACAGCGGATATAATGTCCTGCATTCTGCCCGAGGACATGCTCGATGAGATCCCTCAGGGATTCACGCAAGTCGGTCATGTTTGTAAGTCCTCTTTATCTTGCACATCTCATGCTCAAGCTGACCAACTAGCGCACCTCAACCTCCGCGAGCAATACCTGCCTTACAAGCACCTGCTTGCCCAGGTTCTGCTGGACAAGAACCCCAACATCAGCACCGTCATTCGCAAAACCGAGGATGTGGGCTCCCACAGCGAATTCCGCACGTTCCCCTTTGAGCTGCTGGCCGGTGAGAACAACCTGAACGTTGTCCAGCACGAGCAACACTGCGAGTTCCGCTTCGACTACTCGCGCGTGTACTGGAACAGCCGTCTCGAGACGGAACACCGTCGTCTCGTGGACAAGTTCCGCCCCGGAGAGATGGTCTGCGACGTGATGGCAGGCGTCGGGCCCTTCGCAGTGCCCGCGGGCCGCAAGAAGATCTTCGTGTGGGCCAACGATCTCAATCCCCACGGATACGAGGTGATGCTGGACGCCGTCAAGCGCAACAAGGCCGACAAGTTCGTCACCCCCTTCAACAAGGACGGTCGCGAGTTTATCCGCTGGTCTGCCCAGGCCCTCCTGGATTCTCCCCATACCGTGACCATCGAGCCCAAGGTGCGCAGAAGCAAGAAGGCCGCCGCAGAGGAGAAGGGCGAGGCGCTCCCCGCCCCAGAGGTGTTCCATCGCCCTAACGTCTTCCATCACTACGTGATGAACCTTCCTGGTAACGCGATCGAGTTCCTCGACGCCTTTGTCGGCGTCTACGCCGGCAAGGAGTCGCTCTTTGCCCCGCACACGTCTCAGCCACTGCCTAAGGTCCATGTGTACTGCTTCTCGGGTCACTCTGCGGATGAACACGACGACCATGTCGATATCTGCCAGCGTATCTCGGAGCGCATCGGACACACCATTACCACGGAGGACCGTGTCGGCGGCAGCGGCAACCAGGAGATCGATCTGGCCATCCACAATGTCAGATTGGTCAGCCCCAACAAGCAGATGTTCTGCGCCAGCTTCCGTCTGCCTAAGGAGGTTGCATTCCGCCAGATCTAACTTGCTATCGAGAAAACTTCTGAGTCATCATATACGAACGATCTACTTAACGCATAGCATACAGGCGTTTTGGCTATGGATATAGAAAAAGTGCCGATAAAATGTTGAATTGATACCCTTACACTTATACTATTGTAATTAACTTACATCCCCTTAAAAATAAAACATACTAGACAACCATATAATTCATATCATTCCACTCACCTTCCAACACCTCTATTGTACTTAAGTCACCATATGGGACCATACCCACCAAGGCGGTCACCCCACTCACCGCCCCCTCATTAAGCTAGTAATCTGCCGGAACAAAACTCAACGCCTCCCCCGATCCCGCACTAACCAACCAACATCACCAACATCAGCGACGACGCGCTACCTCACTTTTCGACGACGACCACCAGTCAATCAAATCTACCACCACATATTTCGAGCCAACAATCACATATATATAGGTTCACTTAGTTATCTGTCAGAATGAGCGTCCAACTCCCCCCCGCCACGCACCGCAAGCGCACCCTCCCACAAGGCGAACTCGAAGCCGCGTCAACGCTGAAGCTTGGCGCGGACCAGAACACGCATACGCTGTCTCTGTCCGAAGCAAGATTGGTTATTAATAAGGTGTTGGAGAATAAGCGGAGGGGTGGGAAGAAGTATGAGGAGCCGGAGTGAGTATATTCTAAATATCTATTGATCTTTTTGTGGATTGGTTACATGAGTGAGAGTTAGGGGTTAGGGGCTAATACATGATTGATGGTTAGGAATCTTACGAAAACGCTCGATTACTTAGAGGTGTTTGCGCGGTTCAAGGATGAAGAGAATATTAAGGCTGTGGAGCGGTTGTTGAATTCGCATACGGAGTTGGAGATGTTTGAGCGGTCGCAGCTTGGTATGTTTATTTATCCCTCCGGATGGTTCTTACTTGGGAAGGGGAGAGGAGTTTTGGGGAGTGTCATGGTCAGCAGCTAATAACTGACAGGAAGTCTGTGCTGCGATAACGCCGAGGAAGCCAAATCGCTCATTCCGAGTCTGCAGCATAAGATCTCGGATGGCGATTTGCAGGAGCTGCTGGATGAGTTGACCAAGTTGCGCAATTTCACGGAGTAGCTTCATCCCTTCCTTTTTTTTATGCATGTTGTGTTTGTGTGTACGCTGCTGTACCATATGGCCATTCTCTGAGCATGGGGTCTGTTTTCGGGATAGCATGGAGTTTGGGAGTTATGACGCATAGTTAATTTAACTGTCTGTGCAATAAGACAGGAGAGGGAAAAGAGAATGAAAAGAAGGGGGTACTGTTAAGAAAAAGGAAAATTGCATTGGCGGTTGCAGGACGATCATGTCGTCATGGGTGGTGGTTGTTCTTTTCTCTCGCGTTCCCTTTGTTTGGGATATGGGACGATATACACAGTAGCTAGGCGGTCACCATCTACTGTGTACTGCATACTGAGTTCGATAGAAGCAAAGAACATGTGAAAATCCATCCATCCATCACCCGGCTCGAGTCTAGAATGACCAACCTACCAGCAAAGAACTAGATAGAGTTTAAACAGAGTGGATAATTTCACCAGCACCATGACCATGCGAAAAGCGGAAGCTTGCCTGTTTAGTTGATTCAGTGGTTGACCGGTTCATCCATCCATTAGTAGTTGGGATGACACGGAGGATAGCTTGAACTGAAAGGAAACTGGAAATGATCAATCAATCCCATCCATGGGCCTGTTGAGAAGACTCGACCCGAACTGCTGAAAAAGTCTAAAGCAGTATCGGTTGGATAATTGAAACCTCAGGAGAGGCCTGAAGGATTGGACTAGATTAAACGCTCTAGTAGTAGATAGTAGGTAGGTACTCCATAGTAAGGCAGTGCACGTTGCCGCCGACCTCCTGCTAATCCAAGTAACAGGGTTGAATGAATAATGGTTGAATGGATGAGAGATGATGTGATCGCCTTCCCCGTTCGGAATATTGAATAATAGGAATTCCTTTCTTTCTTTCTTTCTTTTCCTTTTCCCCCCCCGGGAAAGGATGCAGCAGGATGACCTTTACATTAAGTAATGAGAATCCATTTCCAACTTAACTTTTAGTGCGCAAAGTTGTTGGTTTGAGCTGCACGCGAGCCTAATCTGGATGGGGATTTACATTGATTGATTATAGAACTAGACTAGTGCGAGTACTGACTGACGCTCGGTCGGGCTGATTTCTCCCCGGAGATAACATTAAATCTCGGGTTTGGTGCTTTTCTTCAATTTTTCCTTACATCATATATTTATGGGCCTACTGGAACAGGACCTGCAACAACACCTCCATGTTATAGGAAGCAAAAGTAATTGATTAGAATTATTCCATAATTCGTATCAGGTACTGCTGATGTCACAACATCCACCGGCGCTGTGTACTCCGTACCTGAGTCACGAAACCGTCGCGCGGCCGGGAAACCTTAGTCAACGGATACTACGGAGTAACTAGTTAGTCTAACTATTTGAGTAGTATACTGGACAATTGGACAAATGTACTACTGCAGCTCAGTCATAACCATTAGATAATGAACAATGACGGTCAGCAGAGATGCCCAAGGGAAGGTCACTTTCCCACCAATCAGTAACCCGGGGATTTTCCCGCCGACCTGCATCATATTACTATTTCATTTCTATAGTTAAGTACGGAGTAAGTCGTCAAAAAAGCCCACATGGACTGGACTCATGGGGGGTGGGTGGACTTTACATGCTTTGCTGGGAAAGCTGTGGGGAAAAGCCGTCCAGCTGCAGGGCCGATCCCCGTTGCCGGTATCGCGCTATGCCAATTTCAAGTCTATTGCAGGGGTTGTGATTGGTGGATGAAGAGCGTTATCGGGATGATGTGATTGGGAGCTGTCTCTGAGTAATCCCTGCTTGGTGAGAGGATTTGAGCATTTCTCCGGCATGATAGGTCGGGAGAAACGGGCACCAGATCATTTTATTCACTAGTATTAGATGACTATGTTTAAATAGGGAAACTGTATGTATGTATGCATAATATGTGCCAACAATGAGACCATATGGCATAAGCAGCAAGACACTATATATATAACTCTTCACCCCTGGAGGATTAATTTGAGATTAGTTTTGACTACTTCCATACTTACCTACCTGACGGTTGAATCTCCGGCAATTCTCTCAACCCCAAACTTTCCCGGACGAGAAGTTGCAATTCTCAGTACGTAATACCAAGGCCACCTCGGCAGCCAACCGATCGGGGATCCAATCAGGCGGACGAGGCTTATCTGGACGAGGAGGTGCAAGGGCGCAGGAACTTGAGGCGAAAAGTCGCCGGGTGGCCATCCAGCATGCCTGGCCACCTTTCTGTTACGTGTGGAAAACACCCGCCAGTGTTGATCGATCGCTTCATCCGGAGATTCTCTTATTGATCCTGATGACTGTTTTCCCAATTTCCTGTCTGGTTTACCTCATGCCAATTCCATTACTAGCTATAATCAACTGAATGGACACTGGATGAGATGAAGACCGAGACAGAAAGAGAGGAAGAGTAAGAAAAAAAAGAGAACTAAAAGGACTGAACCAACTTTTGTGTCATTGTTCTATGACTTCTATCTACTACTATATATGTTCCTGACTACCTCTTCCCTTCTAATACAACACCTTTTATCTACTACTATCTATTATTATTATTACTACTACTGCTGCTGCTGCTTCAGTATCACTATCTAATAGGAACTGAAGAAAAGAATATTACTACTACACCACACTACACTACCAACTACCAACCCTACTATTACTATTATCCAGCCAGTGCAGATCCATGGCCCTGATATGATCAGTGCTTACAAGCAATCAGATCCTTCCCTGCTCTCCGCCGTCATCCTATTCCTGTGACAATAATTTTTTTATTATCATTCCATTCTTATTACCTACAGCTTTTTATCAGTTCCTTTCCTTTCTGGAGTATATCTCCATCTCCCCGAATTTGGGCGGCTCCGGTTCCGCTGCTCTTGTCCACCGCAAGCTTGTACTCCCCGACTTTCTCGTTCCCCCATTCGATCAATCCCCCCCCCCCGTTTCATCCCTCCCTTACTTACTACTACTGCCTTCCCTATCTACTTTACTACTTTACTTCTTACTCTATCTATCAATTCATTCCAATCATTTCAATCAATCAGCATCCGTCGGTCTGCTTACGCCTACTCCGACTGATAAGCTTCTCCCCTGCGGTTCGTACGTGGCTGGCAGGCAACCCGTCCTCTCACTCCGTACTTGTTCTGTTCATTGGTCGGTGCGTTACGATAGACGGGATCACCGCGCGACACTCAAACCACCCCGTCGTCGAGACTGGTCTGCAGTCAAACCCCAGATATTTCCAATCCCAATTTGGTGAGGGGTCCTGGCTTACGCCCTGGCTACTGCTACTATTCCTCTAGCCATCCTAGCCTCTTTCTCTCTCTTGTCTCCTGCCCTCCGTGCTTTCCATTGCGGAGCTCGTACGGCGGAGTCTCCGACGGCCCCGGTTCATTTACGTGACAAGAATCCCCATTGATTGTTGTCACTATCGCCCATCTCTGATTTAAATTATTGTTTCTGTGACAATTCGTGAGATTTTGGGCCTGCGAGTCTCGCCGCCTATCTACGCATCTCCGGCTTGTCTCCCCGGTTTGCTCCTGCAGTGGCCACTCTTGAGTTGGCGTTGCTTATCGCTCCATCCGGTTTATCTTTCGACCTGTCCATTCAACCCCCTCTGAATGGCTGCCGTTATCACTCTCCAGTCGTCCTCGACGACGGGGCCAACTGCCCCTTCTGCAGCTGCATTTCAACAGTCGCCTGCTTCTGACCACCACCACCACCAACTCCTTCGACCCCGGGTGCAGCAGCAATCCCAACCCCAGCCATCACACGCCCCCCAACCCGGTTCCATATCCACGCCACAGTCGCCGGCTTCATCCATTGGCACCCTCCCCCGTGTGACTGCAGCAGGCCGGGATGCGCCCAGTTGCGACGCCTGTGTGCGCAGAAAGAGCCGGTGTGCTATTAACGAAATGATCAATAAATGCTATTCGTGCGACTTCCACCGCCAGGACTGCACCTTCACCTTGTCCGTGACGAGTCGCCCCGGCACGGCGGATGTCACGTCGAAAAAACGTAAATTGGACGACGCCGATGCCGAAGAAGTGGAATCCCCCAAGAGGTATGATTTCACCGGGGCGTCCTCCAGGCCGATCTCGGACGTCCCTGCCCTGAATCTCAATTCGGAACGCTAATTTGGGTACCCGCTGCCAGGCAATCTACTACTCTTCCCCCAGCCTCCAACAAACCAGACAGCTCCTCCCGCTCTACATTGAACAACCACCACATCCTCACGCCGGCCTTTTGGTTCCAATCCACTCAGCATATCGGCCTCACCACTGAACTCGAGCCCGCCCTCCTCGAGTTCTTACCCTTGGACCAGAACAACGAAGGGTGTGTGGCCTCGTCTCGCGTGCGCAAGTTCGGTGACGACGGCACCTTCATGAGGGTGGTCAACACCCGTTCTCACGCGGACTCCCCGCAAACCGCTACGCTCGATGCCATTGAAAGCCTGGTCGCCCCTTATGGCTCCACCTTGGTGGAGAAGTTCTTCGAGCATGTCCATCCTAGCTTTCCCATCCTCATGGAGGATAGCTTCCGTCAGTCCTACCGGGCACGGACCGGGCTGACGCCGTTGCTATTGTCCGCCGTCTATGTGTTGGCGTTGAAGTTCGTTGATGTCGGCTCGGCCTCGCAGTCCGTCCGACGGCCGGATGCCGGCCGGCTGGAGAGCACGGCCCTCAAGCTACTGACCGAGTCCCTGCCCTATGCATCCATGTCGACTGTGCAAGCCGGCCTGCTGCTCATGCAGCGGTCCAACCTTGCCACGGCGGCTTTGAACGCACAATTGGTGACCGCCGGGTTCGAGCTGGGCCTGCACCAGGACTGCTCTAATTGGCGGATGGAAACGTGGGAGAAGGGTCTCCGGAAACGCTTGGCATGGGCACTATATATGCAGGACAAATGGTCCGCTTTGGTGCATGGCCGTCCATCTCATATTGTGTCTTCCAATTGGATGGTTCAGGACCTGGTGGAACAGGATTTCACCGATGCCTTCTCGGGTACATCCGCCCACGATGATGCGCCCGTCGGCCATGGTCCGTTGTCCTTCTGCCACATGGTGGCCTTGACGACAATTTTGTCCGATATTCTGGATCGTTTCTATACTCTCCAGGCGATCGAGGAATTCAGGACGGCCGGGAACAACCGTACCCGCATGATTTTGGAGCGCGCCAAGCCGGCTCAGATCCGGCTGAAGGAGTGGTTTGGTCGCCTACCCACCCAGCTGAAGATGGACTCGGGGGGAGATATCTTCGAGACGGTCAATGAAGACAACTCCCGCAACGGTGCTTTGCACCTGGCCTATTTCGCCACGGAAATCACTCTCCACCGCTGTATTGTGCGGTCCCTCTCCCAGGACACCGCTGACGCCTACCTCTCCCATATCTGCCGCTCTGCCGCCAAGACTCGCCTGATTTCCGCCATGGACTTTGTCAACCGTCTTCGCCCGATGCATCTGAGGTCATTCTGGCCGGCCGCCGCGCGGACGAACTTTGCCCTCATCGGATCCTTTGGTGTTTTGCTTCGAGTCACCGCTCCCACCAAAGAAGAGTCGGAGTTCTACCGTCTCCGACTGTGCGAATACCGGTGGACGCTGAGTGTGAGCAAGAAAGACGCCGAGTTCCTTGAATTCGCACTGGAAAGCCTCGACAGCGCGACCAACCTCGATCACTACGTCCCGGAGAAGCCCGGTATCGATGAGCTTATGACCAGCGCCGCTAAGCCTACCATAAATGCTTCCCGCTCGGGCGCGAACGCCCAGCTGGAGGACTCGATGATCGAACTGGAACAAACTGGCGAGAGCGGACGCGGGGGTACCTCCTCCGTTATCTCGGGTTTAGCATCTCCTGCAACCTCGATCAGCGATGACAGTGTACAAGACGCTTCGATTCCCCCGCTATAATCTTCTCTATTCCCTCTTCCTCACACTCCTACCTACAAATATTTGGCCGACGCGATACGCGTCCTTACGCTCACAAACAACTTTTGATGCCCTTGATGACCACAACTACCGCCTTCGCATCTCTGATTACCGATCTGGCGCATTCTGTGATTATTTATCCGACCTCGATGTTTTCCCGGGGTTTCCATTTCTTGATACCTTGGCTGTTATATGTTTGGCTGCACTCGCTTGGAGTTGTGCGTTGTGCTTGATGATGATCGATCACTGTTTTGATTCTTACGAACTAATTCCCCACCCGGCTGGATGACTGGATGAATGACTGCACTTCCGGCATGCATTGTATGTACATATGGGTTTGCTCTTGTTCTTTTATTTCTCTTTATACTCATGGTGGATCCGGGACTGGATGGATAGTTATAGACTGGTTTGGCCATGGGATGGATAGATAGCGTGGATTTACTTTATGGACTGTCACGGTCATGGTCATAAAATTGCATTCTTTGATCAATATTTGCATGATTGTAGATGTTTCGTTAACATGTAGAAGACACACAGATGACATTCGAGATATGTAGCAGATAGATACTAACTACATACTGCATCTCTCAAGTTAGTCCCATATCCTTCCTTCTCTTATTACCTGATTATTCCTATTCAAGCAGTTTTCAACTACTAATCAAACAAAGCCCCCGTCAACCAATACACCTAGGATCCCATCTACCTACCTATTCACCCAGAAAACAAATCACATATACAACTTGTCTATTCTAAATCTTTTATCTACTACTTACACATCAATAGAATACCCTAGATTTCACCCCCACCCACCTCCCTTACTATATCTCAAACCAATATACATCCTTCATACTAATTAAAAAAAACCCCCTTCATAAAACCTACACTGAAGTAGACAGATAAGTGGATTAACCACGCAGAAGTTGTAAACACGAAATAAATTATCAGGAAATCAAATTGTAACTACGGAGTAGCTACTAGGCATGAAACATCTCACGTCGCACACACACACACACACACACACACACACACACACACCCATCACCCCAGGTGGATGTAGCTTGAAAGGCTTGAAAGCTCCGCTTTTTCTGCCCCCCTTCACCATCTAGCGGGTGTGATTAACGGATTTAGAATGGTTAGTGTGCGTTTTTTTATGTCCGAGCTGTGAGATATTTACTAGTAAGTAACTGTACTATATTTATTTATTCATTTATTTTGTTTGGGTGGTTTATTAAGGATGGGTTGTGGCGCTGGCTACTACTACTACTACTACTACTAGTTGGACTAGCAAAGTTATCCCGAGTTGTTTGTGCAAGTCTAGTAGTAGTCTAGGTGATGCCTCGATACGGGGATTGTCTCACTACTTATTACGCTGGTAGTAGTTAGCGATTTCTGCTGCAGAGATGGTTTGGTTACAGAGACTACTGTTTATTACAGTTAACCCCAGAGTAGAAGGGGGGGGAAATAATAATAAAAAAAGAAAAACCATGTTTGTCTACCACAGCCTATAAACTGCACTTACTAGCAAGGAATAGGAAAAACTTCATTATTTATCATCAAGACCCCAAGAAAAACGAAAAATCGCTGCCCCCACTCCCAAACGCAAAGTCCTCCAATATCGTAGGATTAACCAAATTAGCCAATATCTCGGCACGAGTATCAGGCTGTGAATCCTGATTGAACAGCGAGAAGAAAAAGTCGCTGTCTGTGCCGGGTGGGACCATTCCCGTGAGGTTATCCACCCGGTTTTGTCCCGCGGTTGGGTCAGTAGCAGCTGCAGTGGCAGTAGCGGCATCTAAGCCGAAGTTTGAGGTCGGTGGTGGAGCTAGCACTGATGTATGCGCTGCTGCTGATGGAACGAGGGAAGAACGACGGCGTGCGACACATGCGCGCGCGACTTCGAGAACCTCGCGGATCATTTCGGCACAGCGGCGCGCGACGACGATGTTGTTCATGGATTCGAAGATGTCGAGGCTTTTTTCGACGTCAAGGAGGAGATCTTCGTCGCGGATGCTGGGGAAGCCGGAGAGGACGAGGTGGAGGAGGATCATGGCGCCGTAGAGGGCGTAGGTTGTGTTGTACCACCTGTCGGTTTTCCATGAGTTGGGGTTGTTTTGGAAGGAGGTGGGGGGGGGGGGAGGTTACCAGGTTCGAATGTAAATTCTATGTAGGAAGGACTCGTACTGCATCTGGATGCTGGTTCTTGCGGCGTCGAGGCAGGTGTGTAGGTGTTGAAGTAGATTAGAGGACTCGGTGCTGGATGCTGATGCGGCGAGGAAGGGGCGGTGGATTAGGATACGGGTGTTGTAAAATCCTATACATGGTTAATGAATTGGCATTCGGTCATGGTTATAGCTGTTGGGACTCACTTAATCTCAACACTAGCTTCTGTTTAAAGGCCCATTCGGTGTCGTTGAGTGAAGCTTCATCAATGTCCAGGAAGTGCGGCAGTGTGGCTTTCCACGCAAGCAATTTGTTGTCGAGACTCATTGCGATCTGCGACATTTCGCTCATAGATCGCTTCGGTGAGTGGTAGAGAAGATGAGATGCTTCAGACATTATTTGGGCTAGAGCTACCATCGCTGGTATCATGGCGACGTGGTCATCTTCTGCATCGGGGTCGAGTAGATTGCCGGGCGTGGCCTATACCAAGATCAGCAGATGTATACAAGTGCTGTAGCAGGGTATTGCACCCACCTTCAGTGTTGGTAGTGGAACCTGATAATATTGAAGGTCTTTCATGCTGTCTAACCGCCCCGAGGAACAGCACATCTCACTGCATCAAGTTAATAAAGCTGCAGAAAATAAGTAGTAGAGGATACTAACATTTCGTGGGAAAATATACACCTATTCATATTAGCTGCCTGAATACAGATGAAGGAGCAATGCACTCACCACCAAGTCCTTCTGCCCTCCTTCCGCGTATCAATGGACACAGACGACATGCCCGATGCCAGCCCAATAGCAACTGCAGTCCTCACTGCCATGCCGCTGTACATGAAGCAGCTATGCGGTCGCAGCGCATTTTGACAGAAGACACTCTAGTCACGAATCAGCAACCGATGGTATAAATTCAGGATGAGTACTACCCACCAGCAGCAAAAGAGCCTGTGCACTCTCTAGGCTACAGCTCTCAAACAAGTCACCGAGTGCTTGTTTTGCCTTTCCAAAGTAATAGTCTGCAAAGTCTAATGATGAAGGCTTGCTAGTAGCACCAGGTTTGCCCAAGTAGGGAAGGTAATTGCAGTAGTGATCAAGCAGAGCTGTCTCGTGCGGGCTAGCGTTTATGGCACCCAGAGCAACCACGGAGAAATAGAGTCCTGAAAACTTCGATATTCCGCGCAAGAATCCTGGCCGCCTGGGCAGGACAAAAGCCTCATTCTCACAACGCCGCATAAAGTTCGTCTTGCACAGCATAGGGTGAATATAGTGCTTATTGCAAAAGTAGCTGCTGATGAACATTTTCTCGATTTCCAGTTGTGCCTCGTCTGAAAGCCTGTCAATTAGAGGTGTCAATTCATACCGGTGATCTGCCTTAAGGTCAGGTTGCTGTCACGGAGGTAAATGTAGAGGCTTAACTTGCCCACATAGTTTTGGGTATTAGCTCTGGTGCCTTCGGCATTCTCTTTCCTCCCCTGTCTATCATCCTCGGCGCCACCGTTACTTTGTGGCGGGGAGTGACTAGGGTATTTCGGATTATACAGCAGGTTCACTATCGAAAGTTGTGCCTTGTTCGTCTGTGAACTTTCCGACTGCTTGTCTGCTGGAGAGTTGGGGGTCAACTGATCGACAGTTGGTTTGTCCAATAACGAATTGAGCGCCGCATTAGTCCCACCATTAGATGGGTATGCAGGCTCGTTGTCGGGAATAGTTAACGGTCTGTTCTCCGCATGATTACGTGCCCGAGCATATAGATTTCCCAGGAATGCAAGATTCGAGGAATTGCCATAGAACTCTGTGCCATTGGTGTGGAGATTGACCCCACTCAAACCATCTCTGGATGCCGAGTCACATAGCTCAGGTGTGGCAGCTGTAAATTTCTTAGATTCAGGATGCAAATGTAATATCAAGTAGACTTACCAACTATGCTATCATCATCACGTTTAGGGGTGAATACAGTAGGTGAGCTGGCATTGATATTGCCAACACTTCGCGCAACTCGTGGGGTGTAATGGTCCGGAGAGTCACTCTGGTGAAAGCCGCTTTGGTTGCTTTGGCTCACATCTGGCCATGGTGACGGCCGGGTCTTCGATCTGCTTGTGGGTTAGATACCGATGAATCCAGACAACACAGCATCATGACATACTTCTGAGCTTCTCGGATTTGCGCCTGCCTCTTTGCTGCTGATGAGGCACCATTCGGGCCTGCAGCACGATAGAAGCAATCAAGTGAGTGGTCTAAGGATGTGTTGTCAGTATGCGATTCGCCTAGAAGCAGTGTGGCTGAGACTTAAGAGCCGGCAAGGCCGGGATTGCATACATGCACAATAGGAGCACGGTTGGGCTTGGTCGCACTACCATTTCGAAAGTCAGTGAGGAGTCATTGAGCAATATTGATAAGCGACTGGCAATTTGCAATAAATGCAGACGCGACGAAGCCAGAGGTGGACGACACACCTTAGTCTTGCGCACCCGACAAGTCTCGCAGGCACGTGAAGCACGCGGCGGGCGCCGACGAGAAGCGCGGAGTTTCGCCGTCACCGGCTGAGAGTCGTTGCCGCCGTCCATGCCTTTCTCAACAAGTAAAGGCTTCATGTAAACCTGATCGTATGATTATCGTGGTGTTCATGCCGCTTGCTGTTGTTGTTGTTGTTGGTCAATCCCTCCAGCTGATTAGCTTGCTCCACACTAACTTGGGTCGGCACGCTAAGATTGGCTTTTTAAAACCAAACCAAAGCCCGGCTACGATCGCCACCAACCGATGATGACATCTCGAATTAAACCACCCTTGACCCAGGAACAAACTGCGTCAGAGCCATCCGGGGTTTCGTGGGGTCTGGGGTCATTCAAGGCAATGCTTCATCTCTCGGACTTTGCGGCCTTGGATGCTCCACGCCTACGGATATACTGATGATGAGGCAGGATTACTACGCACGCTGGTCAATGCTAAATGCTCCTGCTGCTAGCCCGGATGTATGATTACCAACTCGCCCATCATCAGTGGCCAACTACGACGGTCCCAGCATGCAGCTGTGTAGCTGTGTTCAACAAAACACTCTGCTTGGTCTGTAGCCCTGCTCGCGGGCCTGCAGTTCCAATTAAAACAAGCTTAGATGCCATCTAGTTTGCTCATATTTGACGGGACTATTAGTCGTCATGAGAACTTGCTGTTGCAAGTTGACTGTGTACACTGAATGTATTCGCATCGTTGATTTGCACAACTACTGCGTCTTCAGTCCTAACTCACATGCATAGTAGCTCTACTCTAGAAACCTTTGCGCCTTGCAAACCATTCACCGGCTCGGCTCTGGAAATATAGTTCCCTCCAAAGAAGTTCAGACGTGCTGTGAACACGACGGAATAACGGCATTGTTCGCTACTAACAAACAAGACTATTCGCCCTTCGCATACTTCTTGCAAGGGAGTGTGCGGAATAAGATTTCCAGGACACCAGGCATACCAAATAATCGGCAACACCAAGACGTGGTTGCCGCACGAGTTCCGCCAATGTATGTTCGTCCGACGGAAGACCCGCCACACCCATATATCCGCTCCGACGGATCTCTCTACACCTAACTCCCAGCTGCGATTATCGGCCCGGACGGCCAAAATGACGTTCAATACACAATAATCACAATTGCCCCGCGTTATGAAGTGCGGGGGGGGGAGCATTTGTGGGATCAATTCGGTGTCTAAAATGGCCATAACCGAGAACAATTGGGGGCGGGCGAAGTATAAGAGACGGACTACCACGTCTGGCTGAACCGCTCAAGCAACAGTCTCCTCCAACCTATTTCATATCTCTCATCATCAGAATTCACAATGTCTGAGCAACAAACGAATGGAGCTACTCCCAAGGTCGCTGGCCTCAGCGAGCGCACCCGCGCCAAATGGGCGTCCGCATCGACGCCAGAGGAGATCGCGGCCAACTTGCCCCCAATGCTCGATTTGACCATTGAGAACATCACCGAGAATGTCATGAAGATCAACTCCATGTGCGACAATCCTCGCATGCGGTACCTCATTCTGAAGTTGATCCAAGCCGCCCACGACTACATCCGGGATGTCGGTCTTCAATTCGACGAATGGGAGCAAGCGTGGCAATTCCTGACCAGAGTACGTATCATTGCCTTTTGTCACCACCAAACCAACCGCTAACACAACCCACAATAGGTCGGCCAAATCTCAACCGACGTCCGTCACGAATTTGTCCTCCTCTCCGACATCCTGGGTATCTCCGCTCTCGTCGACGCCCTCTCCTACCCCGCCGTGCCTGGCGCAACCGAGTCCTCCGTGCTCGGCCCCTTCCACGACGAAGAGGCCCACTCATTCGAATACGGAGAGTCCATTACTGCAGAGGGCACCCCCGGCGAGCCCACAATCGTGCGGGGCTGGATCAAAGACACGGAAGGCAACGCCGTGCCTAAGGCTTTGATCGACGTCTGGGAAACCGACGGCAACGGCGTATACGACCTAGAGTACGACGGATCAGAGGACCCCAACTGCCGCGGAAAAATCTTCTCCGACGAGAGGGGCCACTACCTCTTCTCCTGTGTCAAGCCCGTCGCATACCCCATCTCCAATGACGGTCCCGTAGGAGAGCTCCTGCGGAAGCTGAAGCGGCATTGGTTCCGTCCTGCTCATATGGTGAGTTGTCTTCCAATCAACCTTTTATACCCACAATCGTATACTTTTTAAACTAACGGATAATGTAATAGCACTTCATGGTCGCCCACCCCGACTACACCAAGCTCATCACGGCCCTGTACTCCCGCGACAGCAACTTCGTAGAGAGCGACACCGTGTTCGGCGTCAAGAAGAGCTTGATCGTGGATTACAACTGGTGCGAGGATCTGGAGCTGGCTAAGCAGCACAATGTGGTGCCTATTGTTAAGACGATTGATGGACGCGAGTCGAAGGGGTTCTGGCTCTTGGAGCGGGACTTTATCCTTGTGAAGAAGAGTCCTCCTCCGCCTCGTAAGACTGAGGATTTGGATTAAATTGTTTGGAATACTGTTTAGGTAGATAAGAATATGTTTGTCTTTAGCATTATTGAAAGTATGATAGCGCAATAAATGTTTGAGTGTCTGATGTGTGATGTGGTTTCCTTTTCTTTCTTGCACCGTGGTTATGGTCGAAATAATCAAACTAATCTCATGGGTAATGTCATAACTTAACATTGTTCCTCCTTTATGTCTTGCAACTATATCTTAGATTTCAAGCCAATCTTCAACTACTAGTTACAAATCAATGCCTCATGGTTATGTTGACACTATGTGTCCAACTTGATTTACACATTACAAATACTTCACGATCCAGAGGTCCTCATCCATCCCGAATTGTCGGCACTCGGCACCAAAGACCCTCTCCGGGCCAGAGTGTCATGTTACCCCGTGCCGACTAGGCGAATAAAGGAACATTATGCTCCAATTACCCTTCCTGGGAACGACTGTGGAGAGGAAGTAGATCCCATATCCGACGGGTTTGTTTTGGGGTTCAGAGCTTGATCCGATTGGTTTGTTCGGGGGGCAAGCTTCCCCGGATTGATATTCACCGCGGAGGTTCATGCCGGTTCGTTCCATCACAATCAATATGGAGCTAAGTGGTGTATATGGTCGAATGTCTTCAAGCCTTCCGAGTGTAGTATGGACAACATTACCTTATCTATGGAGCAAAGGGCGTTAGAGTGTGTGATGCCTTTATAGATACCACTATCGACTATCTTATCAGCGCGGTTCTCTTCAGTGGCTGGTTATCGGACATTTGTTGCGCTTGCACCATCAGGATCCGGCCAGAACTACTGTTCCGAGCCACCTCCTCATTAGTGCATAGCCGGTCAGCACGCCAAGTTCCAGATTATCCTAGAACAATATGCAGTTCTCGAATGAAACGTCAGACAAATGGCATCCGATTCCGACGGATGAGAGTCCGAGCCTTGCACGGACGGATACTCACGGCTCTCGGCGATGACGATTGAGCTGCAGTCCGGTGGCTCCTGCTAATGAGCTGATAGCCCGATATGGCGATTGCATGCTTATCGGGATGGATAGCGAATTGGATCGTTCAATGGAGGATATATAGTGCTGTACGTAAGGGATATAGGCTGAAGTGTGACTTTGTTGAGTAGTTTCCTTGGTACCGCTATATATCCCATGAACCCCGCTGGCATATTGCCAAACTGCTTTATCCATCGTTGGCTCGATAATCGTTGCTCATATATCACAAAGTACCTCAGCGTTTATGTATCGTTTAATTTCGCGTTCTTCGTCTCGTCCCCTTCAGAAGCAAACATATTCACCCCCGCGACGATATAATATACGGCTATACACCAGTATGGACTGGAATCAAGATAACCTGCGGGCCGGGTTCTGCCATGCTCTCTCGAATATGTATAAGAATGAAGTCCCCCTTTACGGGGACCTGGTGGACCTGGTATGGAAGGCAGATGCAGAGGCAGTTAATAGAAGTCGAAAATTAGGAGGTGCAGATGCCATTGATCCCGATGAGGTATTGCCCTCCAGAAACCGTGTTGAGAGACATGGTGCCATCCGCTTGGGAACCGCGCAGGAGCTAGCCACGATCAGGCGTATGTTCGCTGTTATGGGCATGTATCCTGTTGGATATTATGATCTGAGTGTCGCTGGGTTCCCGATGCATGCTACCGCATTTCGACCAAGGACAAGGGAAGCCCTGGCCAGGCATCCGTTCCGAGTGTTCACGACCGTCCTGCGCATGGACTTGCTGACGGAGAGGACACGAGATCTGGCGCAGAGGGCTTTAAAACAGAGAAACATCTTCACCGAACGCCTGGTGGCTTTGATCAACCACGCTGAGGTACAGGGCCACCTCACCCCTGATGAGTGCAAGGAGTTTATCACCGAAGGGCTCGAAACCTTCCGCTGGCACTCCAAGGCAACAGTGACGCTTGAAGAATACAAAATCCTCAAAGAGGAGCACCCATTGATCGCCGACATTGTATCTTTCCCTAGCTGCCACATAAACCACCTAACTCCTCGAACCATTGATATCGACCTTGTTCAGAAGATGATGCAGGAAAATGGTATGCCGGCGAAAGAGCGAATTGAAGGACCTCCGCGACGCGATTGTCCCATCTTACTACGCCAGACCAGCTTCAAGGCCCTGGAGGAGACGGTATACTTCCGTGATGCTAATGAGGCATATGTCAAGGGATCCCATACGGCAAGATTTGGCGAAGTTGAGCAGCGTGGCTATGCTCTCACGCGGAAAGGCCGGAAGCTGTATGATGACATCCTCAATCAGGTTAACAAAGAAGCGGCAGAGACAGCAGCTGACCCTGATAAATATGAGGAAATTTTGAGGAAACACTTTGAAGGATTTCCAGATGACCTCCGTGAATTGCAAGAGCAGAAACTAGCATACTTCTGCTATCGAACAACACCCAAAGGTAAAGAAAGAATTTCATCAGAAGAGGCCAGTCTCAGCCAGCTATTGGAAAATGGCATTCTTGAGTTCGAGCCCATCACATATGAGGACTTTCTTCCCCTATCTGCGGGAGGTATCTTCAACTCGAATCTAGGCAACACATCGCAGTCCAAACGACTGATCATGGAGGCGGATGCCGACCTGGATGGGTTCCAGCAGATGATGGGAACCCCGGCGGTCGATGAAATCAGTCTTTATGAACAGATGCAGAAGGACAGCCTTGAAAGCTGCCAGGTGGAGCTAGGATTGAAAGAGATTGTGGAGTGAAGATCACATATCTATGTTGTGTGTTAAGATATACAAGATAAAAATAAACGTCAATGGTAGCATCTCTTGCTGACACAATCCGTTATACTATATCGTAGATTTTTTTTTTATAAAGAACTGATGCTGTTGGGGTGCAAGCTCACTCCTTCCCTTCCTGGACTGCCCACTTGCCTTCTCCTGTTCATACTATCTTTCTTTTCTTCCTTTGCTTCCCTTATTTCCATCTCCCATCCATCTTTATTTTAACATGCTGTTGCTATTCATTCCGTTGCTCTGTATCTTTACATTGTTACTATCACGCTGCTAGCTCTAGTCCACCCTTTGATCATTCCAGCGTCGTCTTGCAAATGATAATATTTGGCTTGTTCTAAAGGCAATCCAGTCCCTCCAGCGCAATCATGATGCAAATACTTGGGGCCTTACTGGCCCTGACAGCTCTGGCCATTGCACACGATGGACCTGATCTCAATCTCTTCGACTACGACCAACGTGGGCCTCTCTTGGGAACTTGGTTCGGTATACCCGGCCAAAATGCAACCTTTGACTATATTGTTATAGGTGGAGGCACCGCCGGGTTGACAATTGCCAGTCGGCTGGTCAAGAGCGGATATCTCAGTGTGGCCGTTGTTGAGGCAGGCGGTTTCTATGAAATGGACAACGGTGACCTCTCCGTCGTCCCGGAATACTCGACCTTCTTTTCTGGACCAGATATAAGCGATTTCCAGCCTTTGGTCGATTGGAATTTCGTGACCCAACCCCAGGAGAGCCTAGGCAATCGTACACTTCATTATCCGCGTGGGAAAACGCTAGGGGGCACTTCAGGAAGGAACTACATGTATTATCATCGCCCTACCATAGGCAGTCTGCACAAATGGGCGGAAGAGGTCGGAGACATGAGCTATGAGTTTCCCAGCATGCTCCCCTACTACAAGAAATCAGTACATTTCACTCCTCCGGATGAAAAGCTTTTCATTAACTCGACGAACATACAAAACCCAGAAGCTTTCAGCTCAACCGGTGGTCCTCTAGAAGTCTCGTCGGGTAACTTCGTCGACGGCTTTGGAACCTGGTTTCGCAAAGCACTTATTGCTCTGGGTCTGAAACAGACTGAATTCAATAGCGGCAATCTTTCGGGCTCTGGTTACATGACCCTAACCATCAGTCCCATCAATGCTCATCGATCTTCGTCAGAAACAAGCTTCTTGCAATCGACACTCAACAGTGGCCTAGGTCCTGTAGTGTATCATAAGACGCTTGCGCAGAAGATCTTGTTTGATAGTCATAGAGTCGCAACTGGCGTCCAGGTTGAAACGGCTGGGACATTTGGCATTCCGCCGGTTAACTTCACCCTAAGTGCTCAGAAGGAGGTTATTTTGTCGGCAGGAGTCATTCAGTCGCCTCACTTACTGATGGTGTCAGGAATTGGCCCACATGACCAGCTTTTCCGGTTCAACATCAGCTGCATCAGCCATCTACCGGGCGTGGGCCAAAACTTACAAGATCATCCCACAGCCGGAACGACGCACCGAGTGGATGTTCCGACTGTAGCCTCGTTAGCTGACGATGATACTCTAGTGGAGTCGAATGTCAAGCAATACATTGTGAATGCCACCGGTCCACTGTCCATCCCTGGGCCAGGGTATTTTGGATGGGAGAAACTACCCAAGCCCTACCGCTGGCGCCTCTCGAATGAATCTATCCAAGCACTCTCGACCCTGCCAGATGACTGGCCAGAGACCGTGTATACCCCTCTTGGTTATCCACAGCCCAAAAATGCGAGCGCCGGTCAAATATATGCCACCATTAGCTTCGTCAACGTTGCACCTTTCTCCCGCGGTAATATATCGCTAGCGGGCCCAAACATGACAACTCCGCCCATAATTAACCCTCAATGGTTAGCGAATACCACGGACATGGAGATAATGGTGGGAGCTTTCAACCGGAGTCGCCAGATTTGGGCGAAACTGGCCGACCTAGGCGTCGCTGATCCGGTAGAGTTCACACCAGGAAACAACGTGACAACATATGACCAGATACTTGACTTCATCCGCAGATCCTTGACAACTATCTCACATGGATCCTCAACTTGCAAGATGGGAAGGAAAGATGACCCAATGGCAGTCGTGGATAGCTCCGCACGGGTGTATGGGGTTCAGAAACTGAGGGTTGTCGATGCGAGCAGTTTGCCGTTCCTACCTCCAGGGGCTCCTCAGTCAACAGTTTATGCTTTTGCAGAGAAGATCGCCGAGGAGATTCTGTACGGGTTGTGATCGGAAATGCATTAAATGCGACGACTAGAGCAGATGCGTGGCTGTCTAATATATCATCCTTAGGATAGACGCTATATCAATAACAGCCTTTCATTGTTAGTCCTATCAGACGAAGTCTGAGCCGTCGCTCACCCGCCTTTGCCTTACATATCAAATGGGCGTGTGAGCTAGTGAAATCAGTGGGTATAGCTTGCTTGGATGTTTCTTCCTATTAGATGGTCAGTAACAACGGCTGCTAAAGGTACAGCCGATTTGCTAACTTCGAGGACACGGAAATACAAGGAGCAACTAAACATTCGAAACCCAATTATACAATAAAATACAATTGCACTCCTCGATGTGCATAACAGAAAAGTCCTATCTGTACATGGTATACCGCTCTACGCGGTTCCAACCAATGGATATAACACAGCATAAAATCCATACCCATCTAAACATGGGCCTCTAAAAAGGCTCGGCCCACATCTTGCTCAAATTTTGCGAAATCCTCAAGTCCCTTTCCCTCAAATCCGAGATCTACTCCTTAAGTTCAACATTGGCCGCAAAATCAGCACTCTGCACTACAACCGCACCCTCCTGCAACAACTCCTCCGCCGTCTTAACCTTAACATCCATGACTCGCAAAATGGTATAACGATGCTTGCTCGTCACCTTCTGCACATGACGGCGTCTCCGCTTCGTCTTCTCCGTGATGCGCAAAGGCTCCGACTCGAAACCCATCACCCGGACCCGGCACTCAAACAACCGCTCATCAAGATACTTCTCGCCGCCCTTGAGCGAGAACTCACGAGAACCGAGCACCGACGCCCGGTTAAACCGAAGGATATCGCCCGATTTTACCTTGGGCATGAGGAAAGGCAGACGCAGCTGATCACCCTCGGTAAGCAGGTAAGGTCTGTCGTGGAGGTGGGCGGTAATGTAGTGCGGCTTTTGCGAGGTGAGGTAGGGCAGCATGTCGAGGAGGGATTGAGACACTTTCAATGGAGCGTCGAAGGTCGGGGCCACGGGCTGTTTGTTGAGAGGCACATCGGCGCGGGTTTCGGGGATGGTGTTCTGGGGCGTCAGGAAGTGAGGTTGTTCGATGGGGATGGAAGTTTGGGCCCGGGGAGTGGCACTGAGGGGAGCGGAGGGGTGTGATGATGTTGTTGTAGAGTAAGATGTGGTGGTGGCTTGGTGAAGGCAGGCACGGAAGGTGGTGTTGCTGGCGCCGGCGAGGATGGAGGATCGGGCGGCGGCGTGCTCGATGGGTAGGGCAAGTGCCCGTGCCAGTGTGGTTCGAGAGAACATGATTGTGTGTAGTAGAGACTAGGGGAGAGAGGAAATTGAGGCGATTGTTGACCTTGACCGTGCCGTGCCTGGACTCCGAAGCATCTCGCAGGATGAAATTCCGGACGGAGAGAGATAAAGTGCTCCACGTGACTTATCGGAGTGCCAAGACCCATTCCCGTTGCCGCCGCATCGAACTTTTTTGTCTTGTCAAGACACTTCGGGCTCCGCCGTTGTTTGATATCAACTTGTTTTTGACTCGCTTTGTCGCGGTTGATTCATCATGGTATGATTGTGATCTTCCTTGACATGTACAGTATCTGATTTTGCTAACTGATTGTTCCGTGTGCAGCCTCAGAACGAGTTCGTCTCACTTCCCCCACCCACTTCCCCAAAGCTGGGCCCCGACCCGAGCTGTTTTTCCACCGCCGGGGAATCCTTATATCGAAGCAACGAACAAAGCATACTGATGATGGAATAGGTATATCGAACGCTGGCAGAAGCAGCACGGTAAGCGGCTCGACCACGATGAGCGTGTCCGCAAGCGCCAGGCTCGTGAATCGCACAAGCAGTCCAAGGATGCGCAGAACCTGCGCGGCCTGAGGGCCAAGCTGTACCAGCAGCAGCGTCATAAGGAGAAGATCCAGATGCGCAAGCGCATCAAGGAGCAGGAAGAGAAGAACGTCAAGTCTTCCGCTCCCGATGAGCCGTCCAAGACTCCTCTGCCCCAGTATCTGCTTGATCGGTCGCAGGCCACCAACGCCAAGGCCTTGTCCAGTGCTATCAAGGACAAGCGGAATGAGAAGGCTGCGAAGTTCGCTGTGCCTCTGCCTAAGGTCAAGGGTATTAGTGAGGAGGAGATGTTCAAGGTCGTCAACACCGGAAAGAAGACCCACAAGAAGTCCTGGAAGCGCATGATCACCAAGCCTACTTTCGTCGGTAGTGACTTCACCAGACGGCCTGTTAAGTACGAACGGTTCATTCGTCCTATGGGTCTGCGTTACAAGAAGGCCAACGTTACGCAGTATGTTTATCCCTTTTCGATTCATTCTGTTTGTTATAATGAACGTTCAACTGACGTAATGGCTTTTTGTTCCTTTCCAGCCCCGAACTGGGTGTCACCGTCCAGCTTCCCATCCTCTCCGTCAAGAAGAACCCCCAGAACCCTCTGTATACCCAACTGGGTGTCTTGACCAAGGGTACCATCGTTGAAGTGAACGTTTCCGAACTGGGTCTCGTCACCACCAGCGGCAAGGTCGTCTGGGGTAAATGGGCGCAGATCACCAACAACCCTGACATGGACGGAACTGTCAAGTGAGTTTCCTCCTCACAGCTTGCCTTATAACTATGATACTAATACTATATCACTACAGCGCTGTTCTCCTTGTCTAAACACCTCTTCTCATCCATGATTATGAATCCCGCTCTATTCCTACATATCATCATACCATATCCCTCCCTATCTCAAAATATGCCCTGGTTGCGTTGGTTTGTGTTCGTCTTCACATAGACTATATCAGTGGGTGTGGCGTTAGCGGCGCGCAAAGTATCCGTCTTGTTTCCCAATTTTCATATTCATTTGCCGAAAAGGATCCCTATTGTCTATTTTCTGATGTGACTTGAAATTGCTCGCTGAGGCCAGTGAGCGTACCAATTAAGTATCCCAATAAATGAAGCTTGATTTGGTCTGAGTGGTAAACATGTCCCCCATACTAGAAGTAACTACTAGCACTACGTAGGATTTATCTCGAGACGACCATCTACAGCACATTCGGAATTGTGCAAAGTGATATATGTAAATTAGTATATTCCAATTATACTCTTAGACCAAACTCCAAATACCCATGCTGTTTCTGGATCCCACAGCTTCCAATGCAATCAATAAACAACACGTGATCGGTCAATGACTCAATCAATCAATCAATCACCCAGGCTGAAGCGCGACTCAAGACAAAAAAAAAAAAATAAAAGACAACACCATGTTTCCAGCGGGTGTGCCCCATAAACCAAAATAATGGTGGTGGGAGAAGAGGAAAATGATGTATAGATCCAAGATGGAACAAGAAGTGAAGCAACAGATATGTGTCGTACGGAACAAAGGAAAAAGGCGAGGATATAACGGTGGTGACTTGGGAACGCCGGGTTCATCGGAGGGGTATGGTATCAGGACGTGAAAGGCACACAGGAACATAGGAAAAGTTGGTTGGTTCAGTCGACAGTGTAGGTTGGTGATGAGTGACTAGCTGCCTTCTTCTAGTGCAGCTTTGATCTTGGCGAAGAATCCAGCGGGCCAAGCGGCTAGTTCTTCGTCCTTGGGGATACCGCGGACGCGGCAGTGGTTGACCACGTTCACGAGGATCCGGTTCAGCATGTCCTGAGTGACTGGGACGGCGCCTTCGAGCTGCGCGTCTGGGTAGAGGAACGGGTCGCGCTGGCCGAGAAGCTCTTCCACGGTTGGACGCAAGGTTTGATCGCGCTGAAGACAGCGCTTCAGCGTTCGGACCAGTCCAGGAGGTACGGGGACGCCTCCTACGCCGAATGCTGGGAAGTCGATCTTCACGTGGGGATTGGGGATGGCGAGGATGCGTTCATAGTATTTGGCGATTTTGGCAAACGGAGGCTGGCCGTACACCATCTTATAGAGAATGCATCCCAGACTCCATACGTCACTCGGTTTTCCGAGCTTCATCATCTTTCCCACACTTGCTGGTAGGCCAAGTGAGGCATTGGAGTCGACCAAGGCTTCCGGTGACATGTAGTTCGGGGTTCCCACTTGCTGTTCGCGATGCACGTTCACAGTGTTATCTTGAATAGCGTTCGCGATGCCGAAATCGATTAGCTTCAGTCGGCCCTGAACCAGGAGGAAGTTCGCCGGTTTCAGATCAGAGTGGACAATGTTGTGATCGTGGACAGCTTGAACGCACTCAAGCATCTCCTTCCAGTAGTATCGGGTAAAGTTAATGTCGAATCTGGCGTCCTCCGCGTTTAGGCGGTAGGTAAGGATCTTCTCTAGATCTGACTCTCCTATTTCCATCAAAACACTCAAGGTATGCTTGTCGGAGTTCAACTCCCAATCGAATAAACGGACAACGCGATCAAGATTCTCCAACTTCTTAAGCAAGTCAATTTCACCCTTGTATCCAGCCAAGGTAGTTGGATCGACATCCTCCAAATTCACCCTTTTCAGAGCAAAGATCTTATAGTTCTCAGCCATGACGCGGTACACTCTCGAACTTCCACCACGACCGATGCAGTCCAGCCGGGTGAAGGGCTTGTGATTGACTGAAACTTGACTGCGCTTTTTCCGTGATTGTGATGCCGTGGCAGCTCCTCCTGTTGCGGTGGCGGTCTCAAGAACGGACATCTTAGGAGGAGGAGGGGCCGGTCTGTGAGGTGTGTTATTACTTCTTGTTGCAAGGATCTTTCTAGGGGAGTTCCCGTTCCCTGCAGGTGTCTCCCCGTGCTCTTTCTTCTCGTCACCATATACCACAGCAAGCTTCTCAGGCTTGTCCAGCAAGTTGAAACCCTGGGGCTTGGCGCGCTTGAATGTCGGTGGAGGCTCATTCTCCTGGTCTCTAGACGAAGGCAATGTCGGCGGAAGGGGGACTTTGAACACAGGCTGTTCTTGCGAGCTTGAGGGTTTGGAGGACATCTCCGAAGAAGACCCGGGTGTCGATTTTGAGTGCGATCCATAAGATTTAGGGGAGGACGATCTAGAAAAGGGTCCATCTGCACGATCATAGGATCGGTGCTCATCGGTTCTGAGAGGTGGGCTTGGGTCGGCCCATGATACCTTGGGTGATGAAGATTTCGCTGTGTTCTTATAGTGGTAGTCGGCGTTGTCGATATTCGCGTCAAGGTCTCGGTCTTCATTATTTTCTTCACTCTGTCGTCGTAATACACCGCGTCTTGCGGGGCCGTTCAGAAACGTTCCAGTGAGTCGTCCGACTCTCTTGACGCGCAATGAGCTCGCCATGCCGATATCCTCCGGGTTCCGCGTTCGTAATACCGATGAAGGACCGGTGCGAGGAGCGTAGTCATCCTCATGCCTATACTTCCTTTCATCTTCTGAACGTTGCGCACTTCCGTGGTCGTCGACATAGCTCCTTTCAGCGGAGCGTCTCTGAGAGGGGGATACGGATGCGGGTGAGCGTGTATGGCTACGCGATGCATTTATTCGCACGCTACGTGGCCTAGGAGCGGGCGTAATGAAATCATTCGAATTGGTTCTTGCATCCTGGTCGGCACTTTCGCTGTTGGAGAGAAGTGATCCCTCCCTTCTCGATCTGCCGCCACTGCCGCTTAATGATGGTGCAAGGCGAACGACGCGAGGCGCAGGACTTCCGGTCGAGTGGTCTTGAGGCGGCGTCGCTCGGGATCGTCTTTCCTGGCTGGAGCCAGCAGAGGATCCCATGCGCTCGCCGCGAAGGCGCGGGGACACATCGAGTCCATCTTCGTCAAGCAGGGCCTTGACGGAAGCGCTGAATTTCGGTTCTGGGACTTCGTCGTCAGAACTGTCTCCCGGAGAGTACTGCCTAGCCACGGAGGAATTGGTTCGAAAGGCGGATGAGTTCTGGAACTCTGGGGAGGTCCGCCTGGACCCGGAGCGGGAGAGCGCGGCGCGGGACATCTCACGGGTTACGAGGATTGTCGAAGCCGGTTAATGTGCTGTCGAGGGTGAAGGGGGGCGAGGGCTTCATGCAAGAGCTCGGAGAGACCGCATTGACGTGTCAGCCCGGAGAACCAGCCCAGTTGGCCCCAATGGTACCTGCTGCAAAGGGTTAGTAGTCGACGTTTGGTGTGTTGTGGTTAATCCGTAGTAAATCGAAACATCCAACTTCGAATTGCCGGTGGCTGGGCGCGGGTCACGTGACTGGGGTGTTGTTTCTGGTTGCCCCGGGCAATCGACTTCCCTCCATCAACAATGATCATTAGACTCCCCACTCGATGATGTCGAGGTAACTATCTAGATGGTACTTGGTCCAAAGTAGTACAACCTCCTCCTTGCTTACACTGACAATGTCCACTTTCTTGGGGAAATTATTTCGCTTGTATCCTGGCTGACTCTGCATCTCACTGCAGGCAACCGTGCTTTTCGCTTCGACGCGACGTTGACCCCCGGGGAATTTTAGCGCAAATCAGCTACTACGGTTAATGCTTCTGCTCCAATGGTAGTCCTTTATCTCCGTGCACTGATGTGCCATGGTACTTTCTGAATAACTAGTAGTTGGCGTAAGCATTGGCTCTAATTAATTAATTAATTAATTAATCAATCTTATTCTACTTTATTTTACTACTACTTGGTACTATTGTTGCAGTCAAGCTCGGATGGAGCAAAGATATGTATATATATATATATATCATATAGTACTTATATATCCGAATGGAACATCACCTGTCAACTCCCCTTTCGGGTGAAGTGTAGCAATTTCATCATACAGGAACGACTGAACTACCGCTAACCATCCGAAGCGTATACTAGTAGTAATGAGTTATCAGTAGTATCACTAGTAAGAGTCTTAAGTAGCGATAATAAGCACACCACGCCAATACAATTGAAGCCAAATACCGGTAACGTGGTAGTAGTAGACATTTAGCAGCAGTACTACTAGCAGTAGTGTACAATAATCAAACGGCAACGCGACTGTAAACGAAATACAACACACAGTCTAACTAGGATCAATGGCTATACAGTAAATATACTTAACCCCCAGTGAGTTTCTTAAGAGGAAACGATGAGATAGGATGGGATAGCATGACCCGGCACAATATATGGACTTTATGGCTAATATTCATGTCTACCGTAAAATTTGTACAGCAGACAACGAACGAATTGAGTACAGAGAGGCCCCGGTACTTTTTGCTGGTAATTGCCTCCCATCTTTTCAACAGTGGACTAATCCAGCTATCACACTTCACATGAACTAGGATTTCTAGTAGCTAGCTGTCTCATTCGTAAGCTCTGTGGGTTGAGGGCTTGATGTAGGTTTGCTGAACTGGGGCGTTGTCGTGAACAGGGAAAACCTTTCTAGTCCCCTGTTCCATACGCCGAGGGGAACTATGAGCAGCAAATTGGTACGTCGAAGGCATGAATCAATTGCCCTTGGATGTGACAAATGTTGTTAGTGCTTGTATCTGCTACGTTGACTTCTTGATGACACACATCTCCAAATCAGTACACTGATGAGTCTAAAAACTGATAATGCGAAAAGTTGCTCAATGATAGGGTCCCACCCCCCAGTCCAGTCTTTGAGCCACAAAGAGTTTGTATCTGTATCATGAGGGATTTTTTTGCCGAAATGAGGAGTCTACCAGCACAATAGTGTTTGAAAGGGCATGCTAAAACTGTAAATCATGACTCGTAAGTTCAGTGGCGTAATCCCAGTCTCAGATATTACAGATTGATGAACTGGCGGAGAATAGGAGGAGTTCTATGATATGGATCAACTCTGGCAAAAATAGGACGTGGAATAAGCTCGCTGGGGCAAAGATCTCAGTACAGGGAACTAGTCCAACCTTGAAACATGGAGAGCATGAACGATATTCCCGACTGTCAAAAGTGCTTTTGGCCTCAGGTTTGACGTGACCTGCCACAAGCACCTGACATCACCTGATGGTCTGCAGCTTCCTAAAGAGGCATGCGCGGCCGAGTGTGTCTCCCGTCAGTATTATCGTCATCGTCATCGTCGTCGTCGTCGTCGTCGTCTTCCATGTCTTCCTTGTCGTCGTACTTACTCCCTAAGGAGACCGAGGGTTTCAGGAGAAGAGTTCTTCCGTGGATGTGGCCGAAGTTCGCCCCCTCCCCCCTGCAGTGACTGATCGGATTGCCTCCGTTACCTTCTCCTCAGAGTGACTTGGCAGCTGCTCCCCGGTCAATGCTCCAGTGGCAGCATAATCCAATTGCTATTCGCTCATTTTTTAGGTGCAGGGTGTACCTGGCTATTTGCGGCGGTCAATCAATATTATTCAGATCAGGTAATCTTCCGAGTTTAGTCGACTCAAAACCCGGTCAATCTTAACTGGAAGTCCTAACTTGGTCAGTTTTTAGAGTTTCCACAGGAACGAACGAAGATCGAACCCATCTGCAAGTGATGAAACCACGAAGCCATCATGCAAATGCCACTGTTCCAGAGTCAAACAAACCTGTGCCCACAACTACCCACTGTCCATTGCCTTGATTTCCATCGTCTAGAGGGGAAGCCGTCGGCCCAGGACTGACCTTACTACTATTGTTCGGTTAAAGCGGGCAGCCGGCAGCTCAGGCCATTGAGAATTTGGGGAGAAAGAGGGGGGTGGAGCCTCAGGAACCAAAGGTACGAGGCCTTCGGGTCAGGAACGCCTGTTCGGGCAACGATTGCCCTCCGAAGGCCTTCTTGCCATTACCTTTGCCAGTGTCGACTAGCCAGGGCTCAATATTGGTGTTGGAGAGCAGTCTAGACTGCTGCATGAGAAAGTCAACCGACATCTTAGGGCGGACTGTGTTGTGCAGCTTGTCGTTTGCTTGGATGTTCCCTTGGCTTCTCTACCTCTTAGGCTGAGGGCGCTTTACCGCAAGTATCCTTGCCTGCCGCGCTAAGGCAGTACCTACTGCATCCGCAGCTTCCTGTCCCTGACTAAAAAGCGATGCTAATGCACTAATTTAGCGTGCAAAGGCTGCATCCACCAGGCCACATTCGGTTGTGCACAGCACAGAATGGAGGTGCTTCTGTTCCTCTGCTTATTGTTGTCCCCTGCACACTTCAGTCCACGAGTAGTCTCCCGGAACTCTTTTAGGTTAGTGAACCCCAGCTGGCTTGTTTGAAGTGAGACTTTTTCTGCCTCCTTGGGGGAAATTAATTTTCTATATTTGGAGTGGGTAGAGCATGACACCGTCACAGCACTCTCACGGATTTTTCAATCAATGTTATGATTATACTACCGGTCCCTCAAGACTGTAGTGCGCAGATAAGATCTGTGCTCCTTTCAATTATTGATTGCACTATCTACTTCATACTGTGGAATGGATTTCTTGTCCGGGGGAGAGTGGGTGGCCCCCCTCTCTCTATTAGTATTCAGCGTTCACTTGTCTCTCGCATTTGTCATTGCTTTTTCCTTTTGTCTTTGAAGCCTAACGTTCCGGAACTGGATTTATGCACCGCCCCGGAAATTAGTTGATCAGTCAACAACGCACATATGTCACAAAAATCTTAACGCCTTTTTTTGTTGCTTTTCCTAGTTTTTCTTCCTTTGCCTTCCCCTCTGTCCACCACACCTGTCTTTTCTCCCTCCTAACCACACCTGGATAGCGTCGGTTAGGCTCCGTACTCCGTATTTGACTATTTTTTCTCTTAGTTGTTTTATCACATTTTGGAAAGGGATCTAAGCAACTCTAAAGTTTCATCTTGACTTCATCCGTGGAAGAAGGTGGAACCGGGCTCACAATTCAGGGACAAAACACCGGCCGTGTTGATCGCCCATGGGTCGGCCTCGACGGCTGGCCGGCACACTGGGATTATCCTTTTGTTTACCTGATGAGGGTCTGCGCAGTCTGACTGTCATTGGCCCGCCATCCGATCACCAAAGCCAACATCCCCCTCAACTCGCGCTTCTGGTTGGCATTCCGTCGCTGACCACCCCACGGGTGACCCGACGATGATGTTGATGATAATGATGTTGCTCGTACCGTACTGCCGATGCCCATTGTACTGTACCTTCCCGCAGCAGTGTTGCCCACCCACACGCTCACAACGAGGCATCAATGGGTTTTTTACTTGCTTTTTACTCCCGTCGTTGTGGATGCTAGCATTAGTGTCTTCAAGTCGGAAGCATGGTTGATTGATACTAGTGTACTTGCTCACTTACTCCCTGACAACGGAGCCTCTCACCAGTGCTGAATTGAGAGCCCCAATTGGTGGCGGGCCTGGTCAGTGGCTCACAGCCTAGGCTCTTCCCCCTGCTTACAGCGCCTTTGCTTGACAAAATATTACTACTATGGACGGAAAAGGTCAGAGGTGACCCGCAAAAAGCTCGGAACTAATACCTTCTCAGTGCAGGATACCCCGTTCCCCGAAATAGTATTCTCGTTCTGCTTAGTTTGTTTCGGATGAGCCCACCTACAACGGTAGTCCGCTCTGGTTTGCTTCCTAGTTTCCACTGGCACCCGGCGCATCCACTTGGCTAGCTTGGCCTCGAAGATCCGGGTCCTTCGATCACAGAGGACCCAACATGCTCTCAGCCGGGTGTGCAGCTCCATTCGTGGGTTCCAGACTTGGGGGAGGGCTCCATTGCCCGATCCCGCTGGCACGGGAGGAAATCCCTCTCAGGGGTATATATACCTCCAGGATGATCACCTCGTTCCATGAACATCAAGCCCTTCGTCAGTCACTTTGTTTTGTCTTGTGTTTTTGGGTTCTGTCTTTCCTTACCCGACCCTCATTTTCATCAGTCTGTCGTTAACCAATTAGGCTGCTTCGAGCCAGCCGTTCTTCCATTTTCATACTCTCTTGGATTCTTTTGACAGGTTCATTTCAGACTCTCGCTGACGTCCTACCCACTCTTTCTCATACATTTTTTGCCCTTTCGGCACAATGCGTTCCGACAAGCTTCTCGTGCTCGCCGGTCTGGCGAGCTATGCTCTCGCTCTCCCGACGAAGGACTTGGACCCCCGTACCTTCGGCCTCGTCGCCGAGATTCTCACTGACCTTGGTGAGGACCTTACCGGTTTCATTGAGGCCCTCCTTGGCGGCGGTGTCAAGAGCTCCGCAAGCCTCCTCACTGGTATCAGCGCTCAGGCAGCTGCTGTCCTTGAAGGTGCTGCTCTGGGTTGCACTGCCGGCAAGATCGATGCCTCCGCTCGTGCGGAGCTGGCTGCGTGGATCCGTGCTCATGCCAGCTTCGATGCCTCCCTCAAGTCGTCCCTGTTGGCCTGGTGTGAGGGTGAGGACTCTGCCACCTTGTCCGTCGATGTTCGTGCTGGTCTCGCTCTGTTCATCCCCACCTGCGCCGAGGTCGCTGCCAAGGGCGACATTTACGTGACTGTCGACGGTATCTTCTCTGTTTCCGACCTCGAGGCCGCTGTTGTCCTCAGCTCTTCGTTCCAGTCTACTCTGTCTACTTTCATCTCCGGATCCGTTGGTGTTGAATTGGATGCCGACATCAAGGCTGGTCTTTCCCTCTGTGCTGGTGGTGGTGTCGTCGCCGACCTTGCTTCGGACGTCGAGGCTGCCCTGAAGGTCTGGCTTAACGGCTCCGAGTGCTCCCTGAGCGCCTCCCTCAAGGCTGCTGTCCTTGCTTGGTTGGAGGGCAAGGCTAGCGTGTCTGGCGTTGTTACCATTGGCACTGTGCCCACTGCTGGTCTCACCACTGTCTCCGTCGGTGCCGCCATCAACGCCCTTGTCGAAACCTCCGGTATCCTCACCGCTAGCGCCCAGGCCTACCTCTCTGCCTTCCTCAAGTCCTCCCTCGCCACCGACATTGAGGCCGATGTTAAGGTCGTTCTGGAGGCCTGTATCTCGGGCAAGCTTGCCACTTCCGTCAGCGCCGATGCCCGTGCTGCCCTGGCAGTCTGGCTCTCCGGCGATAGCTGCCAGCTGGGCGTCGAGCTGAAGGCCGTTCTCTACTTCTGGCTTTCCTTTGCCCTGAGCGGCGACGTCACCGTTGACTTGTCCACCGACATCATTACCGAACTTGAGACTTTCATTACCGGTACCATCGACACTCTCATCGGTGTCAACATTAGCGGCATGCTCTCCCTGCTGCTGTCTGGCGAGAGCCTGACCTCCCTCTCCCTGGAGTCTCGTGCTGAGCTGTCTGCTGTCATTGGTGGCTGCGCTGGTGTTGATATCAGCTCCTCCATTGAGATCATCGTCATTGAATGGCTTACCGGCTGCAGCATCCCCGGCGGTCCTTCTATCGGCTCTGGCTCCGGCTCCGGATCTTCCTCCAAGCTCATCCCCAGCGCCTCGAGCGTTCCCGCCGTCGCTTCGACCCCCGCTGCCAGTGTTCCTGCTGTTCCCACCGTCTCCGTCCCCACTGGCGGTTCCAGCCCCAGCAAGCCTGCTCAGTCCGGTGCCCCCGGATCTCCCAGCGGTGTCAGTCCTTCTGGTATTCCTTCGGTGCCCTCCTCCCCTGCTCAGTCTGGTGCTCCTGGTGCTCCCTCTGGCGGTGTCCCCGCTCCCAGCGGTGGCGTCGTTCCCTCGTCTCCTGCCCAGTCTGGTGCTCCTGGTGCCCCTAGCGGCGGTGTTGTCCCCACTACCTCTGTTCCGGAAGGCGCCAGTGCCGGTGCCTCCACTACTCCCTGCGACACTATCACCGGCGAGACTGTTGTTCCCGTTGCTACTATGACCGAGGGCGGTTCTGCTCCTAGTGCTCCCGCCCAGTCTGGTGCCCCTAGCGGTACCCCCGTCGTCGGTGGTGGTGCTGGTGGTTCTACTGGCGGTTCTACTGGCGGCTCTGGTTCTGGCTCTGGTTCTGGCTCTGGTTCTGGCTCTGGCTCTGGCTCTGGCTCCGGCTCCGGCTCTGGCTCTGGCTCTGGCTCTGGCTCTGGCTCTGGCTCTGGCTCTGGCTCTAGCTCCGGCTCTGGCTCTGGCTCTGGCTCTGGCTCCGGCTCTGGCTCTGGCTCTGGCTCTGGTTCTGGTTCTGGTTCTGGCTCTGGCTCTGGCTCTGGCTCTGGCTCTGGCTCTGGCTCTGGCTCTGGCTCTGGCTCTGGCTCTGGCTCCGGCTCTGGTTCTGGCTCTGGTTCTGGCTCTGGCTCTGGTTCTGGCTCTGGCTCTGGCTCTGGCTCTGGCTCTGGCTCTGGCTCTGGCTCTGGCTCTGGCTCTGGCTCTGGCTCTGGTTCCGGCTCTGGTTCTGGAGGTGCTGCTCCCTCTGGTAGCGTTCCCTCTGTCCCCTCTGGCTCCGTCCCTGCTGTTCCTACCGCTAGCGTCCCCGAGGGCGCCAGCGCCGATGCTTCCACCACTCCCTGCGACACTATCACCGGTCAGACTGTCGTTCCCGTTGCTACTATGACTGAGGGCGGCTCTGCCCCCAGTGCCCCTGCTCAGTCTGGCGGTGTTGTTCCCTCTGCTCCCGCTCAGTCCGGTGCTCCTGGTGCTCCCTCCGGTGCCCCTGCTCCTAGCGGCGGTGTTGTCCCCTCTGTTCCCGCTCAGTCCGGCGGTGTCGTTCCCTCGTCTCCTGCTCAGTCTGGTGCCCCCGGTGCCCCCTCCGGTGGTGCTAGCGTCCCTGCCGTTCCCACTGCTAGCGTCCCCGAGGGCGCCAGCGCCGATGCTTCCACCACCCCCTGCGACACTCTCACCGGTCAGACTGTCGTTCCCGTTGCTACCATGACCGAGGGTGGCTCTGCCCCCAGCGCCCCTGCTCAGTCCGGTGCCCCTGGTGCTCCCTCCGGTGGCGCCCCTGCTCCTAGCGGTGGTGCCCCCGCTCCCAGCGGCGGTGTCGTTCCCTCCGGTGCTGCTAGCGTCCCTGCCGTTCCCACTGCTAGCGTCCCCGAGGGCGCCAGCGCCGATGCTTCCACCACCCCCTGCGACACTCTCACCGGTCAGACTGTCGTTCCCGTTGCTACCATGACTGAGGGCGGTTCCGCTCCCAGTGCCCCTGCTGAGTCTGGTGCCCCTAGCGGTGCCAGCCCCTCCGAGACCCCTGCCGCTCCTGCTCAGTCTGGCTCTGGCAACGCTCCCGGCGGTGGCTCCCCCGCCCCCAGCGGTGGTGTCGTCCCCTCCGGCGCTGCTAGCGTTCCTGCTGTTCCCACCACCGCTAGCGTCCCCGAGGGCGCCAGCGCTGGAGCCTCCACCACTCCCTGCGACACCATCACCGGCCAGACTGTCGTCCCTGTCGCTACCGAGACCGTGACTCCTGTCCCCGCTGCCACCTCGGCCACTGAGGGTGGTTCCTCTCCTCAGATCACCACCGCCCCCGTCGCTGGTTCCGGCTCCGGCTCCGGCTCCGGCTCCGAGACTGAGGTGGTTACTGTCACCGTCACCGCTACTGTGAGCGTTTCGGCTTGCGACTGGTAAGCTTCCAACAGCAGCCTACAAGTTACGACGATAGCAACGGCATCAATGGTGAATAGTCCTCCTGTATATACCTAATTTTCTAATTCTAATTATTGTGAAGATTGTCTTGAATATCTGCTCGAATTTGTACAAGGCGAGGGGAGCAGGATGTCTATAGCGGCGAAGCAAGTACAAATCTTTATTTTCTGGCTTGATTGTTTGATACTATCCCACCTTTCCCTCCAATGGAGTCCATTCGCTTTGCCGATGCAATGATGTGTTATTTGAATATCTGTACAGTACTTATGATGGAGGGATGTGCGAAAGCCAACCTCGTCCTGAATGTTTATTTCTTCTTTTCTCTTAACCTCGATCTGATATGCCCAACCAACGTATCTCCATCTTACAGTACTCCGTAGATGTTACTTTCTTAGCATCTTCAACTGACTAACAACACATGTGGCCCCCATGTGCCCCAATCTCCCAAAGCAGTAATGCAGGAGACAATCATCGTTCTTAGTAAGACTGTTCCCCTGCCCCCCCCCCCCCCCCCCGACGATCCCGTCAATCGTGATTAGAGCCAAACCAACGAACGAACACCCCTCTTATTCGAATGCCTGCCTGTTAGTTAGTCTGTTGGCCTTTTACTCATCAATTTTTCCAGAACCAAGCCAACTCATCCCACTCAGCTGACAGGGTCTGAGCTAACCACGGCCCAGTCGATCATAATTAGAGAACACGACACAGCCACGCAGCTACCACTACATCATCAAGCGGCTGAGGACGGGAGATGATGTACGTCACGACAGCGGCACGGCAGTGGGTAAGCTGACGAAGAGAGATGATGAGTTGGAGCTTATGCGTACGTGAAGTAAGTAGTTACTTGGTTAGCATGGTGGGAGGAAAATGGAGACGGGATGGGAGGTTCGTGCTTTACTTGCTAGATGAGCTAGCTATCCACTTAGTGAAATTGTCTGTGTGAATGGGTCATTAATTAATTCTTTATTAAATCGTATGCTTGTTTTCTATCATAATAATGATAATAATATTTTGATATATAGGATTGTGGGGGTGATAGGCGGACGTCATCCATTTTATGGGACGAGTATACAGTGGGACATTATGGAGTACTGTTGTGGGTATGTATGGCTTATACTCTTAGCGAGATGATCTTATACGTAGTACTTTGTATACACTCAGTGTGGCTTTTGGTGATCTGCGGTGCTCTGTGTAGGTGGATTCAGTACTTAAGATAGGTTATAGTAGTCTTTTATTATTTATTGTGAGTTTCTGACTGGATTGTGATCGTTGGGTAGTCATTTGGTGTCTGTGCTGATGATGGTTGACAGTTGGAGGATAGGGGGCGGTTGGTATGGATTGTTCGTCTCGAGGTTAAGGGGTGAGGGATGGAAGGGATACGATTATGAGGGGAGGGAGAGATATTGTTTGTTTTGGATTTTCCTGTCCATGTTTATCATTTTAGAGTGAAGTGTGGATAAGCTCATTGTATTATATGAAGTGGTGTTATAGATGTCATGTCAGTAATTCCCCATGATTCATGGCCAACTGGTGAATCATCCATGCCCCTTGATGTGGATTAGATAGCTTCTTCAATCATGAACCTGTAACTACAGTGTGATTCTGTTGTAGCTCTATTGGCTATCTAGCACCTCTATCACTTGAATTGATCTAGATACCCATTGAGGGCATACTTCATAGGCTGTGTACTACTCAACATAGGGTTGTGTCTTCTACAAGATGCATGTGTCAACCCCGATATTGACTACGCATAGGGAAAACAGAAGCAGATACGAATTCCGAACGGCGTGTTCAATGACACTATTCCCTCCTTCTATCTAATTTCTGAATACAAAATATCATGCCTTACTCTACAGCCCACTAACTCCCTATGGAATCTACTCCCATACCCCCCTGACTCTTCACAAGATAGAATAGGGGCATACTCTCACACTTCCCGTTCCCAGCTAACCACAACCACCAACCACTTATTGAGATCTCCTCAATAACTGAGCATCTACTATACCAACGGCTCAACGGTCTAAATAAACCGACAAACAATAGTCTCAATAGTCGATCAACCCAATATTCAATAGTCAACCTAGCCTTGTGGAGAATGGCCCGAAAACGGTCGCATGCCGGATAAACTTTGTTTAAATGAAGTGCGCTAGTAGTGGGTTCCCCCCGGACTGATATTTGGGAACGTAGACTATCTAGTATCTACTAATTTACTTGCCAAGCAAACTTTGCTGTTCGTTCCGCGGAATTGGGATTGCGTGGTCTGAACTATGAAGGAAAATAAACTAAAGTATGATGGTACAGGGGTAGTTGGACTATTGACGGAGATGTTGCTGAGACAGGCATAGGATGCAAACTCTCTTTTTTGTTTATTGTTTATAGTGACATTACCACGTGTGAATAGATCGCTAAATATTGAGTTGCGGAATCCTCCAATCCTTCGCTCTTTAGTGGGGCTTTGGTATGTGGTTTATGTAGGTGAAGCTGTGTGGTGCCCTGAACGGTAGGACATGAGAACTACCTTGAAGATGTAGAGCTACCTACCTTGTCGCTCGAGGCGGTCCGGCGCATCGCGATGATCTTCTCGCGGAGCAGCTTCTCGCGTAGTTCGGAGCTGGAGATGCGTGCACGAGCTGCGTTATTAGGGGGAGCAGCAGTCTGCGATTAGTGGTTAGTTGAGGTCTTTACAGTGAGAGGGGCAGAGCAGAGTTGTGGGCAATGAACGAACTTAGGAAATCATAGATTTTTTGTGAAGAGGACCCTTAGAAATCATTCACCCACCTCAGTGGCATCCTTCATCTCGTGGTCGCTCGAGCTTGGCTTCTCAGCCGGCGGTGGTGATCGTTTGGCGGCATCCTCGTCTTCATCAGCCATCCTCTTTCGCTTATCACTGGGGACGGATACGGAGGACGTGTTGCGCCGTCTCCGTGCAACTGGGGCATATCTCTCAATGGACCGACGCCGCTTCCTATCCCTCACGCGGCTGTGGCTACGGCTGCGACTCCGACTCCGACTGCGGGAATCCTGGCTGGCGCTGCGGGAACGGCCTCGACTGCGGCTGCGGCTGACACTCTGGGATGAGTACCGGCGTCTGCGGGTGTCATTGTGCTCTCTGCTGCGACTCAAGCGACGGTCGTCACGGGACTTGCGGGCCTTTGCAATATCAGCGGTGGATTCTTTCTTATCATCTCGTGAAGAGTAAGGCGATGATCCTCTGCGTCTGGTGCCGCTACCATCCGACCCTTGCGACCTCGAACGGGACCTTGATGCCGAAGAACCTCTTCTCCTGCGTCGGTCTCTGTGGACAGGTGAACGCGATGCACTGCGGGAAGAAACGGATCTCCGTCTCCGTCGGTCTCTTCTGGGACTACGTGAGCGTGATGATTCACTGCGGGTATTGGATCTTGCACGATCACCGTAATCAGGGCTGCGTCTCCTGGGCCTCCTGCGATCACCGCGGTCCGGGGAGACAGAGCCGCTAATTGACCGACGTCGTCGGTTCCGGTCGTTGCCAGGATGGCGCCGACGTGGTGGAGGTGAGCGCGAGGAAGACACGGAGCGAGAGCGAGAGCGGCTGGGCGAACGGGATGGCCGACGGCCTCGACGAGAGCCTGAGGGCACGTAGGAGTCGAACTCTCGTCTGCCAGGCGGACCTCGGAAACGGTCACGGCTGCGCTGTCGCGGAGGCGACCGACGTCTATCAAAGTCTCGACCACCGCGGCCACCGCCTCTTCTTCCTCCCCTTGTGCGCTCAGATCGTTCTCTACGTCGAAGGTCTTCAAGTTCTCGCTCTCGCGCGCGCTCCTGTTCCTTCTGTTTGCGGGCTTCCTCGGCGGCTCTTTCCGCTTCGATCTAGTCATAACGAGGGCGTCAGCGCGAGACCAGCAACTCGGACATCCGTAAAATATCCCACCTTCTCTTGAATAAGCTCCAGTTTCTTCGCCTCCAGCAACTCCTTGGGCACACCCTGGGGGTTTTCCTGGGCACTCAAACATAGCGACCACAGCTCCTTGCAAAACTTGCCAGTATCTTTATCGAGGAATCCGGTGAGCTGAATCTGTAGGGACTTGATATCGGGCTAAGATAATGGCAAAGTGAACTCAGTTAGCTTGGATGGCTGAACCGCGAGTAAAACATAGCAAATCAGCATGGAAGGCAAAAGGTAAAAGGTCGTACATACAAACCGCGACCCTTCTAAAAGGTTAAAGCAGAGCTCAATAACGACGTCATCTTCATTTCCCAGGATCTCGGAGATCTTTCCAGCAATCCATCTGCAATGATTTAAGTGTGTTAGTTCCAGACCCGAGTGATAACAGCACCTCGCGATAAGAGACTTAGCTGGGGCTTTTGCAACGCACTTCTTCATCACCTCGATGTTGACCTTGGTCATGTCCACCTTCCGGCTGAATTCCGGAGGGAATTTGGTCTGCTTCAGCAGCTTGGCATCCACGCTTGTCGCCATGGTTCCTAGTCCTAGTTCGAGAGAACCAACAGCTAATGAGGAGTCGACAATAGGTGCAGCGACCGGCGCGTGAACAGCTGCGGTGGTGAGCCAGCAACGAGACTGCGGGTTGGGTGTTTGTCGATGCCCGAAGGCCGGAGTCGCAGTCGGACCGAGGATAGCTTCAATCTTGCCTTTTTGGGAAGTTGATACTACCACCACCACTATTACTACTACTACTCGATCAACTGCTCGGGCTCAAGGTCTGAATATATCCGCGTAAAACGCTTCTGTTATGGGACTATCAACTATGTAGACACAAAGTGCATCCTTGTATGGTAGAGGCCGTTTATATCAAGATCCCATTACAGCATAGCCTTCTTACAAGTAACTATGCTACTATAGCTGACTTTATCCCGGAAAAGGAATCTCTTATAATAGTAAAGAATGCAGAATGTGGTGTTTCGAACCTGTCACGATACAATGTCAAGACCTGACCCTTCCACGCATTGAATAGTATGCTAGATGTAAACACATAATTACGTTTGATGACCATAGGGTTTGCTCTCATATCGTGGTCGTATTGTCTCAAGCTAGTTATGCCATTCCAAAGGTCCAGAAGCAGCCTTCGGAAGACAGCCTCCCCTTCAGCTGAGCAAACCACTGGAGGGATCAAATGAAGGGTAACAAGACCAATTCAGCCAGTGGTGGAGGTACTATTACTATATTATCAGATAGCACGTTTCACGGAGTCCTATGATTAGACGACTGGGAGTAATAGGCTAACCTTACATTTGTTGATTTCTGTCAGGATGAGGGCCAGATAGTAGTAAGCCGCACTTTTGCTTGCAAGCATATGTGACCCATTTGTCCGCTTTAATTGACCAGTAAGTTTCTAGTAGCAGCTCAGTAGAAGAAGAGTATGAACATACTTATGTTACAGGTACTATGGAAATGCACAGCCAAGGAAATGGGGAGGATTGTCTAGGAATATGGTGTATATATGTGAGACTGCAATGATAATTCATATTTCTAATTTACCATAGTCAGGTGTAAGCTGATGTGATATACAATTAACCAATAAATGGACAGAGTAAAGAGAAACATTGATAGTACAGAGTAGATATTATAGTTCAGTACACAATCTAGTTCTTCTCTGCTCCCTTTGCCTTTTCACCTGTCAACATTAGAGTCAAATCTCCTGGTGCCCGCGCCTCTTCCCCTTACCAAGCTCTTGAATTCTGATAAGGATAAATCGAAGAAGACCTGGGTAGTAGTATCAAGGGACTTCCGAGATGCTTGGAGTACACGCTACATAATGCAGTGTAACCCACACATTATCATACCCTATCTTCCCACACCTGTAAGCAAAGAATATACCTTTTCGGTCTGCTTGAGTGAGCAAACAAATTTTATTGTGTAGAGCTTCTTCTGCGCGATTGCCGTAGACAAGACTTCAAGTCAGGTTTATTGTCCGGGTCTTGGAGGAATGCTTATTGCTTTTCGGATGAAAGGGTAGGTGGGTAATAGTATCAAGCCGCGCCGAATAACTTATCCGAAAAGAAGTAAACATGACTACACTCTTGCGATGCTGCATTCAGAGAAGCCCAATGAGTGGACAAGAAAGACTTCTCATTCACTAGTTGCTCGCTGCTCCAACAAGCCGACTTCCTTCTAACTGGCTGCATCCCCTCAAGAGGGGTGTTCATCTTATTTGTGCGTCATATCATCCTGGAAAGGGCCAGTAAAAAGAACAGGGCGTAGCTATACTTTGATTCTGTGTCACTGTGACAACATGCATAGCTTGACTATTGTCGAATATCGCTCCGTTCCCCTCTTCAGACATCTGATACGGACTGATCCTTAGTACCTACAGATCACCTGAACTGCTCGTCCAAGGCTGCATGATGATCAGCAGTATCACGAGGCTCTTTCAGCAATGAGGAGATATAGGCACATCGGTGAAAGTTTAGGAATTAGAAATTTGAGGTCATGGGTCTCGCCATTTGGTCAGCTCGTGTATAAAAGCCGGTCTGGAATCTTCTCTCATTCAGTGCAACAGATACAAACTGACTTAGTCAACACAGTCAACTTAACCTTCTTGTTCTTTGAGTCTTAGTCTACTTGTCCTGGTATCTAATCTGCATATACTCCTATCATCCAAGATGAAGTATATCTTTACTACTCTGTTACTGGTCTCCGCGACCCTGGCCCTGCCGACTGTAAGTACTAACAGAATATGAACTTATTCTATATAGTAGTAGCTTTCTGTCTGCTACTCATGTATGGGATCAGACAACTCGCTAATACGGTGCTTGACAGGATTTCTCGAGTCAGGAGTCCACCACTGCCGCGACTCAACAGGAAGGTATAGATGTCAATCCCATTGGTCTGCTTGATGATACCCTTGTATGATATCCTATTTCTACGAATGATGACCGGTCAGCTAATCATAGATCTGTGAAAGGGCCTCGGTCGACGTGGAGATCTAACTAGTATCGAGTTGTCTGCCAAGCGTGGTAACCAGGTTGCTCGGCAGGACGATGATGGCTTCGATCCAACCTCAGATGGGTCATACAAGCGGGCTAGTCAGGATGCCCAGGAGACTACTGCAGGGAAAGGCCCATCTTTAATTAGCATTCTAGGGGTATGAGATCATTCACCAAGTATGATGATTAGCCTGCTGACAATATATTCGTAGGGGGACGATGGTGGGCTAGGAAGTATTCTAGGTGTATGAGATCCCTTGTCAATTGTGATTGATTAGCTTGCTGACGCTAAATCTGTGAAAGGGTCGGCCCAGCAAGCCAAACACTAGGCGTAACAACCAAGATGCCCAAGAGGCTACTGCTGAAGGCCGTAAGCCTGGCCATAAAGGCGTATGAGATCCCTCCCTAAGTATGATAATCAGCTTGCTGACGAACTGCGTGAAGGATGTTACATTCTAGAGATCTGACTGGTACTGAACTATCTGTTGGGCGTGAATATCAGGCCATTAGTAGATAATCTCCTGATGAACCAGTGACGCTGATCACCCGACGAAGAGAATGTGCGGCAAGATCAAACAGTCTAGATAGGTCATGAATAGTATACAGAATAAAGAAGGACATTAAATCCTCAATACTTTTTTTTTCTAGAAGCAAGTACCGTAGCCATCTTTAAGTGAATTTTTGCAGGCTAGAAACCAAGTCTCCCTTGATACCTCAGACGGAGATGGAAATCTACTCAAGTTGTGGCCCTACCCAATATTAAATCAATAAGGCTTCCTACCAAGGTGTAGCATTCTAGAAGTCATAGCACCTTCGGAATTTCAATCGTGCATATTTAGGTCCCCTTGTAACAAAACCATATAACACATCACTGATAACGCCAGCCCGAATAAAACAACCATATGCATAAGAGGAAAACAGAATTCAGGAACAGCCTAGAAACCAAGGTAGTACTTTTCCACAACTAGCTAAGTTCCCTTAGCACTCGGGCTACTTCCTCCCTTGCACGCGAGAGTTCCTCATCAACCGTGCCTAGCGCATGACGGGCCTTGAACTCGTAGTGCAAGTCGACGAGTTCTTTTGCGCGACGGAGATCCTCGTTTTCGCAGCTTCCTGAATCTAATCCAGAGTCTGATGGGGTTGTGCCTGTTGCTTTGAGGTTTAGTTGGTCTGTGGTTTGGGGGATTCGCTCATTGACGGTAACGAGAGCGAGGGCGTCATGGTAGTCCTGTCATTGATATCAGCTATTAGATATTAGACGAGAGGTAGTCTGGATATTGTACTGCAGACGAGTACGTATATTGATCCACCACATACAAGGAGACTGGGGAGGACATACACAGACGCGCAGGGATGTCAGATCGGAGAGGATCTCTGCTACTTGCATGGCGGTCTTGGTTCGGATCACTGGGAATCTGGTGGAATACTGCAACAATGCGATAGATGAAGTCGACAAGATGCTCTGCTCTTCAGGGTTGATTCAGATGATTATGTACAGACGCAGCGTAAAGAATGTAGCTAACATGCAGTGATAAAACACCCTTCAAGAACTGAGCGGGTGACGTAAGGAACAACGAGAATAACAAAACATTCTCAGCTCATCACAGTCTCTACTCCCAATTCGAGACAAATAACTGTCCACACATATTTTGTAATGTAAAATCCCATAAGACCATAAAGTAACTACCATTATCACAATCCCACTTACTTTCCCCACACAACCCTCTTATCATCCCCAATCATCCGGCTCAACCCTCCGAATCTCGGAGAATCCGAGCCTCTCCGCACGCAGCGCGCGGAGCACCTTTCCGTGCGTCGCATCGGCCGAGCTCCGACTGGCCGATTATATTATTATCCGCCAGGCCTCATGGCCTCTACATTCCATTCCCACCCCCTCAACTATTTTTCTTTCCCCTCCATCCTCGAGAATTGAACACTTCATAATGGCCTCCGCGATCAGGGCCAACTGCAGAAAGGTTATCTGCATTGGCAGAAACTATGCGTATGTTCAATCCTACCACATCTCCGCATGACGAGGTTCCGCTAACGCAGTCTGTCAACCGCAGCGACCACATCACAGAGCTGAACAACACCACGCCCAAGCAGCCCTTTTTCTTCTTGAAGCCCGCTTCCGCTATCCTCTGCCCCGGCGAAGGTCCTGTGCTGCGCCCTCAGGGAACCAACCTGCACTATGAGGTCGAATTGGCGTTGGTGATGGGCAAGACCGTTCGGGATCTGGACCCGAATGACGATAAGGGTGCCTTGGATGCGATCCACAGTCAGTCATGATCCTGTGCAGTTATTCTCTTTGCGGATGACAAGGAGTATCGATGAACTGACTGTGTGTAAAACTTTTGCGAATATAGGCTACCTCCTCGGTATTGACATGACCGCCCGCAACGTCCAAGAAGAAGCAAAGAAAAAGGGCCTCCCGTGGACGATCGCCAAGGGCTTCGACACCTTCCTGCCTGTCTCTCAGGAGATTGCCAAGTCGCGTCTTCCTGATCCTCACAATGCTTTCCTCCGCTTGAGCGTTGGATCGCAAATGCGCCAGGCCGACTCCACCGGTCTGATGCTTTACCGCATCCCCAGACTTCTGGCGGAGATCTCCCGTGTCATGACTCTGGAGAAGGGTGACCTTGTCCTGACTGGTACTCCTAAGGGTGTGGGTCAGGTCAAGTCTGGCGATGTCATGAAGGCGTCCATTGAGTATGACGGCAAGGAGCTCGAGGAGGGTCGCATCGAGGTCGAGGTCAAGGACCGTGAGGGTAGATACCGGTACAGTGAGACCTAAATGGCTGTCTTGAACAAGATATATGTATCAGATAGACACTGTATATACATACCCTAGTTCTCTTCCAATATAGACTATCTGGAATGAAAAGTAAGTCGGTCTCTCAATGGCGATACCATTCCATAACAATGCGTTCGTCCTCTTCATCAGCCGGTACAATGGGTATGTATCTCCTCGTTCTCGGCCTTTTGCGCTGGACTTGCGGAACACTTGTCGGCTCGACTTTGACATTTTCATTAGACATTTCGTTTTCCTTGACTGGCTCCTGTATAGGCAATTCCCTGTCTCGAATAACCTTCAGCATGACGGCCCTCAAAGCACTCCAAGACCACCCAACGTGGCTTATCTCTTCCTCGATAAAAGCCTGGATACCAGAGTCACCAAGACCTCGCACAACCGCTCTGACAACCTCACTCTCATCCCTCTGTGCCTGCAATCCACATCGCATCCCCTCAGCAGCAGCCAAATAATCTGCCAACGATCTCCCACCCTGCTTCAGAACACCAATCAAATCCGTCTCAACTTCCTCAATCTTCTCACCCACCGAGGAAGGCGTCCCCCACGTAGTATCAGAAAGCGTCGACGACAGCCCACTCCTCCTCCCACCACCACCACCACCACCACCACCAGAAACCGAACCCATAGGCATTGAATCCGGAACAAGAACATCAGACCCAGCAGAACAAGCCTTGGCAATACCCCCTCTCCCCATTCCAATTCCCAGCTCCACCTTCACACCACTCTCTCCCCGTTCCATCATCATCATATCTTTCACTTCATCCAGCACCCTCACGCGAATACCCTCCTCCATTCTCTCTTGTTCACGAGCACGCCTCTCCAACCCCTCAATCCTACCCCGTAGGCGACGATTCTCATTCTCAAGCTCCTCAACCCGCTCAATACCAGTTCGTAGATTAGTGTCGAATCGAGCTTCAAGTTCCTTGAGGCTATTCTCTAGCTTGGAATTTTCCTCGCGTGCTCGCAGTTCTAGACTTTCCAGTCTGTGGTTCAGATTCGCTATGGTATCATCGGCAACAGCGGAGTCGGCTCTGATGCGGTTGAGTTGGTTCACGAGTTGGATGTTTTCGCGTCGTAGCTCGTGGGCCCAGAGGAAAGTGGATGGGTGGGGAGCGTTGGGGTTTGGTTGTCGGCGTGGGTTGTTCATTTGGTATTTGGAGGGTTCTTTATTTAGTTGGGATTGAGTTTCGTGGGGATAGAGTGGTTGTTGAGATGGGACGTGTTGTTGAAGATGTGGAGGATGGAGGATGGGAATGTGGTATACATATATGCTTTAGGCTGTGTCTGTACGGAGTAGAGTCCTTACAAGTTGGGGCGGTTTCCACAAAACCAAGGGTTGAAGATTGACTATTCAAAACAAACTAATGGAATGGTATGTACCTCTCTTGTCTATACTAGTGAACACAGGTATACAACCAGTCCGAGCCATAATCGTATCTTCGTCCACCCAAAGTGCCTCGAGGAAAAGAAAGCCTGATCGAACTAATCACATTTTTGGCCCGACCTCTTGGTCAAGTATGAACGCAGCATCCTTAACCAACCAGAGAGCGAGCTAGGTACAGAGCAAAGGAAAAAGGTGTGAAAAAGCGTTTCCGGAAGAGAACCATGAATTACAGCAATAAAATCGCACAAGCGTGTCGCATCTCCATAAGCAATAACAGACAAAGGAAAACCATAAACAGAACAAGACAGAAACACGCAGACTAAGACGGTTCCCGCTCGCCACTGCTAAAAGAGAAAATGCTGGAGACACAGAAAGCCACTTTTTGAAGGATTCTCCTTTACCAAGAGAAGCGCAACGATGTCAAAACGTCTTTCCCACCGCAGCTCACCCTTGGAGCGTTATTGGCAACTGCATTCGTAATCCGCATCGAGGGACGTTAGGTGATGGTATTAGGGAGTTTAGATGAGGTCTGGAACCAGAAGTCAGTATAAACACTACGATGATTAAAGTATGGGCCAAGGCTGGCTTACCAGCAACGTTCATGGGCATCTCCTCGATCTGGGTGCTGTAGAACTGCTCAATCTCACGCATCATGCGGACATCGTCAGCGGTGACGAAGTTGATGGCAACACCCTTACGACCGAAACGACCACCACGACCGATACGGTGGATGTAGTTCTCACGGTTGGCGGGAAGGTCGTAGTTGATGACCAGGGAGACCTGCTGGACATCGATACCACGGGCCAGAAGGTCAGTGGCGATCAGGACACGGGAAGATCCGGAACGGAACTCCTTCATGATAACATCACGCTGGCCCTGCTCCATGTCACCGTGCATGGCAGAGACGGTGAAGTCACGGGCAGTGAGCTTGTCGGTGAGCCAGTCGACCTTGCGGCGGGTGTTACAGAAGATGACGGCCTGGGTGATGGTGACGGTCTCGTAGAGATCGGAGAGGGTGTCGAGCTTCCACTCCTCCTTCTCGACAGCAATGTAGAACTGCTTGATACCCTCGAGGGTAAGCTCCTGCTTCTTGACCAGGATACGGATGGGGTCACGCATGAACTTGGTGGTGACCTCAAGGACATCCTGGGGCATGGTAGCGGACAGCAGGGTGACCTGGGTAGACTGGGGGAGGAGCTGGAAGATGTCGTAGATTTGCTCGGTGAAACCACGCTGATTATGTTGTTAGCCAAGGCACAACTCTCGGGGCCGATCTGGAAATGGACTTACAGAAAGCATCTCATCAGCCTCGTCGAGGATGAAGAGCTTCATCTGGTCGGTCTTGAGGACACGGCGCTCAATCATATCGTGGATACGACCGGGGGTACCGACAACGACCTGGGGGCCGGCGCGGAGGGCGTTCATGTCATCACGGACGTTGGTACCACCAATGCAGGCGTGGCACTCAATGTTCATGAAGTCACCGATGGCGACAACGACCTTCTGGATCTGCTGAGCCAACTCACGGGTGGGAGCGACAATCAGAGCCTGGCAGGCCTTGAGCTCCTGGTCGATCTTCTGGAGAGCGGAGATGGAGAAAGTGGCAGTCTTTCCGGTACCAGACTGAGCCTGGGCAATGACATCGTGGCCTGGGATGCTCTAGTTAGCATCATAGGTTATGGGCGACCGTGCGGGGAAAACCTACCGGCAATGATGGGCTTGATGGCACGCTGCTGGATAGCGGAGGGACGCTCGAAACCGTAGGCGTAGACACCTGGACGTCGTCAGAACATGTTGGCACAGACCCCACCAGGGCGAAGATAAAATTTGTATCACATACCGCGAAGCAGCTCGGGCTTCAGGTCCATGGAGTCGAAGGAGTCGGTGACCTCATCGTAGTTGGTCTCGATCTGTCCTATTGACGTGAAAACTATGGTCAGCTACTTTGTTTCCCAGTATATTTCGATAATGGGTTGTGGCGATTATCTCCTTCTGCTGGCTTGAGAACGAGCCCCATTGTCCAGCGAAGTAGATAGAAATAGACCTCAAATTCGCTGTGAAAAAATATGAAGCAAGCTATGTAGGAACACATACCCTCGGGGATCTCCTCCAAACCCTTGTCGTTAGAAGCCATGATTGCGGTGTTGTTGTAAGAAGATCACAGGCGAGATGCTGTGATCGAAGAAGACGGTGGGGTTTTGGATTAAAACTGGAAAAGGCTTGTTAGCGATAGGCGAGGATGGTGGGGGAGGGCGCAATGCGCAGAGAAACACTGGGAAGAGAGCAACGAACCTGGTAGCACAACTCTCGGGGGATGAGAGATATCACAAAGACTTCAAAAGTCGTAGGGGTGGGAAGAGAAAAGAAGTTCAAGTTGGATGACCGAAGATGGTGTGGGAAAATGGGGGGAGCAGAAGCGGCGGGACGAGCACTGCGAACTTTTTTTTTTTTCTCTTCCCTTTTCTTTCCCTGTGTCTGCCATTTTTCCATTTGTCGCGGTGAAATTTTTGATTTTTAGCGCAAATTTAGCCTAGCCGATACGCACCGCCTACTAAATCAGGAAACCTACCCACGTACTTGCCTTGTGGGAATTTTGTCATTATTTCCTTATTCGCTGGCTAGACTACGGAGGGAAATCTTCGGTAATATTTTCGTTACCCAGGAGGCAAGTTTTTTACTGCGTAGGACCATAGTATTGCCGCTTAAGAAGTCCACAGGAGTGTTGTTTATGGGTGGGTTGGGCATAAGACCCCCCGTATCTTCCCTGCCTGACAGCCCTGGCCGTTGGTTGTGTGGGCTGTTTATTACTAGTCTGTACCACCACCGCCGCCCGGTCTGTGACCGGTCTAGTCGTTCCCCACCCAATTGGGAAAGTTCCTACAATTCAATGCCCGTCTCTTTCTTTTTCTTCAAATAATAATCATGAAAATGCCGGATATCAATTCCTTGGACTGTGCTCGTCCTCTCGGCGGTGCAGTAGCTGCCCATAGCTACTCTTCGCATCCAGAGCCCGATGTTGAGGATCTGTCTGGCCATGAAGAAATCCCTGGCCATCCTCTGGGCGTGAAGCCTAGTGGCAATGCTTTGCTCGCCGCAGAGAACCTGCGCCATGCAATTGGCACTTTTAACATCCTACCGGATGAGTTGATATTGATGTTGCTCGAATACCTCGATGGTCCCAGTCTGTTGAATATTGGACAGACGTGCAAGGCATTTTATGCTTTCACCAGAGCCGAGGATCTCTGGAAAGCTCTTTTCACCGGGTGAGATATAGATCTTTGTTCTTACATTATTGCTATTGTCTACATCTGCTTGCCAGGGGACTGCTTATTCTTGTTGGTTCCTGGGACGTGGCACTCTACTGTCTCATCGCGTTTGTAGAATTATAGCTAGACGGCCTGGAGCATTGCACTAACGCTTTAGTCAGTTCTCCTCCCGCTTCGTTCTCATGGAAAGGAACATGGCGCTCAACTTATCTTAACATTCCTCCGTCGGAAGAGTGCATCCTAGACTGCTCGAATTTATTCTCGGATGTCCTGCACCGACCCTTCCACTGCGCCCATATATCTTTAGATCCCTATATTAAGAATATCCCTGCCCGCAACCAAATTGCCCGTCTCCCCGATCTCTCTTTTGAGGATTTCAATGAAAAATGGAGCGACACGCCCTTCATCTTGACTGAGCCTGTGAAACAATGGCCAGCCTACAAGAACTGGTCCGTAAACATGCTTTTGGATCACTACGGCGAGGCTATTTTCCGCGCAGAGGCAGTGGACTGGCCGCTCCATACTTATGTTGATTACATGCACAACAACTCCGACGAGAGTCCCCTCTATCTGTTCGACCGGGCCTTTGTATCAAAAATGGGCCTCAAAGTCGGTCAGCCGGACCAGGAGCCTGACGCCACTTACTGGCCTCCCAGCTGCTTTGGAGAGGACTTCTTCTCCGTGCTGGGGAACGATCGCCCTGACAGGCAATGGCTGATCATTGGACCCGAGCGGTCTGGAAGTACCTTCCACAAGGACCCGAACGCTACCAGCGCCTGGAATGCGGTTGTCCGTGGTTCAAAATACTGGATCATGTTCCCATCGTCTTCGAAGCTCCCGCCGCCTCCGGGCGTCTATGTGTCAGACGACCAGAGTGAAGTGACTTCCCCTCTTAGCATTGCTGAGTGGCTTTTCGGTTTTCACGCGGAGGCACGACGTAGCCCAGGCTGCATCGAGGGGATTTGTCACGAGGGCGAGATTCTCCACGTTCCTTCGGGTTGGTGGCACTTGGTCGTCAACATTGAGCCAGCTATTGCCATTACTCAGAACTTCATACCCCGTGCCCACCTGAGCGCTGCGCTGGACTTCTTGTCTAACAAGGCAGACCAGGTTTCAGGTTTCAGAAAGGACGTTAACAATCCCTACGAACGGTTTGTGGCGCAGATGCAGAAATCGCATCCTGAGCTATTGGAACAGGCGCAGGCAGAGCTGCAGAAGAAGAACGAGGGGAAGAAACGCAAGTGGGACGAAATTGTGCACGGAAATGCAGAGCAAGACGGAGGTGATGCCGCCGAAGGAGGCGGGTTTAGCTTCGGGTTTGGAGATGACAGCGATGTTGAAGTCCCCTAATTGCAGCCTCCGCTGCTTGCAAGTGAACGCATGAATGTTCATTAGACGAGTATGCAACTGATGCTGTTTCCAAAACGACAAGACGACCACAGCTACCTAACGAGGCTACTGCTAAGAATATGCCCGGTTCCCGCCAAACTTCAGGCAAGCCTTCGTGCTTACAGTCCATTAATGACAAGCAACCGTTTTGCTGGCAGAGGTGTTGTCCCCAAACGCCAAATATCCCACAAAGGCACCAACGGCAACTGCGAGCATGACGAATCCATTGTACGTCATGAAGAGCAGCCTGAAAAGTTAGAACTCGCCCAAGTCGAAGAGGGAGTGGATAGGAGAGGGATTAGAAGACTTACATGATGAAAAAGCTATAGAATACCTGCACAGCATACAAAGCTGCCATGGTGATCTTGCCTCTTTGCTCGACGGTCCTTCGGCTATCCCTGCCTACAACTAGGGGTGAGCCGGTATTCGGGGCAGGCAGCGTCTGGCTAGAAGGGACATTGGCCGTGGCAGAATCGTCGTGGACCTCGCTGCCTTCACGGTGTCAGGTGCTTCATCCCAGCAAAGGTTGGGCCAAACCAATAACCAGCGCTCGAAGATGAGGAAGAAACCATGACTCCAATATCCCCGCCATGCATTATACAGGAAACATAATAGGAACTGAGATGTACGTACCTCCAACGGCAACCGTAGTATATGCACTTAGCCTCCTAGCGTGAGCTGCTTCGAACCGCCGTGTAAGCTGTCGAATCCCCTCGTAGCCGGCCGTCAAAAGGACAATGACAATAAGTGAACCCAGAAGGGACCAGGTGCTGGTAATGCGCCATTGGGGAAAGACGATGCAGAGGTTCTTCGTAGACCAGGTGAACAGCATCTAGCAAGCATCGTTAGCCGGACGAGCCAGGAGGGCAGTGCGTTGTAGCAAGCTCCACTTCCCAGCACCGCTTGTACTCGCACCAAGATAGAAGCAACAAGACACTCACATTCATACTGCACTGTCCATCACCCATATCCATATCTCCATGATCATGACCATGGTCCATGTCCATCATGCCATGCATTGAGTGATCCATCGCGAAGTCGGGCCGTAGCAAGGGTCCAACAAGTAGAATAGTCGTTGATGATGAAGTCAAGTACACTATGTACAGCGAGTTTCAGCGTAGCAAATATCACAAGCCTCTCTCAGATAGATAAAGAAGCCAGCAAACCACACCGGTAAGATAGAGAGGGAAAGAGAGCAAGGGAGATGGGGAGATGCAGCTCCCAGGTGTACGTAAGGTGACGGAGCGATAATGTGACGCGGATGCAAACCATCCAAACACCAACGATAAGATCTGGCGGCGATCATCATCCAATCCATCCATTCACTCACTTCCACTTACTTCTCTTCCGCTTCTAGATGCTAGAGATCGCGACACCACCTCCACCAGTGCACTCGTTTCAATGCGCGCTCGCATCTAAGCCAACCAACCCCCCATCTCAATCTCCTCATAATTGACGCTTTCCCACGACTACAATCACGTCACCCACCACCACAATGGCCGAATCCGCCGCCGCCGCCGCTGCAACACCGGCTGCATCAAGCGCCCCAGCACCAGCACCACCAACTAGCACAGCAGGCCCAACTTCCACCACAAATCCCAACTCCACAGCACCCAATTCCACACCAAACAATAACAATGCCAATCCCAACTCCACCTCCAATTTCAGCTCCAACAACAACACAACATCAAACAACACCTCCAACTCCAACAACCCCAACCAATCAAACGACTCCTCCGCTTCATCAACCGCAAACCGCGGCCTCCCCTACTACGAGAAACTCCGCCGCGAACTGCGCGACACACTTCAGAAGAAGCGTCTAATGGATAAGAGCATGGTACGGGACACCCCCCCTCCATTTCCCCCCTTTAACTTCTCCGTATCACGAACCAACAAATAAACGACAGGCCCAACTCGAAGACCAAATCTACCGCTTCGAACAATCCTACCTCGAAGAAACCACCGCCGGAAACATCATCAAGGGTTTCGACAACTACATCAAGGGATCGTCCAGCGGGGCCGGGATCGGCGGAGCAGGCATTGCCCTCTCATCGAGTATGAGCGGTGGAGGAGGCGCTGCGAGACGAAAGGCGACGGTGTCGGACGCGGATCGTGTGTTTTCGAGGAGTTCGGCGAGTTTTATGCGGGTATGTCTACCTTCCTTCCCTTTCTCTCTGTCTCCGTCCCCTTTGCATTTGATTGTGTGGATGTGTGGATGTGTGGATGTGCGTAAGCTGACGGGTTCTCTGTGTTTGTGTTTAGGATTCACCCGCGCCTTCATCGGCTCAAACAACGCCGTCGCATGCGGCGACCCCGAATTCCACGTATAATGGATCTACTGGCAAGCCTGGGAACGGCGATGCATCGTCTGCGGCGAATAGTGTGAAGGGGGGCCAAGCGTCGAAGAATAAGAAGAAGTCTGCGGCGAGTAATAAGGACAAGGGGGATGATGATGGGACAGATGGGGATAGGCCGCCTACGAAGAGGTTGAAGATCACTTACGGGAGGGATTGATATATCAGTTTTTTATTTCGTTTGATTTCATCGAGAGTTGGTTGGAGTTGGTAGGTTCTTTGCTGGGTTGGATAGGGAGCTGTGGCGCGCGGAAAACTACTGATTATATTTGTTCGAAGAGTTCGCTGTGTTTGCTAGGTTTCGCTATTTGTCTGTGATATCCTCTGTACTACTAGATTGCATCGGCATTGCTCTGCTAGACTATACATCTCGAAAGATATGCCACTTGGTGTTAGGAAATACAGACAATTTTTCCTTTCACAGCATGGGAACTGACTACAGCTGCAGTCTGTATGTCGCGACCTCGAAGGCTCTCAGCTCGATATCAATGGTCGTGGTCTGTGCATCACTCTTGGATAAGACCAGGCTCGTCTCGTCATCCTCAAGGATATTGCACTTCCATGCCCTCTTGACGGGGAGCTTAGTATTGATGGTGCCACGGCTTTTACCACCCAGGGACTCGTAGATCCGGAGGATGACGCTCTTCCCGGCACGCCGTGGCAGTTCATCACGAGACACGTCTTCATCATCTTCACCGCGCTTCACTGTGTCCAGGACAAGCGAGGGAGAACCATCCAGCAAGATAGACTTAAACGCATCGCTTGCCCCCAGACCAGATGCGGGCTCCAAGGCAAGGGGATGGTTGAAGCTGTACCCTGCGCGGATCGTGCGATGGTCCAGGGGTCCTGCGTGCGGGAGAATCGCGTAACGGATACGATGATGGCCCATATCTGCATGAGCATCCGGTGCCTTCGGGGCACGAAGCAGGGAGAGGCGCATCATGTTACCACAAGTTGCAAACCCATACTTGGAATCATTGAGGATCGAGACACCGTAGCCGTGCTCGGACAGATCTGCCCACTTGTGGCAGCACACTTCAAACTTGGCCATGTCCCAGCTGAAACCTATTAGCACCTGCATATGTGGAAAGAAGGGTAGAATTACCTGGTGTTGTAATGAGTCGGGCGATTGATGATTCCGTACTGAGTCTCATACGATGCTTGTGTGTTCGTGATGTCGACAGGGAACTCGACCTTGAGGAACTTCATGGTCTCCCGCCATTCGACTTCACTTTCCATCTCAACATAGGATGGCTGATCTCCAACGGCAGCAGCCAGGCTGATAGTCGTCTTGACCCAGCTCTCGTCGCTTATGCGGGTCTCAGTGACCACGCTGACACGATACGGGTCGTTTTCAGCGACAGTAGTCTTCCCGGATTGCAACTCTTTCCTCGATTCGAGGTGGAAGACCTCAACGTCCCACGCTTGCCAGTAGAGTGGTTTATCGTCAAATATGACAAGCTGGTTAGCTTTCCCGCCCTTGGCAACGATTTCGCGCTTTTCCTTCAGATCGTACAATGATGTGATGACTCCGTCGTGCACATCTACCCTCAGTTTCTCGTTCTGTAAACGGAAGACACCTGGCTCGATCTCGGAAACAGTCACAGCAGGCGCTCTGTTTGAAGCTGTGGGAAGCCGACAGTTGATAGGACCACTTTCACCACTGACAATGGCGTACCTAGGGCCACCCGCAGTTGTAAACTCAGCAGGGACCTTGACTACTTCTGAGCGAGGCCAGGGCAATGTATTGATTGCGACGAGACCCTTGGCGGTGCTGCTTCCAAGTCCAAGAGCTTGGAGGGCTTCCTTCCGAACCTTGTTGCCAATTTCGAAAACCTTCTTGTATAGCTCTCTGGAGTCATCATAGCACATCTCGATGCTGCTACCGGGAAGGCAGTCATGGAATTGGCACAAAAGTACATCTTCCCACATCCCGTCGATTTCCTCCTTGGGGTACTTATACTTGTCCACAGACTGCTCAAGAGTAGCGAGAGTAGCAAGGTACTCGATTTCCCTGAGCAAAAACTCTGACTTGCGGTTTCCCCGTTTGTTGTTGGCCTGTGTGGTATACGTGCCCCGATGTAGTTCGAAGTATAATTCACCATACCACGTGGCGAAGCGGGTACCTTGTTCTACCTTCTTCTCGAGCTTTGCGAAGAAATCATCGACCGAATCTCCCATCTTGACACGAGGAAGCAAGCCAACCTTGTCACTGAGACCGCGGCAGCGGCGCAGCTTCTCCAGATGCTCAAAGGTTGGCCCGCCACCACCGTCGCCCTTGCCGAATACTAAGAGTGACGTGTTGTCGTTGTCCATTGACTTGTGTTGAGTCACGCTACGCTTCACGTCACCAAAGTGAGCGCTCGCAGTGTATGTCTCCGCTGGTGGCATGTGGCACATAACCTGGCTTCCATCGAGTGCAACCCAGAGGAATGTGGTGTGCGGGAAGTTATTGATATTATTCCAACTGAGCTTTTGGGTGAGGAAGCGACTCATGCCTGCCAAACGACAGATCTGAGGTATCTGCGTAGAGTAGCCAAAGGTATCCGGAAGCCAGAAGGTTGTACAGCGTTCACCGAAGTTTCTCTCAAAGAAGCGTTGGCCATAGAGGAATTGCCTCACCAGCGACTCTCCGCTGGGCATGTTGGTGTCATGCTCGACCCAGCTGCCGCCGATAGGTTGGAAGTGACCTTTCTTGACCCACTGTTTGACGCGTTCAAAAACCGATGGATAGTATTGCTTCAACCACTTGAACTGTTGTGCCTGGGAGCAAGCGAAGCGATGCTCCGGGTATCGGTCCATCAGATCACACTGGTTCGACCATGACCGGGCAACCTTACGCTTAGTCTCCGCCCAAGGCCACAACCAGCAAGTATCGATATGGCAATGTCCAATAGCGTAGACGATGGGTTCCGTGTCGGTCTCGTACACTTGGGAAGAATCTACTTTACTACCCAGGTACTTCTGGGCTATTTTGCGTGCCTCCTTGATTGATTCATTGCTGCCTTCCCCAGCAATGAACGCATCAATGATAGCATTGCCAACCATATTGGCCTCATGCGACTCCCAGCCATCACCAGGGAATTCCCTGGCCGCGTCTAGTGTACCAAGTCAGTAAACATCGACGGGATGGTCTATCATCTAACAGCTAATAGCGGCACAGGCTGCTTAAAGTTACTGGTTCGAACATACCTCCAATGATCCAGAAATCGTAGAACAATGCCCGTGCTTCTAGGTTGACGGCTGTGATCTGAGCTTTGTGCAATGTATAGTATTTGTTAGGGTTGGGCGGCTGGATAGAATCTCCCCCAGGCGCATTTCCAAACATGCCATTGCAGGCCATCTCGATGTAGAAGGTATGTTCCTTCCCATCCCGCCAGGCATCGGGGATGATCCATTCGATACGCTCGTTGCCACCAGTGAGACCTTGAAGGGGCCGACCATCTTCCGTCCAGACTAGACCTTCGTTGTTTGCATCCCAGTGGAACTCCAGACGTTCCTTTTTGCGCATATCCTCCGGGACCGTCAGGCGGATGCGGAACCAATGAGTGGACCAGCTTGGTCCGAACGATGCTCCGATGTGGGTAGGTTTAAATTCATTGGAGGTAGCCTCTTTGAAAGTTGGGCGCTGGAGGTCAGGGACGGAGTATACTGAAAGCTTGACATGGTCTTCGTCGGAATTGACGGCCTCGTTCAGCTTGCTAGTAGACCTTTAGTATAGTTCGGACGTAAAATAAACGATCGGAAGAATGAAGAAATGTGTGCAATAAGACCACAATGAGAATGTACTTACGAGATGAGGTTCTGGCCTTCGTATTGTCCGGTGGCGGTGAATTGCTTGAGACGGTCGGTGTAGATGCTCTTGATGCGTTGACCGACTGGGCCCGCGGGAGTCTGGGGAAGGGCGCTGGGAGCTTGCCGGGGAACGTCTCCACCCATGGTAGCGGGTCTAGATCAGTGGAGTGAAGAGATAAACAGATTTGGATGCAACGACTGATAATTTAAAGCATTTGAAAGATTCGAATGAACTGGATGATCAAAAGAGGAGGGAGTCTGTTCAAAGGAAAGAAGAGGGGAAGAGAGGAGTCGCCAGGAACGGCCAGGAACACGACAGGGCAGGTGACATGACGTTGGATGCAGGCATTCCTGTGCTGATCCGGGGTGGCTGTTATGTCAGCCATTCATTCCCCATTGCCTTTTGCGGAGACTTTGACAATAGAAACATGATGTGAACATTTATTTTATCGAACGTCAATTGAGGAAATATTAGTGCTTTGGTGACAGCATTAAGTTGATTTGAAAAGTCCAGTTGAATTTGTCTGGATGACAATAGTGTGGTATACTGAACCCAAGCACAGACATCCATTAAGTTCGAAGGCGCCCGGGCGATTTCCCCGAGCTTACGAAGGCTGCACAACAATACGCCGTCTACCTGGCCTGTTACTTACCGCAATGTGAGCTAATGGAATTTGTTTCAACTAAGATGGACATGACCCTGCCATGGTGAGTTGACCCTTGCCTGCCAACGTTCGGGCGTCAAAGTCACATGCTCTTATAAAACTGATCAGATCTAGCGAGCTGAACTGTTACTTTTTGATGGATAACATCGATAGGCAGTCTTTAGATGGCATGTCGCTATCGTACTCGATGACAGTGGCCGCTTGCGAGGTAGAGTTCTGACGGGACTATAGCACCGGGATAATTATTACCTCCTGCATCGACATATTGCAACCATGGCACACTTAGCTCTATCTAACCATCGAAGAACATGTTCTTGGGCGATAAGGCTGTGCAATATCTTCTGAATTCGATAGTAGTGTGACTGGATTGCTGAGCGAGAGTTCAGGACAGCTGGGGCTTCACTCCTCAAACTGTCTAATATCTACAACGAGCTCTTGGCGTCCAGACACTTCATCGAGATGATTGATCGACATATATATATCGAGCTCCAGAAAGAGTAACACCATACTCTCGACCAGGAACTCAAGCAGTATGAATATTAGTAAGTAGCACGATTAGTGGAGTGCTTTTAGCGATGTCATAGACAAAAGCCTGACTTAAGGTTTGTGGCAGTAGTTTTGGTCTATCTCATTCATGAGACAAAGCTGATTTCTATTGCCTTTGAGCAAATATTTTCTGGAGATAATGTTGTCGTTAGGGTGACTTTGCTGGCGTGAGGCCAGGGGCCACTCTTTCTGCCCTTCAGTCAGCTTATTGCCGTGACGTATTAGCTTGTGTTGTAGCTGCATCAAATATGTCTGTCTCTCTCGCCAATAGGGGCATTAAAGACTTGTTCCCCCGAGATAATGTTGTTACAATTAATTCTTCCAATGCTATGGTCGTAGAGACCATCAACCATCAGCCGTATCACATGACCGTATAGTACATGGCCCTTCGGGTTTCCATTTCTGGAAACAATTTAAGGTTAAACTGCACCCCACGCAGAAAAACAGCGGCTCTTGGACAGATATCTGTCTCCCTGGCTAATAATGGGCATTTTCTATCATTTGTAAGACCATTTCACCGCGCACATCGGTAACTGACTAATAAATATATCTTCTTGCTGATGGCAGACTCTCACTGAGTGACATCATGAACAAGCGGGGTTCTGAGGGATCTCCATTAGTCAGCCAGCTTGGGCAGCAGCCCAGTAGCGCTAAACCCAAAAAGGCCGAAGAATTCCCGTGACAATTTCCCACGGACAGCGAGCAGGGCAATAACAACCCGGCCAAAGTAATATGAGTGCGGGGCATTGGAGGGGAGAAAATCTGCTAAAACTCACTCGAAGTCAAAGAGAACCTCCCAGAAATAAAAATCCACTGACATCGACTTTCCTAAAGGAGGAAACAAATCCCACCACCGCCATCGGACTATCACCTAGCTATTTCCTCGGGGGTTGCAGGCGTGTGCCTCGATTTGTAATCCCCCATCATCAGATAACCCCGAAAATTCGCTGATAACCGTCAAACACAATCTCTGCCACTTTCCCCGCCACCCAATCACAACGCCGTCAGATGACAATTGAGTCAGCCAGACGAAACCCAAAACGAGCATCCGATCACGGCCACTGATCACTTTTGAACCTCAATTTCCACTCCCTTCCATTTATACCCCAACTATCTCCTCTCCCTTCCCCCTTCACGGGCGAACTCGCAGGTAGACCGACACAATGGCTCCCTCGTTCGTGACCATCGACACAACGCCTGATTTCGACATGGCACCCGCCCCCTCCTTCCAGCCCATGTCGACCGGCAGCCCCTCCAAGCGCACTCTCCTCCTCGCTCCCCCCTCCATCGCCACTCAAGAAGAGAAGCTCCGGGACCTCTTCACCACCTTTGACCGCTCCACAACCGACCTGCAGATGCTTGACCGCATATCTGCCGGCTTCGTCTCTCTCCCCGCCAACACCTACGATCACATTGTCGTCCTAACCGATACCGATGGCACGCGGCGGTCGGAAGCCCTCCACCTGCTCACGCGGGATGTCTACACCGCGTTGGTTCCCTGCATGAAAGCCGGAGCGAAGCTACAGACCCAGGATAACTTTTTCGGAGAGGCTGAGGAGCGCGAGGCAGTCTTGGCGGGGCTGATCAAGACCGATGCCGGATTTGAGAAGATGGACCAGCCCAAGTCGTTCGCGATTCCTCTGCGACGCAATGGGAAGAAGAAGGATGCGGCGAAGACAGAGACAGTTGCTCCCGCACCTGCGCCTGCCCCGCCCGTGCAGCCTGTCACCGTGGGCATGATTAATAATGACGACGATTACGAGAACGACGATGACTTGATTGACGAGGATACCCTGCTGTCGGATGAGGATTTGAAGAGACCTATCCAGCGTAAGTCCCTTTCATACTTCGATAAATCTCGCGGAATCTGAACCATGCTAACAATGCAAGCAATCACAGCCCCCGAATGCCAGCCCAAGCCCGGCCGCCGGCGTCGCGCCTGCAAGGACTGCACGTGTGGACTCGCAGCACGACTCGAGGCAGAGGAACAAGCCGAGCGGGAGAAGGCAGACAAGGCTCTGAACGTGATGAAGCTGGAGACGGAGGACCTGAATGAACTGGACTTTACCGTGCAGGGTAAGACAGGCTCGTGTGGAAACTGCGCCCTGGGCGATGCCTTCCGGTGCGCAGGCTGTCCGTTCATCGGACTGCCGGCGTTCAAGCCGGGCCAGGAGGTGCAAATCCTGGAAAACGTTGCGCAGTTGTGAAAGTTTCCTTTTCAGTTCTTCTCAGGTCGGGTCTCCTTTCTTTCGGTTTCTTGTGGGTTGGCTGGTCGGTTTGCTTGGACAGGCGATGGTTGGGCGCAGGATAAAATAGAATACCTTATCTTAGTTTAGCCTTTTTATTTATCATGACCTAACTCTATGAAATATATAGGGTTACATTTAGGAATATCAATGACCTACTAGTCGTTCCTATTGCCTCGCTTTGATAAACACAACAGTTACCTTACTGCAGATAAAGTACTAGACTTTCCAGAAGAGAATAAATATAGTATGCAATCCCGCTGAACCCACATCATCGAACACAAGGCCAATAAATACCAGACAACACAACACGAAACCCATCCCACCCATTCATTCATCTTCTTTCCTACTCCCCTACCTCCTCCGTACTAAGTACACACACCATTCAAATCCCCAATCCCATCCATCCCACACCCAAGGCAAATACTAATACCAGAATCCCCAAGACACAAAATCAACAGCATAACACAAACCCATTCACCATCTTCAGTAATAACCAATAGTCGCACAGCATTGTCCATCCATCCCTAGATTAGATTACTACAATCTACAATACCTCCTACTATAGAACAAGATAATAATATAGATACATTGTAGTGTCTACTAAAATAACAGCTGATCAGCTGATATTCTACCTGGAAGAGTAAGTAATCGACGCAAGGGTCTATCACATACAGAGTAGGCACAGATATCGTAGAATTATCATTCGCATGCTTAAGACTACACATACGTACAGCTACAGCCACGATGGGACTGATTCCTACTTTAGGGATAGGGGGTGAAAGGTTTAGGTGACTTGATTTGGTCGGAGTTATGATGTTTCAGTTGCAAATTGGATTTGTCTATGGTTGTCGATGGAGATAGATAATGTGTGTTTAATATGTGCCTAGGGGTGAAAGACAGGGCAAGGGTTAGGGAAAGGAAAGAGAGACATTTGATCCAGGAGAATTTCCTGGTCAGATCATGTGCTGGTGCTGCATATGCAAGCAAGTATTGGGGATAGATATGTAAGGGATGGGGCACGTGTTACATTTTTTGGGTGGGGTGGGGTGTATTCAATTACTGCGATTATTGGACGATTAGTCTGACTATAGTGGGCTGTAGAAGTAAAGATTCGATATTGGGTCATTAGAAAGCTAGTACTCCTCAAGGTGAAATATCACATAAATGAAGTAGCTATAGATAAAGCATCCATAGGTGCATCCCCAACGCCAAGCAGAGACTCTGAAAATGCCAACGGGATATCACGGTAATGACTAGAGTTGCAGGACAAGACGAGAGTTGTAGACGTAGAGAGTGACCGGAAATAAATAAGGACAGGCTAATTGGATAACATGAACAATGAAGCGAATGGGATATCATAAACATAGAAAGGAAAGAAGACGGAACGAGAAAGGAAAGTCTGAGAGGAGAGATAGTGAGCTTTTCGTTCTAAATCCATAGATCGGTCTGTCCGTAATTGTTATTGTATGCACTGACGGGTCCGACTAGTCGGATCTGTGATTTCAGCTCTGTGTGGCGTCGATCGCCTCGCACTCCGATCATCTTCTTCCGCGCGCCGTCAAGGGCGTCGAGGATCTGATGGGTGCCGTCTTGGATAGCTCGGACGCAGTCCCGAGTGTTCTGCTGAAGTTGAGACCGGGCGGGTGGCGTCAGGGGTGGCGTTGCGGAGGACACAAAGCCCTTCTTTGACGAGCGTCGTTTCCGATAGCGAGGAAACCGAACATTAGGGCTCTGTCGGTAACTGATGCGCTTCTCGCGACCTGGCTTCTCCCAGATCACCGCACCGTACTTCTGATACGGCGACATCGGCACTGCCAGCTGCTTCTTCCGTGGGGACGCCAGAGGCCGCGGGTGCGGGCCGCGCGCACCCATGGTTGAGCGAGTGGACATGCGCGATAGGCGTTTATTCGAGGGTGAGATATCCACTGGGCTCAGAGGAGACCTTGGACTTCCAGGATGATGATATTCGTCGGTTGTGGTGATCTTGCTCGATGGCGTGGGGGTGCGCACAGGATCCACTGAACCTGCTGTGGGGGGTGAGGACCGATTACTCCTGTTTCGTTCCAGGGAATTTTTCGACAAGCGCCGTTGCACATAGGAACGAATGGAATTGCGCACGTCCTGAGCGAGGGCGCGTCCACTTCGATCGGATGAGTTCCAACGGTTGCGGCTGGCGAAGTCGAACACGGTGAGGTTCAGTTTACTGCCGTTCTTTTTGCGGGGGTGAGTAGGAAAATGCGGGGATGTCGGGAGAGCCGACGGAGTAGCCAGCTCAGGGAAAAAGTCCCATTTCTTCTCCCGGAAGTAATGGTTGGGGCCAGCCCGGTTAGCGACCCAGGGTTGGGCTCGGTCGGAGTGGTCATCGTGGAGGAAAGTAGTGGTGATGGCGAAAGGTGCGGACTTTGGATGGTCATTGTGGTGATGGTGATGGTCGTCATGCTGGTACGGGTCGATGGGCCCGGTAGTGGGTGGATGATCGACAAGCTCGGACAGATCGTCTGAACCAGAGCGGACAAAAACAGGGTAACTCTCGGACGAATCCGCCGAAAAGCGTCGGCTGTCATCGTAGAAGCTGGAGATGGTACTACTGTCATCACTCCATGCAGTGGAGCCCTCATCCATCGACGGGGTCTCAGGCAGTGGCTTGGGAGGCAGCTCAGGGAGCGGCTTATCAATATGTCGCAGTGCCGGGCGAGCAGGGGGCACTGGCACTCGAGGAGGGACGACTTGCTCTAGTCCCTCCAAGGAACGAGAGGGCCTCACTGGAGGGGCCTGTCTAGAAAGTGCCAACGAGGACGGAGAAAGCATGGTGCTGTTGTGCTAGATGGAGAGGGAGGGGGGGTTGGGAGTGGGGAGTAATATTCCCGTGGCTCGGGCCAGGAACTGGGAAGTATATCGTTGGCAGTGCCAGGCGATAGTTTATAGAGTTGGCACGAAGGGAGGGGAAGGGATGTCTCAAAAGACCTTTCCCCCTCCTGAAGGATGGGGGGGAAAGAACAGAGAAAAACGTGGCAAGGGAAAGACAAGCAGAACCAAGACGTAGAAGGAGTGAAGAGAAAGAAGCTGAAGAAGAGAAAGATAACCAGCGAGAGGTACCAGCCGGGAGGGAAATGGCCCCGATTGGGATGTTCTCCGTAGGCGAAGTACCAAAATTGTGACCCGAATACGGCCAGCGTCGTTGCTTTTTTGACTATGCTCGCCAGTCGCCGGTCTTGATGCGATTTTAACCTTTTTTTGGCGTCCAGGATGACAGGCCAGCAAGCAGGGCAAGCAAACAATCACACGACCGTCACCCGTGCAAGTCAGTCAGCCTGTGGCCAGTGTCTTTATCCGGCAGTGTAGAGATAAAGAACCCGCCGGGACCATGGTTCAACAAGAAGAGAACGAGGGGGGAAAGGAAAGAAAGGAATGAGGATGAACGAAGAAGGGAGGAAGGGAGAAGAAGAGGGAGAGGAAAGGGAGACGATAGGATGGAGTTTAAAGGGAGATGGGTTTAATAAGAATAATAATCATAAAAATAAATAATCATTAGAGGAAGAAGGAAGAAGGAAGAAGAGGAGAACGAGGCCGACTACAAGAAACTCAGCAGCGGATGGATGTGATGGGATCCATCAGGGAGGGTCGCCATATGCAGCTCGTCAAGCTCCGTCTGGCTGGTCCGGCCGTTCATCCCTAGATCCCAAGGAGTTCGGGGCGGAGTCCATGTAGAATTTTGGGAAAATTCATGAGAAAAGAAATAAAATAAATAAATATTCAAAAAGCAAAAATAAAAGCGACATATCTCAAGGGCAGTTCCTGGCCGAACTGCAGGATGGGATCGTCGTGGTCATCATCATGGGCGGGAATAGCCTCATGAAAGTGACACCCTCATGCAAGGGATGGACCGGGGGGTGTGGATGGTGTGTGTGGATGGTGTGTGGGTGGGCTTGCTGAGGGGCGCGCCATTAGGGTGATTTCCGTTCAATTTTCGTCTACAATTACCGGAATTCTGGTTCTGGCTCTAGATAGAATATTGATTGAATGATTTGGAAGTTAGAAATAACACATTGACACAGAGGCTGAGAGAAAAATAGACATGGGAAGGTCCAGACATTTGATGGATGGGGCAAAGACCCGGGTTAGGGCCGGGGAAGAATACGAAGCGCAATAACCAACAATTTTGGAGTCACCGAGTGATCCCAGCTTACTTGCTTGCTGATTGCTGGATTGCTGATTGCTGAACCCCGGAAGTCGATCCTTTCCCTCTGTCAGAAATGGGATCTGAATGGTTCATGGCATGGCGGGTTTATTCTTAGTGATTTCTTAGTTAGATCAACACCAATCGACTCAACTAAACCAACTAGTCGCGCTGGTCGTTGCCAGTCAAACAAAGAAACCTGGACGCCGCTTATCCCTGGTTGCCCTCCTCCACAGCCCTCATCCTTCAGCCTTTCAGCTCACACACTCTTTCTTACTCTTTTTCTTTTTACTTTCTCATTTTCTGCTATCTACCTACTCAACTAACTTTTGGCATTTCACGTTGCTTACTCTTCTATCCCTGCACTCGATTGAACTTAATTCCGCATTGGTGGCTAAATTATTCAGCATGTCCCCTAGTCTTTTGTCAACTAAGAAAACAAGAGAAAAAGAGACGGAAAAAAAAAAGTCTGCATAGAAAAGTGACACACATACTCACTGTAGGGAATCACACAAGATAGATCATATTGCGGTATGGAGATCGCCTTTGACAGACCCTCTTCCCTTTTGCTTCTGTCCCTCTTCTCTGCACGCTTAGCGTGGCCTAGTTTCCTTAGTCGCGTTGACTTACTCCCCTAGCTGCTTCTCTTCTTCGTTGCTTATCCCTGCTTCTTTCTTTTCTTTTCTTTTTCTTCCCCTTAGTTTGAAAGGTACATATACTCTCCTATATGACAGGTAACACAGATAGTTTATCCAGCACGACATTCTTCTGGCTTCACTACAGACCAGAATGATCAGTGTCGGTATTCACCTCTCATCAGGGCAGATAGACGGCAACCAACCGACGAATGACGCCTCGGATTTCCTAGAACATTCCTCTAGCCTCAGCCACCCTACTTTCCAGCAAGGAAATCACTGCCGATGAGGTAAACTAGAACTCATTTCTCTATGACAGGTCCATCCAGTCAGGACACGTGCTGCAGGCCGGTCTCGCTCTCAGCATTCTTTAGATAGGTCATCCCCAGCGTCTCACAGTCCACGCCGCGATACGCCTCGTTCCTCCCATCCTCCACTGTTCGTTCCTTCCGCTCGGGATACTGCTGCGTGGTCACGCCAGATAGCCCCATCGGAGTCCAGGCAACTATCCTGATGGGCCCCCATTCGACCGGGGATAGCTTAGAGAATGCCAAAACAGCAGCTCCACATTCGTCCGTCGCGACAGAAAGATTGGGCAGCTGATTGATGCAACGGACCCGGGCGGGTATAGTTCGGACATCATCGAATCGTGGTGCAGCTGAGCCCGAGGGGAGCTGAGCAGAATAGACGGTGGGGGTGGCTAGAGGCTGGCTGTCGCGGTACGCGCTGAATCTGCTATCTCATCAGCTCCACTGAGACGACAACTCACTCGATCGATCCACTCCAGCAATAAGCATGAGCTCATGATGAGGCAAGAGAGAATGCACCAAGATGCAAGTCTTCTGGAATCGTTCAAGCTTAGAGCCGGAGTGGGGCCTTTACGGCCAGGCTACCCACCGCCAGCATTCAAGATAGCGGCCCAGCATTCCACTCACGGGCATACCCGACCCGTTTCAGATCACTGTCGGATTGAGGCTGGTCCCATGGCAGCCAAGCCATGCTGCTGCAGGCAATGCAAGCCAATCAGTGTCAGTAGTTAGCTGACGGCCTCATTCAGCCTGCGATGCCCGTTCTCGGGAATACGGAAGTCTAGATTTGATTTCCTGAGACTAGCACCGTTGGCAAAGCTAACTCAAGTGTCAATCTCCACCACTAACAATGAGAGATTAATGACGTTAGCATCCTCGTACCGAGTGTCTTACTCTCATCCGCGTTAGGCGAGCAGACAAGGTTTGGCAAGCATGGCATTCCTAACCCTAATACACCATCCGGAGACATTCCCCACTAGTAGACTTTCCGAAGACTCGAGTGGCTGGCGGCAAGTGAGTATCGGAAATCAAAGTGAGTTCAGAGTGACATTTCATTATGGTCAACACGAGCATGCCACACGGCCCGCGAGTCCAATGAGGTTGAGCCAGTATTGCAAATATAGATAGTCGCTGCATTACTTTGGGGTCGGTCACGATTGAAATCAGGCTGAGATGACACCCTCACCGTGATCCCAAGCGGCTGCTTGTGAGAATATCCTGGCATTGGCTGTAGTAGTCCAGCATTGTAGTACACATTAATCGCCGCCTGGCACTTCTTGAGCCACAGCCAGACCCGTGCTGATGGTCATCATACTTGGACGGAGAATGCGAGCTGCAGTATCAAAGCCAATCGAGCTGATCCCATGAGTGAACAGACCTGACCACGTGCAGCGATAGCCCCAGCAAACATGAAACTTCACCCCCTCTGACTGCTGGCATCTACTACTTCACATTCCATCAATCTTGTATCTCAATGGAAAGGCCACCACTTACAAGTCCCCTTCTCAGGTGTACCAATACCGTCGTATCCCACATAGTACAATAACCACGAATCATGAGCAGAACACGACCTCTACTGACCAAATCACAATGAATCTCCACTTGACACTACGCCTACTTCCTCTCAATATATCTACTTAAACCCGCACGTCAACCCCCCCTCAACCAAATATACCACTACTCACATCAAACCATGCCCCTTACCAAACATATCTCACCAGACACTATCTCTTCTACCAATCAACCTCCCTCAACAGCAACGAAGTACTCCCTCCCTTCCCATAAGTAATTACACATAGTACCAAGTAGCCCAAATCAAAACCCACCAACTTTCCCCCCCCCCCCAGCCACTCACCACCATCACCACCACCACCCTGCCCACGCCATGCCCACAAATGACAAATCCCTCCGTAATCATCTTCTGTGTAACCAACAAATAAAAATCTTACGAAAAGTTGCATTTGGAAGTAACTAGTATCAATCAGAACATGGGGAAATTAACAACTAACTGCAGAGCGGTTTTTTGCCGATAGGATTCGGTTTGCAAATGCATGACTTCGGTTAGGTTGTGCATATGTGTGTGAGAGTGGGATGTCATCACGGCAATTGCCAATTCAAATACCTATGCATTGTTTAGTGCTGTTGGACGGGTGTTTGCAGGTGGGGAGTGAGATAAGAGGATGGGATTGATGTATTGTTTGGATGTGTGAGGTGAGTGAGTGAGTGAGTGAGTGTATTTCAGGGGCTGTGTGTTGATGTGGTTATGGTTATGGTTGAGCTAGTGATGCTGGGCTCGCGTGGTGATGTTCTACGGGTGTTGTAAGAGACATCTATTCTCTTTGTCGTTGATTTAATTCATAGGGCTCGCTCAAGTACAAAGTATGAATGGTCTCTAAATAAGGCTATCAACACAGCAAGATCCAATAAGTACTATACTCCTAGGTATCAACTAAGTTTAGCCGCCATCTCCATATCCCGCCTAGTCAACTGATCCCCTGTCCTCCGAATCGGACTTAGCCGGCCCATCTTCCTTAACTTCTCAATGATCGCCTCATCCCCAAAGTGACTATTGTGCTCAAATTCTGGCTCTTCGGCATACGCAACCCGCGCCACATCAACCAACATCCGCGCCGTCATCCCAAACACCCGGTACCGAGTAACCTGCGAGGCCTTCTCCTGCTCCTCCAACTGACTAACCGCTTCTTTCTGTTCCCCTGTCCTTGTCTTCGGCTTAACCACTTCTTTAGGCCGAACAGGGACGAAGAATTGATGCACTGCTCCTAGTCAGCCACCATAACACGACCCAACAAACAAGGAAGCAAGCAAGCAAACAAGCAAACAAAAAAAGTAATAATACTCACTCTTCCAATTCTCTTGATGCCACTCCGTCCAAGCCCCCTTATACCACTCCGTCGGATCCCCATCACCCCAATCCTCCATATCCCTACAGCGCAAGAAATTGCGAAACGGCGCCGTAAACACCGCCGCGACTTCGCGCGCATCCAGCCTCGGGATCAGCGAGACCTCAGGATCGGCATTCTCGCCCGTCCGCTCATCAAATGAATGCAGCAGCGCCACACATGGCCGAACGACTAGTTCCGTTCGCGCTAGGTTGGCTGGGAACTCGCAGAGATGCTCAACCGTGAAGGGCCGAGGTAGGTGCTCGTCGTGTTCGGGGAGGCCGATCTCTTCTTTAGCTTCCCGGCGCGCGGTTTGGATGGGCGTTTCTGATAGGGAGTCGGCGCGGCCTGTGTTTTTGGTTTAGTTCGGGTTTGATATCAGTGTGATGTAGCATATAGCATATATCGTGTTGCTACGGTAGATCATAGGAAGAAGATTTCTATCATCGTACGTAGCACACATAACAACCCCTTAGAGAGATGGCTGTGCCATATGGGATTAGAAAAGAAAGTGAGAGACAACTTACCACCCGGTAAAGCAGCCTGTCCAGCATCTGTTATATCACAATTAGCCACACTGCTCCACCTACAACACCGAATCAAGCGACTACTAGTGGAAAGAGGTGTGCAGGTATACATACAAGACCTCAACGTTGCCGCTCTCATCGTCAACACAACCCTCAAGTCCCCCTTCTGGTCCGCATACAGCAGCACCAGTACTGCGGCGCGGCGTGACAACGGGACCGAGGTATAAGTTGTTGGTGGGGGAGTATAGCTTCTCAATCTGGCGATGGCTTTCTGCGATTTACATTGTTAGTTAAGTACTTAGTAATTAGTTTGCTTACAGAGTGAGTGGATTATTTTGGTTGGTTTGTTTTTGATGAATTGAGTTGATGTTACGTCATTTGGTTTTGGGGGAGGGGTGTATTATGTAGATGAGAGGAGGGAGGTATATTATAAAAACATGGAATGTAGGATGATGTACCTGTGAAGTTGGGTTTAAAGGGGGCATGGTAGTGGGATCTGCGACGTTGGGAGAGGTGTAGAAGTGGCTTTGGGTGCTGAAGGTGCGAAGGAGAAAGATCCGTGAGGGAGAATAGAGTTCGCGGTGCAGTATACGATGGTGATGATGGTGGAGGAGAAGAGGATTTCGCATTGCAGGAGACAGGAGAAACCAAGGTTAAGAATGTAAGGGGTTAGTTGATTTATCTATCGATTGGCCAGCTCGTTACTTGGCCAGGTGTTGATGCAGGATTGATAGTTTAGTTGGTTCTGGTGGAGGTACGGAGGGAGTAACGAAGTCACTTGATAAAGTTATCGGGGTTGTTACCGAGGTACTTGACGGAGGAGCCGCTGACTGAAAAGTTAATTACCCGATCGATGTCTTGAGCAATACGAAATCATTCGGTAGGTATATTTTGGTATGGATTATAATACTATCAATTAATATTCACGTCATATTTTTGTCCAGATCAACCGTCCAAGTCGACTAAGTAAGTATCTATTTCAGTGTCGGTAGGTCACAAAGAAAGAAGCCTGGTTTAAAAGGATATAAGAGACCCAAATTCGATGGTGTCCAACCACGGATCCCAGAAATCAAACAAGAAATGAAACGAATAAATAAACAAACAAGCGAACAGAGTCTATCGTATACACAATAACACATGGGAAGAAAAAGAAAGGGAGAGAAAGTAGAGAGTATAGGGGTAGGGATCAAGAGGAGAAAAGAGATCTATGTCAAGTTCATCAACGCGGTACAAACGCCCTGTCGAAGCAGAAAAAGAGAGGCAGGTTGCGATTATTTCTTCTCTTCCTTAGCTTGGGTAGACTGTTGTGCCTCCTCGGCTTTCTCGCCCTCCTGGACGGCTTCGCTGGCCTCACCCGCTTGCGTCTTGTACTTGGCTTCGTACTTGACGTCTTCCTTGTCATCGATATCCTCGATGTCCTTAGGAGCAGAGACGCCCTTCTCCTCGTTCTCGCTGTTCTGCTCGTTCTCCTCCTCGATCAGCTCTTGCTGCTCTCTGATAACCTCCAGACGCTGCTTGTTGGTGGCGGCGCCCTCGGCATTGTGAACCTCAAGCTCGATTTCGTGGAACAGCTCCTCGGGGATACTGGACAGGACGGACTGGAGAGCCTCGATCTGGGACGACATCTCGGCTTCCTTACCACCCTGGGCGTAGACATATGCGTTGCTCAGCACAAGAAGGGTGGAGGGGACGCCCTGCTTAAGACGCAGGTCCAGCCACATCGACATGTCCTCGCGCAGGCGAGCGGGAGACACACCGTGCGTGCGGATACCACGGGAGGCGCATGCCATCTGCAGTTCAGGGACAGACAGAGAGTCCACACCTTCGTGGAAGATAGCGCGGTCGTCACGCTTGATCTGGCGCATTCGGTGGCGGATGTTGTAGCGGAGCATGGCGTCCGTTCCAAAGGTGTTGAGGTTCATGTACTTGCAGATACCCACCAGCTGAGGCCGAGACAGGTTGTCGAGAGTCAGGTCATCCTTGAAAATCTTGCACACCTTGATCACATCGTCGGGAGTGGGCGATTCTCCCGTGGTACGGATCTTCTTGAAGAACTCCGCAAACTCTTCATTCTTGACGGTCGCAGCAGTGACCGGGAGACCAGACTCCTTCAGTGTGTCCTTCAGGAAACCCGAAACCTCCTTACGTGTGGAGCTCAGGCTTAGAGCCTTCTTCTCGCGCGCCTTCTGGCCCTCGTAGGTGCTAGGCAGCATGTTCGGGAACAGCTTCAGGGCAATGGGAAGCAGCAGTTCCGCAAAGGGAATGATAACAAACATGGAGAAAGGCACAAGGCGACCCAAATCCTTGACGGTTCTTTGGAGCTACACACATATAGTCATTAGCGGCGATCAATGCAGCGTATCCCATGCGGGCTGTACTAACCTGACGGTGCTCTCTGCGACTGAGTTCATAGCCAGCAGCCATCTTCAATGCCAATCTAGAACTAATTCTGACTTCCGTAGCAAGAAGCTTAGTACCATCCCAGTAGTGCTGGGCTTCCTTCTTGATCTTTTGTCCGATAGTCAGTTTCTTCGTCTCCTTCTTCTCCTCCTTCTTGCCATCAACATCCGCGATCTTCGCCGTCGTCAGCTCAGCCGACTTTCCATTGTTCTGTGCAGCGATTTGAGACGAAATAGACTGTCCAGAGCTTGGTGCGACCTTCTGGATATCTTTGGAAGGCTGCACGTTGTCCGGGGGGAGGGGCTTCTTGGCCTGCTCTGCGTTGAAGCCCGGAGGGGGGAACGAATTTGAGGAAGAGGTGGAAGAGGTCGACGGATCGGTAGCATATCCGCGCTGCTGAGGGACTAGAAGGGCGATTGCCGACAGTTGAGATGGCAGACCTCTGCCGTTGAATCGGAGGTTTGCGGCCGTCGACGCAGCCAAGGCACCGGAAAGTCGTTGCCGGGCTGCATGCGAACACTGAGTTAGCGATCAAGCAGTTAAAGTCGAAGCCTTTTTGGGCGTCGGATAGACAAGAAAATCCTGTTCAACTTACCGAGCAAATTAGGCCGCAATACTGCATTGCCGCGCACAAGGCTAGCTGACCTCATTGTAACGGACATTGCGGAAACCTAGGGGATCGAAATGCTCGGAAGATCGAGCGAATGCAGACGGATGAACAACAATACGGAGCCAAATGCGGGACGTGACTTCAAATGTGACACACTGAGGAGAAAGATATGAAAGAAATCGGAAATCACAAAAGTAAGACGAGGTGCTGGCGTAGTGTCGTTCGTCCCCCGAGAGTCTGGAGCAGAGGTGGCTACACACGTGACCGCGGCGACGTCGGACTTAAGGTTTGATCGCCGCCGAACGCAAAATGCGAGTCCGGCCGGCTTCGCTACTGGAAGCTTCGACTCCCGATTTCACCCCCATCGTGACTCAGTTCATTTCCCTAAGGATGGACTAACCCACTAGCTAACTATCCACACATTCATTTCATTAAATCGCTTGTAAAGAGCGTCTCGTAATTACGGACCATATCACATCATCACGCAAGTCTGAGAAATCAATCATATACTGTCATAAACAAAAGCAGAAAGTGCAGCACAGGACATGCCAGACAGTAAGGAATGATAACAGATGAAGCTGGGTATCAACGAGAAACGGTTCCGATCTGGGTCGGATTCACAAGTCAAAGCTATAGGCAAGAATCAAGACTCCTGGACGAAGCAAAGGGAGCATTATGTAAGGAGCTTCATGTAACGATCGTCTCAAGACCTTTCCCGGATCCCAGAGTCATTGGCAGCTTGGCCGCTCTCTACACCAGTCGATTGCGCATCAAGAAGAGGGATCTGGTCAACGCCGACTTTGTCAGATCCGCCACTGGCTAATTCCTCGAGACCCTTGGCCCCGACTGTCGCAGCATTGTCAGATGACAGAAGCGTCGGGCTGGAGACCCCTTCCGGGGACGATTGCCAACGAGCGACATCCTTCTTCAGCTCTTCCAACTCTTTCTGGAAGCGCTTGCCGAAGACGTCAATATAGTATGTTGCGCCGTTGTGAACGCTGAGAATGAAAAGACCGGTGAGGAAAAGACCACTCGCCCACCGAGACCAAAACCACAGAGGGCAGGGGATCATGGTCAATATCGCGTACAAATACTGAATCAGCATAAATGCCGGAGCCTGGAGCGATTCGGGGAGGCTCAGGACGACTTTGCCGATCCAGGTCTTGGCATACGACTTGCGGAGCCAAGTGAAGCTGGTCGGACGTCCTGCAGCAATCTTCTCGGCACGACGAACAGTGATAAAACAGTGGTACGTCAGCTGCCAAATAACGTAAGGCACTGTTGCCCATCCCATCATTTCCAGGAGGTTGAAATGATTGGGCGAACCCGGTTCACTGAACTTGATCTCGTAGATCGCTGGGAATCGATCTCGCAGCGTCTCCGCTGACGTCATATGGACGAGACAATGCAAGGAAACGGGTGGCATGATGTGGATAAACAGACTACCCTCAAGTCAATGGTTGTTCAGAATGGCATCATAATAGCGAAGCTTACCTGACCACCTTGTCCATACTGTGGAAAACCATCGAGTTGCGCCACATGGCAATCGCAACGGCGTTGTTGCCGAATACCAAGCAAAAGGTGCTGATAAACAGCCTCTTCGAGCCAGGGAAAACCCAGAGGCTGAGCATACAGAGCACATTGACAAAGTAGCATAGATCAGCCAAGAAATAGTGGTAGCCCTTTTTGTGATACCGGTAGTATCTGATAGGCATGAAGTAGGCCAGCTGCACGCTGAACCAGATGTAGAAGTACTCTGGGAACCCTCCAAGGAGGTAGCCGCTCACGAGGATGTTCGTAACACCAGCGATGAAAGAGATCTTCTCACGTAGTGTCACAGTAGCGGTCGCGTTCCACTGTTTCCCCAGGCGTTCCACGCCATCTTTCATGCGACGGCGGTACTTGTCTAACTGCTCATCGGCTGTTGGAACCCGTCTCTTCCATTCGCCCACAACACGCTCCTTCGCGTTAATGGAAGTGTGCTTGAGCTTCTCGCGTTGTCTCTTGACTTTGTCCTTTTGCGCGTTGAGTGCTCGCTGCAGCCTTTCCAGCCTTTGTGACAGAGAGAGGTTATCAAGCAGGTCGAACACCGTCAGTTGGTCTAGAGGCGGAAATGTCTCCCAGTCATCATGGTACGAAAAGGACGGGTTGCGCGACAGACGCCCAGGTGAGGCAGGCGGCGAGTAAAATGTATCAGGCGAGTTTAGCGTCTCTTCCGTTTCAGAGAGATCGTAGTCCGTGGTGGGATGCAAAGCAGGCGAGCTACTGCTAGCCACTGACTCTGGCTTCCTAGCATCAGAGGATCCACCGTCTTCCATGATGAGCCTCTGCTGAAAGGAAAATATCGTGGGACCGTCACGGGAGTGTGGATAAGGCCGGCTGAGGAAGCGTCCTATAGTTAGCATCCCCATGTTGTTCAGAATAGATTATAGCCAAGCTTGGACTAAGAGGGACCGGTGTTGCACCCGGGCAGAAAGGTAGGGTAGATCAAGGGGCGAGTGATGGGATAAGGAAGACAGAGCAGGAAGTGATCCGAAACGGATGCGGATTCCTTATCAATCTAAGGCATGGTGGACGAATCCGTAGATGACTTACAAACAAATGCGGCGAGGTATACTGTATTCGAACCAGAGGATGGAATTCGGATGACTGAGTTTCTGGGATGATAAGGCGCAACCAGTGTGCTTCAACGCTCAGAGCGCATGACCGTAGAAGTCGGGGAGCAAAAGGAAAGATGCAGGAAGTTGAGAGCAAGTTGGAAGGATGAGGTTCTCCGTGTGCACGCGTTGGAGCTTGTGGTTGGCTGCTGCTGACTTGTCGCGACTTTGCCGTTCCAGACCGGCGATCCTCTATCCTGACCCACCTGCGGAGTGCTGCAGCCAATAGAAAATTGTTATACTCTCCACATGATTTGCCCCCATTGGATCCCATGGTTCATTTGTCCCGTTGCGAGGCTTATAGTAGATTCCATGCCTGAGGCGGTTGCCATGTTTTCTGGGGCATCTTCAAGGGTCTCTCGGGCATTTCGCTCTCCTCGCATTCTACTGTGTACACCCTCATGACTACTCCTTTGTGTGCTAAGAAGTCTCTGAGTAGTTAGCAGCTGCTAATGTCACCACACATATTGATTGTCTGTGCTCGATCTATGATCGGCTAGACATTTGAGTGTCTTTGTTTCTGGACATTTAAGCTCTACTGCAACTATGATTGCTGGGAACTCGTTCCTGTCGGCACCTGAACCCGGATTCTGGCTTTCTGCAGTACTACTCTATAGTAGTGGCGAAGACCTGATACGCTCTTTCGAGATGTTCCTGTCCCCTGGAAATTTTTACTGCTTTCGGCATAGGCATAAAGCAGGGAGTAAGGTACCTAAGAGACCCTGCCATGTCTCGCATCATTGGCCACTAGTCTATATAGCTGTGGACATGGCGATACTGACTCGATTCTTGAGCTAATCATCAGGGATTTGTCTGGCGCCATACATATTTAAAAGACTAAGGACCGGCCGTGCAGTTAGTTATAGCAGCGAACTCTCGCGGCCCCTTGAACACCTGGCAGGTGCTGTACTACCCCGCTTCGTGCGGGATAAATCACTCAGTAGTAATTGCAGCAACCCAACACAAATCAAAAATAGATGGTCTATGATATCTCCCCTTATCAAATTGTCTTGGTTCTCCTATATGCAACGAATAATAATGACTGTCAGTAAATGATTGATGACCACCTTTCCTCGCTGTTTTGCACCTTGTCCAAAAAATGAAATAATACAGAAAGTTGTCTATATCACAAATAGTATGTATCCGCCACTTGCGCCAGCCACAGTGCCGCTGAACTCCACGTATTCAGAGTACAGTCACTTCCTCAAACATGAAACCCCCCAAGAATATTGTAATACATAGGAAATTATGCAAGCGCAAATGGAGGGGTGATCCAGATTTCGGCATGGCTAAGACCATTCAGTATATACAGAGCGTCATTTGGAAAGGGTCCCCGCCGTGCGTCTTTCGGTGATTTACCACATCAGTATCCGTTATATGGAATTGCCGTATGGGCCGTTGGGAGGCTCCAAAATCCAGGCTGGTGACTTTGTTCAGCAGATGAAGTGGCCATTTGCTGGCTACCAAAATAATCCGGCATGCATGAAGCCTCAGTGGGATGGATATCCCTAGAAGCACAGGACCCCCCGCTGGGTTCACTCCCTGACAGCATCGGTGCAGCCATGTCTGTTGAGTATGCAGACAAGCCGCTTTCCAAGGAGCTCTTCCGACTGATGGATGGGCTGGATACCGGCGAAGGAGGGTAGCAGTAGTCCTGATTGGCGGAGCGTTTTGTTTGGTGATTCACCTCCATTGGTGGCAGGCGCCGCTCGTCGGAAGGTACAGGCATGTCAGTGTGCGATTTGTCCGTGGCGGCTTGCACTTCACTCTGGTTCCCAGGACTCTTGCTTCCCTCCGTCGCTTTGGGGGCATCTGGCTTGTTGTTCATAATCGGAAGTGACAGTTCACGAGAGTTGTTAGTTGTCTGGTCCCGTAATTCAGCGAACAAGAAGTCCTCATCCAGATGGACATGAGAAACGTAAATCATTGTGTCCCCACCTATAGAAAGTGTTAGTCGCATGGTGTTGGGGTGTGACTTCAGTCCCCTAAGGTATGGAAGCGAGTGCGTACTAATTTTGCCCTCCATGTACAATTCTTCCATATAACGAACGTAGTATATCTCATCAAGAACTTGTAGGCGGCTCTCGGGCTGAATCTGGCGCCGCACGTCTTGTCCAGCATCCTTGAGCTTCTCAGCGGTGATTCCTCGACTCTCCTTCAGTTCACACAGAATATGAACAAGCAGCCTGATTCTCTCTGAAGAGAGAGATGATACCAGTAAGTAAGTATTCAACTCTCACAATTCAACCCGATGGAAGCTAGGAGCATCTTACCGGCCTTTTGAAGATGGTCGGGCTCTTTGTGTGTCACCCCTGTAGGCCACCATTTCGGCTTAGTCAATTCAGAATCCATCTTCTGTGATGATCCTCCGGCAGCCCGTCGTCCATTGTATGGGTGGTTGACCTGCTTGCGCGGTTCCACCAATTTCACAAATGCTTTGGCGATAACCCTGCAGTTTAGCTGTTGAAAAGCTTCGAATGCCTTCTCATAGTATCGTCGCACAAGATCCGTTTGCCCTAGTCGAAGTGCTGTGCGCCTTAGCGACGGTGTGGGTGAGGCGGAATCCAAATCAAGTCCGATGCCCGAGAGTTCATGTCTCAAGCTACGCCTGTGACGCTTGTTTTGCAAGGACTGCCATTCACAGGGAATGAGGCCGGTCTGTCGTGGGAGGCTTGGCTGATACCATGTGTGCTGTAGGCCGATTGAAGGACTGGACAGAAGCATCGGCTTCCCCGTGACATCGCCGCTCATGTGACTCAAGGTGCCTGGTTCGGGCAGGAACACGTCTTGGTTACTACTTCATCCTTGGCTGGCTCGGTTTTACAATTGCCAAATCACTTACTGGAATGGAGACTCTGCAGGCTGGGCTGCCATGCTGTAGTCACCGACTTTAGAAATCGGTCCTGCACGTCGTCTGTGAAAATTGCCTTTTCGCAGCCTGCAATGGACGGCGACGCTTCTATGCGAAGGTCCCCATTGTGGTCAATGCAAAGCATAGCGAAGTGCGTATAACGGAAGTTGACTGCGGATGATGCACGTTGCATGTCCTACCATGACATGACATCAGTTGGATGATCCATCCTAGTTCAGACTGGGGAGCTTGTCCTTACTGTGTGGCTCGCCTGAGCAGTCATATCGTGATATGATAACATCTGATGCTGGGCTTTATTAGCTTTCGTGGACTGACCTATCGCAATGGTAGCACGGACCGGACTTGTCATACTCTACTATAGGAAGTCAGTGTCGAGCCGAGTCGCCTATGCTCACTCTTTACCGACTATCGACAATGATAATGGAATGGATAGATAAAATCAGATACTGCCACCTCACATCAACATTCAAGGAAGCCAATGGGGAGTTGGCAGCTTAAGAAGTTTCGTGTGCATGATCTTCAAGGCTCGGGCAACGGCCTATATAGGTCTGGAACTACCAAATATAACATACCGAGGGAAAAAGAAACAAGTTCCTTCGGAGTTGATGACCGAAGGGCAATTACAGATGTGGACAAAAGTACGTTGGTCAACATTCGGCCATTGGATCATGTCATGATGTTCAACGCGGCCTTCTGGCACTTATGACGTGCAAACTAATGCAAGGAAAACAAATACATACAGAGTCTGACCATTAACTGTTACGGACAACGCTCTATCATCTAGTCTGTTTCCGTTGCCATGCGTGCATGGAGCCTAACCATGCAGCTCCCTCTGGTCTTTCCCGTTTGAGGCTTACGTCTGGCTGCCTTAGCCCCATCGCCTACGGAGCAGAGGATCAGTGTATTTAATGAGGGCTCGAGCGATACAGTGGCAAATGCTTATTTTGTTATACACATGACTGGAGAGCTACAGATACGACACTCGTACTCATCCTCTGTTTCTTTACGTGGTTTTAATCAGTTCCGCAGAAAACATGGTTGACGAACAGAAAGGTTACTTCTCTGTGCAAGAGTAAAGATGGGCCTGTCGAGAGGGGAACTAGGCGAATAGGTGCACTCCAAGCATCGAACGACTCCACTAAAATCTCAGGTTAAGGTCATTGGGTTCCGAAACACAGTGACGGCCATACAATTCAGGGATCATGCATTTACGCTCGGCCTGGTTAATTTCTGTGCTGTAGTACATGCCAGACTAGAACCCCCTTGGCCGGCAAGCTAATTCAAGGAATAGACTCATCTCAATTTACCAATCACAGGCGTCTCTGGGGTACAGTAGGTTGGCATATTTCTTTTGACGCAATAGCGCAGGCTAGCTGATACATGATAACTACCTTCGGGATTTGCAGGAGCCAATACACCGTATTAGGCAGAGGCAAAAAGTCACATGGCAGTGGAAGTACCCGGAAGTTACCATTGAAGAGAGATCATAGGTTAATGCAGACTCTTGGTAGCCTCTCATGGTGCTACGGCGAGCCGTGAGTATGGTGCCGGCTTCGCTTCTTCCTGTCATGCCCAGAGCCCGCAGGTCAGACTGGGCTCTGAGTGACAGCTAGATTGGGTTGCTCAAATGAAGCCTAGCCACAAGAAGACTAGGATCGGCGTTCCGCCAGTGGGAATAATTCCTTTGTCAAAGTCCTCACAATTAGACTTTGCCGATACTGCCTCTCTCGCAGTCAGTGCGGAAATTGCGGAGTTTGGGCGTAAGACCTCAAGGACCACCCCTAGAGCCTGACCGCCGATCGCAGCCATACTCTGTCAAGTGTCAACGGCAACCATATTAGATTCTCATTTAAGGTTCAACTGTATCGCGTTGGAGTGGAGAACGATCATAGAGTGTCCTGCCGCACTATGAAGCCAAGACAACTCTACAACCCTTTGGTCTCGCAAACCAGTCCAAGCGGGAGATTATTTTCGCAACTAGAAACCTAGGAAAATACGTATCCTGGTTGTTTGGGAGGAGTATTGTGCTATGTATTACACGGATAATACATCCATCACTGACGATTGGGTCCGGTATTTCCCACCATTTCCATTACTTGCGGAGCCTGCGTCAAGAACGGCTAGGCAGAAAAAGTCAAGTATTACAGCACACGGGCCCCTTGGCTATCGACTCGCGATTTTGACCAGCCTGGCAAGCCACGGTGGACCGATGATCCACAGAATGTTTGCGTGGAACGCTAGCCACTAGCCGGACGGGGTCTATCCTGTAGGTCACCTATTGAGCATCAAAATCACCCACTGACAGATAGAGAAGAAAAGGGGGGAGAGCGCAGGGATCCATACCCATTACCATAGTGCGTAGCGGGGACATCCCCTCTATAGCGCTTCTTCAGCTCTTTCCAGTCTCTCAATTCTAGCTTCCCGAACCTTCACCATTAGGGCCCTTGTAGGAAACATGCAGACGGTGAGACATCCGCCTACGTACATCGTCCTGCAAACTTGCTTTCTTACCTGGAAACCCTGCATGATGGCTTGCATGCTTCAGCCCGAGTGAGCCATGACTACGGGGTAGAGAAGGGCAAGACGATGGGCAGCGAAGCAGAGCATGCCTCACGCTAGGAAAATCCGCAATGCTCTGCCTGGCGACAACAACCCTTCTAGCTAACTACTACTGCCCCAATGACACTCGACCAGACAGAAGACAATTCTGCGGTCAATCCTTGGAATATTAATTAAAGGCTAGGTCAGAGTCCGAGCACTTGCATGAATCGATCCATCAGGCGAGTCCTGGTACTCCGAGGAAGTGGGATAGCCGTCCGTCGCGCCACCACTCAGCCCGGCTAACTGGGCCGTGGCTTGGGGGAAGCTACGTATCAACCCGCTAACGCAGATCATTGACTAGCTGTACACCGATTATTCGATCAATAGAATTCAAAATCTGTCGCCGCGGGAGACATGGTACAACCGACCATTTTTTTACCCCCATCAAGGTTACATCTGTCTCGCCGTCGGTCGACAGGTCTCTCGCAAACGCCGTACCGGGAGAGTTGCCACCATCCACTTTGTTTATTTTTAACAAATCGAGAACTATTTGCTCTGAGTTTCCGACTCTGGAAGATATCCTCCGAACAAATCGATGCTTTGTTGGATTTTTAAAATGCCCTTTTCGGCTGGAAAATCATGATTGCCATCAATGAGGCAAATCCGCGAGTCTCAGATGATTCCCACGTACTCCGCATTAGTACGGAGCAGGCTCGGGGTTGATATTTCCTCGTCTGAAAGTGGCAGATGGAGCTGATCGTCAAGTTGAAGTGAGGATTCGGCTTCTTCTCCGTACCGCTTGGAACATAATGATGAAGCCGCCGATACTTCGAATGGGAAAGACTCTGTGCTCCAGCAAATGCCCAGGCTTGAGCTACACATCCGCATCTAGAGAAAGGCTAAAAACCCTCTGGAACTTTATAGTATTTCGTAATTACCAAACCCAGCTTTCCTCTTCTGTTCTAAGCACCATTTGGATTGTTATGATCTAACAAGGTTCAGACTGGCTATCCTTTCCACGGATGCTAACCGCGTGGGAGCCGCATCATGAATGATACAGAGGCCAGAGTTCCGCGGATAGATATCTTCTACCATGCATACCCTATTGTTACAGCTTCTACGGCCCACACCGGATGACCTTTCACAGACTGAGGATTGCAGCGCTGGAGTAGGGGATCTCGATCTCCACAACCCCATCGTCGCCCACCGAGATCGCCTCTCCGATCGTTACGTTCTGCAATCGAACTGGCTTACCCTGTGCCAGCTCGTAATTGTAAGACCAGCCGTCCCAGGTGATCCCCGTGATGGCGTTGCTGCCGTTCGCCATCAGCCGCTGCACTGAAACCGAGTCGGAGTACACCGATCCAGATGAAGGCAACTGGAACGTATACTTCGCGCTGGGTCTGCTCTCCACTTTCTCTGCTATCGAATCGGTTGAGGTGTAGTTGAACTCCACCAGGTTGATGACAGCCACTCGGACCAGAGAGTCATTCACGTACGCGGCATATGCGGCTTCCGTATCCGCGGCCAGCGGGAGATTGACAATACGGACATCGTCTCCGCCGTGGAGCATGGCCGCCACCATGGCATTGCCGTAATACGGCGCCTTCGTGCCTATGGATGTACGATTCGTTCCTACTGGCTGCCAGGAGATGTAATTGTAATTACTTCCCTGATGCATATGGGTTCGGCGGATGTTCTGCGAGGCGCAGTAAAGGTTGAAGTCTACCCCCCAAAGTGCAGCCCCGAATGAATTGGACAGTCCAGGCGCGCCCTGGTTGTACAAAGAGTTGGTCTCGCCCAGGATATAGGGGATGCCCGGGGTCAGGTTGTCGTTCGACAAGATACGTGAGACGTTGACCTGTTGTGCGACGCTTTCCACCGTCTTAGTATGGTTCATTAGCGTATTCTGCAGTGTTACTCCCGGCTGAGTGGCGCCACCGATGTAGCTGCGTCAAACGCGACCTATTAGCCAAATTCGACCTGTGCTCCATCCTTTCGCGTTCAGAGTACAATTGGGGCTGGGGGCTGGGGACTTGGCCACCACCAAACTCACTTGTGTTCGGAATTGAGGGCAATGTTCCGGCTGTTGTCTAGGCCTTTCTCCCACGTCACCACGGGATTCAAGCTGTTGGTGACCCCGGCGAATGAAGGCGCAATGTATTTTGAGTCTGCGAGCTCAGGACACGCCTCGACCAATCTCTTCTCGATCCGCGCTGTCTTGTTCAACCACTCATTCACATAGTCTTGTTCCGTCCAGTTCGCCGGTCTCTTGATGCCCTGTGCGGACGTCTTGTACAAATCCGGCTCATTCCCCAGTTCCCAATACGCCAGTTTTCCTCCTTCCAGAGCCTTACACACCACCGGCACGGATTCTAGCATGAGCTCTATATCTGTCGAGCTATTTTTCCCCAGGTTAAAACCGTGGATGAACTTTGTTCCCGGCCAGGTGAAGTACGACTCAACGAAGGCGGGGCCAAACGAAAAAATTATCGGGTAATCTGTCGAAATGCTGGTAATGTATGTGGCATTTGTGGCTGCTTGTAGGTTCGGATCATACAGGGCAAAGTCTCTGCATGATTTAATTAGATTCCTACCCCTCCTTCCCCTCTTTGCCTAGATGGGGAAGATAGAATTGAGGATGATGGAGATTGACACGTACTGAGTATTCCCTCCAACACGAATGTACGGCTTTGCGCCCTGCAACTCGGCCAGATTGTCTAGCAGGTGATTCGAGAAGAGATTCGGATGTGATAGGTTTCCTGGGATCATCAAAATGGGTCAGACCTAATAGTACTACTAATATATTATCAACACTTCTCCCCCCGCTAACTACTGATACCACAACACAGCATAGTAGTGGTAGTAGTAGCTATCTCACTAGTATTCAAGTAGTACTCGTATTGAATGAGATAGAGGGATTTGGCATACCTGCATAATCCGGAAAGAACGCAAATTCAATAGAGAATGAAACAAAAGGATGCAAGACCGGCAGAGCTGCATCATCCGGAACTGATGCACTCAGACTGATTAATGATGAGGTGCTCCTTTCATCTTGGAAGGTCGGACGAGCTGCAATGCTGTGTGCAGCTCCAAGTAGGAGAGAGAGTAATGTGATTGGACGATGATGCATTTCCGTGATACTTTTTCAAATAGAAGTCTAGCTTATTGGTGACTTTGTTTGAGATATAATTCTAGTATCAAATAAATAGTCGTAAGTGATAAGTGACTATATGACGAAAATATGAGTATATATCATCATTCAATATATATCCTCACTGCCTCGGAGAAGAAACGCATCAATTACCCCACATCCCAACATTACTACTTAGCACTTAAGTACTAGTACTCTTCTAATAGCTCAAATCCCGGGGTAGTAAGTACTACTAATTAAGACCACTTTAACCGGCGGGGTCGGGATAGCACCACCACCACTACCAGCCCTCAAAACCTTGGATGAAGTGAAACCATCTATTGGAGGGTAATTGGCGGCGCGGGGAAATTCCCTCCGAATGTGCGGGGATGATGAGAGGGGAAGACACAGTTGGAACTGTAATTCTTGCTGTTTGCTATGTAGTAGTGGATGTAGATCTATTCCTTTTTACACCTCTATGTTTGATTGTTGTTAGATGGAGTCGGGTAATTGTTCGGTAGATGGGTAATAAGGGTTCGTTTGTGGTGAGGGGGGTAGATGATGCAGTAATACTAGAATAAATTAACCGCTCAGTATGTAGAAATAATGAACACACACTCCATGGCATTGGCATGACTATCCGCAAGGGCCAAGGAAAGCTTCTGAATGCTTGAACACATATGGCATTTATATAACTAACCTATCTCACAACTACCACTGAGACTACTACTTACTCTCACGCTAACAACTACACAAACTCCTCCCTCGGGTCCCTAAATCCATCCCTCCCATAAATCCTCAGCTTCTATCCACAAGCGCATTGACTCTCCAACAATCCTGCGTCCTCTTTTTGTTTTCTGACAACATCTCAGCATAGCCAATACATTTCCCCCAATATAGCCAGCCGGATCTACAGCAAATAACAGCCATGTATTCGCATAACCCCCACCCGCATCATCTTCAATCTCAACGGTGTTAATCTGCAATACCTTTGGATTTATCTCATCAGCTGGAACAACGTGATCGAATGTTACTCCGTAGCATGCTGTTAGCCATATTAACAAAACCAAGCAATCAATACAAACCCCTCCCAGTGAGTACTAGTAGTATTTATAATAAGCTGAGATATATTTACCTCTCCGGATACTTCTCCGCCATCCAACCCAAATACTCATTCCGCACTACCGGATTCCCGGGTAGTATTTCTTCTTCCAGACAAGCTTCGCGCCCGTAGATCGTTACATAGGCCAGAGAGGCTGGGATTACTACTATTTATGTGGGGGTAACAATTTAGGCAGCTTTTGAGGCATCAAGAAAGCAAGTAATCATTGCATTAATCCGTAAACAGGTCAACTAAAGAGAAAGAAAAAGCATGCTGCCCATCAAGCCATCGTCAGATATTCTACATAACACCGAAGGAATAAAAAGAAACAGCCTTTCAGTCGTTTAGTTGTATTTACGAAGCTGTTGGGAGAAAAATGTTAGCATTCTCATAACCCCGGGCGAAGATAGAACAAAAAGAATCCTGGGGGAGGGGCAAGGGCTTACATCAAGAGTCAAGGATTTGCTGCTGTTCTCTACCTGGTCTCGGTAAATTCCAACCAGCGCTTCACTGTTCTGGAAGAGTCCGTTCTTCAGACTGATCACGATGAACTGCATGCCTGGTGCCGCGTGGTCGTGGATGTAGTTGGCAATCCGGGCAACGTTGGTGTTGTCCAGTGCCGCATCGACCTCGTCCAGAACGAAGAACGGCGACGGCTGGTAGGAGTGGATGGCAAACAGCAGGGCCAGGGCAGCCATGGTTTTCTCACCACCGGAGAGGTGCTCCATGTCGCGGAATCGCTTGAGAGGGGGCATGGCATGGTATTTGATACCGTCGAGATACGGCTCGTCGGAGTCCTCGATATCGAGATAGCTGTATCATTGTTAGTTCTCTGATGCTCTGATCTAAGGATGTAGAAAACCACTTACGCTTGTCCTCCCAGCGGGTAGTTGGCGCTCTTGGTCAGCTCACGATAGATGGGCCCAATCTGCTCGGAGATGTGAGAGAAGGCTTTGTTGAAGAGTTCCGAACGCTTGTGCATCACATCCTCAAAGTCATCCTTGGTCCTTCGCGCATGCTTGCGGGAGTCTTCAAAGTCCTTCTCTGTCGCCTTGAGCTTGTTCTCCACGCTCTCAAGACGCTCCATAGCGCGCGTGTTGGGCGCCATCTTGTCAAGCTCGCTGTTGAGGGACCGAACCTTCTCCAGCAGCTCCTCTTCTAACTTTTCGTCGCTCTCCTATTGACAATTAGCAAATGTTGATCATGTTGATAACTCCGAAACGGCATAGCTCACCTCCTTCAGAGTTTCTCCCAGGGAGTCAAAGTCGACTTCAATGCCGTAGTCTTGCACCATGAAAGCCTGACCACCGCTTCCAGTGCCGTCTTCATCCACATCCATGGCGTCGGGGTCTGCCGCCTGAACCAGTTCATCAATAGGAAGTTGGTCAAGCGGATTCGAATCCTCGGTCAATGGAATGTCAATGTCTTCAAGCTTGCAACGCCGGAGTAGAGCGTATCGACTAGACGAATTGCGTTGTATTTCCGCCTCCAGGGCATTGACGTTTTTGATCGTCCCTTCGACTTCTCTGCTGCGTCTTTGGAGCTCCCGGCGGTGTTGTGCAAGGTTTTCGGCTGACTGCGCGTAAGCCTCCTTTTGCTTCTCGAGCTTCTCACGAAGAATGTCAAGCTCAGCTTCAAACTCATCGAGTTGATTTCGGATGCTCTCTTGCTCAGCTTGAAGCTCCTCAATCAACTGCTCGTCACGCTGCTGTTGTGCCTGAAGCCCAGCAACACGGTCAGCAGTTGCCTGAAGGCGCTGCTTTTCGAAGCTAAGCTGGTTTTCGATTCTGCTCTTCTGCGTCGTGAACTCGAGCTTCTTTTGAGCAGCCTCTTCCTGCAGAGAGCCTTGTTGAACCTCATATTCGCGGATATTGCTATACCCGAGGCGTTTGCAGAACTTCTTGTAAACTTCATCCTCCACACTGCGGACAGTCTCTTGAGAGGTAGCGATTGTTTGATCGAGCTCCTCGAGCAACTCCTGGCGCTCAACATACTTAGGCCTTACATCCTCGAGCTGGCGCCTCACAAAGTCGAGTTCACTGTGCTTGCTTTCGAGATTTCTCTCGAGGGCCTTCAGCTCATCACGGGCGTAGGCAAGCTGTTGCTCAAGACCAACCAATTCACCCTGCAGAGTCTCCTCCTCCGTTCCGCGGCGATGACCCTTGGGCAGGTTGCCCAAGTCTGCCATCAGCTTGTCCTTAAGCTTGTACAAGTTTTCGACCTCGGAATCCTCCCAGCGCTTGGAGTTCTGCTGAGGGCCGCGACCACCAGTCATCAAACCACCCTTGTGAATGACGGTCCCATCAAGAGTAACGGCCTTCGCATCAACGTTCCTGTCGTAGCAAAGATACTTGGCAGTAGCCAAATCGTCACAGACAATGGCATTTCCACAAGCGTAGCTGATGGCTCTGGCAACCGAGTCGTCATAGTCAACGGTCTCGATCGCTGGGCGCATTCCTCTGTGCAGACCCTTCAGGTTGGAGTTGAAGGCCTTAACTTGGATTGTTTCCAGAGGAATGAATGTCGCCTGTCCGGCTCTTTGGTCGCGGAGGTGCTGGATGCACTCCTTCGCTGTCTTCTCATTGTCCACAACGATGGCGTCAAAGTGCCGTCCAAGTACGGTGCTGACTGCTTCGGCGTATTTCTTCTGTTTAGGCTTGCAGAGGTCGCTTACTCGGCCTTTGACGCCCGGGAAGATCCGCTTGAGGGTCGAAATCAGTTCCTTGGCTCTTATTTCCTTCTCAGACTGCTTCTTGCCATCATCGGCCTCGAGAAGCTTCTTCAACACAACCTGAAGCTTCTCCTCAAGCTCCGTTCTCATCTGAGAGACACGTAGCCGTTCAGAAGTTAGAGCATTCAGCTCCTTCTTCTTGCGCTCGATTTCTTTCGACGTAGACTTGACAGTATCAGTAACCGACGACTTGCGCTCGGCTAAAGTTTGTGTCTCAGACTCCAGAGTCTTGAGCTGCCACTCGGTACCTTCAAACTTGCTCTTCAGGCTGTTGTAGGCCTCGGCTTCAGTCTTGCGCTGACGACGCAGGTTGTCTAGGTTCAGCTGTTCCGCGGAAGATTTCTTGTTGACCTCTTCCCTGAGCCGCTTGTACTCCTGCTGGTCGGCTTCGCTCAATTGGCCACCTTGTTTGCTCATGGTCTTCTGCCACTCAGCTTCCCACTGAGCTTGAGCCTTCTCGACAACCTTGAGATCCTTCTCGAGCTGCTTGGCGTTTGCCGCTTGACCCTCGCGCTCCCGAGTAATCTCAGCAATCCGGGAGGTGAAGCGGTCGACCTTCTTCTTCGTAATGTCGACCTTCTCATCAACAGGTACTAGGGCATTCGTAGACTCCTCGATCTCTTTCTCCTTGGCCACGATGTTCTTCTCAGCCTTTGCAACATCTCGACCAACCCGAGCATGATCCTTCTTAGCGTCCTCCACATTCTTCTCGTATTTCTCAACGCCGCGGCGGAACTCCTTCAGCTCATCCTGATATTTCTGGATATCCGCACTCGACGCATCAATAAGGCGCTGGAAGTGGAACAACTTCCACAAGATATGCGTGATGATGGCCTGATCGCGTTCCTCGGCCTTCCGGGCATAGTTCTCGGCCTCGCGCTTTTGCTCCTGGTATTGCTTGATTTCCGAATTGATACCTCTGCGACGGTTCAACTGCACAGTCTGTTGCTCTGCGGCTTCCTCCGCCTCCGCCTTCAAGCGCTCGTATTCGGCCTTGTATTCCAGACTTCCTGAGATCTGCTCGATCAGCCGCGTCAGATCCTTGGGTGACTGCGAGGCAATGGCCTCCACATCACCCTGGAAAACCAGGAAGTTGCGCGCCTTGATCAGGATGTTCTCCGCCTCGAGAGCCTCGTTGTACTGCTGTGCCGTGACAATGCGATTGTTGATACGGTACTCGCTGACACCTCCATTGGTGATAGACCGGCGCCATTGTTGCTCCTCACCCGCATCATCCTCGTAGACTGCCATAACCCACGCGGTCCGGGGATCGTTCTTTCCGCTTGGGTCCTGCGACTGTTCACCGTCGATTCCGTCCTCCGCTTGGTCATCCCCGTTGGCCTCTGCTTCGATGGCATTGCCGCTGGCATCGACTTTGGATGTGCGCAGGACACGGCCGCGGTATACGAGATCGCGAAGGTTCGTGGATCGTAGATGTGACGATTTGATACCTAAGACGAACGATATCGCATCCATACTGGAGAAGGTCAGCGCACCGTACTTTGCCTCGCTTGATTTCCTCTGTCCGCGAAATGGGGTAGAATGATACGCACGAGTTGGACTTTCCGGACCCGTTGGGTCCGATGATGGAGGTGAAGTAGGCATCACCGAAGAGAAGTACATGATGACCCTTGTACGATTTGAAATCTAGAGCAGGTGTCAGAGCGGTTGAGAGTGCCGGATAGAGGGTGTTGCTTACTGAACAGCTCGAGCCGGATGAGCTTTCCCATCTTGCGACGGACAGCCGCGTTTCAGCGACTGTGGGAATGCAGATACAAATCGCAAGTTGATGTTGGTTGAAACCGGTGAAGGTCGCCTGGAGAATAAGGCGGCAGGCTGGAACAGCCCACAAGAGAGGGTCGGATTTGTGGAGGGGCTCGCGCAATGGTTTATCGTCGGAGTCGCGTCTTGATTGATTGATTGATTGATGGGGGGACGCGCTGCGGAGGGTCACGTGGTTCCGCATATACTCCGGCTACTTTCTACACGGTATTTGTCCCCGGCAGTGCTCACACTCTACAGATCTTCAATTTATGGTAATTGCTTGTGTTTTAACTTCATTCCATATATACATGGTTGTCTGACATGCCGTATAACAGGCTAAAAGGAAAGTAGGTAGGACAAAAAGTAGAGTAATTAGACATCAAAAGAAGGATATCATAGCGAAAACCGGACTCCCATCTCCTATCAGCGCCGGAAACTCACAGGATTGCCAACAAGCATAAAGTCCTGTGAGACGTAGCCACCAGAGTCCATGCGCAGAACGCCCTTCTGGCCCTCCACTTCCAGAAGGATAAAGTCCTCCTGGGAGAAGATCTGCCGGACAGACCGGAACAACCGCCACATAGACATGCTCATCCTCTTGAAGGGAGCTTTGAAGAAGCTAACCTTCCCTTGCTCACCCTGAGCCACAGTGCGCTCTCCTGCAATACCAGGCGCATCCGGGATAGACTCCAAAAGCATATCCGGAGACGAATCCGGAGAGATCACCAAACGGCGGGAGAAAGCGATCTGACGCGGCAGGGCGTCAAATTCGTAGGGCTTGCGGAACGGAACCACGCTTCGCACGGTGAAGCGAAGATGTGTGTGACCGTTGACATTGACAGCCCTGATGGCGCGGATCAACCGAGTGGTCTTGAAAAGGAACACCGTACCCATAACGCTCATTGTTACGCAAATACCACCGAACAGAGCTTGCTGCCACATCGGGAGAGGTATAAGGGGATCCCGGAAGACGGCATTGGAATTGTATACAGCGTAGGCAAAACAGAAACCCGCAATACCGTAGGCGCCCAACACGTATCCGCGTTGTGATGGTGCCCGGAACAAGACAATCTCTCCCTCCTTGGCGACCTTTCTTTCGAGCTTTCCAAATCCTTCTGGACGTCTTCCGGCAAATTTCAAGCTGTCTTCAGGCGCCGTGCGCACCACCTTGGGCTTGACCTGTTGGGTTTTGCTGGCAGCCTTTGTTCGCGAGGCACTGGAGGAGAAATACCTCCATGCTGGACTGGAGGACTCGAGAACGGATGAGAGAGTGCTCCGGGGACACTGCTGGGCAAATGCCCTTAAGATAAACGGCCGCGCAAACATCTTGTCGACCTGGTAATTCCGACTGTTAGGATAGAGTAAAAGTTGGAGCGCAGGCCACAACGGGCCCCAGCCATCAATGTTCACATATTGAAGTGTCGTTGAAAAAGAGCCTAACGACTTCAGGAGATAAGCAGATTAGACTCACCAGGAAGCAAAGGAATTAAGGCCAATGGCTTGGTGCAATGGCAGGAGGTCGAGGCCGTCGTTCTCCGCGGCAGAAAAATGTTCCCGTCCGGGCCGCCGGTGAAGCTCCCAACAATAATCACCTCAACCTTCTCCGAGCTGACCCTTCCGATAGCGACGCAATTCTCCGGCTTGGAACGTCCTGCAACGCTCAGCTCGCAGATTGCGACTATACTCCGACTCTCTAGGGACCACTGTGCTTTTTCTGCGGCCCCGTTAGCCTGGCGGTGGGTTCCTATCCGATCCCAGCAAATCTCCGCCCACTCCAAGCTACAGCGCTCGCGATCCCGACGATAGCCACACCCCTCGGAAAAGACATTCACTTGTCCTATACAAACACCAAAAGCCTCGCGCATTAAACATGGCCTCCACCTTCTCGGTCTGCCGTCTTCCGGCGGCCCTTGCCCGTCGTCAATTCCGTGTTCTCAGCACCTCCAAGCGTGAGTTTCCCGACAAAATACAGCTTGATATCAACTTTCCCACACCACCATATCCCCTCCCTTTCACGTCCATATTCGCCCATGAACCACCCTCATGTTCACCTCAGTTAACATACCATTCATCATATAGGCTTGAACTCCACCTCCGCCCCTCAATTCCAGAACCCCGCCTACCCTCTGTATCCCTCCGTCACCCAGCTCCTCCATGAAAAAGGCATCCCGGAGTCCGAAGTGTCCAAGATCCCCGCGTCCGGCCCCAAGGGCCGTCTCCTGAAGGGCGATGTCCTCGCCTACCTGGGCGCCATCCCCGCCTCCTACCCTTCTGAGCAAGCAGCCCGGATCGACAAGCTCGCTCACCTCGACCTGAGCAACATCAAGATCGCCGCGCCCGTCAAGCCCGCGGAGCCCGTTCCGGCCGTGGAAGAGAAGCCCGTTGCTCGTCCCCCGCCGACCACCTCCGTCGCCGTCTCCATCTCCCTGGCCGCCGTGCTGTCCGTTCAGAAGAAGATCCAAGAATCCCTGGGTACCACGGTGCCGCTGTCGACGTTCCTCGCCCGCGCTACCGACCTGGCAAACGACGACCTGCCCCGCTCTTCTCTCGAGAAGCCTTCCGCTGATGAGCTGTTCGACGAGCTCCTCGGTGCTCAGCCTATCAAGTTCTCCCGGGGAGAGTACATCCCTGAGTTGAATGCCGAGGAGGCCCGGCCGGTGCAGAAGAAGCAAAAGGTGGAGGATGATCTGATTGATTTCTTGGCTGGAAAGGTTTCCAAGAAGGCTGTTGCTACTGCTAAGAGCGTTGTCGAGCCGGCCGCGAACGTCTTCAGCCTGACTGTTCCGGTTGAGGAAGAGAAGAGGGCGAAGGTTTTCTTGGACCGCGTGAAGACCTTGTTGACTGTTGAGCCTGGCAGGCTGGTTCTATAGATCTCCATTCCTTTTCTTTTCTCATCATTTTTTTTGTTCCCATTTCCTTGGTTATTTCCCATTTCCATCTTTTCGTGCTGTAAGTTATGCGCAGAAGACGGGAGACAAAGTCTTGTCTCGTACGTATCTCTTGGATTAGTTTCATTGGGCTGATGAACCGTTTTTATCTTAGTATAACATCAATCAAGAAGATAATGAAATAAACTTTCAGTTTAGAGTCGAAAGTCCAAATGGTGGACTACTATTGTTATAGACTGGATCAACCCTGTTCTGAATATTGTATATCATTGAAGTTGAAGATAGTAGAAATCTACTAACAACTATGTACTAAAGTGTTATACTATCGAAGCAACCGGCCTAAATTTGCAACCTCTCCGAATCTTTCCTTTTTTTTTTTACCCTTCTGGTCTTTCATTCTCGTTATCTATGACATTAAATGTCTTTCGTTCTCCCCCCCTGCGAAACAACACGTTCCTCATAGTTAAAGTCAAGCAAACCCTTCTCGAAGCTCTTGGTGTGTTGTAAATCATTCCGTCGTGAAATCTGAACGCGGGGAGGGGATTGTGTGTGTGGTACATCATGCAACTCTGAAAGAGGTGTATAAGCCCATTGAGTCAATCAATCAATCCATCACATCCGCCTGAATCTTTGGGGATGAGGATGGAGCAACGCCTTGGTCCTGGTTTTACCTGTTCACCATAGGAAAACACCATAAGCGCCACCGCTGAGATTCATTTCCATGGATAGTAGCGAAAACCTGCAAATAGTGAGTGCCTGCTGCAAAGACATGGGCTGGCACCTGTGCGCGGATAAAAATAAGAGTAGGCTGAGAAGAAACACAAGAGAAGAAAAGTAGAAGCAGAAACAGGCAGAGCCAGAGATACATGGAATGAAATGTTGCAGCCAGCGGAAAGGACTTATTAGAAAGCAGAACGACGCAGAAAAAGAACCCTTTAGTTACCCATGATATGCTGTTGTGTACCCCATGAGATGCGAGAAAAAATGCCCAGGCTAGACCCATTTAGAAAAACAAAGAAACCCTCCTCCAGACCGTCCAAGGACAGAACCCAGCATCGTAAGAAACGCCAAAGCCTTGGAAACGCCATATCTAATGCATATTGGTAAGCCCAACGACAAGTTCAAGGACGCCATGGCACCAAATTATTTCGAAATGAACAGCAACCTTTCTCGTCAGCGGATGGTACCCCATTCTGCTAGCTTGCTACCTTCACGTCCGTGCTCTCTGCCCGGTCGTTTGTTGAAGATCTTCCAGAACCGTAGGGTCTCATCTCCAGCCCCGGTGACGACTGTTTGGCCATCGGGGCTCATGGCCAAGTAAAGTACACGGAATGTATGACCGGTCAAAGAGACAATCTGCTCCATACGAGGGTACTTCCAGATAACTATTTGGTTCTGGCTGTAGCCGTGCGTGCTGATGATCTCATCCGAATTCTTCGACCACGCCAAGTTACAAACCTGACTGCCTGTGTCGACTTCTTTGATCAAGGAACCAGTCGACGTGTTCCAGAACTTTATGGTTCGATCAGCTGTACCACCACCGGACGCGAGAAGATGATGCTGGTGTGGAGACCAAGCGATTGCCTTGACGGCCGCAGTATGGTCGGAAAAGCGGTAAAGCGGTGTTTCGTTGAGCTTGTCCCAGACCAGCAGTTTGTTGTCGTTCCCGCCTGAGGCTAATTGACCATCTTCGGTGTTCCAACGAAGACCACATACCTCTTGCTTATGACCAGATAAGCGACGCAGGTACTGATCCGGGGAGCGGACGTCTCTATGGAAGATCAGTCGATCTCGAGAGCCGGACGTGAGGATATGATCGTTCCAAGCCAATGCTCCTACACGATTCGTGTGTCCAATCATCGTACGGAGGCGACGACAGCGCTCAGCATCCCATATTTGTACAAGACCCTTGCCTGTGCCTATTGAAAGATGTGTTCCCTACTCCAATTAGCGCTTCCGTCGAACATATTGACCAAGAACTGGGCACTCACCCTTTGTATCCAGCTAACACTTGTGACTGTATCATCTCGTAGCTCACAGAGCTTCGTCACGCGGCCTGTCTGGGAGTTCCACATGTAGACCGAGTTGCCTAGGCCCACCCCAAGAACGTTACTGCTGCCCCAGTCTACTAAGTTGAGATAGAAATCATCTTGCAGATCAGGCGCATCAAGGACCTTGTAGGGTACCTTGTTCACGTAGCGAGGCTGTTTCCGAGGCGTTTCCAGAATACGTTGGCTGTCGAGGCGGATTGGTGATAGACTATAGAGCTCTGATCGGACATTGAGATTCGGACCATGCTGACTTCGCGGAGTCTTTGAAGGTGTGGGGTGAGCTGACCCAGCACGTGGGGAAGCGTAGTTGAAAAGGTTTTTGTGGGGCGTCGATGGTGTTATGCTGGCAGGTGGTAGGTTCGAGACCACATGTGAAGGTGGCGTATGTGAGCGGGTCTTGTCATTTATGCCATTACCCATACCCAACAAGGGGTCCGGCGATAGGGAATCCAAATCGGCCTGTGGAACAGTATTCCCAAAGAGTTCACTTCGCAAAACCCGCGAGTACATGCGATTTGCTTCTTCAGCTACACCGGGGTTAGCGACGATGATCGGCAATGCCAGGATCACATCGGATGCGACTCACTTTTTTGAAAGTGAAGCTCCGAATGGGGAGCACGTTTTTTCGACTTTGATGGTGTTGAAGGGCAGCCGTCCTCATGAAGCAGGCTGAACGTTGCCTGAAGGTCTTGCCCCTCACGATTGGGAATAAATCTGGAATAGGATTCACAGTTTAGTGACATGATGTCAAAGGATATAGGTCCATGGTCACGACCGATGAATCGCTCTCAAAAAGCACCATTGAATGTGTTACTGACCTATCACCGTACACTCTCTGCCTCTTCCTGCTGGGACTGGTACCCGGTGTTCTCTCGCGGGGACGTCCAGCATCCTCAAAATCCTTCAGAGCCTTCGCTAGGGCATCCGCATCGATTGGCCCAGAGGTAGTCCGAGAATTCTGGCTCCTGACTTGCGGTTCCGGGTAGAATAGAGTCTTCTTCGACGGCATACTAGGGGGCGTCCTGGAGCCAGGAGGCGATGCGATCGTCAACGCATTTGGTCCGGTACGATCGGGCGACTTGACGGCCGGTGCGCCTGCAGCAGCATTGCGGGTGGTCGGCCGATCTGATTTCTTGGGGTCGCCCATGGTTGTCGGAGGGGCGAACCTCACGAGGTGCAAATGGCGGTCGAATGCGGGATCAACTGGAGGCAGGGTCAATGCGACAGGTCTCAAACGTCGTCGGGTCGCAAGTGGCGGCAGAGTGGGAGGGGAAGAGCAGCTGGGGTATATCGTATTCAATGACTGGGCGAATATAGAGTTGTCCTTCAGGTCAATCGGCGGCTCGGGGTTGTAGAAGGTGGTGAATGCAGAGGTTGCTGATGACAACAGCCAGACCCTTGTGTTCCGCTCCGATCAATACACCAAATAAACTAGGAGCAAGCGGGCACAGGAGCGAACAGAGAGTGACGACAGAGTGTCTCTCACCAGACCCGAGGCAGACTAGAAAGAAACGCACAGCTTGTGGAGGTCATTTGATACTGACCTGACCACCGTCTGGTGAGGGAGGAAGGATTGAGACAGTTTGATCCAAGGGTTGGCGATGGGCTTCCTCTCTTGCTCGACCGTTCGAAGGGGAGCCCCAGCAGCGGTCACGCGTCGGATGCGCTAAACCACTTTGGGCAACGCAGGAGGTTGGTGTTATTCTATACTTGCCCTTCCTGGCGAAGAGACAATGATGAGTTTATCCTTCATTACAAAGAAGATTTAAAATCTTTGGTCACCATTGTCTTGACCTATTTTTGTTCTCCTTTGCTTCCCATCTCGCATAGTGGTGGGTGGGTGATTTCATCCGACTGATGACTGATCTTCGTCAGGTGTTGTTGTCGCATGGGAGGAATTGTTTATCTGCACCCGCTGGATCGCCTGTACCTCCAAATGCACGTCCGTGTCTGATCGATTGTGACCCTCCCACCACAAACAGACAGGTCCTTTTTCCTTTTTTTCGTGAAATTGATCATTCACTCAGGCTAGATTATCAGACGTGAAACAATTCCTAACCAATCCGATCAAATTGTCCGTGCTACAGGAGGCGTTCCATGGACTGACGCGAAGCGCCGGCGTGGTGATTGGGCCAGCGCGCTCTACTCCGTTGTTATCGATTGTCGCAGCGCCACGAGCACTACCGCGACCGCCTCTCATTCCACGCGCCTGGTGAACGCGACAGCAAAAGCTTGGGCCAGACACTGCTAGAAAGGAGAGTTTTCAGCCAAAGAAATTGAATCTGAGATCCCTCCTGGTCCCCGTCTTGCGTCGATCACAGTACAGCATTAGTTTAGCATAACGGGCTTGACTCGTGGCGTGGATTTCCAGGGTATACTGGCGATCAACCGTCTGTACCGAATTCTCATCAAGCTTAGAGGCTCAACGGTCGACTATTTTCAGTTGCTTTTTTTATTTGATCTGCTCTATTTCCGATGGTGCCGCGATTCACATGACTAACAATAACATCCATTATGAGACTTCTATTTCTATCCAAGTGCCATGTCTTGAGTTTCGAGCTATGACCGTGTCTTGCAAGGACCCCATGACGAGCACCGATACAAACAGGGCGCGACCGTGTTTGTTTCAGTTTTCTGCCAAGGAAGACAGAAAGACAATCTTATTGTATGAAGAGAATCTGAATTAGATTGAAACTTCTAAGAACGCTAGGGGATACTCACAGACCGATGACTAGTAGACATAACAATCCACATGAGGTCATTTATTGGTTCTTAGTGGTTTGACTTAAATCCATGATACCACGATTCAACAACCGCCTACACATTATTGAGATATTCACGCCAACCCAGCTAATCTTCTGCTTATCTGTCCAGTTTCACTTTAGTGGAATTGGCAACCAATTAAGCGACATCAGTGAATTCCATAAACCACCCGTCCGCCTATTAGGTACTAGTCAAATAGATGAAGCCATGCGGAGACGCCAACTGACCGCCTTACTATGATCTCATGCCCACTTTTTCCCCTCCCCGTGATCCCCATGTTTCTTTATCCACATCTCCTGGGGACCTTCGTGACAAGATGACTTCTAAAATTGCTCAAAGTTTGAAGCAGCCGGCTCTGGACTTCCTGTCCTTTGTCAATGCGTCTCCTACCCGTAATCACATTACGTTCTATACTATTATAAGGTAGTCGATTGCTGACTTTGCTGTAGCGTTCCATGCCGTTCAGTCGGCAAAGGAACTCCTTGCCAAGGCTGGCTTCCAGGAGATCAAGGTATGCGATGGCTGCATTGTATCACGGAATTAACCGCTAATTCCCGGTGCAGGAGAAGGACTCTTGGGCGTCAACCTGCCGGCCTGGTGGAAAGTACTACTTGACCCGTAACCAGTCCACCATCATCGCTTTTGCTGTCGGCAAGAAATGGAAGGTATGGTTTCCGCCAATTGTCAATGATCTGACCTCTGTGCTAATCATATCAATTGATTAGCCGGGTAACCCCATTTCGATGATCGGTGCTCACACCGATTCCCCCGTCCTGAGAGTCAAGCCGGTCAGCAACAAGCGCGGGGAAGGATATGTCCAAGTCGGCGTGGAGACTTATGGAGGCGGCATCTGGCACACCTGTCCGTGCTACTGATTCACTTTGACTATATCATGCTAACTGTCTCTAGGGTTCGACCGTGATCTGGGTGTTGCAGGTCGGGCTATGGTCCGCAATGGCGACGGTTCAATTGTGCAGAAGTTGATCAAGATTGACCGACCCAGTAAGTACATTTGACCTTTGTACAACCGGCTTTTCTGACTAGGCATAGTTCTCCGCATTCCCACTCTGGCCATTCATCTGGACCGCCAGGAGACTTTTGCCTTCAACAAGGAAACCCAGCTGTTCCCCATCGCTGGTCTTGTTGCTGCTGAGCTGAACCGTACCGGTGCCTCCGAGGAGACTGACAAAGCGGCCAAGGAAGCCAACGAGGACAAGGGCGACTTGTCTCCTCTGAAGGCCATCACCGAGCGCCACCACCCTTACCTGGTTGAGCTTATTGCTGCCGAAGCCGGTGTCAAGCCCCTCGATGTCCTTGACTTTGAGATGATCTTGTTCGATACCCAGAAGTCGAACCTGGGTGGACTGCTGGAGGAGTTCATCTTTTCGCCTCGCCTGGACAACCTGAACAGCTCTTTCTGTGCCACCGTCGGCTTGATCGACTCTGTGGCTGACTCCTCAGCGTTGGACGAGGAACCCGCTATCCGTCTCATTGCACTCTTTGACCACGAGGAAATCGGAAGCCGCACTGCTCAGGGTGCCGACTCGAACATCCTCCCCTCCGTCATCCGTCGCTTGTCCGTGCTCCCGTCGACGGCCGGCGCTAGTGACGACATCGCCACTGCTTACGAGCAGACCTTGTCTACGTCTTTCCTACTGTCTGCTGATATGGCCCATGGAGTTCACCCGAATTACACGGCCAAGTATGAGAACGACCACCGGCCCCAAATCAACAAGGGCCCTGTTATCAAGATCAACGCCAACGCGCGCTATGCGACCAACTCGCCCGGTATCGTTCTTCTTCAGGAAGTCGCTCGCAAGGCTGGGGAAGATGTTGGCGAAAAGGTTCCCCTGCAGCTGTTTGTTGTCCGCAATGACTCCAGCTGCGGAAGCACCATTGGCCCAATGCTGTCCGCGGCGCTTGGCGCTCGGACATTGGATCTGGGTAACCCCCAGTTGAGCATGCACAGTATCCGTGAGACGGGAGGTACCCTCGATGTGGCACACTCGATCCGTCTGTTCACTGGATTCTTCAAGCACTACGCCAGTCTTTCCAAGACGATCTTTGTTGATTAGATGGATAAGTCTACGGGTGGGTGAAGGTTATACAAGAAGCATAAGAATACCTAAGATGCATCATTCTGGAATAATTCCTGAAAATAAGCAAACAACCTTTCCTCCATAGTAGATCGCCATAGTAAAAAGATTATCATTTGTGATAAGTTATAGTTTAACCCCGGATGTTGCCAGATGCAGCGCTCCGGGCCGAGAAAAGTCCGCAGCCACCTGATCCACATCATCGGCCATCATCGTTGCCGGTGACGCTCCACCTCCAACTCCCTCCGTCTCTCCACCTGAAACACCACCCTAACTACTCCATCTTCCCCCCATCACCTCGTCCCCCCCGGTCTGCACTGGCCCCCCTAGACCTTTCCCTCTCACTCCTCACCCCCCAACGCCATCCATGCCCCCATGACCCTCTATGACCACTCCGGACGCCTATCGAGATGCGGAATACATCGCTGACGTGTCCGGCATCATCGACCCTCATGGCGGCGCCAGCGCCAACTCCACCAGCCGCAGCGAGCGTCTGAGGAAGGTGCAGACGGCCGCGAAAGTCGCGTTCATTGACCGACTGCTCCGCGACCTAGACATCCTTATTTACTGTGAGCTTTCAGCGTTGTATTATATGGAGTGAGCAGAATCCACGCCCCCCGCCCCCGCAACTCCGCACGAGCGGAGGTGCCCCCATACATAAAGTATAAATCATCACACTAACAACACATATTTCAGCTGCTCGATAATCCTCTTTGCCCTCCGCGCAATAATTCAACTTATCTTCTTCACACCCAAAGCACCCCCCTTCGACCCTACGAGAAACCAACCCTTCGTCGGCGCTATACTGGGTAGTAACCTCTTCTGCATCATCTTTCATAAATTCTTCACTAGACCCGAAGCTAGCGAATCGACGCGCGGATACCTGCATGGCGGGATCTTGATTGACTTTATTGGACAGAAGGCGCCCATTCCGTTCGCTAGACTTCTTTTCCTGGATTGTCTCATTTTGTTTCTGGATCTGGTCATGTTGGGGTTGATCGTTGAGCGGGTAAAGACGGTGGAGGTTACTGCGAGTGCGCCGGTTGAGACCACGCCTGAGGGGGAGGAAGAGCGACAGGACCACGATCTGGAGGAGAGGGGGGTGCGAGGGAGTGGGCCTTCCACGAGATGCTCGTCGCGAACATTGGAGGGTGATGAAGATGTGGAGACAATTGAACTGGGCGAGATGGAGAGAACGCAGTTGCTGGCTGATCCGGACGAGGGAGGGAGGAATGCACAACACGCCCATCCTATGGATACGTTCGTGTCGGGCCAATCAACGATCATGAATGTGGGATTGGTTGACCTTGTCCGTGATCAGTGGCGATACAGCCCTGCGACAGCGCGGCGGACGACACCGTATGTGCCTTCTGACCAGACCGCGGCCTTTTTGAGAGAACGGTTCGGCATCCGAGTTGGCGCGGATGGGCGCATGGAGCGGATTGGGACGGATGCGTGATATAGTGTAATGTAATGAGTTAGATGAGTTGACATTTGTACATATGCCAATGCTTATACGATGGATACATGAACAACCATCTACTGATCGATTTACCCTAAAGACCTCAAATATCCTATAATGTAACCATACCATAACTTCATCACAAGTACCGATACAAACAAAAACACATAATCACAAAACAAAAAAGGGTATACATCCTCACGGAATCGCTTCACCCCCCTCCGCACCCGGCGGTCCCCTCCTATCCAAAATCTCATCCACAATACCCATATCAAGCGCCTCCTTCGCACCCATGAAATAGTCCCTCTCCATCAACTTCTCAATCTCATCCAACGTCATCTCCTTCTTTCCCGTCAAATGCCTCTTATAAATCTTATTCAACTGGCTCCGCACCCTGAGTATCTCCTTCGCATGGATGGCAATATCACTCGCTTGACCAAAGTAACCCCCGGACGGCTGATGCATCATGATCGAGCTATGCGGCAAGCAGAATCGCTTGCCCGGGTGTCCTCCACAAAGCAGCAACGAGCCCATCGAGGCGGCTTGGCCCACGCAGATCGTGCTCACGGGGGAGGCGATGTAGGTCATTGTGTCGTAGATGGCGAGACCGGCGGTTACGGACCCTCCGGGGGAGTTGATGTAGAGGTGGATGGGCTTCTGGGGGTTGTCGGCTTCGAGGAAGAGGAGTTGGGCGACGATGCTGGCGGACATGGTTTCGTCGACTTCGCCGTTTAGGCAGATGATTCGTTCCTGTACTTTGTTAGGATTGGATTGGGTGGAGGGGTGGGTGTATGTACCTTGAGGAGACGAGAGAAGATGTCGTCTGTGATGGGTGTGTACTTGGTTAGTTGGGGTCAAGTACTGTGGTCGCTGCAGTAAACGTACATGTGTGCCATCCTCCTCCCTAATTACCGTTAGTATACTCATACATCTATCAGAAATTAGAATGTGTCCACTCACCACAGTCTCAGTAACAAACGGCGTCGGCGTCCACCCCCGCGGAGACCGGGCACCTGATAGCGTCGGAACAGAGCTGGCAAAGCTGCGCGACAGCAGCGCCGGCTTGACAGTCTGGCGGCCAACGACGCGAGCTAATCGCTGAAGAGGACGTGTTGTGTTCATTATGAGCAGCAATATACTCCAATGGTGAACAGAGTTGATAGAGCAGGATCGGGAGAAGACTCTATGAAGAAGATGATGATGGTTGGAGATCTGGTCCGCCGGCGGAGCTCCAAGATCCCGCCGAAGCTTAGCGCGTCCGACAATGTCTCTCTCCGCCGCCGCCGCCTTTTTTCCCCGATTCCTGAAAACTATATTCCTTCTCCTCACCACCCACCACGCCATGGCGTGTCTCAACAGCCGGATCTCATACGCTTCCTGGCGTCTGAGGGTATTCCGGCAGCTTTTCCGGCCGAATGGCTCCTCTGAGGTGGGATATCGTGCTATATCAACCGCCAATGACACACGGGAACCTCTCCGTCCGACGGCCTCCTCCGCGGACAAGACATTGAAGTCTACCCCAACAGAAAATAAAGAAGCTGCTGCTGCTGCTTCTGGAGATGAGAAAGGATCAAAGCAACCACTACGTCCCTCCGAACTCCTCCCGCAATCCCCCCTCCTCACCAACCCCCGCCCCGGCCACGACAAGCTACACAAGAAGAAACGCCGCCCCGACCCCAAAGAATCCGACATCCACCTGAATCCCTGGGCGCAAGCCCTCGCCTCCCCCCTCCGAGCCTGCAAAGTAACCGGCGCGAGAGTCCCGCGCGCCTTCATGAGCGAATGGGGGTTTGTACAGCGTCCCGACGTCGAAGACAAGCTCTGGCTGCTTCCAGTGGGACTAATGAAGGACAAACTATATCCCTCTTCCACAACTCCTTCCCAAGAAGAAGGACATACGAAAGACGAAAACGGCAATCCCAACAACAAGAATAACGTCAAGAATAACGTCAAGAAGAACACAACCCGCCACCTAACCCTCCGCATCGTCGACCGCCTCCCCCTCCTCCGCACCCTAACCTCCACCTACTGGAGCACGAAAACAAACCGCAAGCGCGAACCCCTCGCCAAACTCCTCCCGCACCGATGGAAACACCCCCTGGGACCCGTGACAAGCTGGGAAGAATCGCAGCTCTCCCTACGAGAAGACACACCGACCTTCACGCTTAAAATGATGCGCCGGGACGTGGTCCAGAAACTCAAAGCGGCGTGCGACCCACCCGACACGCAGCCTGAAGCGAAGCGCCGAGTGTGGACGGTTCTGCCGGTTAGCAAGTACGGACGAGCTCACATAGCGCGGAGAACGTGGTCTATGGAGCCGTTTGAGCGGATGGAGTGTTGCGGGGTGTTGGTGAATAATCGCCGGAGGGGGAAGCCTGGGAGAGTCACGGGGCTGTGGCCGCGGATGCCGGAGATCGTGTGTATATCGAAGCAGAAGAAGGTGGCGCCGGTGTTTGATTTGACGGTGATGTTGGGGGAGGAGGAGTTGGCGGAGTTGAGGGAGTATTGTCCGGGGCTTTTTGGGAAGACGGCGGTGGTGTTGAGGCCGGATAATAAGGTGACGGTGGAAGCCATGTTGGCGCTGTGGAGGTTGAGAGGGTTTGTTAGGAGTGATGGGGTGTTGGAACCGCCCAGGATGGAGGTTAGGTTGAAGAGTAAGTGGAGGAGTAATTATCTTCTATAACATAACTTTACTCTGTATGTATGTATGTATGTATGTATGTACGTCTATCACAACTAACTATACCCTCAACCACACCACAAGCCCACCCATCATTCTACCGATCCTGATCAACAATCAACAAATCCGCCAACCGATCCAAATAAACCTTCGGCCTCACATCCCCCTCGACAAACTCCTCCTTACTACTAACCCCCGTCAACACCCCCAACGTGCCCCCAAGTCTGCCCTCAATCCCAAACCTAATATCAGTATTCGCCCGATCCCCCACCATACAAGCCCTACTGCGATCAAACCGAAACTTCCCCTCAATAGCATCCATCATGGCCTGATTCGGCTTGCCCAATGACGTCGGCTCCTTCCCTAACATCATAATCAACGGCGCGCTCATACTACCCGCACCCGGAAACAAGGTCCCGGAGTTCGGCAACGTCGAGTCGATATTCGTAGCCAGGAACACCGCGCCCCGGCGGACATAGTGGTACGCGAGAGCGAGCTTGAAGTAGTTGATGTGGAAGTCCAGACCGACAAGCACGACTCCGACCTCCGGGTCAAGCAGCGTGGAGGCGTCCCCGGATGCTATGTCCTTGTAGTCTTGCGGGGTGATTTCGCGCCGGTAGGCTGGGTCGGTGCCCCGATGAAGGGGACGTTCTCGGACGCGAGTTCTTGTTCGATGCCGGTTTCGCCGATTACGAAGACTTTGCGTTTGTTGGGGGGCAAGGAGAGGATGCGGGAGATGTAGATTGAGGCGCTGTAGGAGGAGGAGAAGATTTCTTCCTGTTTGTTTGTTGGGTATAGGGTTAGATGTGTAATGAGATGGTGGTGGTAGGTACGTACGGTGTTGCTGGGGATTCCTAGCGCTGTGAGCTTCTTGTTGTAGTCGGCGCGCGATTTGGTGCTGTTGTTGGTTACGAAGACGACTTGTTTGCCTGGATGCTTGTTAGTGTTCTGTCTCGGATAGTATTAACCTATGAAGGAGGTATACCCTTTCTCCGCAGCATCTCCAGAGTCTCGTTCGTGCCGGGGAAGAGGTGGTCGCCCGACCAAAGGACGCCTGCATGCGCATCATGTCAGTATGTATACATGGGCCAGTCGGGAGAGCGCGGAGGCGCATAGGTATGCGACGGACCATCACAGTCAAAGAGAAAGACCTGGTGGCATTGTCAGTATATCTATGCTTTGTATACTTCCAAATATACTATCTAATCATCAGGAAGGCATGGTGTGACTCACATCGAACTTGTCGAGGAATTCCTGGATGCCCGCAGCGTCGCCGGTCAAATAGCGGGGTGTATGCGTCGACGCGGGGTATTCCGAGGAGGTAGCGGAAGTTGCCATGTTGGCTGTCTATGGTATTCAGTCTATGTCGAAAGGAATAGTAAAAGGGACTGCTCCCGGTTCTAATAAGCAGATGCAAGGAATGGCCGAATTGCTTGCCAGAAAGTAGAATGACTCGAGCGGCGTACAGCAATCCGGGTCTCGGTGAGAACAGCGAGCGGGCCGCACGTGAGGGGCCGAGGGCGGATATCCCAGCCCTACGAATGAACTACAAAGTACATCAAAGTTGGTATGGAAGTGATGTGGATGCTTTTAGCTCGTTCATTATTATATCATACAGTCATAATTTTCAACTCCAGATGGAATGGAGCAGCACGTCTGCTGTTTCCCACGGCCTGGTAGCGGCCGCAACTGTAGTTCAGCTCACTGCAAATGTGGACGACGTCGCATATCCTCGCGGTCTTGTATCTCCTGATATCATCAGGTTGTATGGCTGGTCGCCAGCTCTTCCACATCCTATCGGAGGAGTCTCGGCGGAAAAGCGCTCAATTATGAAGTAGAGTAGCCCAGGGGCCTTTGAAGCCCCAACTTGATCTAAGCTCCTCCCAGGATGCCAGAGATCTTGAGAGCTATATCCAAGATAGACAGGTGCTCATCTGCACCATCAACCAGACGTCGATCCATATCCGAGAACGCCATAACGATCTTGTTCTTCTGGATATCAGGGATCGCATCGTTGAAAACCACCCGTCGATACAACTACCCAAAGTTAGCATCAATCAACTCCCACTGCGTCCAACAACGTACCTGCAAAAGAAGCTGCGTTGCACTCCACCCATCAGCAATGATGTCCGTAACCACCTTCGCAACAGCCTCATACGAAGATCCGATCTTCTTCGGCTGCATTGCCTGCACCAACGCATCCAATACGCCCTCCGGAACAACACCAGCAATCTCCTCAATCGTCCGAATAGTAATAACCTCCGACTCCTGATCCGTCATCTCCTCATCCTCATCCTCGTCCTTCTTCCCAGCCCGACCAGCCCCAACCAGCTTAGCCGCACTCTGCATATACGTAATCGCCCGACGCATATCACCCTCACTGCAAGCAATCAACTTATCAATAACCCCATCCTCCAACCTCAGATTTTCCACCTTGGCAATATGCTCCAATCTCTCTCCAGCCGCCGAATTATCCAAGGCCTTGAACCGAAACTTGCTGCATCGACTAGCAAGTGGCTCGATAATTCTTGTAACGTAGTTGCAAACCAAACAGAAACGGGTAATTCGACTATACTGCTCCATCGTACGACGCAACGCAGACTGCGCATCCTGCGTCATGCTGTCCGCTTCATCGAGAATAATAATCTTAAACGGCGGGCACGGGTATTGCGCCAAGTATTCCTCGCCCAACCCCGTGGAGTGTGTGAGTTGCGCACGGGCAAAGTTCTTGATCTTATCACGCACGATACCAATACCACGTTCGTCGGAGGCGTTCAGTTCGAGAATGCGCGAGCGGTAGAGGGATGGTCCGAAGAGGGATTTGGCGAGGGCGAGGATGGTGGATGTTTTTCCGGTACCTGGCGGTCCGTAGAAGAGCATATGGGGGAGCTGGATACTCGTTAGCAGGGTGTCGTTTCTGGCTGACAATGGGATCTATTTCGTACGTTGGAGGCTTGGAGTGTTCGTTGGAGGACTTTTGTTGTGTGATCTTGAGCGGCGACATCATCGAGGGTCTTGGGACGGCTTTTGTAGATGTCAGCTCGAGTGCTATATGTCTGGTCCAGTAGGTGGCATACTATTTCTCAACCCATGGTTGTTGCTTTGCTTGCTCTTCCTTGCTATCTGTGGGCTTCGGTTTCGAAGGGTTCGCTGCTGCTGCCGCAGCGCGGGCCTTGTTGTTGAAGAAGTTGGCAGCCATAGCTTCGAGAGTGTGTACCAGACTTCAGCACTGCGATTGATTGATCAATGGTATAGCGGAAGCTGCTGTCGGAGCTCTGGCACACGGGCGGAAAGCGTGTCGGGACGCGTCTCCACGTGATACGCGATGGCGCCAAGCCATTTATTGTTCGCTTGAGGCCGAGGCAGTGATCTACTATCTATAGAGTGATCAAGATTTACGTAGGCAATCGAGCTCGCTGTAATAAGCTAATGAGCAAGTACGCTTCTGCGCTTGACAGTCATCATCACACATTACTTTCTATCTATAGTTCGTCCTTCTGCTGTGGTACATCCGTCGCTTCAAACATCCTCTTCTTTGGATTCCGGGGCAACTCCGCCTGCCTTTGCCTTTCCTCTTCAGAGATGTCGTCAATGTTGGTCTCCTCTTGCTCCTCGCTTTCTTCCACCATTTTGCCGATCTCATCGATTAAGCGGTCCTCCTCTGCCTCATCTGCAACCGGAACTTGATCCCATACCGCTTCGCCCTCAGCGCTTTGAACGTTCGGCTCCACCTTCTGCTCAACTACCGGGGTCTCTTGCGGCACATACTCGAGCATTGTACTAGGTTCAGAAGACTGAACAGCCTTACTAGTAATCCCAACGACGCCCAAAATAGCAAATGTAAACCTCGCGAACAGCCTGATGGGCAGCCAGACAAGCCACCACAAGGGACCGTATAATATCCGCCTGAAGACAAGCCAAGTAATGGTGCCCACCAATATGTAGAAAGCTGTCTCAAGGTACCACGTATCCGACTTTTGCGAGCGGAGCAGAGACCCGATGAGGTTGCGAGACGATGAAATTAGAGAATCGAGATCTGTATAGGATTCTGACAACGAGGAAAGCGCAGCAGTCGATTGTTCTAACCCAACATTGTTAGCCATTACCACGACAAGCCTTTATGATAAACCAGCACAAACCTAACGTTTCCTGCGCAAACTGACTCCGCGACAGCTCCGCCTGCATCAGCTGATGCGTCCGTCTCAGCGCAGCCGTAACATCATTTGAAGCATTTTTAACAATATCATCCTGCGTCAACTTCTCACTCGACTGCTTCTTCCTCTCCGCACTTTGGGATCTCGTGAATAGTAACTCTCGCTCTTTCCGTCGAGCAACTTCAGCGTTCCGTTTCGCTTGTAACTGTGCGTTCCGGAAGTCTCCTCTCGTTCTGTCATAGACATAGCACACGTATTAGTATATCATCCATCAAGAACAGACACAGAACAATAATTCACTCCACCTACCTCTTTAGATCGTCCGCCAGTCGGTCCGCCAAAGCAATAACCCGTTCCCTCTCCGACTCCTTCTCATTATCCACACCCTTGCGCCGCGTATCCGCTGCAGCCTCCAGAGCCTCGACCTCAACCTTCAGCAACTCCAGTTGCTCCTCCGCTTCTTTCAAGCGAGTATGGATTTCCGTTCCCAATTCCAATCGAGGCTGATCTCCCTGTCCAACCGCAGTCGTAAAGCCCTTTAACCGAGAAACCAGGGGCTGTATATGAGACAGAGCTATGGAGAGCTCTTTCAAGCGAGCTTGTAGATCGGTGATGCTGGCCATTTTGCGTGTGCGATGATGTAGTAGAAGTAAGAGTAGATATCACAGGAGAAATACAATAATTATACAGAAAAGCGCCTCGCTACAGCATCCACAAGAGCCCAAACCCCAAAAAAATCAAGACACCGAAGAAGAAAAGGCAGGTGAAATTCAAGAGGGGGAAAAAGGCGGAGATGGCCAATGTGTCCGCAACTTACTTTACAGCGTCATCGCGCCCGTTCCTGAGGCCGCCGCCGCCGCCGCCGATCTACCTCCCGTACCACAGCAGATGTTTGCATGTCAGACAAACACCCAGCGACCGACCGACCGCGCTGCGCATCCCGGAGAGCGGACGGATTTGAAGATAGTTGAAGTTATCCGTGAAGGGTGATTATTTTCTCCGCTCGATTCCCTAGAAATCATACACCACACCAAGCAATTACCTCAAACACATCGTCAAGCTCAATTGCCTTGACTCATACAACACATACCACCTTTCTACATCTCCCAACACCAACAAGGTACGTCTCCCAAACCCCATCAAAAACCATATAAACTAACAATTCAAGGAAAAAAAGACCCTCCAAATCGACAACAAAACCACCGCCAAAATGACCATCCCTCTGTCAACAATCTCCACCTTCCGCACAACTTTCAACCCTTTCCTTCGCTCCGCCCGCCCCTGCAGACTCATCCTCTCTCTCCTCCGCAATCCCACGACCACGCCGGCCTCCAGCCCCGGCCACATCGACATCAAGGTCACTCAGCTGCCGCGGTCGTCGACGCAAGAGCCCGAGTTGACGATAGGGTTCAAGAATGGCAAGGAGTTGAAGATTGAGGTTGGAAAGCGCCAGATGAAGATTGGGGATGTGGTTGAGGAGATTGCTCGTGTTGGGAGAGCTATTGAGCGTGAGGAGGCGCTGAAGTCTTAGGGGGGGGGTTTTTTTTTTTGTTTTCGATGTTTGTTCTATGAAGTTTGCATGGATTGGGTGGTGTGCTCGCATCGGCATGAATGGGAGAGGTTTTATCGTCGTGGCGCGGAGAGTTCCCTTGTCTGTCTGGTCTATCCTGTTTACTCGGGATTGGATGAGAGGCTGCGCACTATGACTGGGGCTTTCAGGACCGAAGGGGTGATCATGTCGGTCTGTTTGTACTTTGTACTATCATGTTCTGTATGTGTATGTGTATATATTAGCCATTGAGTGATACTCCATTTCTTATAGTGCTGGTTTTAGATGCTGTTTTGGTAGTAGATTTGAAGAGCCAAATAGCGCTTACATGTTAACCGAATACGTCACCAGATTTGTCTGACTATATTTACGATAATCTACGATGAAGAGAACAATATTGCACTTCTGTGAAATTTCCTCTTGGGAATGTGGTATTGTGGTATTTAAATTTTGTTATATAGGTACATTTAGACAGCGGCACCGGAGATGAAGAACCACTTGTCAACGCTGCCGTCAATGGGGGCAGGGGGGAGGTTCTCGCCCTTGGGGATGGCAGCGAGCTGAGCAGCGTCGGCACGCTCGGCACCCTCGACGGTGGTGGTAGCACTAAATGCAATTAGTATAATATCTTCCTAAGTCAGGACTCAAGGATACTTACACGCTGATCTCACCACGAGGAGACTTGCCGGAGATGAGCTTCTCCCAGGCGTCAGCGCACTCGCGGATGACATCGAGAGCGTACCTATGGGTTGAACTGTTAGCCTGGGTACATAACATAAGGCACCGTCAGCACGTACTTCTTGTTCTTGCACTCGCCGGAGAAAGCGAACTGGTTCTCGGGCTTTCCGTCGGGGATCTTGTAGATACGGAACCACTCGTTGGTGGCGCGGAGGAGGCCAGGAAGGTGGCGCTCAACATCCTCAACGTCGTTGAGCTTAGGGGCCAGGGGGTCGTTGACGTCGATGACGATGACCTTCCAGTCGGTCTCCTCCTCGTCGAGAAGAGCCATCACACCGAGGACCTTAACCTGCTTGACCTGACCGGGGTAGCCGACGAGCTCACCGATCTCGCAAACGTCGAGCGGGTCGTTGTCACCCTTGGCCTTGGTCTCGGGGTGGACGGTGTTGGGGTCTTCCCAGGTCTATGTAAAAGGTCAGTGCGGGGTGGTACAAATTTTGACGTGGCGTTCTTTTACATACCTGGGGGAAGGCACCGTAGTTCCAGAGGTAACCCTTGTGGGGGAAGCAGTTGCGGACGTAGCGGAGCTTGCCCTTCTTCACATCCTGCTTGATGGGGTTGAGGAACTCCTCCTTGGAGATCTGGGTCGCAAAATCAGTATACCGATGTCAAGCTACAGCGTAGCCCCCCACTTGCAGGGGGGGGGGGTTGTTGTGTGTATTTGTGGCGTCCGTACCTCCTGCTTGGCGTTGGTCCAGCGGGGGATCTCAACGACCATGTTGAGGATGGTCTGCTGCTCGTTGGCATAGAGGGGAATGTCGTGGAAGGGAGAGACGGGCTGGCCATCCTTCTCAATGTAAACACGGTGCTCCAGGGTGTTGGCCTGGCCGATCTTGCGGACGGTGTAGGACATGGTGGGCGATTGCGGCGGGGCAGCGGAGGTGGAAAAGTGTTTGGATAAAAGGGCAGCACGAGATGAAGCGAACGAAACCGAACGATCAACTCGAGAGGAGGAAGAGGGAGACAGAGCTGTAGCAGAAAGAGAAGAAGAGGAAGAAAGAGGAGGGGAGGGAGAGGAAGAGAGAGAGGGAGGAGGGGGGGCTTGCTTGGTGGGGGGAGCCAGCGTTGCGGATGTGCGAAGGACGGGCGAACAGCCAGTACGCGCGAGGATCGGACAGGCGGTGGGTGGCCGGCTCAATGGATTTGAATTCAATGCGCGGCCTCCAATTTGGACTCCCTTAGATACCCTACGGACCCCCGGGAACATTGAAAATGGCTTTGAGACTATGCCCGTGTTGAATTGGTTCAATTGACAACCGGACAGAGTGGGAATTCGTGCTCGTTGTCCACGGCGAGGTATAAAAAGGGATGGGAATCGATGGAACTGCCACGGTCGGGAAGGAAAATCGGTCGGGAAAAAAGGACCCAGCCTCGGGTTCTACTATTCCTTTTTCTTCTTTTTCCTCATGTAATAATTCTGGACTACTATCTGTTCAGCCCGTCCCTAAGTGTGTCTTCAGTAGGAAGTATCTGATGGCTATAGCGAAGGGGAAGCTATTCACACCCCTTCTCCAAGTCATACATGACCAGGCAATATACGTACTCTTCCCAACTCTAGTTCCAACTAGTTATCAACCTGCTCCCACCCTCCATACCTGGCTGGATGCCCACCAACTCTGAGACTTTCGCCGCAGAATGACTGGTCCTGGATGGGTCTCCACCGCTGATGGCGTTCCACAGGCCTGGCTTGTGCTGTCCCTGAATGGTCTGACTGGTGGGATATTGCGACATTCGTGGTCCCAAGAATCCCCAGTAGCCAACCGGAGACCTTGCGATGGACTGACTGGTACTGTAGCCAAAGTTGATGACTGAGGTTAAGTTGTACAATTTATACTCTCCAGACTGTAGATCACCTTCCACTACACACGTACAGAGTGTATGCAGTATAGTCTATCAAGGCAGTTGAATCTGTCAAATCTCTCACTGTCATCGACACTCGGCATATCTCTGCGAGCTTGAATACCTGTCATGTTCACGGCTTGGCAGGTACCCGGACGGAGAGAAGACATGCGAAGTAACAATCCATTGTAACCTCACCAGAACCGATCAGGCAAATCGTCATGTGATCAGAAGAGACAGGAACAACCAGAGCCATGGATATATCTAGAGCTCAGTCTACACTACCAGGGGCCACAATGAGGTTGTGGTTACTTCCTAAAGGGGTAATATTGCAATTATCTCCACTGCAAAGGCTCGATCAAACCATTTCGATATAAGTCACATAATATCGACCTATAGCGTATGGAGTTTACCATGGCGTAATTGGCATTTTATTTGTATCTAATATAATATATCTCATCAGAAGCTGGTAGTGAGCCTCGTAAGCCTTGAATAAGGCGCACTTCCAGCCATCGCCTCTACACTCCGCTCCCATCTGTTCCCCGTAGTGCTCTAGTAAAGATCACATGACTTGGCAGGGGAAGAAAAAAAGTTATCGGGTATCGCCACGTGACCCGGCATTTTTCGTCTCCGCCTCCACCGGCTTTGATCCATCAGCGATCTGGGATGCGACTCGATCCATAAAATCACTCTACTACACTCCTACGGGCTCATACCGCTCACACGGCTCGTTCATCTCCCACACTACACTATCCTTACTTCCGTCAACCCGATAATGCTATGCTAAGATTCCTCCGCACCGCAATGGCTTCTCTCACCACTCCTCCCCGCGTCCCCATCCCCGCCAACGGGGTCGACTACCGTGGCAAAGTAGTCCTGGCCCCCATGGTGCGCTCCGGCGAACTGCCCTCCCGCCTCATCGCCCTCAAGTACGGCGCTGATCTCGTTTGGGGCCCCGAAACCATCGACCGGGCCATGGCAGGCGCCGTCCGCCGCGTGAACCCCCGCAACGGCACCATCGAATTCACCCGCATGCCCTCCAATGGCGGCCGCACCGAAAAGGCAGGCCAAGAATCCGTGATTTACCGTCTCGACCCCGTCCGCGAAAAGGGCAAGCTCATCTATCAAATCGGCACTGCCACGCCTGAAATCGCCGTCGAAGCAGCCAAACTCGTCGCGGGCGATGTCGCCGGTATTGATGTGAACTCGGGATGTCCGAAGCCCTTCAGCACGAGCGGTGGTATGGGTGCGGCGCTTCTCAAGACACCGGATAAATTGGTTGCGATCCTGGAAGCCCTGGTGAAGGAGGTCGGGACGCCGTTCCAGATCGGTATTTCGGTCAAGATCCGCATCTTGAAAGATCCGGAGGAGACAAGGGCTTTGGTGTCGCGGCTCGTGAAGACAGGCATTACAGGCTTGACGGTGCATTGTCGGACGCCGCCCATGAGACCCCGTGAACGCGCTATTCGTGATCAGGTGCGCATGATTGCCGACATCTGTCATGAGGCTGGTGTCGCATGCGTTATCAACGGTGATGTAACCTCCAAAGACGAAGGCCACGCCTTGATGAAAGAGTTCGGCGTCGACGGCGCCATGATCGCCACATCCGCAGAAGCAAACCCATCCTGCTTCCGTACCGAAGCTGAGGGCGGCCTTCTCCCTTGGAAGGAGGTAGTCCACGAATACATCAAGTTCTGTCTCGAGTCCGAGAACCGCTTCGGCAACTCCAAATATCTCCTCAACATCCTCGTCCCCGGCAAGCTCCAGGAAGGCAAGAACGCTAAGGCAGCCAGATCCTACGCCGACACATGCCATGCCCTCGGCTTCGAGGACCTCCTTCCCCTCGCCATGCACGTGGACGACATCCTCAACCTCACCGACAAGTCAGTTACCACCAAAGACCTCCAGCCCGAACACATCCGCACCAAGGCTGTCCAGAACGCCATGGAGAACAACGAATCCGCACGGGCTGCTGGCGGTGCCTCTCGCGTCAAGTCTACCTCTCCCGCAGTCAGCGCAGGCGGACCCATTCGCACCAACTCCATCCCAGCTCCTACGAAGACCAAGGCTGAGGCGGAGACCCAGGCTGATGTCTCTGTTCCGGTTCCTGATGCTGCGCCCCAAAAGCAGGAGTTGACAGCTTAAGTCAACCTGATGCCTCTGCATCCCTTGCTTCCTTGTCTTGCCTTTGCTTTCCCTGTTTTTCTTTTGGTTTCCAAGCTACTATCGCATTATCTGGTGTTGTATATCGGTTCCCCCATTTGCTGCATTTTAATTAGATTCCCACGGTGTGTTGTTAATAGAGGCTCTCGTGTTCTAGGGGTTATACATACATAGTACTACACGAATATATACGATACGAATGAAAATTACTACTTAGTCATTGTCTAGTAGCTGCCCAGCCTAATTAGTAGTCCGCATAATATATGCTCGGATACAATACACACTAAAACTAAACAGTACCCCAGAATAAAGCACAATACACCCGATCCTTCGATGAATCAATCAATCGATATATTACTAGTATCAACGCCCACCTATATATGTAGTATGTAGTAGTATGCGTATCGAAGCCAACCACCGAGACACAGGAAGAAGAGTAAAAGACACAAAAGAACCCCAACTCCTTTTCTATTATCGAACAGTAGAAGAAAACATGAGAAACCAAGACCCAATAGAGAAGAAAACCCACTTCCTCAGCCCATAAAACCGAAATGTTCGGTGAAAGTAAACTACTAGCAAAACAACATCTCCGGCATCTGTTCCGCGTCGTGTAGGTATGTGTGTGTGTGTGTGTGTGTGTGTGTGTGTGTGTGTGTGTGTGTGTGTGTGTGTGTGTGTGTGTGTAAGCACTGCCACTCTCTGTGGTGATGCTGTAATGTAAGGGTGTGTATGTGTTAAATAGGTAGGTAGGTGGAAAAGACCGCTGGGAAACACAAGATAACGGTCACATGCGAGCAAGCATGGGTTTATCAATTGCTGGTGTATCGTGTATTAGACGGAGGGATGGAGAACGAAAAGTTGTAGGTTGGATGGAACAAGACAGAAAACGAAATGAAACAAGATTGCGCCGGTACATGTTTTAAGCTACCATATAGCATATAGTAGCAAGAGTACAAAATAATGTGTCACGTTTATGCGTCATCGGATTTATCGTGCTGCATGTCCGCAAGAACCATATCCTCCACCACTTTCATGCCTGCATCTTCGGCCTTCTTAGACTCGGCGCTTTCTTCACCGGCCACGGCTTGGTCGAGCGCAAGCTTGGTCTGTCCGAGAGCGTAGATTTGCTCTTCAATGGTTCCCTTTGTCACAAGGCGAATGACTTCCACTTCACGGGTTTGGCCAACACGGTGGGCGCGGTTCTCGGCCTGGACGTCCTCCTGAGGGTTGAAACTGGAGTCGAAGATGATGACTTTGTTGGCGCAGGCCAAGTTAATGCCTGCACCACCAGCTTTGGTGGAAAGGAGGAAGACGGGTATTTCGGTGCGCTCGTGGAACGCGTCCAGGATGGACTGGCGGTCTTCGACGTTTGTCCTGCCGTCCAGTCGGACGAAGCCGATGTGCTGGTTTTCGAGGACGTGTTCGAGGATATCCATGACTAGTGTGAACTGAGAGAAAACCAAAGCACGGTCGCCGTTCTCCTTGAACCGCTTCAGAAGGTCGCAAAGTTTGTCTACTTTGCCGGAATCCATCCATTCGTTGTTCTTCAGAGCGAACCTGCCCAGAGAGTGAGGGTGATCCACACACATGGTGTGGCACTCGAAGTCGTTGTATGCTTGGAGTTCCTCGTAGATGATATCCGGGTTTGATAGAGACCATTGCTCCTCCTTGAGACACGCCTTGGCCATGCGGCTCAGAGTGGAGTTATCATAGTGGCGCCTGTATAGCAGGGGATGGATGGCGGCTTGTCGGAGCTTCATTAGGATGTTGGCAGACTTGTTGCCGGTCTTCTTTCCAGCGGCTCGGTCAGCCAACAGCTTACGGACCTCCTCTTTCTCGTGCTCATAGATTTCGCGTTGCGCGAGGTTCATCTCGCAATACTCAACATGGGAGATCTTTGCAGGCAAGTCAATGACTTGGTGCTTCTTACGTCGCAGGACGAAAGGCTTCAGCATGGATTTTGCGCGTTCAATCCGTTGCGCGGAAAGGAGAGCCGAATGCGATTCATCCACGGTCTTTGCTTTGTTCGCAAAGATGTACTGAAGCTCCTCCTTGCGTTCCTGGAACACCTTCGGAAGGATGAAGCCCAGCAACGAGGCCAACTCCTGCAGGTTGTTCTGCAACGGCGTACCTGTCAAAAGAAGTCTGAAACGGGCAGGGATCCTGATAAGCTTCTCGTAGAGCACCGATGTGCTACTCTTCAGCATGTGTCCCTCATCAAAGACGCAGACACAGAAGTCCATATTGCGGAGGAAGTGGGCATCCACCTTGCCCTTGGCGATCGTGTAAGTGGTGATGATAACATTGATACTATCTCGGTTGTCTTCAATCGTTTCTCGGATGACTGCCCGCTCTGCCTGACCAGCGTAGTAAGGCATGACAGAGAGCGTGGGACAGAACTTCGAGAACTCTCGAAGCCAATTTTCGATCGTAGACGAGGGCACAACAACGAGATGAGGACCCTTGATTCCCTTCTCGAACAAGTGCGCCAAGAAGGCAATGACCTGGCAGGTCTTTCCAAGACCCATGTCGTCGGCCAGGATGCAACTCAACTGGTTCTCAAACAGGAGAGACAGCCAATTGATGCCCACGATCTGGTAATCCTTCATCTTCAAATCATCGCGCATGATCCCGGGCTGAGAGATGAAACGGCCTTTGCGCGGTCCAGGCGCGGGACCGTCACTATCCTCATCCGAGCGCTGGCTAGCGGGGGTTCCTATCCCGGAATCATGAGACTGAGAGTGAGCATCTCTGGGATTGATGGATACCAGCTCCAGTTCCCCCTCTTTCTTTCCGAAGATGTCCACACCCCACCTTTTCATCTCCGCCGCGACTGGCTTGCCGAGCGCTTCACATTTTGCAACCAAAGAATCCACCGCCTCGTACCCAACCCACATATCAATGCACTTGTCGACAATCTTGTCGCCGATCGGCTTAGGCGTTTTACGGCCCCGGCCGCCCTTGGGCTTCGTCTCTTCCTTCGCCGGGGGAGGAACAGCACGGGCACGGTCTAGCGATGAGAATGGTCGGAAGGATATGACGTGCTTCGCAACGTCTTCAGTGATTGCGGCGATGTCGGCAAGGTCCAGGACACTGCATTTGTTGAAGAAGTTCAAGACTCTTGTCTCCACTTGACCATCCCCTGCTGATTCCTCCACGCCGGAATCGGAATCCTCGTCTGATATTATCATAGCCTCAGGGGACTCGGAGCGTTGAGGAGATGCAGGCTTTCGCCCTTGGACTAGCCGGCCAGTCTTCTTGGGCGGCGTCTCAGCACGAGGCACAGAACGAACCGGACTAGGGGAAGACGCCCGAGACTTGGGCCCTCTCATTAAGCGCCTGCGCGGTTTCGCGTCCTCTTCCGCTGGTTGTGACGGTTGCGATTGCTGCTTCTGGGCCGACAATGTCCTCTGCATGTTCATGGCAGACCACTTGTCTTGAATAGTTCCGCGCGCCTTAATCTGCTGCTTCGCGGGCGCAACAGGGGAGGCCCGCTTGCTCGCAATCAGCTCGTCCTCGGAAGATTCAGCCTTCTCCGTATCAGCCAAGTGCTCCAGGGCAGCCTCGTAGTTCCCACGTTTTGAGAGAAGCGCCTGCATGCATGCATGCACAGACTTCTGCGGCATGACCTTCAACATCCTCTCCACCTTAACTCTAACTTGATAGTCATCTATGTCCTGCAGCGAAGCGATGTTCGTACCCACAGGCTGGGCACGCGAGGGGCCATCCTGTCGAACCTTCTTCACGGCCGTGCCTCTGGGAGCGGGGTCCATTTGAGCTGCCGGGCGCTTCGCACTAGAAGGATTGAAGACTGCGGATGTGGTGATCTGCTTGAACCGATCCATCGGAGACTCCGCGACCTTTTCAGGGCTGCGCGACGATTTGGCGAACAAAGAGGGTTTAATATCTATGCTTCTCGACGCTCGGTCGTCATCATCAGACGAGCCGCCGCGATAGGTCGGGCCGTCATCTTCGAGGTCTATTATGGGCGCACGCTTAGCCGGACCGACAGGAGGGCGAAAGCTGGTGCCAGCCGGGGCCATGGCACTGGAAAGACGACCGCCGTTCGGAGTAGGATGAGAGGGGGAGGAATTCGGACCTGGAGGAGAGGATGCGGCGACCTGAACGAAGGAATTGTTCTTTCCGGAGTAGGGTACGTCCAACACTTGCGTAGGCTGAGTGTAGCGCTGGGTGGCAGGGGTCAAGGATTGAGTTGCGAGTGGCTGGAGATGGCTGACAGGCACGGTGGCAACCGTCTCATATTCTGCTGCATCATCCTTGGTTGGGGTACTGTGAACGACTTTCTTGTCGCTCACGGGCGTATCGGGGACGGTGTCTTCCATGGTCGGTGACTCAAGATTATCAAAGGGAGAAAGGCAGACGAGAGGATGGCGTCATGCCCCGGGGCAAGAGCCAAAGGGAGCACCGAATTGGGGGGGGGAACTTGAAAGGAAGATGTCAAGATCGATCGGGGATCCTCTCGAGGCGAAACGATAAATCGACCGCCTGGGATTTTCTCCGCAAAACGCGCCCGGGACGCGCTGGGGTCACGTGGTCTGGCGCTTCAATTAAAGCCGAGGATGGCAGTTGGACGCCAACCCCCTCTTGATCGGGGGAACAGAGCTCCCTCTTTATATGATTCACCGGTACAAGGCTGGTCTCTTCACTAAGGCGATCCTCTTTCCACCGTCTTTGCCTTTTCTTTTGTCCCTAAAAACGCAGCCAGATGTCCCCTCTTATAAATGGACCAATCAGAGGCCGGCATGGCTTGAACTCCAGAATGAAATCATCCGCTGTATAAAACAATCCATGTCTCTACTTATTTCAAATCCCATCCAGACGAACAGTGTACTCGAGAGAATACTATATACTCTTTCAATAGGATAGGAGAAGCTGTACTTGTCATCACCAATTATATCCTGATCCCTTTTTGTCGATCATCCTCCGGCTTTCACGCATTAGTCCCCGGAAAATCAACACCCAACATCAAACCTGTCAACACCACAACCAACTACCATCATCAACATGGCCACTCGTCGCTCCGCAGAGAAGTCTCCTTCTCCCAAGGATGTGGTCGCATCTTCGGGCTCTCCAAAGCCCTCTGACTCAGATGTGACCCCTGCCGTTCCCACGTAGGTGCATCTCATTCGTCTCACCAACGAACACTAGGCCACATGGCGGCTATCCTGAACTACCGGTTCAGCCCAACGAACGCATACACCTTATCAATAAACATTACGCACATACCCCCCCTTTCCTAATTCTAACTAACACATCACCTTCAGAAATGTGATCATGAAACTTCTCGGATTTTCCTTCGCCATGGTCGTCATTCCTATCGGGATGTACTTTGTTACGGTGGACTTTGGAGGTGAGCATCCCAAATACACCACACTTACTAACTATCTTCATGTCGAATAACACTTTGGAACAGCAAGCCCCACAGTCGGCGGTATTGTGGCCGCCATCATGGCTAACGTAGTTCTCGTCGCATACATCTATGTTGCGTGGAAGGATGATCAGGCGGAGAGGGAAGCTGACGCCAAGTATAAGGAGAAAAAGGCACAGTAAATGGTACAGCCATTCTGTCTTGTTGTCTTTGTTGTTTTCCTTTCATTTTATTCCTGGCTTTGGGGGCCCTGTATTGCAGAGATGGCGTTCATGGATCGCTCTGTTTTCGCATGCTAGGTATGTACTTGTCGTATCGTTTGTCTTGAAAGCTATGTCGGGATAGTATGTATGTAATGGTTTAGGGAAATACTCTGAGTGTTATGATACCTTCCAGGTTACTGGTTGTGTGATTGGTCACGGTTTCCTCAAGGCATACTACTATGCCAACAATAAGGCAGATAACACACAGCCTGAGTGGATGCCTCCTATCTGATTTCAACATTAAGATGAGCCATCCTGGCGAGTAATATGTTCAATTCAGATTACATATCTGCGCCTTGAGATGCACGACATCAACAGCAGATCCGCAGCAAGCATTTCATTATATAATGCAAAGTATGAACAGAAAGGAAGCCCAGAAAACCCATAATATGCAATCATGCAACCACTTAATTCGGTCTCCGCTTCACGAACTCAGCCAAATCCGCCTTTGTCGCAACGCCCAGTACGAACTTGCGCGAAACATCCGTAACCACAGCGAAATCCTGCTTAGCCCTCTTCTCTCCGTTAGGACCGGTTTCACTCTCGAAGAACTGCTCCAGCTCTTCCAGCGGCGTCTCCATCGTGATGACCTGGTATGTGCCCTTCTTGCGGTTGAATCGCTGCATGGCGGCAGAGACGGGGTCGTTTTCCTTGACAGTGCCTTCCTTGAGGAGCTCCTTTAGTCGGGGGATGCTCAGGTATCCGACCAGAGAGCGTTTCGTCGACGAGGTCACGGTCAAGTGTGTGTAGTCACGTTCGTAAGCGGCCATCAGGGCGGTGGAGATTAGGTCGTCGGGGGAAACGGATAGGGCTGGGTTGGGGTCCAGGTCCTCTACTGTCGCCTAGTATGCCGGTGGTATATTAGTTATTTTGTTTCTGTTACCTCTTGCGGAACATCACTGGTAAGAAGAGGGCGGACTCACCCCGCGGTATTTGTTTGCCCATGCGGACTGGGCGATGGGTTGCTCTGCATTTTGTGCGAGTTGTTGCTGGGTCAGCGCCTCGCTGGCGTTCATATAGGAGGCCATGTTCTCTGGGTTGGTGTGTTGGGGTAGTGTTGGTGAGGCTGGTGGTAGTGGTAGTGTTGGTGATCAACTTATCCCGCAGTGACTCGATGAGGGGCACGGGAGGGAAGGTTCCGAGAGGACGGTCAATTGGGGACCCTTGAAGTTGTCGAGATAGCTTTTGAGGGTTGCGCTCAGTAGTTTAAACACTAAATTTTTGTGGAAAGCAAGTGTTTCAAAGAATTAGAGAGCCGGATACTGAGTTACACCCAAAAAGCATCAAGCACAGGTTGAGGTTGCTCCAATCAGATTAAATTTCATCGCTTCAGATCAACCAGTTGACGGGATCCCCGAAAGCGGTTAGTGCCATCACGCGACGTCAGCGGCACCATCACCAACTGTCAGATACCACTCAGAAGGTTCCTTCGCTTCCTCTCTCTGGAAATCCCTTTTTTGTTGGATTCAGGCTGTCTTCTGAATTCTGCGTCGATTCCTTCAATCGAAGAATACGAGACTAGGTGTGGACCTCCGTTCTATACATCGTCATCCGTCCGACTATACTACCGACATAGTGTTGTAAGTGGACCCGCTTGTATAGATAAGGAACCATCGCGGTGCAGTATCGCCATCATACTTTATCGCAACCTGTATAGAATCGCTTTAACGCAGATTATAACAAGTATAGGTAGAAGCGCCCATCATGTTTCCTTCTGAAGGGGATATCGCTCGCGCCTTCGCCTCCCAAAGCCCTCTGGGCCAGTCTCAGCAGACCCGACAGCCGGAAGCTGCGGGCTTGAAGAGACGCCAGCCGTTCCCCGCCTGGAACGTTGTCGAGGACATCGAAAAGAAGGCCGATGCTATCGCTAAGGAAGCGAGCCGAGAGTTCGAAGTTGCGAGTCAGAAAGCTCAAGCTAAAACCGGCAAGATCGAGCCATGGACTCCTAAGTACTATGCTGCTTGCACGGTTGGAGGAATGCTTGCTTGCGTAAGTAGATGTTCCATTCTGCTAATGAGCGCTGCATAGTGGCCTATGAATACTAAATTTCTTGGCTGGTCCTAGGGTCTCACCCACACCGCTGTGACGCCTCTGGATTTGATCAAATGCCGCCGTCAGGTCGATCCTCTGCTGTACAAGAGTAATGCAGAGGCATTCCGTACAATTCGCGGTGCAGAGGGTCTCCGCGGAGTTTTCACCGGTTGGGGTCCCACTTTCTTTGGATACAGTGTAAGTCAAGATTGGATCGCATGCGTTGCGCCCTCTAATTGAGTACAAGGCCCAAGGAGCGTTCAAATATGGTGGTTATGAATTCTTCAAGAAGTTTTACAGCGACCTTGTCGGGGCTGAGAACGCAGCACGGTGGAAGACTTCTCTGTATTTGACCGCCAGTGCGTCGGCGGAGCTTATCGCTGATGTCGCCCTGTGTCCGTTCGAGGCCGTCAAGGTGCGCATGCAGACGACTATCCCACCTGATATTCGATCAACATTTACTGGTATCTCTAGCGTGGTTAATAAGGAAGGTGTGGCCGGGTAAGTGCTGCTAATGCGAGCAGTCGATCCCTAGTAGCTGACTGCCGCAGCCTGTACAAGGGTCTCTACCCTCTCTGGGGTCGACAGATCCCTTACACCATGATGAAGTTTGCGTCTTTCGAAACGATTGTCGAGATGATCTATAACTCCCTGCCGGGTCAAAAGTCTGACTACAACAAGGGTGCGCAGACCGCCGTTGCCTTCACCGGTGGTTACCTGGCTGGTATCCTTTGCGCCGTCGTGTCGCACCCAGCAGATGTCATGGTCAGTAAGTTGAATGCGAACCGTCAGGCCGGAGAGGCATTTGGAGCAGCGATGAGCCGGATCTACAAGGACATTGGCTTTGGAGGTCTCTGGAACGGTCTTCCCGTCCGTATCGTCATGATCGGCACCTTGGTAAGTGCATCGGTATCTGTTTCTCAGATCATGACTGACTTGTTATCTCCTCTAGACCGGACTGCAGTGGATGATGTATGTGTTACTTCAGATCTCCAGTATGCCCCTCTCGATAGACAGCGGCTGACGTTTTACAGTTACGATTCGTTCAAGATCTTCATGGGTCTTCCCACGACTGGCGGCGGCCCTCCTGCAGAGAAGAAGTAATATGGAAATCACTGTCCCGCCGAGAACTTAGATCCTTGTCCAACAAAAAGGGGTCGGATACTCTGTAGAATGTAGATTACAGTGGCCGTAGTATCGAGGCGGGGTGTGGGGTTGTACCGTACCTGATTTCGTGCAGCTTTCTTCCAATTTAATTGAGTGGGTAATTTACTTACTAGTTATCTTTGTGCAATGGTGAACCACTTTTGTCTTTTCATGAACCACATTCAATTGAACCCTGAGCCGAGGCCGGTGATAAAAGCAGCTGAACTGATAACCCTTAACTGGTAGAGATAACATGAAGCTACTCATTTCTTAGTAACAATTGGCGGGCCCCAAAATCGTTAGTCACGCCTCGGACCAATCCGGACAAGCATCTTATCAGCGCGACGACGTCATCGGACGCCGTCCCGCTCGTTCCCTTCTTTTGGTTCCTTCGATAACAATCATATCATCTAGATTTATCCCGATAATGATAATTCACTGAATTAGCTACTAGACTAGAACTTCCGGCAAATTTAACTTTGACTGCCAGGGCGCACCCTCTGGCTTGGCGCGCTGTGGCAGTGATTGCGCCCAAAAGAAGCAGCGCTAAGGTAGTCACGCTACACCCTACTAACCCCTGTGGTACATAATATATCTATACGAACCCATCCCCGGGAATCGCCACTTTGCGCTCTTTCTCTTTTCCCACTTTACTATCTGACTAGACTTGGTACACACTCACACACGTTCGTCGCAGACTCTTGGTTACAGCGTTCTTATCATCGCATTGAATCACTACATCAATTCAATAGACAACACCACTTGAAGAAAATCTACTACTACTCACCCTAACTACTGCATCATGGGCGAACACGAACCTATTGTGTCGCACGGCCGGGGAGGTATGTACACTACAATAAATCCAATGCAAACAACAAATCTCTAACATTCACTCCCCAAACAAAACAGGCCAAGGAAACATTGGCGCCGACTCCACCGAGTACGCACTACACCCATTCACTTAATCCCCAAAACACCCCACCGCCACAAAACCCCAATACTAATATACATGATATGAAGATACGTCGACGGCGGCATAGTCCGCGAAGGAGTCTACGGTGACCAAGGCGACGGCGCCTACTCAGCCGGCGTAAGCTATCCCCACCCATACATCAATCCATCCTACCTGTCTCACAACCAAACAACCAATATACTAAGTAACTAACATTATGATATGGATGTAAAGAGAGGCGGCGCCGGCAACATCGGCTCCCCGCACGTGCGCCCGACATCCAAGATCCCACACGACGCGGAGATAGTTCCCGAGTTGGCGATTCGGCAGTCTGTTGATGGGGATTATCATACTGGGGTATGTTTATATCCCTTTCATTATTACTCTATCGATTTTATGCAGGGAATGAATGCTAATGAGTGGTGATGGTGGTGCGATAGCGCGGCGGCCAAGGTAACGTGCACCTCGACGAAGAACATAGGAAGGAAAAGGAGGAGAAGAAGCATAAGGGGCCTGCACATGAGGGGTTGGCTGATAAGTTGAAGCATAAGTTGTTTGGGAGGAAGTAGATCATCTTTTTCTTCTGCCACTCTTGGTAGATGGTTGGTTGGTTGTTGATGAGATGGGAGGAGATGAGGGTGATGGGGTGGGGAAGGGTGTTCTATTGTTATTGTTGTTGCGCTTGATTTGAGATTCCCTGTTGCTTGTTTTGTTTCATGCTGCTGATTGCTAGAAGTAATACATCTTTCTTTGGTTTGGTTCTTCTATGATGTGGGTCTTTTTTTCTTTTCTTTCCTTTTGTCTCAATGGGGCTGGCTTTTCCATTTTACTGGAAGGTGTACTGACTGACTAGTACGATTTGATATACATGGGCCATTACTGAGTATCTATTCAATATCGGACAGCAAGTAGGAAGGTATTCATCACCCTGATCCAGTCACACTACCCTACCATTACTCACAACTTCACCCGTATCAATCAACATCATACTGGCTAGTATCTCATGCACTGTCATGGCAGAGAAATAAAAGGTAAGGAGGAACAAGGGAAAAAAGGCATCCATGTATCATGGTCTCGTCATGCGCATGCAAAGATGAAAGAGTATAATAAAGTTGCAATCGAATCCAAATTTGACACAGTCCGTCCCGAAATCCCAGTTGCTGTGCTTGAACATGACTCTTGAACGCCGCGGAGGTAGTACACCCAGACAAATTCGGATCAGAAAACACGCATCGAATAGTAAGAGTAAGGTAAGAAAATGTGAGGAGCCGGCTCACAGACGACTAGTTCTTGCTGAAACGACGCTTGAACCAGCCCTTTTTCTTCGAGTCGTTGCTCATTTCAGAGTCATTCGTAGCCTTGCGGAGATGGCGCCGGTTGGCTGTGGCAGCGACGGCGGCACCGCCGCCGACAGGGCCACCGGCGTTAGGGTCAGCCGCTGGTGGTTTGCTGCCAAAGTTGATCCGTCCCCCAGCGCCAGCTTGTCCGTTCAGATTCGGCCCGGCACCAAATCCTTGAAACCCATAGTTTTCGGCCATCTGCTGCTGCTGTTGTTGCTGCTGTTGGAACTGATCGATAGAGCTATTCACAGAGCTGGGGTCGGTGGAGTTGCCGTAAGCGTCGGTGTTGCTGCCAGAGCCCGAGCCAGACGCTGCGGTCATGTTGTCATATGATTTGTGATAGCCGTGTTGTGAATATCCACTTTGGTCGGTGTTCATCCGTGCATGGTGGCGTGGTCGCGGTCGGCCGCCGCCCTGATTGTAGGGGTAATAGTTGTCGGACTGGCCGTTACCATTCTCGACATAGCTGTCCGGTCGCGAATAGGCCCCGCGACCATTGTGATGGCCGCCCTGGTCGTAGTGACCCCGGTGCGAATGGCCGTTTTGAGCTATACCAATCCTTCAATTAGCGAGACGTTCTCTCTCGAATGTTACGATAGACATTGCGACTGTATCCCAAGACGCAATACTTGTGGGATTGAGAAATACCTCCAAAGTAGCTTCCCCGCCGACTATGGTCTGGCCCCGGAGTTGCAGGAGTCGATTCTGTAATGCGTCGTTAATCAACCGCCGGGTCGAGCAAACCGGAGTAAGGGGTGACTCACCTGTCCTTACATACGAAGCAGGTCTACTGCTGTATGTCCCATAAATTGCCGCCTCAAAAGATCGGATGGTCTCAAGCGGACGTTCAAAGCGCGGGCGCGTGGGGTTAGAGAGATCGGGATCAGCTGTGAGAGAAGAGGAGAGCAATCAGCGAGATGTCACCCAGGATATTTGTCCAAACAGGGAAGTATGGTATACGAACTGATAATATTTCCATACTGATCTTTATGCTGCATGGTCCGTAACGAACCCAGCGTCGACTGCTCGAGAGCAACCAAATCTGGGGAAACGAGTCAGTTTGTATGCTTGTAGAAAGTAAATGTTGCAAACTGGAGGCAGCATAATGAGAATGGAAGAATTGGGCTGGTTTGTTATGGCAGGCCGAAATCCAGGAGTGCAACAGGCAGAGAGATAAGGGGGGAGGGTTCCGGATACGTACTAGGTTGCGCTTCGCTCATAGCAACCATGGGATCGGCTTTGGAATGTAGTTGGCGGCGATGTTTCTCGTCTGAGGATTCCGATATCTGGGGCCTTTTGCTGGAATTGCTGGACCGTTGCGACCGATCCGACTTTGCACCGAAACTGAAGCCACGAGATTGCCTGCCAGGAGGCACGGCCGGCTGGGAGGTCGCCATTTTATTTATCACCCCGTCGACCTTAGCGCCTGATAACCAACAGCTGGAGCAGGTTTTCGCAGGACGCTGTCTAAGCTATGGCGCCCGTTGTGGAGCGCAAGCACGATCCGGTGTGGGAACCGCCAAGGAATGTATGATGATCGCGCGCGATGATTCTCGGGCTTTTTGGAGCGTGGTTTCAGAACGCAGCCAGGAGGCAGCCAACGAAACTAAGCAGCGCAGGCAACGTGGGGGGCTGCTTTTTTGATGGATCCACGAGCGGATATTCACTCGGATGTCTGATGTCTGTCCCAAGATTCTGGGGAAAGTCTAAAGCAACCGAAAAGTGTGAAAATGTCGCCAAAAGTTGGAAGTAGTATCAACTCCGCAATTTGTCTCTACACACAACGATCCACGCCGTTTTAAAAGAATAATCAAAGTGACACCGAAGGTGGGGAAGTGTGGCAGGCTTGAAGCACGGCTGTATGTAGTAGTGTATCGTCCGATCAAATTGTCCGACCAGAGCGTCCGTAGGTTAAGCGATAGTGACTGCAAGAAGGTGGTCCATCCGCAGTGCGCTCAAAGTGATCGACAGTAAGGAAGATGCGATAGCCTCAAGCTAGAGATGCCAAGACAGTAGGTTAGTAGGGAAGAATGTAGGTACTATGTAGGAAAGATGAAGATGGAGATTGGAAAGTAGTAGGAAGCGAGCGAGCAAGCAGGCAAGCAAGAAAGCACCACTCCAGTCGACCGTGCAGATGTGCAGATGGAAGAGGAGAAAGTACAAACGAGCGTGTGAAAAAGTAAAGCAGGTGGCAGTCGGCAACCAACAAGTACTGAACTACTACTAGAGAGAATCGGGGAGGGCCATTGAGGCCTTTTGACTTGTACGGGCCCGGTGGTATTGACGACAGGCGCCACGCAATGAAGAGGGGGACGCTTGTTCGAACCGATGGATGGGCGATTGCAAGTCGTCCTATCAGCTCGGGTTGGACGATGGCGTTATAGTCAAGAGCCACTCGGCCAGAAGAATCTAGACGATCACCGGATGCCTGGAAACTTTCCCTGATGTTTGCCCGTTCATTGTCCGGAGATCCTCTTCCCATGGAACTTTCCTCTTTTTTCTCTTTCAAAACTTTTCATCCTCCCGGTTCTCCCCTGGAAGTCAATTCATTCTCAAGAATCAAATGACAAAAACGCATTGCATTGAAATTGAATTCGATAAGACATCTTCATCTTCACTTCTCCATCTGTCATACCCAGCATTTCCCCACCAAGTTCAAGGCAGCGGGAAAAGTAAATCTAGTACCAGTTCGACTGGAAATAGAATTACCCTCGTTACCGTATCTTGGCTGGTGAACACAAAAAGGAATAAAAAGAACCAAATGCATAAAAATACCGATAGTGTTACGCAGCTTTCCCCTCTTCTCATTGCCTGCCGGCCAATCACTCGTTGTGGGATGGCCCAGCCACCCAGCGAACTCTTTCTGGTTGGCTTCCATTCCATGGACCATCTGTCACCGTCTCAGGCACCATACCCGAAAGGAAAAGGAAACATAGTAACTGAAGAACAGAAAATAGGAAAAAAAAAAAAAAAAAGTAAGCTAATGATTTTGGTACTAAAGAAAGCTTGGAATTTGTTGTGTGTGTGATGACTGCGATGACTTGTCGACTAGGATGCGCTGTCGCAAATCCCATGTCACCAGCCATCTCTTCCCGTCTGATCGTCCTGCTTGCACAATCGGAAGAAATCAAGCAAACTTCAGCCCATCGCACAGATCGGCTGCCGTCGACATCATCCAAGCCCAAAAAATGGGCCAGGCAGCCCAGGCAAGCCACTCCGCAGTTCTGATACTTTTTACGCTATCTTGACCTGTCTTTTCACTTCCGGGTGGATTATCTCGGCCGTTGATTTCCTATTTTTACTCGGAATACACCAAAATGGTTTAGTTGGTGGTAAGACTGGCCGGTACGGCCGGATACGAGAATACGACTTTGAATCTCACCCACGGAGACGGTGGCATATCACTACGTACTCTTAAAATCTTTATCCAAATTCTCTCTAGTTGCACCAGGGAAGCGCACCTTCTGCTATCCGTGGCCTTCCAATTGGCCCACCAGCACCGCAGAATGAAACCTGGAATATGTCTGCCTGTCTCAATTGCCCCATCCCTCTACTGAGCGGCGGCGTTACATGTCTGACTATGGCGGTCGTTCCAGTCCAATCCCATCCATCCAGTCCGCCAGACTGCCTCCCACACTGAGACAACTAACCGCCCTTTTCAGGTTGGCAGTCGCTCTTGGCTCTGCACACTTGGCAGGCTCATACTTAGGCCTGCAGACTTACAGGAATTAAAAATAGCCCATGCATCCCCGAAATTAAGAAGATCAATGCATACGCGCTTGAATGTTTCTGGAATTATTTAATCGACTTAGAGTCGCACACGTTGCGATCAAGCAAGGTACCTCCAGCAAGGAACAATACGCGAAGGAGGATCTTGGCTCGAACTCGCGCAATTGCAAGCAACCTGTAAGCCAACCTCTTAGTAACCTACAATCTACTCCATACTGTGTAAGTATTCTATCATTCCGGCCGAGGCGATCTGTCGATCCCTATCAGTTCTTGTAAGTGGGTCATTGGGGGCGGGGATGGCGCCTACTTTAATTATTGTTAATTCGGGATCGTGACAGAATCTCCATGCAAGGAGTTTACCCTTCCAGAACTTCCCTCATTCAGCCTTATTGACCGCGCTGCGGAGATAGCTCGTGCAGTTAAGTGCTAAGCTTCTGATATCATATTCAAGGGCCCAGAGGCATACTGTGACGTCCTTCATTAGTTGTTGAAATACCCCTAATTTGACAGAACCCAACTGTGACCCGGATATATATCGTGGGGTGGGTGCATTCCAGAACGAGTCAAAATAACTTCAATGGTTTGATCAGACCAATTACGACTACAAGCTGGGTCCTGAGAATGCTATCGGCATACTGACATGCTAATAATCAAAGTACAATGGACATCTTTGCTAGAGATCGTTCATGTCTTTGCATGGATGCCAGTCATCCCAGCCAGCATTAGCGTTATCTGATCAATCAATATGAGACCGCTGTTTCACCATTACTTTTGACTGCACACAATGCATTCTGTGACATTTCCCAGTTTGAGCGCAGTTCCAGGCTAGACTCTTTCAAGCTCAGCCAAGCCATATGCGGTTTTGATTCATGAATGCGGAATTTATACAGATCATAATGTCCCCTCGTCATCAGCATATGAAACTTGACCTACCCTTTAACCACTTACCACAATCATCAGTAGCGGTCACAGGGGCTGCCATAGTCCTACTCAACTTTGAATTTAGCATCAAATGCTCCTATTTATATCTGATTCTGTAACACGTGGGAAATAGTATTTTAGTTCACCTAGAGACCTGCAGCTGTCCTACGCAAGATATCATCCCCCCCAAAAAACATGTCCACGGATCGTTCCCCTTATAGCAGTTCCAACTCTACACTAGCATTCTTAAGCTACTATTATATTAGTATATATTGCTCTAAGACTATGCCCTCGCAGTTCATTGCATGTTAGCATGAATCCCTACTAGCACATCCGGTTCCAAACCCATACCGCCCAGCTTTCCATTCAGAATATATATAACCACTAGGACTAGTACTCGCACTTTAGTGGCACTAAACCCCAACCCACCCCTCCCATCGATACCATCCATAGTGCATTAAGGCTTATAAAAATATCAAACGTAAAATAGCTAGGACTGAGAAACCGAACAGTCAGATTTCAGTTTATCAACAGCAGCCCCAGCTACTACTGAAGACTATTGGCGAAAGCAGCCCGACATTCAAAAACATTGACAGTTGGCTACCAGCAGATACTCATTGATATATCTATTCATTCTCAGAGGACAAACCGGTGTATTCATGGCTATATTCTTAGTATGCCTGATGAGTGTGATTTGAAAATTTGTCTTATATCTCTCTATGTGATATAATAATACATTTTCCCAATTGAAGCTAGCGCTCCATATACATAATGCCTACTACCAGTAGCAGCATAGATAATGTCTACATATACTATCGATCAACGATGAGAAAAATGCAATGTTTGATAAAGTTGATGACAATACGAGAGCTCGCTCTGGCTATGGCGTAGCTGACTGCGGTTTAATGTCTCCGTTCGATTACAAGTGATGTTACTATGTAGTTTGGAGAGTACCTTACATATCTGGACTTAGTATATGCACAGAACTCCATGTGACAGCTAGCTTAAAATTGATAGTACCATGGGAAGAAGTGAAAAGCATGCATTGCCACATTGAAGAAACAATATAGATTGACGCATAGCACTCCGTATCGGTCATCACTATCGATCACGGGTGGGGTCTACGATGACAGGTGTGGGTATTCATGCTCCGGAGATCTGATGCTTATTACGTACGGTTGTTGGCAGTTGGCTATTTGACGAGCAGATGTCCAACGGTGCAGAGCTAGCGCTAGATGAATTAATATGGCGGGGAAGATTTCGAAATCAAATCAATATGCCGATAATTGGGGATAGCCAGGGTTTGCTGTCGCAGTTGTCGCTTTGGGTTTGATATCGCTTGTCGACTTGAAGACACAACTCCATAAGAATTGGCCACCGGACTACCATTCACATCGCTCACACTATTCCCCAGAGAAAAGCAATTGTACCGATATGTTGAAATGGTATGGATTGTGGTTTATGAGCATCAGATACACGGGGAGCCATGTTGTCGGCCCAAAAGGCACAGCATGCTTGGCCGGTTTGAATATAGGATATAAAAAAACCAGGGATATCAAGCTCGTCCGTTGCCTTTAGGGGAAAAAAGGGCTGACAATAACCATGCTGAAAAAAAAGAAGATAAGAGTTCTTTTATTTTAATTCGTAGGGCTGACCGGCCCTGCCTCTCCCACGAACATTATCAACCCGCCAACTCCATCTCAACATTCGGCTCATTCCGTCGACTCCTTGCCCGACCGTCTGCGCGTAGAATCCGGAGTTTCCAACTAACGTAACAAAAGGGGCGTCATTTAGATGTTGGAGGGGTACAGCATAACACGGACGGTAGCACCGAAGGTCTTGGGGGGGAGGTTGTGGCGGAACTGAGCACGGACAACACCGGAGTTACCTGTTCATGAGGGAAGTGTTGTTAGTTTTCCGAACCTTCTCCGTTCCAGCAATCACCGATAACATATAGATATATATATTGCCGTGGTAATCGTCGGCGCAATGGAGCTGTGCATCACATACCGTGGGGACGGGTAACCTTGCCCCAGATGACCCGGATGTTGGAGCCCCGGACCTCACGCTTGGCCCGGTAGACGAAAGCAACCTTCTTGCCCAGGTAGAAGCTGTAAAAAAAATCCCGTCTTAGCTGTGTGTTCTGATATTTCGATCCCGGACCCATTCGCTACTCACTTTGCGGCCTCAGTGCTCTCAACACCGTCGATCTTGATCAGACTAGATAACCCATGTGTCAGATTCCCTTGTTCCTCTATATCGATATCGGTGCGGATCGCAAGTACCTGGTGTTGGGGTTGACGGTACGCTTGGAGCGCTGGTAGCTCACGTGGCGACCCCTGTAGAAAGAATTCGTATTAACCGGTCTGTTCTCGTTGCATTCCATCGCTTGGCCCGTATCTCTGATGTTCCGACATGGATCTTGATATTTTTGATATTCATATCCGGAATGTGCGCGAATTCGACGGCGGACGGTTTGTGGTGAACTTACTTGACATAGACTATAATTCGCAAAGAATATTCAGTTAGCATTTCATTCAGCATTTCGCCCAATATGCGCCCGCATATCCCCATCTATCCTTCTCCATCCCCATATTCCAACCATCGCGCACACATATCTGATATCCGGAAAATGATGGCACTCACGTCTGTGACCTTGTTCCGAAGGCATTCTGACGGCGTTTCTCTGAGCAGCAGCGGGCAACGCAAAAAGTCGAAGGAAGGGAGGTATGACCCGCAAAAGTCGTCCGGGTTGTCGTGGTTGTCGTCGCTTCGATAGGGTAACGGGACAACGCACAAGGCTCACAAATTGCGAGGTGTGTTCGGTGCGGCTCGCCCTAACCCCAAACGGGACGCTTAGCGAGCAGGACCACCCCAGGGCAAGCCGAAGTCCCGTGATGGGGAAGAGTTGCAGACCGCCTACGGGACACTAAACCGTCTTGGGATCTTCATCGGATAAATAGCTTCTCCATGCATCCGAGATAGATCATCATCGATTGCAGACCTTTGGGGCTCCTCCATCCCAACCCACCCCACCTGGCCAATTTTGCCGTCCGGGCTACTGTAGTCCGAAGACTCCTGGCAACCCGCCGGTCCCCTCTGCAGCAGCGGAGAGAGCTTTTGGCTAGAGCGCCCCAAGCTGACAAAACAGCTTGCGGATTCTTTTCCACCCATGACGGCAACTGCCCCATCACCCTTGATCTTGATAAGGGATTGGCCTCCTATCGCCGGGGTGGCGGCCTGTTGCAGGAGCTCCCCGTTTAATGGACAAGGAGTTTATCTTGTGACTTTCGAGTATGCGTGAAGTAGCTGCATGACAGCATGGCGCTTAAACTACCTCTTACAGGGTAGTGCGACAGAGTCGTACGGGTGTAAGACTGGATGTATATAACGGGGGAGGATGACTCCTCCAGAAGCGATCAGACCGGGATACATATTTGGAAATCAAGCGTCCCCTCCAGCCCCACCAGGAAGTCGGCAACGAACCTGACATGATGTTTCTCTCCTGAGGGGGGGACCCCCATAGAGCACGCAATACCATCAATGCCTCTTTTTTCTTTTCAAGAAAGAAAGAGGGGTAAAATATTGATGGGTGTGGTTGTAAGGGAAATGGTTACGACAGTAATGTGCCATCGATACGAGGGTTCTGGTGTCGTGGGAATAAGCAACAATAGGCAGTGCATGCTGAGAACAATACTCCGTAGATACTCCAGCCCCCCCCCCGTTTCGGGATCGCACCCGTTAACTCCGGAGTCGACTGGGCCGAAAGTTCGGTTTGATACATGGTCGCTGCGCTTACTTCACGGGAAAATAGAATCCGTATCGTCCTTCCAGATGACAAATTGGCCGATCCAACCCCACGAAGCTGGTCACCGGAGACGCGGATTCAGGAGTCTTTCCACTAGACTGGTGTGATTGTTCTGGCGCGATCGCTGCTATTCATCCTGTGGAATAGTCCGAAATCGCTTCCATTATTTTGAGATCTTGTCTGGGTCACACCCTGGAAATCTGCGCAACGGTTCTCTTGCTTCACCTATTGTAGTTGAAAGTGGATTAGTGTTAAGTTGATTGACGCTGCATTACTTACGGAGCAAACCTTGGAAAGGTGATCTAAATTCTAATAGATGGGTGCTATGACCGGAATGCATGGAACTATCGTTATCACAAAGAAGCCAGGTCCTGAGCTGACTGACCTACCTGCATGAATGGGCTGGGGGCTGCTCCACAATTTGCCAGTAAATTTGAGGTGCGCGTGCCCCGCGCATATACTAATGTAGTACAGCGTCAGACCGCAAGAAACTCGGCACCTTTACATTTGCGGCTTTCCCTTTGTCTACAATTCAAGAAGAATGAAAATGTCAGATCAGGGTCGGAGGGTTAATATTACTGGGATAAGCTGACGCGGGGGGTGGTTCCGCATGCAACAGTAAGGTGTACCTTAAGATGGGCATCATCCGTTCCATGTGTGGTTCTCAGTGGAGCTGGGAGGAGATTTACAGCGGACCTGGCTCGGATAAATCAGTCCGTCTAAAAGAGAAGGGGCTGTTAGTCTAAACGATGATGTTTCTGAGGGACAGATAGAGTAAGTCGAGTGGGGGATGCTTCATCGTAAGTATTGATTTAAAGATATCGAGATATGCAAGTGGTAGATAGTACCATCGCGTTACCTAGCGATGATATAAGAGACGGATTGCCACAACGGCTTCGGGGGAGAGAAAAGAGAGAGAGAGAGAGCAGTATGAGTGGGAACGGAGAACCTGACAATTAGGGGAAGAATGGATGCTAGGGATAAAAAAGGAAGCATTTCCCGGAGTAATCATACCAAGGAAATACTGAAGGAGTTAATTATCTACTACTCCGTGGCAGGCGAGTAAGTAGTGTCTGAGTGATGTAAAATAACCCCGAATAATAGAATTGGATAACAACTTACCTACTCACCACTAACTCACGGGGTCCCGCGGCAGTAATCGACGTAGTGGAAGAACCCAAGCCGGGCTTCCCAGTAACAAAGTAGTAACAAAGCTGCCCCACCCGGGCTCACTCACTTTTGCCCACCCTGCAGCAGAGCAGCTCCTCTCTCCTCGACGAGAGGCCCTCCTCCGGTCTTAAAAAGTACTTGCTCCGCCGGAACTGTTGGGATTTTTCCAACAAACCTCTCTGTCCTTGCTGTCTCCCTGTATCCTCTTTATTTCCTCTCCTCCTTCTTCCACCGATCTCTCACATTCCCTTCCCATCTCGTGGTTGTTCACACATCAATAAAATATGGCCAGCACAATAGCACGTACTGAGGAACGCCAGAATGCTGGGTGAGTTTTGCGGTCTCCCTCTCTGACATCACACCCCTCCTCCCTCCCACTCCCGTCCCTCCTGCCCGCCGCCCAGACGTGAGGATTCACCACCTACACCACCTACTTCTCTCCATAACAAGCCGGTCGCCCAACATTCACTGGCAGGCTTCCCGCTTTCCGTTGTTCTTCAATTCGTCACCAGGATTACTCCTTTGGTCTTGACGATAGGAATTTCCTTCTGACTCACCACCAACCTCACTGCCCCTCCCGGCTGTAGCGAACTGCGGGCACCGACCTGCATTATCGATCTACACACGATTCCCTGTGGCACTATAATCGTCAAGCTATAGTCTAGCTAACATGAATGTTTTACGTAGCACCATGGAACTCAAAGATGACACTGTCATCATAGTACTGGGTGCCTCCGGAGATCTTGCAAAGAAGAAGACCGTCAGTGATGACCCCCTGATTCATGTCGACCGCATAGGAAGCTAACTTCTTACAGTTCCCGGCACTTTTCGGCCTTGTATGTCCACTTACAGATCCAATTGCAGTTTGACTCACACCAGTATGGTTACTGATTGCGCTTCCAGTATCGCAACAAGTTCCTCCCCAAGGGTATCAAGATCGTCGGATATGCCCGGACAAACATGGACCATGAGGAGTACCTGAGGCGTGTGCGCTCATACATCAAGACACCCACCAAGGAAATCGAAGAGCAACTGGACAGCTTCTGCCAGCTCTGCACCTACATTTCCGGTCAATACGACAAGGATGACTCGTTCATCAACCTCAACAAGCACCTCGAGGAGATTGAGAAGGGCCAGAAGGAGCAGAACAGAATCTACTACATGGCCCTCCCCCCTAGCGTTTTCACCACCGTTTCCGACCAACTCAAGCGCAACTGCTACCCCAAGAACGGCGTTGCTCGTATCATCGTAAGTCGATCCTGGGCTGATATCACTCTGCAATTGGCCATTGTTCTTACTCGCTTGTTTTCCTATTTCACAGGTAGAGAAGCCTTTCGGCAAGGACCTTCAGAGCTCGCGCGATCTCCAAAAGGCTCTGGAGCCTAACTGGAAGGAAGAGGAGATCTTCCGTATCGACCACTACCTGGGTAAGGAGATGGTCAAGAACATCCTTATCATGCGCTTCGGAAACGAATTCTTCAACGCCACCTGGAACCGCCACCACATCGATAACGTTCAGGTACGACCTTGCGCTATCCAATTGACTTGCTGAATAATGGCTAAATTGTCGCCTTTATGATTAGATCACATTCAAGGAGCCCTTCGGTACTGAGGGACGTGGTGGTTACTTCGATGAGTTTGGCATCATCCGTGATGTCATGCAGAACCGTACGTTCCAGTCCTCCATAGACATTCTCGACAAGATACTGATTCAAATCTTCTTTAGACCTTCTCCAGGTGTTGACGCTGCTCGCTATGGAGCGCCCCATTTCCTTCTCTGCCGAGGACATCCGTGACGAGAAGGTACAGTGTGCGATTGGCTATCAGTTGAGCGAGGTTACTAATACTTAACCAGGTTCGTGTCCTGCGTGCGATGGACGCCATTGAGCCCAAGAACGTCATCATTGGCCAGTACGGAAAGTCTCTTGATGGCAGCAAGCCCGCCTACAAGGAGGATGAGACCGTTCCCCAGGATTCCCGCTGCCCCACATTCTGCGCTATGGTCGCCTACATCAAGAACGAGAGGTGGGACGGTGTTCCCTTCATCATGAAGGCTGGCAAGGGTATGTACCTCTTTCCAAGCGATCTTAGCAACGGCGGGTATACTAACTATTCGCAGCCTTGAACGAGCAGAAGACCGAGATCCGCATCCAGTTCCGTGATGTTACCTCCGGAATCTTCAAGGACATCCCCCGTAACGAACTCGTTATCCGCGTCCAGCCTAACGAGTCCGTGTACATCAAGATGAACTCCAAGCTGCCTGGCCTGTCTATGCAGACGGTTGTGACTGAGCTCGACCTCACCTACCGCCGCCGCTTCTCCGACCTCAAGATCCCCGAGGCCTACGAGTCTCTGATCCTGGATGCTCTGAAGGGCGACCACTCCAACTTCGTCCGTGACGATGAGCTGGATGCCAGCTGGAGGATCTTCACCCCTCTCTTGCACTACCTGGATGACAACAAGGAGATCATCCCCATGGAATACCCCTACGGTTCGTGCACATCTTGAAATCTCATAAAACCGCTTACATGCTGACGAACGGCGTGCGCAGGCTCCCGCGGACCCGCTGTCCTTGATGACTTCACCGCGTCCTTCGGCTACAAGTTCAGCGATGCTGCTGGCTACCAGTGGCCCTTGACTTCCACCCCCAACCGCCTGTAGATAAGGGCGGTCGGCGTGTTACGATGGATGAAGATGAAAGAAAAAAAAAACAAAAGAAAGTGCCAAAAAAGGCTAAAAAAAAGATGTTAATGCGATTGATTTTCGGTCGAAAATCATGGTATGACGGGGCATCTGGGATGATATGACAGAAATGAAGCACTCGGGACTATTTATCGGTCGGCTGGGCAATGACTGGAGTTATCTATTCGCAACCCCTTTTTAGAAACGAATGCAGAGAACGTAACGAACCACCCCCGGTCGGTTGGGACCGCCGCTGTCTTCACCGGAAGCTGGAAGTAGTCGCGTGACAGTAGCAAGACGGTACCTCCCAGTATTATTGACCCTTGCCTGGTGCCTCAGTCCCTTGTGTGCCTCGTAGAATTAGGTTAGAAAGGTTAGAAAGGACAGTAACACCCATAGACTTCCCCAGTTTCAGATTTGTTTTAATCCCCCGACCTTGCTTTAGGTTGTTCACACCACCCGCTATTAATAAACACAAGTACCGTCGCGGTGGTGGGTCTCAGCGTGGCCGGTGCCGATAAGACGAGGTACCTGACGGGCCGGGGGCCCGCATGCGTACGCTTTTGGTGGGCTCAGCCCGGCCTCGCCTGTCGTCTGTCTGCCCATCCCTCCTCTTTTCTTCCCATCCCTTCTTCTGACCGGTCGTGATTCCCTTCTGCTTCGCTTCGAACGTTATTTGTCGCTCTCCCTGGTCGCGAAAACCTATATTAACTCCAGTATCGCCCTTATTCCCAACGACATCGGACCTTTGGCGGATCGCGGACCCTGTTCCATCCTCGCAGCTATTTTTATCCCCAACGAACCGTGCGACGACTGCCTACGACCCATCACGCATTTGCCTCGTCCTTCTGCGCCGGATCTCACAATTTAGCTTCCGTACCGTTCCAGCATCGAATCTGCTCCATCCGAGGATCGATTAGCTACACTTGCACGTGTTTTGGCCTGATCGCAGGCGCAAATTCGAGGCGAATCCCCGCGGTTCATGGAAAGCATACAAGAATTGTGAAAAGGGCCAAGTGCATGCGGGCATTCGAACACTAAGAATGCCACAAGCTGCAAGATGGGTGGGCACACCCTCTATCAAGGGACGAAGGGAGTGGGTGCGCATGGTGCTGTTGACCTTTAGTTTGTTGGGCTTACAGTATGTATTCTTCCCCTCATTCTCATTCCCCCGACAATGTTTTTTTTTTCGGCCCCTCTCAGTCGGAAGACAATCACCATTACGAATGCGCATAAAAGACTGACTTGCTTCTTGTCGACAGGTTCACCTGGGGCATTGAAATGACTTGTATGCGCGTTGCTGGCTCTTGACCACTTGTTCAGTGTTTCTGACTTGCGATGCAGATTGCACCCCGTACCTGCTCCAACTGGGCCTCACCAAATCCAAGACCTCGCTTGTCTGGATCGCCGGCCCTCTTTCTGGCTTGATCATCCAGCCACTCATTGGTGTCATTGCTGACCGATCTCGATCCAAATGGGGGCGACGCAGGCCTTTCATGATCGTCGGCTCGTTCGTCGTCGCAACGTGCCTGCTTGTTCTTGGCTGGACTACTGAGATCGTTAATACGTTTGTTAAGGATGCGGAAAAGGTACTTGATACCATGTGAATGGCCTTCTTGGCATCCTTCGCACTCAGGAGCTAACTGAAATCGTCTTTTACCCCAGGCCAGAAACGTCACCATCGCGCTAGCAGTTCTGAGTATTTACGCTGTGGACTTCGCTATTAACGTTGGTAAGTCTGCACCAGCCATGATATCTGTTTATCTCTATCTAACCCAACCACAGTCCAGGCGTGTTGTCGCAGCTTGATTGTTGACACATTGCCTATTCCTTTGCAGCAGACTGGATCAGCATGGGGTATGCGTCTTTTGCCTCTAACTACAAAGTATGGAAGCTAACAGTGTATAGCGACTCGGATGACCGCGATTGGCCAGCTCATTGGATATGTCATTGGATCAATTGATACTGTCAGCATTTTTGGCGCCATAATCGGCGACACGCAGTTCAAGCAAATGACAGTCATTGCAGCAATGTCATTAATCGGTGCTGTCTTCGTTACCTCTTACGCAGTCAAGGAGCGGGTTTTGGTCACTGCCAGGTAAGACGTGATATGAAAACACGGGGTCTATGCACCATGCCAACTACTGACACACACCCACAGAGACTCCGATGACAAGGCTGGGACGCTGCAGGTCATTTCTCAACTCGTCAAGACCACGATGGATCTGCCACCGCGCATTCAAGCCATCTGCTGGGCGCAATTCTGGGCGTGGATTGGTACTGTTCCGGATTACCACTTTCAAATTAGGGATTTGCTAACCGACTAAATTGCAGGCTGGTTCCCCTTTCTCTTCTACAGCACCACCTGGGTCGGAGAAACATACTTTCGATACGAAGTCCCTAAAGGCGCAACACAACCAGCCGATATGCTTGGAGAAGTCGGTCGAGTGGGCAGTTTATCGCTAGTCGTCTTTTCCTCCATGACCTTCATCGGCTCCGTTCTTCTACCATTCTGCGTCCAACCACCAGACAGCAAACGACCCAGGTTCACGCCGCGCCCACCCCCAGGCCTCGCCTCACTGCTTAAGACAGTAATGGGCATCCGCCCCGATCTCCAAACAACCTGGTTAATTTCCCACGTCATGTTCGCCGCGACCATGATCTTCGCACCTTTTGCCCGCTCCCGCGCCGTCGCAACCTTCCTCGTCGCCCTGTGTGGCATCCCCTGGGCCGTCACCTGCTGGGCCCCTTTCACATTCATGGGCATTGAAATCAACAAACTCGCCATGAACCCCTCCCAATCTTCCCGCTCCTCCGGCGTAACAATGATCACCTCCTCCAGCCTCCTCTCCGGCGGCCCCACCACCTACAGTGACCGCACCAACGACACAGAAATGGACGTCCTCCGCCTCAACCACCACGACCCAGACAGCGACAGCGACATCGAAGACGGCGTCTCCAACACCCCATCCACCGGCGAACTCGCCGGTATCTACCTAGGCGTACTAAATGTCTACACAACACTCCCCCAGTTTCTCGGTACCTTCATCAGCTGGATTGTCTTCAGTGTTCTCGAGCCCGGCAGCACGAAACGCGACGACTCAGCCCAGGACTCCCAATGGATGAATCTAGATAAGAGCACCCCGAACGCTATCTCCATCTGCTTATTCATCGGCGCATTGAGTGCTATTGTCGCTGTTGAAGCAACGCGACGCATGCGATACACTATATAGAGTGATCGTTTTGTTCTTCCGTCGTTTCCTTCCCTTTCGCATGACTAGAGGGATAGATTTTGCACCTTCATCTCCTTGTTTTCCTTCAGCACTTCTAAAGCGGATCATCGTCTCATTTACACGACTCTGATGATGATTTATACTGTTCTGTTCATTCGATTCTACACTTTCGATACCCTGATACTCAAACCAAGCGGGTTAATACGTTGGAAACTGGTCTGCTGTGTGCATTATCTACTACTGCTCTTTTGGGTAAGAAAAAGTACAACATACCAGTTCCCATACATTGACTGCATTGTTTGATTAGCGTGACCTGACCTGACATGCATGCATGCATGGTTACTTTGCTTTTGTTTATTGTTTTTTTGTATGATGAGAACCCCCGGGTTACAGTGCATATACATGCGTATGCCGGTCCGCATGTATGGTGCTGTGGGATAAGGGGGGAAAATCAAAATAATGGGTTGGACGATAAATGCACATGTAATAGATAATTAACTTTCAATGGATAAACTTACTCTGATTTTGTTCTTTTATTTCCGCTTTTGTCAAGTGGTTTGATCTAGTTTCCCTTCATCATGCCATGGATAATCCAGGATAGTCAATACTTCTGAGCGCTTATCTGCTACTCTAGGGATATATATACTGAATATTAAAAACCAGATCACTAGAATCAGGTTCACTATCACAATGAAGAAGCTGAATACATAGCATAGCGAGAGAACGGCCGAGGTATCTTGGATATATTGCAGAAGACACAACAACAGTCCAACGAACTAACGGTAATTGTATGGATAAATCACAAGCAGGCACAACAAGGAGGGGAATATAACAACAAGAAAGCAGAGAAGAAGCAGTAACAAACAAACTTGATTAAGAAGACAACTTGCTACTATTACCGATATCCCCGCTTAACAGGAACCGGCAGCAGGCACAAGAGGAACGGAAATGGGAATAAAAAGTGGACAATCATGCGTAGAACGGCATCACGGCGTATGTCTGTCATGCGCGGCTTGCAATATCTTCAGACCTTGTTGCCATGGGTCCGGGCTCAGTCAGCAAGATGGCAGGCAGGATGAACCTGGACGCGAAGGGGTAGGTGAAAATACATTAAATGGCGTATAAACATCGGGGGTCAAATACAGTGGTATATGGGTGATAGCGACAGTATACTCAAATGGTCAGAAACGACAGTAGCGAAAGTAGAGTGATTAGCAGAGAAAACTGGAGCTAGAGCTTCAAGGCTTGCTTGCAGCTTGCATGTTGCCAGTGAGTTCAGCGACTCTGGCCTTGATACGGGCAGCACGGGATTCGAAGCCTAATGGGTTTCAACGTTAGAGCCATGATAATATATCTTTATAGCAGAACTAATTTACTTACTCTCTTCTTCACTGGTGTTGTCATCGTCGCTATCATCAGCATGCGACTCGACCTGAGCCGCCCTCACCGCGGCGTTCTGGCGGATCTGGGCCCAGCGGTCAAAGGATGTGTTCATCGGCGGAGGGGAAGGACTGCGCTTATCCTGTGGCTCAACAGAAACCCGATCGGTCGCAGAGTGAAACGATGCAGGCTTCTCAGGGAAACGTTCGGAAACAGGAGAGTCGCAAGGGACAAAAGCAGGCTGCTCGACCAGGGGTCCCTGGTCAAACCTGGAGAATTCTTGATCGGCCGCTGCGCGTTCTCTGGTATCGATGCGCGAAAGAGCGTCATATTCGGCTTGACGGCGAATCTGAGGCTCATCGCTGTGGGGAACAGGGGGTCTGAGTGCTTCCATAGAAACCGTGGGTTCAGTGGGTTCAGTGGGCTCGGGGGCTTTCTCTTCCGCAGCAGGCTCGGCAGGCTTGGGACTCTCGACGGACTTAGGTGCCTCGACAGGGACTGTAATTGGAACAGGCTTCTTCTTCAGTGTAGGCTTGCCATTTGTCAAAGGGCGCATCGTCTGCTCCTGGGCGGCTCTTGCTTTGTTCTCGAGGGCAGCGCGAGCGGCGGCAACAGCGGACCCAGTAGGTTTCATTGGCGGCTTCGGTTCAGGCTCGTTCTTCTTTTTGACTGTTCCGAACATACTCTTGAAACCGGCGTTGCCGGGCTTCTTCTTGATCTTCCGACTAGACTCCTCCGAATCCATGGACTGTTTCGGGAGCGATTCAGTGGTTGACAAGGCAAGGCTCGGGCTGTCAGCCCTGCTTGCCGGAGGCTCCTCTTGAGCAGCAGGCTCTTTTCTGGGAACTGCGGGCTTCGGGGAGCTTGACGGTGTATCCTTCGGCAAAGGTGGCGGTGCCTGTCGAGCACTGGGGCTTGCCTTCGGGGAGGTCGGGGTGCTGGGCTGTTCGATCGGCACCTTGGCATCTTCTGCTAGAGCACCAGTTCCTGCACGGCTGTCACTCAAGTAGGCAGTTCTGTAGGTGTTCTTATCGTAATTGGTCGCCCACTTCATAGCCTGAGACGCTTCGTTCACGATCGACGGCTGCAACGTCATGACAGAGTTCGTCTTGGTGTTGTATCTGACATCCTCTGAGACGTTCTTAGAGCCATTGGCAGCTTCTTGTTCCTCCCGATGCCGCTTCTGAAGAGCTGCCGCTGCCGCTTGGATGCGGGCATGCTGATCAGGAGCAATGCTGGTCTTGCTTTCAGGAGCTTCGTTGTCCGGCCGCTTGTACGAGTCTTCCACCGCACTAACTTTCTTAGCGGAGGACTTGCGACGCCCAACACCGCGTCTACGAGTCGAGAACCCAAAGAAGCGCTTCTTTTCCACGATGTATGCACCCGGTTCTGGTTCTGGTGCTGCACCCTTCACCTGCTCTTCCAGTACCAACCACTTTGTGTCTTTGATTACGGTCTCGAGCAATGCACACCGGCCAAAAACGGCCTTTCGGGACACGGGCTCCTCACCAGCCAAACTACTGATCCACACCCACCAAAAAGAGTCATCGAGATCGAGAGTGGTGATGCTTGCGAGCTCACCCGGTTCCATGGACGGCTCGTCATTTAGGCTGCGCTTGTGTGACTGCGAGCTTTGACCCCGGACGCTTGCGATAGGGGGAAGAACCTTGTCAGGAGGAAGAAGCAAAGGAGCAATCGGGCCCTTCAGGCCGTTCTCATCACCAAAGCCGGACGACATGAAGTCTGCCCATGATGGAGTCGTGGGCCGGCCGAAGTCACCTGCACCGGACTGTGGAGCGGACCTCAAGCCACCTCCGAATTCGTTCCTGGCTAGACGAACTGCGCTTGAATCCTCATCCAGGTCAGACTCGAGGGCACCGCCAAATCCTAGGTCCTCAAATCGCGACCACGAGGCTTCCCGAGTCGCCGATCCCGGCTCTGGTGCACTTGACTGATTGATGGAAGAGATGCATTTTAGTACACGAAGACACTCATCGGTCAGTGCTTTGGTGGGCTCTTCGAAGCTGGCGAACTCCTGGAGATGGCGGTCGCTGTCTCTGTACTCGAAGTTCTTTGCGCGCCGCAGCAGAGCGAAAGGAGTAGGGGAGACGGTGTCGACGATCATCACGACTCTGGTGGTGGAGACCTGAAGTAGGGTGGGCGTCTCTGGCGGATATTCCGTCGCCCGGACAAGAGTTTGGAGGGAGATAGGGAGCGTTGTAATGGCGTTTACTCCGCGTAGTTCGGGCGACAAGGATCGCAGATAGGCGAAGAACAGATGGCTTGTCGCATCAGCGGCCCTGCAGGACGTCAGCTATTTCAATCCTCTGTACGGATAGTTGATCGGTTAAATCAGGTCCATGACATACCGTGCCCAATTCTTATAAGCAGCCTCGAAGCCGTTGCCCGTATCCGCATGATCGAATGCCCACCATCCGGCATACCGGGAGAGCTTCCGTCCACCAAGACCATTAGATTTACCGTGTGCTGCGACGGCAGCGAGGAGATCGAAAAAGTCGAAAACGATCTTCGACCGAGCGTCGGAGTCGACACTAATGGGAATGAAAGTCGTAAATGCGTCGGGGGCAAACTGGGAATCTAAGGTTCATCAGCGCGCACGTTCCTAACCAGATGCCGCTTGAGACATACCTTGCTCTCCAACCTTAAATAGCTCATATGCTTCCCAGGTAACGACTCCTCCAGGGAGTCGACTCCAACACCATTTCAGCACACTGCACAGGACCTATACGACACAGACACAGAATAAGAATGAGTAAATGACCCCTTCAGCGTCAGATAGCAAAATAGAATGTATTGGCTCACCATGGGGTCCGACAGCCGGAGTTCTTGTGCCAATGCATCCCCGCTCAGAGGTGAGCCCCTTTCCAGGGACTGATTGAAGTAGTTACGGATGAAGGTACGTGCAGCGCTGGCGTCGGTGCTTGGGCGGAAGGGTAGAAGTAAAAAGGGAGTTTGAAGAGCTGTCAAAAGGAGAACGAGGCAAGGATCAGCAAACTGAGGAATGCGCAAAGCTTGACTTGACTTGTACACCAGCGGGGGGCGGTGGATCACATCGGTTCAAAGATAGAAACACATACCTCGTGCCTTCAGTTCTTGGGTGCACCCTCGCAAGAGTTCCTGAACCTCTTCGGGGGCGACCTCGGATCGCTGCCACGCGTCGGTCCATGTGGGCTTTGCGGGCCCTTTCTCTTCTACTTCCGGGGATTTGGCTGCTTTCTTTGCAGCATTGTTGTCTTTACTTCGAAAGACGCGAGTGAAGAAAGGCATCTTGCACCATGCGCACGCCAGATTTGTTTTTGCGGGGAATACGCGATCGAAGGGGGAGTTGTAAATGAGTCCAAGACGATGCCCAACGGCGGAGTAACGTAGATGCGTTTGTCCGTAGTTGAAGTCGAGATCCAATGAGATCAGTAGATTAATGCGAGCGCGAGTGTTTGGTGTGGGAAGGGAAGATCCAACAAATGTGCTCCAACACTTTATTTTTTTGCAATGGACCTTCAGGACGCAAGGGTGGTTGACCCGTATTAAGGAAAAAGGAAACAATCGAGAAGCAGAGGCGGACTTGACACTGAAACCCAAGTCGGATGATGAATCGGATACCTCAATAGATTAAACCCTAGTCAGGAAAAAAGATAAAATAACTGCAAAGTCAGGAATTAGAAAAATAAAAAATGGTCCGATGGACGACGCAGACAGCAAGGACCATCCAGGAGTGTCCTAGAGGGAGGACCGCCTGCAGCCCAGGATGGGGCAGCACGTCTAGCGTGCAGCAGCAGCAGCAGCAACCGCGAAGGAATTCAGGGTAGTAAGGAAATGCAATCGAGCAGCTGGCCAACTAGCGTAGATACCACAGTTAATCCCGGATGACAACGTGGTGGAAGGGGAATTAACAGAAGACAAAGCGTGACAGAAACAAAGATTTGCAGAGAGAAAGGAGGGGGAATAAAGGAGAGGGGAAAAGAAACACTGAAGTCGCAAATTGAGATGAAAAAGGACGGCGATGATGAGGATCTACTGGGCTTGCCGTTTCAGGGGGTGAAAGATTAATACGCCCGCAAAACACAGCAATCTGGTGCCATGGTTCTCTATCCGCGATCCAGTCGGTAAACGACCGTCGATTGGAGCAAACGAAAAGAAAATAACCCAACCGAGTCAGAACTCGATCGGGCTCCCCTTCTTTTCTGGATCTTTTGCTTACTTTTCTATGAGGTCACAGCTGAGAAATGTGGTTCTCACCAAGTTATATATTCAGAGGCGTTGTGTTGGCCAACATGGTTGACTATCTCCCGGTAGGTTACTAAGTTAGCTATCTGGCGGGAGACGATGATCAACATTACCTAAATTATGGTATTATCACAACCCTCTTTCCTAACATTACACGCATTCTCCATACATTCCCTCATCTACTGCATACAGTAAACACAGTCCAGACTCATCATGCCTATGAATCCTATTAATCCTTCCCTTGGCATGGGAGACCTGCGGGGCCCAATGGTGTTTCACCTGCTGAAGATCCATTATGCTCTTCGTCACAGGGTATGAGTAATAGTAAGGATAGTAGTATGTATATACTTACTAACTACGCCATAAACTGTGCAATATTGGTGCCCAGTCCGGGTCATTTGATGTGACATGGTTGTACAGCAGCAATAATTTTCTTCCTATTGGGAAACATACCGCCTCTCCAAGCGTGTCGCGTTGAGTGTGATAAGTTGATTAGGGTAGAGTTTAGTGTCATGTAGGAAGCACCTAGCCTGGCCTGCACCACTTTAGCACCGCCAGAACAGATCCTACGATTCCACTCGAGAAAGTGATCTCCTGTGACGGGTCACTGTGCAAGGGCCAATCAGAGGACCTGGCTGGAAGAGGCAAGTGACTTATCAGGAGTCCCTGTTGGCCCGATGCGGATTAGGCGTATCGACAACTGGGACTAAGCCGGTTTTGGGACGGTCAATACCTGAGGCTGGCGGTGATAGCGATACGCCAGACTTGACTTGGCTGTGACTGTGCCGGCAGGCGGTAAAAGAACAACCAACGGCGCAGCTTTGTTTGGATAATTCTGTGGTTGGGGATTGTGCCAGCCAACTGCAATGTAACCTCATCTGGATTAGTGATGATGGCGTTATTCACAGGTTTCCCCTCTCAATGAATGTAGATTAGTTTGTCTTAGTTAGTGTTGGAAAGAGGGGGATAACTTGTAGATGGGAGGAGGAGGGGGTGGAAAGAGGGGTGGGTAAGCGTGAGATAGCATTTTTGCTGAAAGGAAGAAGAGAAGGAGGGAAAAACCTGGTCAAGATGCTTCACGAAAATAAGCATAAATTTTTCAAAGGTGAGATTGAAGGAGAGGATGCTACCCTTTCATCTTATATCCACTCAACTACTGACGGAGTACCTAAGGTACAGTAAGTAGGTGGTATAGAAGTGTGAACTGCCGGGACAATCAATCTATTAATAGGGAGGCGGTAGCCAACAGCCGCCGTTGGCGAGTTGGTTAGCCGCCGGGAAGATGGGCCAAACCTCGAACGGGCGGCAGCTCTTCCCACCGTCGGTCTATCTTTAGAATAATCTTCTGCATCACCCGCGTGTCGCCGCTCCAGCCATCAATCATCCTTTCCCTTTCTCAATCCCCATCCATTCCATCATCGTTTTCCCCTCCCCATCCTAGAAATTAATTGACTTTTTGTTCTATCACGTCGCCTATCTCTCGTCTCTCGTTGCTCAAGGTGGGTTTCCTAAGGCCTCGTCTTTCTCTCTCTCTGTCTCTCTCTCTTTTCCCTTTGTTTCCCTACCCTGTCCATCCATCTCTCTCTACCGCCCACCCCCTTTGTCGTGTCTTCTTGCCCGTCGGATCACGCCCGCGCGCGCCCTTCTGGTGTCCTGTTCATCCCTCCTCCCAAAATACCGTCACTCTTCCTAATCTCACCCCTCCTTCCTCTTGCTCTTCCCACCCAAACAACTCTTTCGCATCACCAACCCCCTCCCACACACACACACACCCCCCCGGTCGTTCACTATCTTCCCTGGTTTTTGCGTATTTTCGCGCCTTACCTTCCTCTCCGTAGCGGAGAAGACAGTACTTCTCTCCATGTGGGGACTCTAGGGAAATACTAAATATAAATTCTGCCCACAGTCTTGGAGGTTCCTGCCATCCTTTTTTATTATTTTTTTACACCCTCTAATCGCGTCCCGGAAATCCTTGCGGGCGGCGCTTCCTCGAGTTTCAGCTCGCGCCGCCATCTGTTCCGGACGAACCATTCCCCCCAGAAGCTCTGCTTGACCTGTTCGTCTGCGTGTTTCATCGACGCTCTTTTCTGTGGGATTCGCTCGTCCGCTGTCCCTCATGGGTCGCAGAAAGATCGAGATCAAGGCGATCAAGGATGATCGCAACCGCTCAGTGTAAGTGCTAAAGCTGGTGGATCTCTTCACCTCTCCCCATTAAACCCTAGTTCGTCAAGCTAACGCTCTGGTGCGCTACTAGGACCTTTTTGAAACGGAAGGGTGGTCTGTTCAAGAAGGCACATGAGCTTGCGGTCCTGTGTTCGGTAGATGTCGCTGTCATTATCTTTGGTCACAACAAGAAGCTCTACGAATTCTCGTCATGTGATATGCGAGAGGCCCTCACTCGATATCAATACGTGCGTTGTCCACCTAACCCGCTCGTCTGGAAAGTCTCCTGTTGATCTGACATCGCCGCTTTCCTATGCTTTAGTTTGGTCCTCCACATGAACACAAAGGCCCCGAAGACTTTAACGGCAAACGTGACGATGATGATGACGAAGATGAGACGACGCCTGCCCCCGAAGATGTGCATCCTACGCCTCCGAACCCTCCCATGATTCCCGCCCACCTACCAGGTCATCCCGGTTTCCAGCATGTCACTCATGCGCCGTCTGCTTCTCCGCCCATCGGGAATGGGATGTTTGCTCCGCGCCACGGTACCCCTCAACCGCAGGGAGTTTCTAGGCCTTCGTCTCGGAATCACCTTCGCCGAGTGAGCTCCAATATGGGGCCTCAGCAGCATCATCATGCGACACCTCCGCCGCCACCGCCGCCGCCGCAAAATGGCTTCACGTACATTCCTAACCCTTCGGTATATAACCCCAACGCTGCTCACGCCATGGCTCAACCTCCCCGCCCACCTCAGTTCACTCATTACGGACCCCCGGGGCCGCATCACCAACCGCCTCCGCCTCCACAGCATCATCAAGCGATGCCTCCCCATTCCATGCCCCCACAGCCTATGCCTCCACACACAATGGCACCGCAAGCTATGCCGCCGCATCATCAAGCTCCTCCACACATGCCACACCCGCCTCATGCACTTGCACAGCAACCGCCTCCAATGGCTATGACCCAACCGCCCCATGCCGCCATCCCACAGGTCGCGCAAGCGTTTCTCCCAGACCAAGGACGAAATTCTATGCCTCCGGCATTCACAACAGATCAGCAGCCACCGCCACCCCGAACAGTATCGCTCCCTGAGGGGACCGCTCCGACAGAGGCAATGCCGGGCCCCATGAAGACGGAAGGAACGCCATCCCCGCCGCATCAGCGATCTCTCTCCTCCAAGTCTCGCAGTATCTTCACACCCATTGACGATCGAGGTTCCGTATTGGCGCGCCATTTCGGTGTAGGTCCTCCAACAGAGGCGGGAGAGAATGCGCAAACAAGGGCCGAAGGACCAGCACACGGACCGAATGACGGGAAGCCTGCCGGGCTGACTGCAAAGCCCCCTCCTCCACCTCCCCGAGCTGCCACGGAAGCCCCACGTCCACAGCCGGTAGTCGACCTGAAGCCGCCTGTGCGCACAAACAGCGGCCAGTTCCCACCTAAACGCCCGCAGTTGAAGGTGCAGATACCGAGTGAGAATTCGGACCGGGGCAGCGCAACGGCGGACTCATCGTCACGCGATTCGGCGGGGAATAAAACACTCACGCCTGCCAAAGCAAATCCAGACACCGGTCATTCGAGCGTGGTATTACCACCGCCCTCGCCGTCTGCGGGCGCAATACTAAGTGCAGGGGCTCAAGGACCGCCAAATCCTTTTGCCCGACCTCCGCCTCCGGGAGCAGCAACACAGAACAACAGTGCATACAACAATAATAGCAATATAGATACGCCGATCTCTGCTCTTCCTAGTCGGTTCGTCTCGGATGCGCTTCTCCCGTCACCGTCCAGTTTCTTTCCGGAATGGGGCTTTGGGCGGTCTGGACCAGACAGCAACATGCTGCCCAGTCCCCTAACGTTCCCTACGCCGGCGGTGCAAAGTGGCCCCGGGTTTGGGCGCGAGGATGAGCAAGACAAAAAGCGCAAAAGCCCCGACAGTGGACCCAATGCGGAAGGGGTATTGAAGAAACCAAAGACGTAAATCCACTCCATATTGTTACAACTACTAGACTGATGATTGTGGTATTTTGTTGCTGGGGTGATCATGTCCCCCGTGTTTCATATATGGCATCTCAAGGCGTTGGCGAAAGCTACTTTTGGTTTCCTTAATTGGGATGGGAAAGTTTCGAATGAGGCTCGTTTTGTTTCCTTTGGATTCTTTTTTGTCCTCCGGTTCTGAACAAGTACCAAGTCCTTCCTTGTTTTGTGATAAGGGTTTCCGATTTAACTTTATACCCCTTCCTTTTATTGTTATTGCCATTGTCGTTTTTGGCAGTTGACCTAGCTATCCATCGATTTCTCTCTCTCCAAAGTCCGAAATATATGAGAATGGTGCGATAAATCTTTCCTTTCCCTTACCTATTTCCTTACTGTTTTGCTTTACTTTTTCGCTGGGGATTCTGAAGATAAAACACATAAATATTATTATATTAAGTGTTCAATCTTCTAAGTCACGGGTGGCTCTTTCTCTTTCATATATTATTACAATGTTCTTATTATTTTGAGGGTCAAAAAAAAAAACGAAAAAAAAAAAAATATGTGTACATAACAAGCCATGCGATGTGCAACTAGGAGAATTTAATTCGATAGTAGGTTTCTTCTTTTTTTCTTACTTTTAAGTTACTGGTGCTGATTATGGTTCACCGCACGTCCCGTGTTGCTTCTAAATATACATAAGAGTTTAGTTATCTGATAAGGAGTAAGGGTTTATTATTTTTTAACATTGATTGATTGATTGATTGATTGATAGTTCCGTTTGCCGGAAACCTAAATTAAATACAAAAAACGTTAACTCTAAATCTTTTTTTGGTGTTGGGGGGTGCGCACGAGTCATGACATCAGTTTTATTTTCTATCTGCTGTTATCTGATGGATGAAGTGGATGATGGTGATGGAGGGGAATTGGGGTCCTGTGTATCCTGTTTATTATTATAGTATATGCTACTGCTCTCCTAAGTGGACGTATCAATCTGTTACTAGTATACTGATTCAAAGTATCTCAGTCAGTCACTGTTAAGACGTTAGGATTAGATTTTAAAATGTTTAGATAGATACATCATCATGATAATCATCTTTTGTGTAAATGTAAATGGTATGCAAGTATGTATGTTGAATGTTGAATGTTGAATGCAGATGAAAGGTTTCTAGTCCAGATTCGTTAGTTAGTTAGTAGTTGAATTCCATCCATTATACCTTCTTCCTTCGACCAATATCCTTTGTCCCTCCCTCGCTTTTCATTTCTAGCCTTGTAAGGCCTGTAACATTAATCGATCTTTGAGTTTCGTTTCCCACAGGGATGAAACCAGGTTTTTGCATATATGTGTAAACTGAAATGAAGAAAAGTCCGAGGGCAAGGATGCATTAAACTGCCTCCTTCGCCTCTTTTTCTTCCTCCCCCCTCTCCCTTTTCTGATCCTCCAAAACTGCCTGTCTGGCCTTTTCCTGCTCCGCGAGACCGGTCTTTGCAATGGTATGCGATTTACTCAGCACGACAGGCCTTATAAACAGACTTATGATAAGTCCTAATCCGGCCATCGCAGTATAGAAGATCCACATGCGACTCAGGGCCAACGTATACGCCTTCAGCACGACAGTCTTCTGAGCACTGCCCAGGGACTTGATCAGTGTGCTAGCAGATCCTGAGAACGAGTTCTCGATGGACGTGGCCTTCGCCTCGCCGATCGCAGCAGCGACTTTGGGCATTTGCTCGTGGAAAACGTTTTGGTAGATGACTGTTCCCAAGACGATGGAGATGGCGGCAGCCACCTGGCGCAGGAAACCGAAGGTAGCTGTTCCGGCGGCCATATCGGAGGGGTGGATGTTGGCTTGTAGAGCGACAAGCGGGGACTGGAAGAGCGGGCCGGTACCGATACCGCCGATGATCTGGTAGATGATGATGCGGGGCCAGGAGGCGTAGTACTTCAGGTCGATGAGGAGACCGTAGCCGAGGGTCATGAGGGCGAAGCCGGAGATGATGAGTTCGCGGTATCGGCCGGTCTTCTTAATGACGAAGCCGGTGGCGGCGGAGAAGATGGAAAGGCTGAGAACGGTGGGGAGGACGTAGACGCCGGACATGATGGGGCTGGCGAGGAGGACGGTTTGGAAGTATAGAGGTAGGTAGTAGGAGCCGGAGATGAAGACCATGCTGTGGCAGAAACAGAGGAGGATCATCAGGACGTTGTGGGTGTTGTTGAATAGGCGGATGGGTATAACGGGGTAGCGAGCGAATTTCCATTCGTTGAGAACGGCGAGGCCCCAGGTGAAGACGCCGAAGACGATGAGGCAGATTACTGTTGGTGAGTCCCAAGGGTAGTTGACGCCGCCGAATTCAAGGCCGAATAGGAACATTAGTGTGCCGCCGAGCATGAGCATATTGCCTGTCCAGTCGATGGAGCGGATTCCAGCCCAGAAGGGCACTTTGCCGGTTTCGATCTTGAGGAAGAAGACAAGGATGACGAAGGAGACGCCGCCGATGGGGACTGGGGTGTTGTTAGTTGGGTGTTAGGGCTGGAGGAGGGAGGGAAGGGGAGACTTACGGTTGAGGTAGAAGCACCAGCGCCAAGTTACATCTGTAGTGAAGGCACCGCCGACGATAGGGCCTAGTGCTCCGGCGATGGCCCATGTAGAGCCGAAGAGACCGTAGTACATGGGGCGTTCTCTGGGGTGGCGTTAGCGCTGGGTCAGTGGAGGGCTAGTGTAGAGGTGCAACAGACCTGACACTGAAGAGATCAGAGACGCAGATATTGGCTAGCACGATGATACCACCGCCGCCTGCACCTTGGATGGCTCTTCCCGAGATGATCATGGGGAGGTTGATGGCCAGCGCGCAAATCAGACTGCCGATGAGGAAAAGGAAGTTGGCGATAAGAATGATGCGCTTGCGACCCCAGACATCACTGATTTTTCCCCATAAGGGAACACAGGCGGCGTTGGCCAACATGTATGATGACGCGATCCATGAGTAACCGCTTTCGGAAGCGTGAAAATGCGTTGCGATAGTAGGTAGGGCTGTAGAGACAATAGTCTATAGAGACAACAAGTGTGAGTTAGATGTAAATGCGACGGCGCGATCAAGGGTCGTTACCATATCCAAAGCTGCTAGGAACAAGACAAGCTATATATTGAAACACCATTTGGTTAGCGATGGAGCCATCAGAAGCAGGGAAAAGCAAGGGACATACGCAAAGCGCAGTCATGACAACGACAATCTTCTTCTTCCCTAGCCTCTGCGCCTGCGACGGCACTCTATCCAACGGCGCACCAGCGCCAGCTTTCTCTTCAGAAACATCATCTCCAGTCTCTTCAGGAGATGGTTGTTCTGTTGATGTCTGTGAGGGCGACCCGACAGGGTCAGGCTTCTCCGAACCATCTCTGGATGAAGAGCCCACGACGGATGGTGACATCTTCTCCGCATCTACCAGGACGTCCTTGTCCTGGTCGGCATGCTGCTGCTGCTGATGCGCGATACGATCATCCTCACGAGGAGGATCCTGAGTGACCGCCATGCTTGCAGAAATCCAGGATGAGTCTGGAGGAAGAAACAGAAGAAAACGAAAAACGAATGACTCAACAGAAGCCGAAAGCTTGCTGTCCAAGAAAAGAATCGGGGGGTGAGGAGAAAGGAACAGTGACCCCTCAAAGTGGCGGATTAAACCGACGGTTGCAGCCAAGTCTTAAAGTCTAGATTTTGAGGGGAGGATTATCAGGGTGCAAGAGAGACCAGCTCAACTAATCAAGTAAATTAAACTAAATAGCTAGCTAGACTAGACAGGAATCTGGCCCAGTTCATAAATAATCCTTTTCCAAGGAGAGAAAATTTTCCCCTGTCAATGCTCGCGCTCGCCCTTAAGGCTCGGAGTTAAGTTGAAACAGAAACCAACGACAAAGCCATGCCCAAAACGGGCAAAAATGCTATCGATCTCGTGGGCGCCAAACGAACAAGGCTACAAGCACGCCCGAAAAAGCCACCCCACGGGCCACTTCAATCCATGGGCACGGGATGATAGTCAAGCAATCCCATGGAATGACATACAACAACTGAAAATTTGGGATAAAAATCCCGACTGCAGGAGGGAGAACAAGAAAAATTTTGGGGGGCGAAGTTACAACCGTTGGCACGCCCGGACATTTTTTTGGGTCTGCATGTCTGCATGCCTGAAAAACAAACAAATAAGACCTGTCGCAATCCTCCTTGGTTTTTTCTTTTCTTTTTTTTTTCCTCCCCGACGATGATCTGCAGTGATGCTCTCTATCAGTCATTCAATCATGATGGAGCATCGTGGAATTGAGTCTACACCGCATCTTGACTTGCGTTCTACTAAAGCACCATGCAGCTAAGGGCATTGCAATTGCGCCCGATAGGGGGGAGACTTGCTTCGCTCGAGACTAGGAGAAAAAGAAAAGAACCCAAGCCCATGTCTTACTTGTTCGCTGTAGATCCCCGGGTTCTGCTTGCGAAGAAAGATGTTACGTGAAGAAAAATTAGGGGTATAATGTACAAGTATAATTAGGGAGGAAACCCTGGAAGAATCCACCATATCATCCAGATCAAAACTATCCGTCCTGAAGCTGGAGGATTTCTGCACCGACATTAGCAACCAACCATCCAACCTCATTCCGCATACCCAGGGTGGGAACCAACTCACCAGTCAAGAATTCCTCAAAGCTCACCGTAATATAGCCGTCGCGATCATCATCATACCGCTTGAAGACGTCCGTCATGCGCCGCAGACTAATGCACGCCTGCACGAACAAATCGAAGCTCATGCCCTGTTTCACCGGCCCATACGGAGGACCATTATTCATCTGCCGGCCTTTGTTCTCGAACGTCCGGAACAACACCATCACAAATGGCTGGCTCAGCCGGTACCCGAAGGCCACCAGTGCATTCTCGAACTCGTACAGGCTAATGCGCCCGCTGCGGTCTTGATCGAACCGATCGAACAGCTCCCGCCACGCTGCAAGGTAGCGCCACAGTGCCACAAATTCGTCGAATGAGATTGTCCCGCTGTTGTTCCGATCAAACATGCGGATCATCATCTTCACGGTCTTGGGGTGAAACGATGTGAAGTCTCCGTTCACTAGAGCAGAGCCCAGCTCCATCTCTGTGAGTGTGCCCGAATGCGACGTGTTGGCAGCGCGGAAAAGGGGGAATAGCTGTTGCGGGTCGTCATCGGGGACTGCCAGCGCGCCATGGTTCGGCGAGTTGGGCGGACGCGACGCGGGCGGCGGACGATTGCGCACTGGCTGGCTAGGAGGCGGCCCGAAGCCGTAGTTCTGCGGAGGAGGAGATGGATGTAGTGGGTGAGGGCGTTGTTGTTGACTCGCTGGAGGGACGTTTGCCGGCGACCGTCCACCATGCGGGGCCTCCATGGGAGGACGCTGACTCGGTGGTGCACCGTAGCGCTGGGGATGGGGATTGCCGGCACTAGAAACGGGGACTCGAGGTGGGACGCCGCTGGAGGGAGGGTGAGGAGACGGGCGAGAATGCTTCTGGTGGTGCGAGTTGCTGGATTGCATGGCACCGAGCATTTGCGCTACCTAATTGTCATAGACCGAGTTAGGAGGCGCGGGGCATTCAATCAGGCAGACAAAGAACCACTCTCGAGAAGAAACTACCGCACCTGTTCCGGCTCTGCATGCCTGTATCGATTTATGACTTGTTAGCGACCCCATTAATCTTTTTTGATTGACCTCCAGAGAATTGAGACTCACGCTGGCAGCGCATCGGGGTTGTAGGACTGGTTGTATGCCATGGCCGCGGATCTGACGTAACTGACGCCGGGCGCAATCCAGCGAGGGGCAGAATGAAAAGGTAAACGCCCAGTTACAAAGGGCGGGTTTTGAAAGGGGAGAAAAAGAAGGGAGAGAAAGAGAAGAAAGAAAAGGATGGGTTGGGATCAAAAGGAGGTCAGGGAGAGCGATGGAGAGATTAAGTTCTGTTCCATGGGCTGCTAGTCATTAACGAACAGATTGTTTTTGCGGCCTTGGGAGCGGAGCCGTGGGGCGGCGGTTCAGCAGGAGTCGCCAAGCGGAGATGCTCAGGCACCGCTTCAACTAATAAACTTGTCCTGCCACCCCTGCAAGGAGGCTGTGTATATACCTCTACAATGAGGAGGCAGCAACAATTGCTTCAGATAGAAATAGACCGTCGCCAGTGTAACCTTACCCTCTTGACAGCCGCAATGGACGGTCCGCAACCAAACACTGGCATGCCCGACCGTTCTCAGCCCTATACTGGAGGCTTCTTTATTTGTTCCGGAAATGCTTGGCCCACTGGTTCCTCTTCCATTCGCGGTGGAGCCTGGCCAGCGTCTGTTCGTCGGGGAAGGTCTCTTTCCTATCAAATTATGGTCTGGTATGGTCTGACTATGAATATCACCCATCAGTAAACGCTAGCCAGTCATTCAATTGGCCCCGTGCAGGAAGGCGTAGACGTATCGCCCCGGCTAGTGAAGATTAAGCGCTTTTACCACCCCCTGATTGACTCCTTCAGCCCCTCGGATTGCTCCTCCAGCTCGTTCATGATCTCCGTCCACGCTCTCGCCTGGAATTGCTTTCCTTCCGCTCCCGTTGTCAACGCCACGGATTCACTGCCCTAACATTAGCAACCCTGCCACAAAGACAACACGTAGAAATATCACAGAAGAGAAACACTTACTCTAGATATCCATCACTCCGCCAGCACTTCCCATGCGACTCCACCCCCTGATAAGTGGCACTGACCAACGACCGGCTCCCTTGCTCCGCCGTGCGCGCAAATAGCTTATAAGCCAACCACGTCGCCCATCGCTCGTAGAATCTACTGTACTGCCGTCCAAGAGACGAGACACAAAACCCAGGGCTTACAGTGTTGATGATGACCGGCACAGTGCCATTCTCATTCCGAACAAGACCAGCTACCGTCTTGAGAACATACTCCAGGAGAAGCTTCGATATACCATACTGCTTGGGGCCTTTGAAGGTCTGCGGGCTATTCAGATGCTTTAATAATGGCTGCACCGTCCGAAGACTCTTGGCTTTCACGCGCACGAACTGCTGGCTGGACACGACCGTAAGATGAGCCGGGTCGGACAAAGATGAGCTACTCCTTAGTTTCGGAAGGAGCAACAGCGCCAACAGGGAAGTGGATAACGTATTGACCTGCAATGTTTCCTCCCATCCCTCGGGCGATACGCCGAAATCTCGATTCCATATTCCGGCGTTTAGTAACGCAATGTCCACTTGGTGCAACTCCTCGTTCACCCGGTTCGCGAAACTCTTGACGCTCTGGAAGCTGTTCATTTCCAGCTGCCATACTTGAATCACTCCTTGTCTGTTTGTAAGCTTCTCAAGCTCCGTCTTGGTCGCTTGGCCTCGCTGGAGGTTCCGGCTCCCTATAATGAGCGACTCCACCCCGAGACGGAGGAGCTTGACGGCGGCCTCGAACCCCAGTCCGGATGTAGCTCCGGTCAGGATGACGGTTTTTCCTGCGAATGAAACCCCACTGGGGTCGACCGGAGGGTTATACTGGGTGCGTAGTAGACGAAGGAGGCTAGCCATGATGCAATTATTCGGCACGCGACAGAACCCTATACAATCCAGGGAGAATTGAAGGAAGGCCAGTCATTGATGTAGCCCAAAGGAGCTGACAATCGACACAGTCAGGCCGATCAATTAAATCTAGGCTGAACAGGGATGCGTCTTCGAAGGATCGGATCCAACCCAACCCTGCATAAAGTTGAAGATAGTTGAATTCAATCGATTAGCGATCCGCCATGGAGGACAGCTGCCAGGCGGTTTAGCTTGAGCTAAGGCCGGGTCCGGCGTCTGGGCCGCCCCGCAGCAATACTCGACGCGGCTTTACGAGTACGAGCAGTTTCTGCAGTCCGCCAAGGTCCTCAGCAGAAAGTTTGCCGTTGAATCCGGTATGACAAGCGGTTCCTAATTTTTCCGGTTCGCAGATATATTCCCGTATGAACAATATGAGGCTTGGAATAAAGCAACTAGAATTCTGGGGATAGTGCTTAGTATTTAGTAAGGTATTAGAAGAAATGGAGAGCGAATGAGAAAGCAGGAAAGTGGCAACATTCCTTTGGGCGCGGATCAGGTCAGGGGACCTCGCAAACAATGCAAACACGCAGAGGCCTTTCTTGCGACTATCTGGCTCAGTTGTTCGCCATTTGCAATCATAGACTTACAAATTCGGGGTATTTGCTGCCCTCAAAAGCAGTCGTATTGTTTCTATTTCTTTCTTTAAAGAGCCCTTTCAGTTAGACAACTAAAAGTCAAAAGACCTTCCTCCCTATAAAATACCACTTCTTCCCCCCTACCCATCAATATATATTCAACCAGCAAACTCGAATGAGGGGTAATATATAGTACCCCGCAGACCAGCCGAATTATCCACACCGACAAAGATCATCAGCCAAAAGACCATACCAAAACTCACCCCAAATATAAGTTACGCTATGGTGTCTAGCGAGAGAGCCGAGCACCATGTCCTTTCATCCGAAAAGGGCTGGCGCGAAAACTTCCCCGACGGCGACCTCTGGGTGTTCGGCTACGGGTAAGCCTATCAGGTCCTTGAACGCGATTGGCGCGGTGATTTATCTCATGACTGGGTGACGGTGGTGGCTGACCCTTTCTTCTTTTCTTGCTGCCAAAAGGAGCTTAATTTGGAAGCCTCCGCCGCATTTTGGTATGTTGATATTGTTCTGGAGAGATAAGAGGGTCGTAGGGACCTTGGTTGATTCGGAGTGAATTGGTTGTTGATTATTGTTGTGGTAGATCAGCGTGTTCCGGGTTATATCAATGGCTATGTCCGACGGTTTTGGCAGGTATGTTGTTGACTATGCCATTGTCTATTCCTTGGTGTCTGCTTGTTTAATCTGTGGATGATATCAATCGGTGATGATTCTAACTGGGAGATTTAAATCTATAGGCTAGGTATGTCTGAATATGCTTTCAAGCTGCGAAAAAGCTATTGTTGCAGCACAATAGGCTAACACGCAGGATAGTAACGACCACCGCGGCACGAAAGAGAAACCCGGACGGGTATTAACAGTCATTGACCGGGAGTTCTGGGAAACTCTTGATGATCCGGTATGATTCCTTTGCTCCCTTCTGCGCCTGCACATATCCTGTTCCTCTGGTCAATTGTCTCACAAACCACCCCTTTGAACAGCTAGCACACCATGAAACCTCCGCAACAGCTACAGTTTGGGGTGTAGCGTACCACATCCCTGCCAGCCACGCCAATGAAGTCCGACAATATCTTGACATCCGGGAAATCAACGGCTACTCTGACCACTACACGCCGTTCCACCCGGTCCTGACACCCCAGGGAGCTAGATCTACTGACACCTCGGACTATCCCACCACCCCCATCACCTGCATGGTTTACATCGGCCAGCCCAGCAACCCGCAATTTCTACGTGACCCGGCACAGCGTGAACAACAGGCGGTGGCCGAGGTGATCAGTCGCAGCGAGGGCAAGAGTGGGAAGAACGCGGAATACCTGTTCATGTTGGAGAAGGCACTCGAGGGGCTTGGGTTCGGGAATGCTGAGATGCATGTCACCGATCTAGTGAAACGGGTTAAAGCGCTTCAGAACGAGGAAGAGGTGCGTAGGGAAGAGGAGCAGGCTGAACGGGACTTGGAAGAGTCGCTGCATCCATCGGCGCGGGAAGCACACGAACGGTTCCCGCCTGTTGAGTAGACATGTCTGAATAAGAATATAGAGAGATAGAGATGATGAGATTGGGATAGATCATGACTTGGACCTAGATTAATTCCAAATTCACGATAGAGCACTGATTGCTTTCGCTAGACCACTTTCCCACCGGCCTCAAATCAGGTGTTAACATAAGCCAGATTACATACATGTCAACCATGACCCGAGTAAACGACGTCAGAAACAATTGATTTAAAGCCACGCGATGCGAAACCATATCAAACCACGAGAGAGATGTCATTATCGCAATGAACTGGCGTGAGAGGGGAAAACAATAACGGAAAGAAACAAGAGATAGGGGTCGTTTCGTCGTAAGTCACCATCATAAAAGCTGGGTAGCATGCGCCCGGGGTTTTATCCCAAACTTTATGTCCGAAGGGACTAACAGCAGCTGACATGCGAGAAAGAGGGAAAAAATCGTGAAAAGAAATGAAGAATAGGACAAGAGACCGGTCCGTAGTAAGCCATCGGCAATGCTATAATAGCTTGCGTAGCTTACTCTGCAGCCTCAGGCTCCTGCTGCTGGGAACGCCAGCCTGCTTTTTATTAGCTACAATATGAAATCTTGAGGGGGAAAAGAGGGCCTTGATGCCAGTGCCCACTAGGGAAGATAGAAGAGAAAAACTCACCGCCGCCGTTGTAGCCACGGTTGTAGCCACCGCGTCCGTGGAAACCACCACCACCACCCATGCGCGGTCTCGACTCCGAGGCTTTGTCGACACGGATGACACGGCCGTCGAATCTGAAATTTGTCAGTGTTTGAAAATGAAACATCTAGATGTCTTGCTTACTCCTGGTTGTTCATGGCGTTCATGGCAGCGTCGGCCTCAGCATCAGAGGCGAAGCGGACGAATCCGAATCCACGGCTGCGGTGGGTGTCATGGTCCTTGACAACAATCTGAGTTTGGTCAGTACGAGCATAATGATGGAGAACTTTCATTGCTCCGCGAAACATGGATGACCAACGGCTTCTTCGATTGTTCCATATTGCGAGAATCCCTCACGGAGGGTCTCGTCAGTGGTGTGCCAGGCAAGGCCGCTGATTTTGGTCAGTATGCTATTGGGGCCGGGTGGCCAGAAAGGAAAAAGAATTGACAGACCCGATAAAGAGCTTAGACATTTTTATTGAGGTTTCCTACAACGGAGCTGGAAACTATTCTGGTAGTAAGCACCTGCGGAATGAGGATGTCACAGCGAGAATGAGGGGTTGGATGCGATGGTTTCTTTGACAAAGTAGTCACGTCGAACTTTGAGAAAATTTCACAAAAGCTGAGCAAAGAAGAGACCTAAGAATGTAGACGGAGGAAGAAAAAGCAAAAGAAAGTGGGAGAGAGGGAGAGAATGAAGGGAATGGTTTTAAGAGAGACGACAGCAGACCCTGGAGGGTCCTCTCCACGACGGAGATTCAGTGAGACCGTTGCAAGTGACTCCACCAAGCATGAAACTAAAACATACTGCCAAGGGAAAGACGAAGAGAAAGTAGAGACTGACCTACCTGATTTGCGAGTGGTGCTTGGAATTTGAGTAAGGGATGGAGGGGTAGTTGTAAACTAAGGAAGCAGTTCTGCAGAACCGGGACCAGGAATGGGGGGGAGTTTTAGGGGGGATTTAGTTTTGTAGGAACCGGTGAGAATGACGGAGAAGAAGAAAACGCGGCTGGAAAAGCGGGGGGAACAACGGAAAAAAAAAAAGAGGGAAAAGAAGGGAAGAGGGAAGAGCCTGGCGTGCTCGAGGCTCTAAGGGAAGGGAAGAGAGAGCATCAGGGCTGTTTGTCTTAATAATGCAAACCAGCGATGGGATTGGAGACGCTAAAGACTCATGCCCGGCGCACCTCCGTTCCCCTCCTCTCTTGAAAAATTATTTGAAAATTGGGGGAAAAAACGTTGAGATGTCCACCGGTGGCTGTAGCCGTTGCACTGGGATCACATTTCTCCGTAGATTCCGATGGGTGGATGTTTACTACAAGTTGGTTTGGCGACCTTCCATCAAGGTGCTTGGAACTACTTACTATCTACCCTACTTGGATGACGGACGATGCTGAGCCTGGTTTTGAGGATGCAAGAACCGGAAACCAGGCCGGCACTGAAAGGGAGCTAAGGACCAGAGATCGGCTAGGTCTCTATGCATGGCGCCGAAGCTCAAGGACTCAACGGGTGTCAATTTGCAGCTCCCGTTGACCGACGAAGAACTACTTATGTCCCCGGATCCTCGTCGTAGGGCTGTTTTAAGATGCCGGACATGGTCTATCTTTCGCTGCACGGACGCTGCTGTTCAACCAACCCAACAGCTTGTATTGCTGGCATTTGAAGTTGTAACTTACACATGCCGGGAGCATAGACTGGCACTCGTCTGGTACCTGCCAGCTATCTATCTAGCTTATCTGACAGGCCCGCGTCTTCACGACTAAGCAATTCCCGGGTAGAAGTATTCACTGGACGAAGCAATCTAGCTACTGGTGGGGCCAGACCTGCACCGTGCTTCTTTCTAGTCACCACACTCTCTCATACCCACCTCCCTCAATTGCTCTCCACTGGCTTCTTTATTGACCATCAAAATCTGTCTTGGAATTTGATGCGCTGCATGCTTTTCAGCTGCACTCAGGAGTTTGAACTCTCTCAGCAAGTGCGAGCAGCGCATGGACTATGTCCAATCCCCAAGAATGAAGGTAGTGTTACCTTCCACCTTTTCTTCCTCTACCGTCAACCTTGTTTTTTGCAACCTCACTCACGGTGCTTCATCCTCCCACCCTGAGAAATGCCTCGATATTCTAGGGCCTCATCAGGATGGGTGACATCACCAATGAATACCGTGTGAATCTCGGTCAAGATGGCCGCGCAGTGGTCAAAAACCCTATAGGTGCTTACGATAATGTACCACATTCAGGATGGCAGCCATCTGTTGATAAACGGATATCTGAGATCAAGAAATGTGCCAGGAATGCCCGCGCGCAGAAGATGAGCATAACAGAAGCATCCCCTGACGACGGCGTGGCGGTGACAGGTGTTGTGTAGGACAACAGGGCATTGGCCAAAAGACAGGCAGCCTTGCGTATCAACCAACCGCTGCTCGCTCTGCGGCAATCAATGCAGCATCTCTCTGGTGAACTGAGGCAATCGGAAAAAACATCATGGTACATAGCTGACAAGGCAAAACCACAAATTCCGAGGAATCCCCTGAAGGATGTACTGCGGGGACCTCGAGGACTGCAGAAATCCGTCATTATGTTGACAGCCTACTTTTGGAATGCCTTTCCTGCGCAGTATTGAGTCCTATACGCAACACGTTTGAGACTCCATGCTCCCATCGATATTGTCGAAGGTACACAACAAGCTAATCGACGAAGAACCCCTTTATTGAATGCCCAATATCATCTCCTTATTGCTGCTGCATGTCTATCCCTTTGACTTTGCTTCTTAGATAGCTGGCGATAACCGGAGGGAAAACGAATGGAGCGGCAGGATATCACTTGCCATTTCCCCAGGCACAGCATGTAATAGACCCCCGTTTTGCAAGGGTACTTCTCAGAGTACAAGAAATACCTCTAGCGGAGATACAGCAAAAAGCTGTCTTGTGTTGCTGAAGAGTATAGCGCCGTTGGTCGGGATTGGAAAACCCCCAACCACCTTGATGGCCCCGAGATATCACTGTTACGTGTTGAAGACAAAAGTGAAGTGAAAAATGGGGAGATACGATGTGACAACCTAGTAGTAGACCTATACCGCGAATAGAAATACAGATATCCTCAATAGTCTCATTGAAAAACACATGTTTTACCCGTCTCGGATTCTCCTTCCCAGCTTAATTCTGTATTACACTGACTCAGTAGTCAAGTGGTCATGTTCGGCAACCGCGACATCATCTGAAGCAACAGTGACGCTAAGCGTTGGTCGCGATGTGGTCGGGGAGCTCCTGCCCACACACACATATACACATTCCACGACTCTCACTACATATCCCCTCGAATTACCGACCACACCTTTATCTCTTACCAACTCACACAACATGGCTCAAGTCAATTATAATCCGCTACAACACTCCGATCTGTACAACAGAATCGAGGACTGGATAACTAAATCAGATGCCGCGCACAATAGCCACGAACCACGAGATACAAGCTCTCTACGCCACCGTAGGTCCCATTCACCATTACCATTATCTGAAGCCTCAAGTGCGTCTCTGACAATTTGCAGCTCCTTCCTATTACCTACAACCAGTGTCTTATGCCTTCAACAAATATCGATACGAAGAAATAAAGAAAATGAACGCGGAACCTGAGAACATGCCAGCCAGTTTCGCTGAACGACAGCCAGGATGGCTTGGATGGGAGAATTATTACGCTGAAAGAGGAGGCGTCACTGTATGTTATCCCTCTGTGCGAAAAGTACAGCAGGCTCGTGTGGGTCAGGTGGCTTCACTCGAGCCAACGGGATCCCAACAGCCAGTTGCATCGTCAACAGCAAATGATCCAGCAACGTCTTCAAACTCCGAAGAAAGGGGACATCACCGATATGAGCGGCAGCCTCGACACAGAACTAAGACTGACCGATACGAGTACAAGGTTCAGGATAAGAAGATCAGCGAACGCCCTCGTTCGAAGAAGAGGACATTCAACGACACCTTTCATGCTCCCAACGTGCCCTGTGATCGTCTGACTGTAAGTGACATGCTGCTGGGCCTTGTATGAGATCGCTAACACCGTAACAGCTGAGCCAAAGGCGTACAAGCGGGATTTTCAAGAGAGGAAAGGCATCATCTCCTACCAGAACCCGCAGCCGCGATCCCTCGCTAGGTTTCTTTGGATTCGATACGATCGCGAACACAGATACCATGAGAGCCAGCTCTGGCTCTGATTTCTCTGAAAGCGACTTTCTTACTAGAAGAAGTACCAATAGCGCTACCATGATGAGCTCGTTCTATGGACATCTCGAGGAGAACTGTCATTCAGTCTCATTAGGGAGCAGGTATAAGAGTGATGTCTCGGACACCGCCTCTACAGTCGCCCTCTATCTCTCACGGGAATTGCCCAGAGCAGACCACATTGTCACCGAGTCCTTGGAAATGAATGCCACCTCAGAGCCTGCTACAGATAGTTGCGTGTCTGCTTGTGGTAACTCGTCAAGTAGAAATACTGAGGTGCACATTGAAGAGCATCCAAACTCCCTCTTGGCTGGTCAATATATCATTGATGACACAAGCATAGAGGAGGGCCAACACTGCTTCACTAGGCTTCAAAATGGTGTCTCACAAAAGTGTAAGCATCCATCTGATGTCATGAGGTCGAATGAGGTCGCTAGAAAGGCCTTCTGATGAAGACAAAGCGGGTGGCCAGAAGATTAAGGAACGAGGAACAGACGGGAATATTGCTGCGGCTCGTGTGCACGATAGTACAATCAACCAGTCTGCCTTGCCCAATACCAGCAAGTGTCGGCAGCCAACCTTGGAGCCTCGCAGCAGATCTGTAGCTGATACTGAAGACTTTGACTCTGAAGGAGTAATTGGTGCCAAACTCCGAGGAACAATCACACCAAGCTACAATCAACTCTCTTGGTCTCTAAATCATGGCAGTAGTAGAAAGATGTCCGTGATGTCCGATGTCGGCATTTGTGGCGAGAACCCGCAGGATCATCAGAGTCATATTAGACAGAGCATCGAGGAGCCAGACTATGAGAGCCTGGACTTCACAGCTGTTCCTGAAGCCAATGACTGCGGCTCAGAGATGGCGAGTTTGATTGACCTGGAGGAGTGGGAGACAGCATCTATCATTGTTGATATGGATACAGAGCTTGACACCCAGGTCTTGAGTATGCCGACCTCGAGCGCAGCCAATCGCAATAATACGCAAGAAATTCAGGAACGACTGGAGGCCACACAACTTGGCACAAGTATTCTGGGAGAAAAGCCGCGCCATTTGTGGGAGGCAAGGCTTGAGAAACCTTCAACTGCCTTGTGTTTGACCGACAGCTTGCGAGATACCCCATTTGCTGCCAAAGAAAGCCAGATGAGAGACGCAAGTCAGCTGTCAATTCATGATGATGAATCGATAGAATCAGAATCCAGGACCACTTTCCGTCCGGGACCCTGGCTGGAGTCGCTGTCACGACGAAGGGGTGGGGCGATTGGAATAGGAAATGGCCGCTTGGACTGCACTGATGGGCTTGGGACATTTTGGCAGCAAAGAATGGGTTACTGATAGATGGCTGTTGGGGGCCGTTATTGCTCACTTGCTTTGTTGGGCGATGTTGCTTTGTTGTTGCTGACTACTCGACACGATGATGTTTTTCATGTATACTAGATGTTGCAGATCCTCCAAGATACACAATTTCCCCCTTTGCTGTTGCTCATTCAGCATGCCGAGACTTGGCCGGCCCCGGTAGCACAGATGGGTGCCAGATCGATTGACCATGCAATAATCGAGAGACAATAATCAATCCGGCTGGCCTCGTAGGCAGGCGCAGCAGCCCTTACGACGCAGGAATGAATTGTGATCGACAACGTAGCGGCCGACATTTGCTTTTTCGGCCGCAGTAGCGTGGGAAAATAGTCGTACACAATCAAGAAACTCAATAATGGGGCCTCCCTTGTGACAGTTGAGTAGATAGTAGTCCCGACAGTATGGTTGCTTTGTTTGAACCCCTGACTTGTATCACCTCGTGTCTATCACCGTCAGTTTAGGGATCCCCGACACACTGGTTCTGTTATACCTTACATGCAGGGATGGAGCAATTAGCGTAGATTACTCCAGTCAGTCAGCTAGCAAGCCCTGGAAATAGGCAACGAGAACAACGTAGGCAGAAAGCGAGCATTACTACAGAGTACTACTAAATACTACGTAGTAGGTATTGGGGTGACTGGGATGAGGATCCTGCCGTGTGTTGTCTTGCCCTACTGTACTTAATACACCCTACTACTAATACTACTTAGGCCTACTAAGCAGGGTATAATATATGCAATGTAACGTCGTTAGATGAAGAAATTGGATTGATTGATCTATCCATCCATCACGCTACGGAACCATTCCCCCGGGTCCGCCCTTTTTCCTTTTCTTTTTTTTTTTTTTTCTTTTCTTTCCTATGGAAGACGGTATAGATAGTAAGTACTAAGTTACTAGCTATAGGAGTAAGAGTTATATATGTAGGAGGTTCTGGATTTGGTATGGATTGGCTATGACTATGGCTGTTACTTACTAGTGGGTTCTAGTTTTGCTGTCATTGATACCTGACGGAGTTTGATGAGGGTGGTTAGTTAGTTAGTCTCGGGGACTGGGCATCAAGGCGTTAATTGATTGATTGATTGATTGATTGGGTTTCGGGGTGATCACGACCATGATCATGATGATGCTGGTGATAGTGGTAGTGATCTGCTCTGGGTGGGTTGTGTGCTTGTTAGCCTTCATACTTCGTTAAGTGTTCTGCTTACCATGTAAACTGCTTTTACTCGTTGAAACGAAATTAGAAGTAGTAGATCATTGTAGATGATGATGATAACACGAGAGAGGCAATCGACTCGAACTTCGATCGATCTAATTCCCCATTAATGACACAGACCAGACCAGGCAAGTCGCCAAAGTGTGCACAGCCCACGAGAGAGAGGGAGAGAGCGAGAGAGAGAGAGATCAGACCACGCCCAGCGTACGAAAGGTTTAGTATCTAGTACATGCATTAGCCCAACCCCAAGTAGAAACACCGGCGCTGACGATCCCGGACCCGACGATCTGGCACTGGGCATGGGAAAGAAATGCAATGTAACAACGTTCCTCTTTCCCTGTCATCCATTATCCCCCTGATTAACCAGACTAGCTGCGGGAAACCGTTAGTTTCCTTGGTTTGTGGTGAAGCCCGAGGGAATGGATTACCTTTCAAGACATACATGCATGTGGCAGATAGTTTAGTTGGATAGTTAGATGGTGCGGTTGCTGATAAGGGTGTACTTAATGATGTGTGGTTGCACATACAATATCCCCTTTTTCCCATCATCCCTCTATCTATCATGCTCCTCTGCGCTAGTGCCCATCACCGTTAGTTTTCTATTTCCGGCTGGAGGTGGTACTGCTGCTGCTACTGCTGATGATGATGAAGCTGTGGCGTGTTTCTTTTCTTTTCTTTTTTTTATATGTTTGGTTGCAGATCAGGGTTAGGATTGCGTGGCGTGGATGGGCAGGACACACAGACAGGCGAGATGGGCTGTGTCATTTGAGGGGTATGTAATACTTCTACAATTAGTACTGTGAGGGGTAATCTTTGCAGTTGCATTAGCGCAGAAGAAGTTTGAGCGTTGCCTTTGCCTTACCTTTACCTTGCAGTAGGCTGATCCGGGCTGTTGGGTCCTTTTTGTGTGTGTGTCTGGTTTGGTCTGTGGGGGTCTAGATGAGAGGAAGAGGGGAGGTGACGAATGTGCGTGAGTGAGTGAATGGTGGGAGGTTATGCGCTAGAAGGGGGGTGTACTACTACTACTACTACTAGTAGTATATAAGATGTGTTTGCTAACCGCTTGTATGGACATTGAGTGTTTTGTAACAGTGTTAGTGTTTCTTCTATATATTTACTGCTGCATCTCACTTTCAACACGTCTACACATATCCTATCATAAAGCCTTATCGAGCAAAGAATCATCATCATGTCTTCCAACAGATTGACTGAGCACAACCTCTTCATCCACGATCAAACCATCATCAATCATGTCAGTCTATGACCCTTCGCCACCATTATATGACACCTCTAATATAAGTCTCCAGGACTCCAAACATACTCTCAACCAAACCCAAGACAATACCCAAAAGCAGAACCAGATACCGTCCTGGCTCACAACACTCATATCCTCCGAACGAATGCACAAGCTCAACATTCAGTTAGCTCTCAACATCTCCAGCAATAACACTGCCAATTCCACAAAAAACACAGACATCGACATCGACGCAGACATCCAACACATCACCAACGTCCTTTCATCACTTCCACCCCATGACCCTCTCTTCTCCCGCTTCAAGCTGCTGGAAGATATCCTCAGTACACAAGCACACAACCGCCAGGAGAACGATGACTCAAACCCCATCCCTCTAGAACGCTTCCTTACTCCCGGATACAGTGATCCGTACTACATTGTGGAGAGGGCGCTGGAGGAGCTGGGTATCCCGTTTGGGAGCCTGGAGAGTGGTGATGTCAGAAGAAACATGGCGAGGGATAATGTTGATGCTGCGAGGGAGACTGCAATGGGCATGGGGGTGAATAGTGTGTGTGAGGGGAGGGTAGGTAGGACTATCTAGGTGGCTGGCTGGTTGGTCATGACTGGGTCAGACGAACTGGCTTCGTTTCGTTTCGTTTCGTTTGTTAAACGGTTAGGGAATATGGCTGCGTGGGCGAGTTAGGGTTTGTTATTCTGGGTAGATGGGATTCTTTGCATGCGTACATGTACTCTGGGAGTATATAAATGATTGAATGAGATATACTTTGCTTTGCTGCGTGATATATTGGAATGGTAGTAGTATTACTAGATGTCAATGTATCTGTGATAGTATTTGGAATTGGGTATATTATACTAAGGAAAGTCAGATCATGCATGTATGCTATGCCATAACCACCACCACCACCATTCATCAATCAATCAATGAGTAGTCTCTACCACACCCCCTCACACATAAAGAAAGTATAAAACAGAGCAGGACAAATATGTAAATAACACCAAAACCAACAAAAGAAATTCAACAAATCTACCCCACCCCCTTCAAAAAACACAAACCCATACTCCTCTTCCCCAATAAGAGAGGAAAGAAAGAAAGAAGTGAAGAAAGATGCTTATATCGGGGCCATTGCCTCCACAGCTCCCGTCCCCTTGAACACGCCAGGTTTGGTAACCACGACTTCAACCGGGTACTTCCATTCCATGAATCTGGTCCAGCCTGTGCAATCATCCATTAGCATATGGTCTTCACATTATCCCTCCCACACCAAAACCAGAGAATGTAGGGGTATACGTACTCCAATAAGCACACTTCCTACCCAAGTACTTCCCCACAAAAGGCACCAGCACCATCGTCAACAACAACTCTAATTGCTCGATGCTTTCGCGCCATTCTTCTTCGGCGTCCGAGTAGTCCGAGTCGAGGGAGTCGAGGTCCGATGCGGAGGTGGATTCGGAAGGGAGGGAGGCGACATCGTCATCTGAGGCGGAGGAGTAGTGCTTGTCTTGGGAGGAGACCATGAAGGCGGAGGTGCTGAGGGAAGCGGAGGGGGAGGGGGAGGCCATCTTTTGTGATTCTGGTTGGATCCGATGATATACTTGATAATTGTGGTGTATGCTAGAAAAAAGGAGAAGAGAGTAATCAAGCAGGGCCTGCCACCGCCTGACGAATGTTATGGCATAAATAATATAATCAATCAAGAGGATGAAGCTATACACACACAGACACTAGCTCGTTCGGTGAACCTAGTTATGGTCTGATGTAATCCAGGGGAGAGACACCGACAGACAGAGATCTCACGTGCCAGGATCACAATACCGGACGGTAATGGCAATACAAACTTGACTCATTATAGTCACGTGTCAGGAGCCCGCGATAACAGCGATTCTTCGCCATCGAGTCAGCGCAACAACCAAACTTCGAGATTCAACCAGCTCAAACCACAATTCCTAGAGCAATTTCCGTCATCTCTCGCGAACCCAACAAGCAATATATCGGAATATCTTGTCCTGGTGGGAAGTTGAGAAACGCTCATTCTCTCCGATAATCAAAAAACGGCCAGCTCAAATATGGCGGAGACTGTACGTCACACCCCCGTTTTCCCTTTACCGATCGGTTTCCCTCCCACATTTTCTTCATCACATTTCGCCGTGGGACCATCTCGACTCCCTCCGCTTTTGCTTTCTTGAAGCACCACCTCAACCCCCGTGTTCTTTTCCCTCTATATACCCATTACCTGTTGTGCAACGCTCGGACGCGATTTTTGCGGATCGAGCTTCACACTGGTTGACCTTTCTTTAGTGTGTTCCAGCGCTTCTTTTTTGGGTTTTCTATTTCGCCCCTCCCGCTAACGTGTGTTTGGGCTGGTCCGGATTAGCAGGTTGAACCCGCTCCCCAAAAACAACGCAAGTCCGTCGCATTCAGTGAAGGCGCTGTCATTATGGATACCAACGGCGAAGTGACGGAGGCTGCTCCGGTTGTTGAGAAGCCGGTCGCTGAGACTGAGGGTATATTTATCTTTCTTCCCTTATCCTCTCGTGGATATCAAATTTGATATTGACCTCTACATTTTAACCCACAGACAAGGCCGTCGACGAAGTTACCGAACTCTTCAAGGGTCTTTCGAAAAAGAAGAAGAGCAAGAAGCCCAAGGACACCGAGGGCGGTGATGACGAGACCCCCGCCGCCGACGGCGAGTTCGACCCCTCCGCTCTGAAGAAGAAGAAGAAGAAGCCGAAGAAGGTCGACGCCGGTGATTTCGAGGCCAAGCTCGCCGAGGCCGGTGTTGCAGAGAAGGACGGTGCCGTCGCCGAGGAGAAGGAAGAGGTCGTCCCCGAGGGAGACCACGAAGCTGGAACCGGTATCTGGGCTCACGACGCCGCGCAACCCATCCCCTACTCGCTGCTTGTGTCCCGATTCTTCTCCCTCATTCAGAGCCACCACCCCGATCTGTTGTCCAGCGGTACCAAGTCGTATAAGATCCCGCCGCCCCAGTGTCTGCGTGAAGGTAACCGTCGTACGATTTTCGCCAACATTGCCGATATCTGCAAGCGCATGAAGCGGTCCGATGATCACGTTATGCAGTTCTTGTTCGCCGAATTGGGTACCAGTGGTAGTGTGGACGGTAGCCGTCGTCTGGTTATCAAGGGTCGTTTCCAGCAGAAGCAGATTGAGAACGTCTTGAGAAGATACATTGGTATGTTCAACAGCCTGGTGCTATATCCCCATTCAAAAACGCCAACGATACTAATTCCCTGCAGTCGAATACGTCACCTGCAAGACCTGCCGCAGTCCCGACACCGAGCTCAACAAGGGTGAGAACCGTCTATACTTCGTCACCTGCAACTCTTGCGGTTCTCGTCGTTCCGTCGCCGCCATCAAGACTGGTTTCCGTGGACAGGTCGGCCGCAGAAAGAGACAGGGTTAAATGGGTTAATGGAATTTTTGTCAAAGGGGGAGAAGGATCCATGGAGGAAGCTACTACCATGGTGTCTTCGGTGGTATCTTCTGGCGCGGTTATGATTTGTTTCCCCCGCCTTTTTCGTTTACAAAGACTTCTTCTTTCTTTTTTTCCTTATCCTTTTTGCATTCCATCTCTTATGTGAACATGTGGATGATGAACGTTGTGGGATCGATCGATCCATTCTTGGCTTTCGATGGTTCGGTTTCAGGGTGCAAGGGATCTAAAAAAAAAGGGAAGAGGCGAGAGAGACGAAGTGAAGATTTCTTAGCATGGCATGATAGGTAAATGGATTGGTATGACCTTATTCCGATTCTCACGTATGCTGGCGACATGGCAGATGAAGCAGGAATTGTGCTGGACTTTGCTTCCGCCTTGAAAAAGCGGTCGAGCCTGCCAGAGTCATGAAAAGCTACCCAAAAGAAGTAACAGAAGATATCCAATTTTGTGACTATGCAAAATGATGATCTCGTAGAAAGCACATGAGTAGATACAAGTACTTGACAGGTATATAGCAGGGTAAATATATCAAGCCAAAGCAGCCAGAAGAATCAAAAGAAAGCCGTAAAGTATGATACTAGCGATCGTGATAAGCGCAGCAGATCACCACGTCTGCGTCTTTAGTTTTTAGCAAGACTAGTGCCCAGATGGGCAACGAAGGAGGACACATTGCGTGTCTGCATGAAAACAGTGCCAGGACCTGTAAACCTACATGCAAGTCCCTCACCAGCACTCCAGTTAGAGATGATACCACCGGAAGCAACTCGTTCAATCTTGTAGCGGCAGTTCCAGGCCACCAGATGGCCGTTGTTCACGTAGTACGTTTCATCATCGGCGAGCTGAGAGTTCCGTTAGTCAGGCTTCATCCGTTGGGTGTTCATGTGGGCATGTGCACAGGGCTAGTCACATACCTCTTTCTTGACAATCGCCCCGAAGCTCTGCATCCACACCAGACCGGAGCCGCTGAAGTTAAAGACAATGAAACCTTCACCAGAGAATACACCCTTCATGAGACCCTGGGTCTTGAATTCGATCTTGACGCCTGTCGTGCAGGCAAGAAATGCATCTTTGCCAACTGTCCAATCTCTTGTACCGTCGACGCGGAGGACGGTAACATCTCCAAGAATGGAGGGAGCAATCAGAAGTTCTCCAGGACCGGTGTATGTTGACCGGGCCAACTGCCCTCCTGCAAGGGCTTTCATCCATCCAAATGAGAGCGAGCCTCTGAGGGACATGGAGGGGGACATTGCGATCATGACGCCTGCCGTAGGTGAATGTATGAGTATTTCGTGTAGTCCAAAGATGAGGTTAGGTTGGCTCACCCGGTCTCGCCTGTATGGGGCATCCCACTGCTAGCTGGATAGTCAAGAGTGTGTTCGTGTCCCGGTGACTGACCCTGTAGCTGCCACCGTTGAATGTCCCTACATCGTCCGCATAGGTTGACATGGCTCCTACAAAGTTTTTCGGGGCGATTCTACTCGCAAGAGTTGCATCTGTCTGCGCTCGTGTGAGACCTGGTCCTTGTAGTGGTGCTTGCTGAGCTTCCGCGGAACTGAACATGGCCGAGTTGACAGCAAACGACTGTGCATTCTCAGCTACATAGTTTGCCTTCTCGTTGATCGGCGGGGCCGATGGGCTTGTCGACGAGATTGGTGAAACATCAGCCTTGTCCTCGTTTGAAGATACAGGCTGTTGCGGAGGTGGAGGAAAACTAAGATTTGGGGGAGAAAAGCTCGGAGCGGCTTGGGATGGTGGTTGATATGCTGAGGACTTATTAGCTGAGAAATAGTAAGGTAGAAGATCTATTCAGAATAGCATACCAGCACCATTGGGCGGAGCTACAGAATGGGCTGGTTAGCATTCAATGGCGATGGCGCGTAGGGAGGGGAACACACGAGGGAAGGAAGGAGCTTGGCTTGGAGGAGGCGGATACACAACTTGCTCGGACATGATTGCTCAGAGTCAATCACTGTCGTTGACCGAGAAGATAGTTCGTTCTGAGACTAACGTGTGGGGTAAGATATTGTATGGATAGATATGGAAGTGCTTATGAGCTCTCAGGCACAGCTGATTAAGGATATGGTACGCTCGCTAGTCGGAGCACTGGATAATGAAAGGAAGAAATACAATACAGGAAGGAATTGGCCCCTGGTGGAAGCAGAGACATCTTGTTTAAATTGACTGACATTATGCGACTCCAAGAAAATGAGGAGGTGAACCGGGACGAGCTGTGGCCGCCGACCAAGCAGAGCTACTGCATGGTGATCGACGAGGGCGCTTAGAGAAGGCCTCTGATAGCCCTGATGTGTGACGCCCACAGATAGCCCACTCGTGCTAACAAACATCATTGGTTGACACTTTAGCGCTCGGGAGGACGCCAAACTCCAATCTCAGAGCCCAGACAGAATCATTCGTGTCTAGATGACACCGGAATAGTGGAGCGTGTTCGAAATGAGGGGAACAAGCAGACGAGGAGGGGATTGGTTGTTGATCCCTCTCCATACCCAGCGTTCTCAATGCACGTGCTGTAGTATGGCAGCATCCTCTCTCTTATTTCGGAGACAGGGCCAATAGTTATCATAATCTTGCGATCATGGGAATTGGTACAGCTCCTTTTATAAAAAGGTCCTTATAGTATACACGTAAGCTGACTATGACCTTCCATCCGACGCTAGGGTCTAGTGTGCGCTTCCAGGAGTGCCACGATGTCTAAGCGTTCGCTTTCTCTAGCCTCGTCGAAAACGGTCATACCACTATTGTTCACCCGGTGGATGTTAGCTTTGTTATCGAGTAACAGACGAATGACTTCTTCGGATGCAAAGGAGCGCACTGCTAGCATCAATGGCGTATAGCCACAAGCATCCGCAGAATTGATATTTGCTCCATATTCCAAGAGAAGTTCGACCATCTCTTCATTATTATCAATTGCAGCGTAGGTTAGAGGAGTTCTCCCATCTCCTGCGGCGCTCTCGATATCTCCGCCCTTCTCAATGAGCAATCGTGTGATGGCCAGTTGATTGTGTCGGACGGCAAGATGGAGAGCACTAAACCCTTGCATGTCTTTGTGCTCAATGTTCGCCAAATACTGCAGAAGCACAAGAACCATCGGTTCATCTCCTTGACTCGAAGATATGCCCAGGGGTGTTATGCCATTGGACTTCATGCCCAGGTTCGCATTTGCGCCGTTGGCGAGCAGTTTCTTTGCTGCCTCTAGTTCCTGGTTGCCAACAGTCTCATGAAGCGCAGTATATCCCTCATACTCTTGGCTGTTGATGTCTGCTCCATGTCGTCTTAGTGCTTGTATCGCTGCATCCGAACCGCATCTTGCGGCGAAAATAAAGGCCTTTTGCGTCATTGCCCCATAAAGCTTGCCAACCTCAGCCCACCTGATTAATAGCCAATGACCAAGAGCGTCCTGTGCGTTTTGCAAAGCCCATTCGAAACAAAGTTGATCCTCCTCACCAGGTACTTGCCTTTCAAACACAATATCCATACCGTGCGTCAGCCAACCCAGGATCGTTTCCTCGGCGCATTCTCGCTTTTCTTGGTCGTCGTTGCAGACTTGCACTTGTAAGTCCAAGAATTCATAATCCCCTATAGATTCCAGTTGCGTCTTTATAGGGTGTTCATCTGCCTTATTATTGGCAATGTGCCACACGATCCAACCAAGCTGTTGAGAGAATTTGATCCACCAGGCCTTCTGGCGTTGGGACCTCATCCAGTCTGTCGGCCGAGAACTTCTTATACCGCCTGAAAATGTCAATCTTGGATCATCTTGAAGCAGAGAAAGTATGATGTCGAGTGCCTCTCTTCGAACAATATTATCGGTCTGTGTGATTGCACGCTGGCAGAGGTAGCCAAGCTCATAGACGGAGCGTTCGAACTCATCACCATAAGAGCGATCGCAGAGCCAACGAGCAATAGAGAAAGCTTCCGCCCAATTATCGTTAGAGACGAGTCTTTCAATCTGCGCTCTCACGCGGTGCGAGTCTGCAGCAAGCTCCGGTAAAAGCTTCCGAGCTTTCAGAACCGGAACGATGCATAGCAGGGCATCTTCTCTTGAACCAAGCTCTCCGGACTCGAAGCAGGCGACTAACTCGTCGAGGCGACTGCTGTATGAGATATAGCTGTTTTGTGAGCCTGGGCGCACATCCACATCGCCACCAATTGCTTCGAAGTCTTGGAGAACGCTTCTGAGGAAATGGATATAAATGTCCTGAGCAGCCATGGTCTCGAGATTATTCTGTGTTTTCACAACGAGAATTTCTTTGCTTCCAGGGTTCTTGTCTGAATAGAGTCCAAAGAGTTCGCTACCAAATGACACGGTCTTGGACGAAACCATCCGGGCTTCCGTATGGCGGTAAATCCACTTATGAAAATAAAGGTCGGTTTCTTCTGCCATAGCCTCAGATTTGGTCAACCCAACCGCGCGATCAAGCCCAGTTTGAAGCCATTTCGAATTCGACTTCAGCAGCGACCATGTCCATAGTCCTAGAATTGCCTCGAGCTCGGTCTCATCAACCTTCCACAACAAAGTATCTTCTGATCTGTGGAGCTTGATGGTGTAGGTTTCCAGCGCAGGATTGAAAACGCCTTTGTTGAGAGACTGACAGGTGAGCATGAGGTCGAAGCTAACGGTATCACCAGTAATATTCTTCCAGCCTGATAACAAATTCATTGTTCTCTCTATCGTGTCCGCCAGTTTTTGAGCTCTCTTCCTAATTGGAAGGCCATCCCAAGCTAAGCTGGACTCTTTGTCGGGGTTGGACGTAAGGCGGGCTAGTTGAGCCCTTGTCGTTATAAGCTTCGTTCCAAGGCCGGGTGTCTGACTTGGAGTTTGTGTTGATGCAGCTGCTGACGAGGTTGTCGACTGAGCTCGAGATCTATGTGGCGCGCTCGATACTAAACCAAACGACCTGACTTGTTCAAGATGAAACGCAAAACAGTCAAGTTCTTGCTCGTTATAGGACACAAGATGGCGCTCTTCAGCCGTTAGGCGGTTCTCGTCCGATCCGGACCTCTTGGTCCGCAGGCAGGCTCTGACGATGGACATTAGGAGAGTAGCGCCCATTTCTGCCAGTACCACAGAGGCATGCAACCCTCGGATCCCGACAAACTGAATGACGAACCCAATAAGGGTAATAATCACAGTAAACACGAGCAATGGCCCTTTGCCGAAGATTCCAGGGCTTCTAACTGATTTAATGTACAAGAGGTCTTCAGTCGCCTTGGAATTAGGTCCCTCGCTAACACCCAGAAAAGCCCCAAAAACTTGGTCACCGACATCTTGGCCGCCTGGCTGCAACCAGTAGATCTTGCTGGGCATTGCAGGTCGAATGTAGCATTCGGTGGATGAGCGCTCGATGATGAAGGCGCACAGGAACATACCGATGCAGAGAAAGATAGACCCCAGGGAAAACAGCGGAAAAGCATAGCTTACGACAAGGCTTCCGTCTTTTTTAAACTGTACAGGAAAGAGGTAGACAGTTATTGCAGCGTATACAATGACCCCTGACATAATCTGTCAATATAGGCCACTGGCAATACCAAAGACATATCACGTCAACTCACCAACTTGCAGACCTAGCCCCAAAACAGCAGCAGCATAGAACCAGCCTTGGCTGCTCTTCTCAATTCCCTTGTTCAAGGACAGATTCGGGATATCGAGCTCGGGCAAGTATTCCTTCTCATCGAGAATCCAACTTCCTTTGCCTGCCAACCAAGCACCCTCACGAAGGGCATCGCGCAAAGTTCCTATCCGGTAGGAGCGCTCCTTTGTCTGAGGATCTGTCTCCTCCCAGGCAATAACCTCTAGTAGTCGAGGTCTTCCGAATACCCTAGAGATTCCTCCATTATTAAACATCTCTGCGGTTGCCTCGGACACGCATGACAAGAGTTCATTTTCAGCTTCACCAGGGCCCTCTTGAGCCCGCCCTATGAAAGCGCGGAGAGACGAGTTTCCGCAAACACGAATGACGGAAACCACAGCCGTCAGAATACCCAATGGGGCCACAGAGAAGAGAAAGTTATCTAAGATGCTGGTGGATTCAGATAAGAACTGCTTGCTCAGTCGCTCACCAAAAAGGGATATCAGAGGCGCCTAGAATTTCAATGTTACTGAACTTGCCCCAAAATCTGTGTATTAAAGGCAACATACCAAATCTGTAGCAAGGTCATCTGCAAAATCATCCCAGCCGGTGGCCAAAGCACCGGGAAGTAATGATAGTATAGTAATAAGCGATAGATGCCACACCATAGTGAGGCACACGGTATGACAGACAGTCTGACAGAAAAGTATAAGATTTCCCCCCTAAAACATCGGCGGAAAATAGGATATAGCTGAATCAAATACATCTGCTATATTTACCAACATCCCGCCCTCCAGGATGGCTGCAGCTCAGCCTTGTCGCCTGTTCACAGCCCCGCGCGGACTCGATCGAAACACCAGCTCATCTTGCATCCCGGCGTTTCGAGCTGTCTTTGAATCGCTGTCCGACAAATCACAGTTGATGATTGAATATAACACTAAATAGCTAAACGCCCTTGTTATGCATAAGGATTGTAGGCCGTCTATGAGTGGACACATCGTTGTGGCGTACCATAATCGTCGGCGCTAACAAGAGTCGATCGTCGTTTCTCATGCCGGGGCGAGAGGAGATTGACTCGCCTTTAGAGGCTTAGCCATGTAAGACACAGTAAAAGTGAGCGAAGCTTAAGCGCCGACAATTAGAAGATCGTAACAATGGTCGTACTTAAAGCAGGAATAAGTCGAGGTCTAGAGTGAAATCTTTCACGGCAAAGACTACAGGAGCGGTAAACCCGCAATCAAGGACAGATACGTAACGAGCAACCTCTGTCCGTAGTTGGCAAGACACATCCCAGTTACTTCTATGACTAAAATAATTTCACCATTAACCCAAGTAGTCTGCGACGCGCTATCCCAACTGACCCAAACTCAACGGGTTTGCCGAATAATAATGAAATCAACCACCAACGCCTTTCCCATGAGCAAATGAGGGTGCGCGAAAGAACATCAAAGGGCGCCTCTCCGGCCTGCACTTGAATAAGAACTATAAAGCGAATAGAGTTTCGACTAGTCACGCATCTAAAAGATGCTGTTGACAATGTTCGAACCGACGGTAGCACCGGCACCGAAGATAGCTAGGTGCGATTGTCAGTAAGAATGATGGTAAGAACGGAGACGTCCGTGGCGCATCAATTCGATATGTCAAAGTGCGCGCGCATTGCTTGAAACGTACCGGCATTGCCCATCTTCTTGCCAAACTTCTTGCCCTGCTCCTCAAACTTGGACTTCTTGCCCTCTTCACCCGGAGGCGTCGAGCCACTCTGGCTGACTTCCAGCGGCATGTTTCCATAGTTGGTCGGGGGAGGAGACGAAACGGCCTTGTCATTCAGCACGTTCACGTAGCTCCGAGGGAAGATACCCTCAAGGTTGGTGCGCTCATTACGACCACGCCACCCTATAAACAGCGGTTAGCAAGGGAGGTTGCACACAAAGGGTATCGGCAGCCCTACAGTCGGCATTCATGTGTTCCAAGACCTGAATACGATCGTTTGGCTGGAGAGCCAAGTCTCCGGGATCCGTCGGAGTGTAGGCATAGAGCGCCGAAGCGATAGACAGTACCGGTGGAGCTTGGGGATAAGCAGGTGGCGGAACAGGCGGGGTTGAGTATTGTTGCGGAGGAGGCTGCTGATAAGTGGCCTTCTCGTTCAAGGTAGTGTTTGCAAACTGGTTCGTAGGAGGAGAATACGGAGCAGGGGGCTGCTGGGCGACGACAGGTGGTTGTTGCACTGGTGGCTGCTGCTGAGGCACGGGGGCTCTGCTGCGTTCATCGTCCCTCGGTAGTTGCGATAGAATGGATGAGAGCTGTTGCGGAGTAATGACTGATGCATCTGCGAGAAACTCAAGTTCCTAGTGGATCGAAGGATGTCAGCAAGGTGCATCATTAGAGATCAGCTCGAGCAACTCCGTTTACTGAGCGAGGCTGACAGGGGAGGGCATCCTACCGATCGGACGTTGCGGAGCGACCGGTTGGTCATAGCCGAGAAGAAGTCGGACTGGGACGCCATGCTCATGAGGTGGATAGAAAGTAAAAGCACACAACAAGAAGGTATCAAGCTTTGCAGATATGCAGATCAAACGAAGACAGTGAAAGACAGGGTTGAAAGAATGAGACAGAGAGACGGATGGGATGAAGGGAGTGGACGGAGGCAATCGATAATGAATGAATAATAATGTAACGGCATGGCAGGCCCGCCAGTTGGTTCTCCTTCTACTTGCTAGTCAGTTGGTACCTGAGGCCCCCAGTCCCGGGGGTGGGTTGCCTGCCGCTAATTGGCCCCGAGAATTTAGTCGGTCTTGTCATTTCAGGCATCACCATATCACAGGCGCCCTTCTGAGACATTGGTCCCTGGATGGGTTTCGCTTGAAGAATCCACATTATCTTGTTTTCCAGAGTGTGATCGGAGCTTATACTAACACTGCATGTCTGATGTATCTTACAGCAAGCAGAGAAACCGACCCTTACGAATCTTTGCCACAGACATTCCCCGGCTATCCGGGAGGATTACCTAGGAAGGAACAAGACACCTGTCGCTAACTACAACACTTGGAGACCCTACTCCTAATAAGGGGTGGCTCATTTTAAGTGGGACTCGAAATTTCTAGCTTGTTTCTATTGACATATAGTTGTACTCGTATGTGCTTGATGTCAAGGTACCCAAACTGCATTGCTGATTCTCAGAATGACACTTTACGAAATACACTATGCTCTACGAGACTGGAATAGAATTATCATATTATTCCGTTATGAATTATAAGCACATGTACCCAAGTGCCTACTGAACATAAAAACCGTTCTTATGACGCCTGGTCGCCTTTGATAAACAAAGCAACTTGAATACCAACTAAATCTGGCAGCGCTGCAGCAAGAAACAGAATAATAAATGACGGAAATCAAAATAAGCAAGGCACAATATCCTTCAAAAACCCTCTTCCTCTCTTCTTAATTGTCTCCAACGTATGAGCTGCGGAAGTATCCCGCAATCTTCGATGCCAGTTCGGGATCAAGGTCTTTGAGGCGCGAGTCTGGTCGGTAGAATCCTCGATAACGCATACAGCAACCACATTCGGCGGTACAGTGGCCATGAAATCCAATCATTTCCTTTTGATCACCCTCAGGCAAGAGATAGTGACGGAGAGGTCTCTCACAGCATCTACATCTGCGACCGCAACAGCCACCAAGCGAGGCGCACATGAGCTTGTCCTCCTCCCATGCCAAAGTTTGACCCTCTTCATTTCTGTGATGCTGAAGGAAGTCAAATTCATCGATGATAGGACCAGATGGCTTGTCAAGGGTCAACGCTTTCCATGCCTTCTGGCACCGGTAGTAATGCTCTTCTGCAAGGGAGACTTGACGTTTCGGATCCGAGGGCCCCGGGACGTGCTGGAAGGGATTTTCTGGCTCAATACTATGTCTGTATCTGACCCTTTCCAGGCAGTTGATTCGCTGCAGGAGGGCGAACTCGAGTTCCTCGTTCTCCTTGTAACGCTTGATCCAGTCTTTCTGGATGTTGCACTTGCTTGGCCTGTGCTTTTCATATAGTCTTGCCCTATCGTAGAGACGGCGTCTGAGATTATAGCGTTCGTCTTTGAGCACGCGGAGCCAGATAGGCCTGAGTATTTCTGACATTAGATCAAAGGGTCTGTGGATGGACTCTTTCAGTATCAGCGACGCATGTGACTCGTGAGTCGGAGAGAGCTTGTGGTTTGTCATCTTGATTGGCGTCCTCTGCTTTTCGTTGCTCTTCGTTGATTGTGCTTCTAAGGTTAACTCTAGACTCGAGAGATTTTTCTGCCAGACACTGTTGTTTACGTATACTGACGTAGTAGATACAGCGTCAGGATGAGAACATTTTGTGTGCTCGACCACGGAATCATGCTTCATTAGTATAATGGTTAGGGTAAAGAAGGATGGGGATGTTCTATGTCTTCACAGACCCTCGATAACGGCGAACGCCAATATAACTGAGTATATTAACGTGAGAATATGGCACCAGTCAACAGCAGTGTAGTACTGTTACAATTACCTCGCTTCACCTGAGACCTATACTCATTACTCTACCGACTCAGCTCTACTGTACTTCCCGATATAGTAACCGCCATGGAACCAGCATAACAACCCAGCCAAACAAGACCACTACAAGCAAACATATTTTTAAATCAGCACTAAGCACAAGGCTAACAACTCACTCCCTGATCAATAATCCCAGAAAACCGACTCACTCTGAGTCACCACAAACATTTCCCCAAGCAAAGTAAAGCAAAGCCTAACCCAGAACCTCAGCCAACAATCGGGCAACGTACGGGGAAAGATTGGCCGATCCATGATGTCAGCAACCCTAACCCAAAGTAGACTAGCGCATACCGCCCCTCTGACTCCGCCATCCCAGGGCTCGAGAAGCTTCCGTGGCGTCGATATAAATTCAGCGGGCCTTGAACATCCCTCCTTACGACACACCTCACGCGATCGCACTTGACACTCACACACCGCCACCCTCACATCCTCCACCCACACCACACCCCTCAGTCAATCCACCATCACCTCTAGAACCTCCATCTTCTCACCAACTTTGCATCTATCTTCAAAATGAGCGACTGGGACTCTGTTACGCGCATTGGAGCCAGACACACTGGTGGCCCTGCCACCCGCGAGACCGTCGTCAAGGGTAAGAGCGCCTTGAACGCCGCCCAGCGCCAGGGTCTCGTTATTGGTACCGAGAAGAAGTATGCTACTGGTAACGCTGTAAGTATACCACTTAATTTGCCCCTCGATTGGGTTCAAGAAGCAGTGAAAGAGGGGTAGCCAGGCTAACACAGAAATAACAGGCCGGACGCTCCGGTGCCCCCGAAGGTCAGCACCTGACCAAGGTCGACCGCAGCGACGACATCGTTAAGCCCAAGACCGTTGGCTACCAGGTGGCGGATGCGATCAAGAAGCGCCGCAACGAGGAAGGCTACAAGATGACTCAGAAGGAACTCGCCACTAAGTGCAACACCACCATCACTGTTGTTCAGGACTTCGAGCGCGGTACTGCTACTCCGGACCAGAAGGTCCTCAGTGCCATGGAGCGCGTGCTGAACGTCAAGCTGAGGGGTACGGGCATCGGACAGGAGAAGTTCCCTAAGAAGAAGTAAATTGATCGGGGGTGAGCCCGCGGCTTTTTCTTGGGGGAATGGAGAGTGAAAATTTGTTGATTGATTGAACTTTGCCTTTTTTCATCACCCTTTTTTACTCTTTCGACGGCTTTTTCTTACGGTTTTTATTTGGTCATGCCCCGGGTTTACTTACGACCTTTTCTTTTTCGAGAGACTTTTTCGGATGTTACGTTATGAATGAGATCCCATGATTCTTTACTTCTTTATCCCCCATTCCCCGCTGTTTGTGGTTCTGCTGGTCGGAAGAGCGCTGGCCTGATATTTATATTACGAGGGGAGTGTGATATGTGATCTTTGGGGAAGATGAAAAGAGAAAGAAAAGATCATACATATTGATAGAAATGTGCATTTTGCGGGTATTCGTGTCCCTAGAGAGTATCTTTTGAGTACTCGAAAGATAGAACACTGAGTTGCACGTTGAGCACGGATCAATAGTCTTGCAAGAGACAAAAACAAGTGGCGAAGATACTACAAAGTCGCCCACAACTGATTTCTATATATCATCTATACTTATTCGACGAATGTCATCCAGTACTGACTCAGTTAGTACGTGACTAGCCTGAAATGAAGTGAGGAATGAAACAAACAATTGTAGTAAAACAAATTTACGCAAAACAGATCAGAATCCCTTACGCATTCTGGATCTTCACATTTCTGTGTAAAAGTTATAAATCTTGCTAAAGCCAGCCAGTCGAATTTGACTTTCACTATTAACTAGCTCTACTAAAACTTGGAACACAACCTCCCTCAGATTGAACTCTATCTCACTTTCATCCTTTGACATGCGCTTGGCATTTGGTCTTAGGTGCCATCGGCACCTTCGTCTCAGCTAATGTCGGCCGCATGGTCCTAGCTGCAGTCAACTACCAGGGGTTGACTCCAAGCTTGATAGCCTTCAACACGCTGCCGATCAGGTTCACCCCAATGACGAAAACATCATTTCGCAATGAGAGACTAGATGGCATGCGCAACTCTATCGAATCCTCGAGTGATTTGATACACGAGAAGGAAGATCAGGAATGCGACAACACTGAGCAAGGAGACAAGACAGCTGACCGTCGTCAGACAACCGTTGAAGATATACTTTAGTTTGTATGCTTGATAGGGCATCTTGCTCCCGACATGCGTTTCTGTTCAGTTGTCAAATATTAGTCCTTTCTAAGGTCCTTCCTAAGTGTCAACTGTTGCTTTCTCGCGATAGTTAGTCACTGTATCAAAGGAATGATAATGTTACGCCGCCAGAAATCGAGGGTTCGGCCGTGTTGCGATAGGCAGTTACAATGTTGGGGTATGATGGCTTTTGACCTCAGCGACGCGGGCGACATCATGGGTACTAGTTATTCGTCCAGGTAAGCTTTTGTGCACAACATACTATAAGACAATACAGTCTTTTCCCATATAGGATCATACTAGCGCATGTTAGTTGGCTTCTAGGATTTGAAAACAACTCGTATCATATATGAATACTATCATATGATGTTATAGTAAGGAATACGGTTCAGGGCGGCTCTGTACATCTATGTTCACGAGAACCCGCCACTAATACTACATGAACTTAAAAGAAATGAAGCAATGTAGTTTCTTTTATTAGGACACAGGAAAGCGACCAGAAAAGCAAATGGTACCAACTCCGACTTTATCATGGTTAAGAAATGATAGAAAAAGAACTCATGCCCTGAATCGCCCCGAGGTCTCTTTCTCGTACCGCCGTGCTGCCTGTCCTTGCTACTTTTGGTTTCTTTTGTAGTAAGTAAAGGAGAAAAATGATATCATCTTCGCCTCATGAACACATACACACACGATGCGTGTTTATAAAAACTGGTAGGTAGGTAAGATAGGGGGAGGAAAAAACTAAAAAAACTCTTTGCAAAACTTTCGTCACACACTTCACTTCCTCAGCTGCTCGCGCTCGACCTCGTACATGAAGTCGAAGTAGGGCTTGTCGAAGTGGTGCACACGGACGTAACCGTCCTCACCACCAGAGGCGTAGGCAGTACCGGCGGGGTGGATGTGAACAGTGTTGAGGGGACCGAAGTGACCGCGGACACGGCCGATCTCGTCCTCGAAGACCTTGTGGTAGAAACGAGCCTCGAACTTACCCTGACGGGCAGAGGTCGTGGTGACATCCATGGCGGCCTGACCACCTCCCAGGATCACGTAGTCCTTCTTGGGCGTAATGGTGGCGCTGTTCAGGGGAGTGTCGGCAACGTAGGTTTTGAGGATGGCGAGATTACGGGTAGACATGAGCTGGTTGGGGGTTAGCATTTAGAGTCGTTTAATATGCAAAGTAGCAGGTTATGTACCTTGGCGGACTTGTCCTTGGAGGCAGTGATGAAGTAGGTGCGGTCGGGAGAGAACTGGATGTCGTTGATCTGGTGGTCGAACTCGTGGGCCTGGACGTTCTCCAGCTGCTCACCGGTCTGTCATCAAGTTAGCATCTAGCCCCCTCAACGCATAGCAAAACAAGGTATTCTGCGCACCTTTCCATCGTACTGGCTGACACTGCCGTCTTCGTGACCAGCAATGATGTACTTGCCCATGTAACTCCAGCCGGCAACCGTTGCCTTGCTCTCTGTGCAGGTGATGCGCAAGCTAGGCTCCTCAGCCTGCTCCGTCAAGTTCTCGCCGTAGTTGATGTCCAACACCGCAATGGTACCCAAGAAACCCATACGCTTCTCCGTCACAGCCAAGAGTCTGCTTCCATCGGGGGTGAACTCGACCCGCTTGACGGCCGTAGGGAAGTCCCACACCTTGATGCATTCGCCGGTCTTCACGTTCCATAGTCGCACGGTGTTGTCTGCCGAACCGGTTGCCAGAATCTGAGTGTTCGGGCTCACATCGACCGTCCAGATAGCACCCTGGTGTCCGTTGTAGGTACCGAGTCGCTCGCCGTTGGCCGACCACCAGGCGCACACAATTTTATCCTTAGCCACGGAGAAGATAAGATCGCCATCGCGGTTGAACTTGATTTGGTTCAGGGACCGTTCCTATTAAGCAAGATATCTATCAGCCACTCGTCCATATTTCCTATCATTTCCCAAATTTTATATCATTTTCCTAGCTCCTGGGGGGGCGACTATCATCGCGTTCGGGGGTGGGTATAGGCGAAACGCACATGGCCGGAGAGCAAAATAGGCCGCATTTTGGGCCGATCAAGCTGTGAATCTGGGTAAGGCGACGGAGGGGAAAAAGATGCTGAATCAGAGGTATGTATCCTCTGTAACCGGAGTCGACTAAGACCTGCGAGATGAGGCGGAAATCCTTGCGGGGTGCTGGCGGGCTCACGTTGTCGGCGTCGTCAGACTAGTTTGAATTTCATCGCACAGTCCGGGCTTGCCCGCCAAGACTTTCCTGTTCGAGCCTGTTCTGTATGAAACGCTTCATACCGGATACGTGGTTCTTCCGTTGCGATGATACACATCATGTGACTTGACCAAGCCCTGAAGATTTCCTACCAATTGGGACCTGGAAGACGTGATGGGCTGACCGCCAACTATGCGCTATACCCAATGCAAACATATGGCGTTCCGAAAGTCCGAAGCATCTGAAAGTTGCGGCTCGCGGGAAACTTTGTCTTGTGAAAAACAGCAGAACAATGGTAAAAGGAGGAGGCATTGAGAGTCGCAGAAAGGACATTTTCACCCACTAGAACTATAGAATATAAACAGATCACAAAGATCAATTGGGAGCGCTGCAGACACTGAAGACATTCAATGTTGTTTGGAAGCTAATGATTTCAATTATTCAACGATATTACTCGCGTTTGCGTTGATCGACCTTTTCCCTATCTCCATCTGACCCGGCCGAGGAAAGCTGGTTGGCACTGGGCCAACCGACGAAGCAAATTAGATGCCTTTCCCCCCCGCTCGTTCGGCGACACTACCCCGCTGTGCTGTCAACGCGAAGCATTCTTATACCCTTCCCCCCAGTCACCGTTTTTACCCACTACTTCCACCCTCTGTTCGACGCCAATTTTCTTCTGCACGCGGGGTTACGTCTCGTATCCGCTTTTCGCCGTTATCTGCCAGACCTGGCGTGCTAGCTTGCGAGTGGCTTGGTTGCGCACCGTCTTGTCATCATCGTCCATTCTCCGGCACCAGGACAGCCATGACGGCCACCAACATTAATGGCACCCAGATTGCCAAGAACATCCGGGCAGGGTTGAAAGAGGAGATCCAGAAGATCCAGGAATCGAATCCCCGCTTCAAGCCTAATTTGGTGATCTACCAGGGTGCGTCTTGCTGTCACAGAAATCTGCCCCGCGGTCGAGAATAAGCTGACAATGCAAAATGAACAGTGGGAAGCAGATCGGACTCGAGTAAGTAGTAGGCATCGTGTTGGTGGGAAGGTTGTATAGACTAATTCATGTGTCAGGCACCTATGTGCGCATGAAACTGAAGGCCGCAGAGGAGGTGCGTCACCACTCATGATTACCATCTTTCCATCTACTCAGTGCTGACTCGCTCCGAACAGGCCGGTATCATCTGCAAGATCATCAACTTCCCCGAAGACGTCACGCAGGCCGAAGTCCTCCAGGAAATCACCAAGTCCAACAATGACCCCTCAATCCACGGCATTCTCGTCCAGCTGCCCCTCCCCGAACACCTGTCCGAACACACCATCACCTCTGCTGTCGCCGATGAGAAGGATGTCGATGGATTCGGTGCGATCAACATTGGTGAGCTGGCCAAGAGGGGTGGTCGTCCTCTCTTCGTCCCATGCACCCCGAAAGCTGTGATGAAGCTTTTGGCGGAGGCCGGCGTCGACCCCTCCGGAAAGCAAGCCGTGGTTCTTGGCCGCAGTGACATTGTCGGAAGCCCGGTCAGCTACTTGTTGAAGAATGCTCACGCCACCGTGACCCTCTGCCACTCGAAGACTCCCGACATTGCACGCATCGTCAAGACCGCCGATATCGTCGTTGCTGCAATTGGACAGACCGAATTTGTCAAGGGTGATTGGTTGAAGCCTGGCGCCGTTGTTATCGATGTTGGTATCAACTACAAGCCCGATGCCACCAAGAAGTCTGGCTCCCGACTTGTTGGTGATGTTGAATTCGAGTCTGCCGCTCAGGTCGCTTCGCAGATCACCCCGGTCCCCGGTGGTGTTGGTCCCATGACCGTGGCTATGTTGATGGAGAACGTTGTCTCCGCAGCCAAGGCGTACTTCGAAAAGCAAAGAGACAGACGTATCACTCCCCTCCCGATCAAGCTGGCCAGCCCTGTTCCCTCCGACATTGCTATCTCGCGTGCGCAATACCCTAAGCAGATTACGGACCTCGCCTCGGAAATTGGCATTGAGCCCCACGAGCTCGACCCCTACGGCCACACCAAGGCTAAGGTCAGTCTCGGTGTGCTCGACCGTCTGTCGCACCGTCGCAATGGTAGATACATCCTGGTCTGTGGTATCACCCCTACCCCTCTCGGTGAGGGCAAGTCCACAACCACGCTCGGTCTCTCGCAGGCTCTTGGTGCACACCTCGGCCGCATTGTGTTCGCCAATGTGCGCCAGCCTAGTCAGGGCCCTACCTTTGGCATCAAGGGTGGAGCTGCTGGTGGAGGATACAGTCAGGTTATTCCTATGGATGAATTCAACATGCACTTGACTGGCGATATCCATGCCATCACCGCCGCCAACAACCTTCTCGCTGCCGCCATTGAGACTCGCATGTTCCACGAATCCACCCAGAAGGATGCTGCTCTCTACAAGCGTCTCGTCCCCGCCAAGAAGGGCGAGCGCAAGTTCCAGCCCATCATGTTCCGCAGACTGAAGAAGCTGGGTATTACGAAGACCAACCCCGACGACCTTACCGAGGACGAGGTTCGCCGGTTTGCTCGCCTTGACATTGACCCCGAGACTATCACTTGGCGCCGCGTTCTGGATGTTAACGATCGTCACCTCCGCGGTATCACTGTGGGACAGGCTCCCACGGAGCGAGGCCACACTCGTGAGACTGGCTTCGATATCTCGGTTGCCAGTGAATGTATGGCTATCCTGGCCCTGAGCAACAGCCTGGAGGATATGCGTGAGCGTCTTGGACGCATGGTTGTTGCTACGTCGAAGAACGGTGACCCTGTCACCTGTGACGATATTGGTGCGGGCGGAGCACTTGCTGCGTTGATGAAGGATGCCATCAAGCCCAACCTGATGCAGAGCTTGGAGGGTACGCCTGTCCTGGTCCACGCCGGTCCTTTTGCCAACATCAGTATCGGTGCAAGCTCGGTGATTGCCGACAAACTGGCTCTGAAGCTCGCGGGTACGGAGCCCGATGAGGATCACGAGTCCAAGACCGGTTTCGTGGTGACGGAAGCTGGCTTCGACTTCACCATGGGCGGTGAGCGGTTTTTCAACATCAAGTGCCGGTCTTCCGGCCTCTCTCCGGACACTGTGGTCATTGTGGCTACTGTACGCGCCTTGAAGGTGCACGGTGGCGGTCCTGAGATCAGCCCCGGTGCTCCTCTGCCGGAAGTGTACCGCACGGAGAACATCGATATCCTGCGCAAGGGCTGTGTCAACATGAAGAAGCACATTGAGAATGCTCGGCAGTATGGTATCCCCGTGGTGGTTGCGATCAACCGCTTCGAGACGGACACGGAGGCCGAAATCGCCGTTATCCGCGAGGAGGCCATTGCGGCCGGCGCAGAGGACGCGGTCCCCGCCAACCACTGGGCTGAGGGCGGAGCCGGTGCGGTGGACCTGGCTCGGAGCGTGTTGGCAGCTAGCTCCAAGCCTAAGGAGTTCAAGCTCCTGTACGACCTGAACGGCAGCATCCAGGAGCGTATCGAGCGGATCGGCACGGCCATGTACGGTGCGGAGAAGGTTGAGTTCAGCGAACTGGCCCAGAAGAAGGTTGACACCTACACGGCGCAGGGCTTCAGCAACCTGCCCATCTGCATTGCCAAGACGCAATACTCGCTCAGTCACGACGCGGCACTCAAGGGCGCCCCCACTGGCTTCACTGTGCCCATCCGGGACGTTCGGCTAGCAGTGGGTGGTGGATATCTGTAGGCATCCCGTCTCAATTCTGTGCTTAAATTTGGATCCATTGAGCTAACCCATTGTGATTACAGGTACGCACTGGCTGCGGACATCCAGACCATCCCCGGATTGCCGACGGCGCCTGGATACCTGAATGTGGATATTGACCCTGAGACCGGAGAGATTGACGGTCTGTTCTAGACGGTAGATTCAACGTCATTAGTGTTTAGAGTTGGGACTGGTTTTATTTTCATAATGTCATCGATTATTACTGTTTGATCTAGCAAGATTTTTGGCCATGATAAAAACGGGCAAGGGAAGGGTTTAATTCAACATATTACGGCAGGACTATACAGGGCCGGTGTTTTCGGGTCACTGAAGGAGGGTCAACTTCAACAGGATTGCAGTGTCTCTTTCTGCGATATACATAGTACGAAGACTATTACATAGTTAGATGGTATCCAATGTAGAAAATCTACAGTGGAGATTATCTTGATTATCTCGATAGTAACTACTCTGTACTGAGTATAATTGAGTATGGTGCAGGCCTGGCGTGGGGAATCATAGATGAGTCATCGATAGTTCTCCGGGGAGGAGAGTGGCAAGTCCGACCGGCAGCGACTTCGGTGGTTGATGACCCGGCGGAGCACACTGTATCCGTTGCCGCGGGAAACAGCGGTTGCGATCGGCTGGACTGGTCGGAGAATTCTACTTTAAGCCTTTTAACGTTGCAGACACAGGGATGCGGATGGGATGGCTAAAAAGCAAATTACGCGGGATGTTGTCAGGTGCATTTGGGGTGTGACCATTTAAAATTGCGAGTTACGGCGTATACTGATGGCGGTTGTAGTTAGTTACGTGCACCGCGGAGGACTTCATCTTATCTTGATGGAGATCAATAGCGGGCGGACAATAAGCAGGGAGGGAGGGAGGGAGGGAGGAATGGAGAGTCTGGAGTACTCCGTAAGGCGGGAACGGAATAGCGCAGAATTGGGTGTGAGGAAGAGGGTCTGATGCCACCACGGACTGCAGTTTGACCGGGACCCATTAGTTAGTAGCAAGTAGCAGCAAAAGTAGTGCCAATTCCAAGGGAAGGGAACTTTTCCCCTCGAATAGTCCGGCTTCGGCGACCAGAAAGTCGCAACGGTGGGCGGAAAGGGAAGTGGGTGTGTGTCAATTCCAAGCCTTGGGAGGGAACATCCACGCCGGATAAGAGGTTGCCTTTTCCTCTCTTCACTCTCTCCTCTCCGTTCTTTCCTCATTCCTCCCCAGGTTCTTGCTTATTGCAGGAAGATTATTTCCCAGAAGTGAACAGAAACGATTTTCCGGGTTCTCCGATCTGCCCCGTGAAGGTCCCTTACAGCAACAGCCTCTCGTCCAGTCCGGCTTAACGGCAGCTTCCGAACTCCACCACCGCCTCCTTCCAGCCGAGAGCTTCACGGCTTCTTGCTTGTCTTTCCCTCGGGTATACTCTCTCTCTCCCTCCCTCCCATTCTCGTTGCCCCCCAAGTTTAGGTCCCCCTTTGCAGCGTGGATTTGCGATCCTCCTCCTCGTTTCCCCGTACCCGATAACTGATCCGCTTGGGCAGACTTTCCCCGGTTCCTCCCACCCAGCAGGCCCAGTTACTGTCGAGTCTTTGGCAATCCATCCCACATCATGTCGTCTGTCCGGTTCAGTTCCGCATTGGCGCGCCGCTCCTTCGCCGTCGCTTCCCCTCCTCTCTCTGCCCCTCTCTCTTCCTCCGCTCGTCGCTTTCTCTCTTCTTCCTCTTCTATTTCTTCTTCTTCCTCCTCCTCTGTCTCTACTCGCTCTCCCAGATCTCTTACTTCTGCCTCATCCCTTCTCTCCTCTCGTACTGCTTCTGCCCGCTGGACCGGTCTATCCTCGTTGAACCTTACTCAATCCCGCACCATGGCTACCGAAATCTCCAAGATCAAGGTCAAGAACCCCGTCGTTGAGCTCGACGGTGATGAGGTATGTCTGATTTGACTTTTTATGTTTTGGCTTCCCTCCCCTCCTTTATATATGTAGAATCCTGCATCTCGGCCCTGCCCCTCGTCGGGATGCGCATTTTCGTCATGGCGCATTCCAGACGCGGGGAATAACGGCGGCTGCCGCCTGGCCCCTGGCAGCCAAGCGTCAATCGTTCGGCGATCCAGGGCTCAATTGCAGGACAGCAGGAAGTTTTGACATGTGCTAACCTTGCTCTTTTACTAGATGACCCGTATCATCTGGCAGGAGATCAGAGAAAAGGTATGTAGTTGGCCCTCGGCTGCCCCGCCACGCATCAGCTCCAGATGCATTCCTCCCGTTCTCTCCCGCATCTTCACACGCTAACTCGGCCCCGCTTCTATAGTTGATTCTGCCGTAAGTCGAGTTCTTCCGATTATTGATCCATCCAGTCAGTCGACTAAGACATTACGCCTAGTTTCCTTGACATCGACCTCAAGTACTATGACCTGGTAGGGCTTCTGTGGCAAGAATTGGTGTTTTGGGTGGAGACTGACAGACATTGCAGGGTCTTGAATACCGTGACCAGACCGATGACCAGGTCACCGTTGAGGCTGCCGAGGCTATCAAGAAGTATGGTGTCGGTGTCAAGTGCGCCACCATCACTCCCGATGAGGCTCGTGTTGAGGAGTTCAAGCTGAAGAAGAGTACGCATACCGAAGCATGTGAAGGAGTCATTTGCTAACCCTTGCTTCAGTGTGGCTGTCCCCCAACGGCACCATCCGTAACATCCTGTTCGTACCTTGCTGCAATCCCTGCTGTTAAGCTCAATTGCTAATTTTCTGCAGCGGCGGTACCGTCTTCCGTGAACCCATCATCATCCCCGCCATCCCCCGTCTCGTCCCCGGCTGGAACAAGCCTATCATCATCGGTCGTCACGCTTTCGGTGACCAGTACCGTGCCACCGACCGTGTCATCCCCGGCCCCGGCAAGCTCGAGCTTGTCTACACCCCTGTCAATGGCGAGCCCGAGACCGTCAAGGTCTACGACTTCCAGGGTGGTGGTATTGCCCAGACTCAGTACAACACCGATGAGTCGATCCGTGGCTTTGCCCACGCCAGTTTCCAGATGGCCCTGCTCAAGGGTCTCCCTCTGTACATGAGCACCAAGAACACCATCCTGAAGCGCTACGATGGTCGCTTCAAGGATATCTTCCAGGAGATCTACGAGTCCACCTACCAGAAGGACTTTGAGGCCAAGAACCTCTGGTACGAGCACCGTCTCATTGACGACATGGTTGCCCAGATGATCAAGAGTGAGGGTGGTTTCGTCATGGCCTTGAAGAGTAAGCCTCTACCCCTGAAATTGTGTGAGGACTATGCTAATTTAAAACGTATAGACTACGACGGTGATGTTCAGTCCGACATTGTCGCCCAGGGTTTCGGCTCTCTTGGTCTGATGACCTCGACCCTGGTCACCCCTACTGGCGAGGCTTTCGAGTCTGAGGCTGCCCACGGAACCGTGACCCGTCACTACCGCGAGCACCAGAAGGGCCGCGAGACCTCCACCAACCCCATTGCCTCCATCTTCGCCTGGACCCGCGGTCTGATCCAGCGTGGCAAGCTCGACGAGACTCCTGATGTCGTTACCTTTGCTGAGGAGCTTGAGCGCGCTTGCATTGAGGTTGTCAACGATGAGGGCATCATGACCAAGGATCTGGCTCTGGCCTGCGGCCGCAAGGAGCGTGAGGCCTGGGTTACTACCCGCGAGTACATGGCTGCCGTCGAACGCAGACTCAAGGCCAACCTCAAGTCCCGCCTTTAAATACCCGATTGTTTTGCATTGATACACTAACGCTAGCGTGACTCGATGAGTCGATATTCTTAGAATTACGGGTTGCATTATGTAGATTTTACAAAAGGTGGAGACAGTTGTTGAAACCACATGTATAGTGCAACTGATGTTTGTTGTTCCATGTCTCATGAAACTTGTACATGCTTGATAATGAAAATAGATGCAGTCTTCTGATAAATTATGCACTTTTCTGGAACATTTCCTAACCGAGCCCACTTGATGTAAGAGTACAAATGAATCTGGGCGCCAACGGACCGAACCGTGGATCCTCACAGATTGTGGTGGCACACCCAGCCCAGTCCAGCAACATCCGCGGGGATATGACTGTATCAGTATCTATTGACGCAATAGATCTGGATCCGGCCTGCCAACCTCGGGCTTAGCCGTTGCCACGTCTGCTTCAGCAGCAAATCCTTTTTTTCTTTATTCCAATAAAAAAAGATGGTGATATCGTCAAATCCCAAATCGAAAGATGCTGCTGCTGCTGCTCCCTGCCTCCGAACGAAGTAGACGTCGTCCGTTCATCCCAGCAGGATGTATGCCCTGCCCGTGGGAATCGTTTTCCTTTGTCTGGCGACGATCACGGTCGCGCTGCGACTGTATACACGATTGAGGTTGGTGAGGAAGCCCGGATGGGATGATTTGTTGATTGTGGTGTCGTTGGTGAGAAGATACCCTCTCAGGCTGGTTGGCTGAGTATTGCTGATGGGAGTGGATAGGCGACTGATATAGTGTTCTTTGCGTTTTTGGTTATAGGTATATCCCCCCCATATAATATGCAATATACCTGGGATAAGTGATAACAAGGTATGAAATAGAAAGCCAAAACGGCCTCGCCGAGAACGAAGCAGATCTTCCGCCGGAGGTAGTGAGGAGACAATTGAAGGTATATACATACATACATACATACCTCCAACCTAACCCTACATCACCACCATACACATACATATACTAATATTATGGAATACTAATGAATCAATAGGCCCTCTGGATAACAATCCCCCTCTACAACCTCACCCTAACCCTCACAAAGCTCTCCCTAATCTTCCTCTACCGCCGCCTCTTCCCAACACACACCTACCGCATCCTCCTCATCCTCACCCTCATCTTCGTCATCATCACCGGCCTCTGGATGGTCCTCAGCACCCTTATCTTCTGCATCCCCATCAACGCCTTCTGGGATACCTCCCTGCCCCGTACATGTCTCCCCGAGGATGTCGTCTGGTGTCTTAACGCCGCGTTCCAAATCACTACGGATTTGATCCTCGTGGTATTGCCGTTGCCGATCCTGGCGAGGTTGAATCTGCCCAAGAGGCAGAAGGCTGCCCTGTTGGTTGTTTTTGCGTTGGGGTTTTTGTATACCTCCCTTGCCCCTATACCCTATATAGGTTGCTGATGATATGGGAAATGGTGTCTAGTGTCTGCGCAACAAGCATCATCCGCCTAACAACCATCGTCCGACTCCTCCAAGATCCTGACTTTACCTGTAACCCCCTATCCCCCTTCTCTATCCCCCCATATCCCCCACACCCCAAAAACTAACAATTCCCTAAAGCAGGAAACGGCCTCGCAGCAACCTGGTCCTTCATCGAATCCGCCGTCGCCATAACCTGCGCATGTCTCCCACCTCTCCGACCCTTACTCGTCCGGGTATTCCCGAAACTGATTCCTTCTCGAATGCGATCATATCATAACAGGGATAAGGAGTCGAGGTCGAACAGCAATAACAACAACAATAACAAGGCTGAGGAGGCGGGACTTCAACTTCCTTCACGACCACCCACGATAAGTAAATCCCGGACGAGGAAGTCTATATCAAGGAGAGGAACGAGAAATGAGGACTTGGATTTCCTATCTGTTTACGGGGGCGGTGGTGCGGCGGGGTTGTTTGCGCCGGGCAGTACGGTGTCGACGAGTGTTTGGGGGGATGCGGGGAGTGTTAGGTCTGCAGGAGTTGGGGATGGGAATGGGAATGGGGATGGAGGTAAGGGTGGGGAGGAGGGGGTGGGGAGAGGGATAGTGGGGGAGAGGGGATTCAGATTATGAGGGAGGTGAGGTGGGATTCTGTTTCTGTGTCCGAGTCGGTGGATGGGAGTCATGGGGGAAGTCATGGTGGTTGGGGAGATGTGGAGGGGAGGTTGTCAGAGGGGACAAGTGGGAGGAGGTCGAGTGGTGCGCCGTTTTTGCATCCGCAGTGGGTGGGGGGGAATATTGCTGAGTGGTAGTATTGTATAAAGTAGGGTTTTAGGAAATGGTATTTGGTGTATACACTTTTGATATGTGACGTCTGTCTCGGGCTAAGAGAATAGTAGTATCAATGAACCAGTGCTATCTACTAGTATTGATCAAGCATACTGAAGCATACTACATAACCCATACCTCTTTCAAAGGCCAAATTCAACCTTTGCCCAATCAGTTGTACTTCGCACCGTACCACCCATCAATGAAACTTCACCCTCTGATCCGCTATTCTGAGCATTCTGTGCCTCGGCATCTGTCTCAGCGTCCACTGTCTCAGCATCCTCCCTCTGAGTAAAAGTTTGTTCCTGTCTAGTCAGCTACTGTAGAAAGAGCGGATCGAGTAAGGCGTGCTAATAACAATGCAAGACTGCAAGACACTCACCACTTCTGTATCAATTGCCTGATCGCTCTGAAACAACAGAATCAATACGACCAATCTCCATTTCTGGGGCAGACACGTCGTCTTCGAACAACTGACCTCGGCGATTCAGTCCATCTCGATGCCGCGCACGCCTCCTCCGAAAGGAGATGTTTCCACTGTCTCCTGAAGTCGCAGCTTCACCTCCTCCATTCGCCTGAGGTTGAGTATGTTCCACAGATGCAGATACAGAAGCTGCATGGCCTGGCGTATCTACAGGAGTGGCTCCGTTTACATGGTTCCGGGGAGGTGCTTCTCCTTCCTGTTCTGCTTCAGCTGGACGGTCTGTCCCGGTAATTGGTACTGCGTGAATGGATGATGACTCAGTGATTGCGGTTTCCGGTGCGGGATGATCTCCCTGTCTGTTTAGATATCTCATAAAGGCCCGAATTCCCTCGCCCGTCTGGTGAGTCCCGTTCTCTTGGAATGCCTGAGACGCTTGGCTTGCCCGATGTCCTTGGTCTGAATGAGACATACTCACTAGACGAGTTCCCTCCTCCCCTGGCAGAGAAGGGTTCGAATGATCTGGAGACTCTGGTGGCGAATTCAGAGGCGGGATTGCAGAAGGGTTGGGGGATTCCGCAGGATGATCGACAGGAAAATTTTCAGGAGTATTCGCAGGTGGAGGATGCCCAGGACGCTGCTCATCACTAGTGGGTTCAGGACGCTGTTCATCACTAGTAGGTTCAGGACGCTGCCCATCACCAGTAGTCTCAGAGGGCTGCCCACCACCAGTAGATTCAGGAGGCTGTCCACCACCAGTAGTCCCAAGAGGCTGCCCACCACCAGTAGATTCAGGAGGCTGTCCACCACCAGTAGTCCCAGAGGGCTGCCCACCACCAGTAGATTCAGGAGGCTGTCCACCACCAGAAGATTCAGGAGGCTGTCCACCACCAGTAGTCCCAAGAGGCTGCCCACCACCAGTAGATTCAGGAGGCTGTCCACCACCAGTAGTCCCAGAGGGCTGTCCACCACCAGTAGTCCCAGAGGGCTGCCCATCACCAGTAGTCCCAAGAGGCTGCCCACCACCAGAAGACCCAGGAGGACGAGGCTGTTTGGGCTGGAAGCACTCTCGCAGTCTTTTCCGAGAAGAGAAGCACAATCCAACAAACGGACTAACATTTAAGCTTGCCCCAAACGGCGGCTGCTCAAGCTTAAAGGATGGATCCAACAAGATAGAATTCGCAGGCAATTGAGCAGCAAGCCCCTTGGGAAGATCAGAGGCCCGAGAAGAGGCATTGCTATCACTCCGCTCAGACACACTGCGATGGTAGCTGTCGACGTTTTTGTAGCAATGATGGCAAATCACGTCGTATTCGCCTATTCGGGGGAAACAGTTAAAGCTAGCGGGAAGCATAGCCTCGTAGAGCGAGCTATCGCCCCAGTCGAAATCGCCGACTTGGATCCAGGAAGGTAGTTCATCGAGGGGAATTAGAGGAACTACCATGTAACCTGGTCGGTAGACGTAGAAATTGGGGAATGGTTGGAATTTGTTGATAGGGTGGGACATGCGTGGTATTAATGTAGTGATATGCAGATCTTGGTTATCAAACGAGTGGATGGTGTATCAATGATAGATAGTGTGAAAAGAGTACAGTAATGGGTTGTTTTGATTGATTATTGTATATGCTTAGTTTGGGTGTGCTTTCCAGAAGCTGGTGTGTCGGGTGTGGCTTCCTTATTATTATTTTCACACTACTTCGATCAAGTCGATATCGGGCTGTAGGTCCCGTTTTTACAGGTAAACCCAAGATCAGGGTTGAGGGCTGCCGTTGCGTTCATGCAGATCACACTCGCCGGTTCCAGAACTTGCGGGTATAGCTGAATGTTGTCCGTCACAAAGTTCTTACAAGACTGGCTCGTATGGCACTCAATAATGAGGGCCTCCGTATGCTTCAAATTGGGCAGCCCAACGTTGTACCAGCAAGGGTCGGAGATGCAAGAGCCGTCACCAGGCTGGTACGTATTGATCGAGCCAGAAAAGTCAGACCAGGTGAAATCCTCCATCATCACAGCCGAACTGGCATTGACAGTCCCGGACCGGGAGGCGCCCTGGTCGGTATAGCTTTGAGTGACATAGATAGGGAACGTCACATTGAAGACTCTAATGTTATTCCAGGTCACGTTCTTGACGAGTCCGGTACCTCCGCTCCATGACTTGAATCGTGCGGCGTAGAGGCCATCGGCGACAGTCACATCGTCAAAGCGGATGTTGCTGATATTGGCAAAGTCTGTGGGGTCCTCTCCCAGCGAGCCAATGCTCATGCCATGAGTCTGATAGCCGATGGTGTTTCTTGTGAAGAGTATATCGTGCGAGTCCGCCCCTACTGCAATTGCGTCGTCGCCGTTATACATGATACTGTCGGTGATTTGAATATTGGTCCCCTCCACGTCGAAGCCATCTGTATTGAAAGGAAAGCTACCTGTCGAAGTAGCATCGATAATGGCATGGCTAACTGTAATGTCTTGTCCATGCAGCTTGACATTCCAGGCGATAGGCTTTCTGGACCTGAAGTATTTTATGGTCGCTTGGCTAGTCTTGAAGCTCATGAGATGCGGACGATTGTCGATGCCTGAACTACCTGCAGGGTTCGCATCCCACCAGGGCTGTCCATACGAGTCAATCCAGCCATTATTCACGTCTTCAGGCCCAATCCAGTCCACCTTGGGCCCTTCCAAGGTGAACCATGTAGAGCTACCGTCACTGACGATATTCTGCACGGCAGTGATGTTCTGTGGCAGGTGCAGATTGCCATGCATCCGGATCTCCACATTACTGAGGTTGGTGGCCGTGATCGGCTGGAAGACGTTATAATTCACACCCTTCTCGAAGATGATAACCGAGTCAGTCGCGCATTGTGCAAAAGCCTGGGAGATGGCAGACGAGTCATCAGCCGTTCCATTTGATGCCTGATATTTAGACGGAACCACGCATTGTTGGCTTCTAGATGCTCTGCTGGAGTGTGGAATTCCGTGGACGAGTGAGGAAGAAAGAAGGAATAGGAGTGATGCCTTGAAAACAGACATGATGATGTGTGAGTAGACAATAACTCATCAATTAGCTAGTAGCATTCGCATACTCACTTACTTATATCCCACCTTGGTGTATCGTCTCGAGGTTCAGGTCCTCAACTGCCATGCCATTAACATGACAAGCTTTCGGAAATTTGCATGTTCCTCAAGATCCATTAACCGGGAAATTTCCTGAAGAGGTCGCAAGTAGAGTATGCGCGGGACCTGATCGGCGTATAGATCAACCAAGACAGCAGCGCATTAGGCTGGCATTGGTGGAGAAATTGTGACAGTTAGCCAAGTGTGGAGAGCTGCCCAGAGACGGCCAAGGTAGGTAGCTTCCTGCTTCCCCGGATGTTCATGATGAGAGAAGTGTATGTGAAGAGCATCTTATATAATAGATAAAATAGACAAAGAAGTAGATTGACTGCTGATGTCAAACAAAGTGAGAGCTGGTATGCTGCAGGGATGCGATGGAGCCGTGCAAGTGTTTATCCGGGGTCACATGGGGGTGGAGCCGGGAGTCCAGAGTGAAACTTCTCCTGTCAGTGTCATAGCTTCTTGCTAGATTGTTAGTTAGCTAGCTATTTCTCTACTATCGCGTGTGACATAATCGCCCTTCTTACATCTACTTCTCATCTACATTCCTACAAATTAGCTCTCTTCAGAATGACCGCCCCCACACCCAAGTCGGCGCTCGCAACAATGCCGACGCCCAATATCCCTGCATCCGAAGCTGTCGGCCACTGCCAGAGCGTCGCAATAATCGATGCTCCACTGCAAGAAGTCTGGGATACTCTCATGGACACCTCTACCTTTCCCTCATGGAATCGATTCGTCCCTGCCGTGACTATCCGAGAGCAGCCCGGATGCGAAGGGGGCGATCTCTCCTCCATCCTCCAGGCTGGGACGAAGATGACTTATCACGTGAACATGAAGCCGACCAGCTCGTCCCAGCCACAGCGTGCACAGGCGAGCAATGATACTCCATTGGTCGTGACGGAGTGTGATCCGCCCAGCGAGAGCAAGAAATCCGGTCGCATTGTTTGGGTTCTTGATAAGCAGGCGCAGGGTCGCATCATGTCCTCATTGTTGGCAGCGGAACGGGTCCATGAGTTCGTGGAAGTCGATATTCAGGATGAACAGGGACAGATGAGAAAGGGGACGGAAGTGCGTAACTGGGAAGCGCAGAATGGAGCCCTGGCGTATGTGGTTCGCTGGATGGTGGGGGCTCAGCTGGAAGTAAATTTTGAGGTGTGGTTGCAGGATCTCAAGGAGTATGTTGAGAAGCAGAGGCAGGCGCGGGAATAAGATGAGCTAGTCTAGGGTGTGCCCCTTTACTTTGTACATAGTAATAATACGAGTTTAAATGGATGGCTCCTTGCTGAGAGTGGTTTTTGGTAGGGATTGCTGCATGCTGGGTACATTAGATGATATCCTTGGATACGTATCTAAACTCTCGACTCTCTATTCTGTAGTGTTTTTTCCGAACTCGCAAGGTCCCTGTTAGATGTGATCAAATACTGTATACCGTACGGGATTCCGAGACAGCCTTACAGCCACAACTAGCGTCGGCCCCGTGCGCGCTTGGCACGGCGATGTGTGCTATTCCAGAGCCATCCACCGGTTCCGTGCCAGGTCATTGCGTCGGGAACCGTTCCTTTGATCCCGTATGGTGAAGTGAGATATCAGATTGCCAGGCTTTGTCCCCGACTTGCAGTAGAGGGTGGAGCTGAGAGAGGTGCCAGTGTCAGCACTTCGGAAAGGAGGGAATTTTAGGAGTCACGGAAGAACAGATGATGACTCCACGCTACTAGTATGGCCCTAGTTGAGTAGTTATATGCGAGGCTTACGATGGCAAGTGGGAGGAGGGTCATGCACCTGATGTGACAGTAACTTGAAACTACGTACTACTATTTGAGAAAGACTAAGTTTGGTAGGAGGTCGGATGCAAAGTGGAGATTGGAAGAGCGTCTCAATGGCAGGCAATTTCCCTGGCAGACCATGACCCACGTGGGGGTGGAGATTGGCTGAGGCCCCCCCGTCCGAGGGTTACGTCCTCGGCTGTCTCTTGATTCTTGAACAGGCCTTTTTTGGGTTTGTCCTCATCTTTACCCCCTTTCAAGCAGCCACCGTCGAAGGTTCGAATTTTCGTTCATCCTTCCTAATCTGGAGTATGCGATGGGACCCTCGCCAGATTGAAACGGGGCCGCTATACTACCGTTTGATACATCCACGCAGAAAGAAGAGGGCTCCTGCAGGACTACCGCAGGGTGGATGAGCCATGGTCTGCATGTACCCATGTACGGAGTCCTACTTTCTTTTTTCCTTCAGTCGGGATGTTACGATAAGATCGACTAGTCTCGGACTGGCTGAGAGACCACGACCATAATCAATCTACTGTATATTCCCTGCAATGTCCAGCAGACGCCACGACGCGCGTGAAGTAGTGGAATTTGAAGACCTCGAGATGGTCATCCCTGCAGCATAGTGTGTCACACTTTTCACGGTCTTCGTCATCCTTTTCTTTAGGGGGTGGAGACACCACAAAACAAGGATGGGATTATGGTTATTCATTCACCCTTTGCGACGGCCATCCAGGGCGAAAATGCGAGGGTGACAGCCGTTTGTGTCCGAATGACTGGGTGAGAAGGAGACTAAGTCAACTAACAAGTAGAAAACTGCACGAAATTCGAGGGTTGAGGGGCCAGCTAGACCCACCGGCTTGCCGTATTAGGACAACCGGACAACTAACTAGACGGGAGACTAGTGCCCAATAGGGGATAGTGTCCGTGCAAATGGAGGAGAAACGCGAAAGTCGCAATTCCATTCAGTCTCGCTTTTTCCTCTTTTCTTGCCGTCGCATTCATGGCTCACTCTTACTTCTCCCGGTTGCCGCTGCGGCTTTCTTGCTCATCAAACCTTACCCCGGCTTGCTTTCCCCGTTTTTACCATCCAATTTCAACATGCTGCTTCGAAATAGAGATAGAAAATGCACACCCGAAAAGGACCGATGCTGCTCCGAGCATGTCAGTGGGACTACGAAGATGGTCTCCCCGCCAGGCCAGACTCGCCCCGGTGGGTGGAACTGAACTATCTATTTGGCATGTCACGGTTACTTACGACGGTTTGCTGTAATCACCCATGGTTCCTCGGGCACAATTAAGCTATCGCTCTTTCTGTCGATCTATCCAGTTACTCCCTCTCTTTTTGAAAATAAATTAATTTGCATTTTCCGAATCCACCGGGTCGAGACTCGTCGCCTCCTCAAAATTTTCTACTCCCTGCTTGGTGTTGATTTTCTACTTTCACTCTGATTTTATCCTTCTGTTCTGCTCTTCGAGACCATGTATATGTTGCAGTCCTCATCAGTCCGCTGTCTCTTGTCCTATTCATCTTCCTGCACCTTGACCCATCAATAGTCAGTCTTAAGCGCCAGGCGGACTCGAATCCCGGTGCCGACGTCATCCAACCGGCTTGCCACCAATTGCCTCGTCATTGGCTATATGCCCGCTGCTATTGCTTCTTTAAAATCTTATTCAAGGTCCTCGGAAATCCAGCGACACCAGCAGACGTTCTAGTGATTTATCTCGTATTCGCGCCAGTCCAGTATAGATACGCGGTGTTTTCTTATCGCGCCTCTTGACCGGAGATCCCTGGTCCTATCGGCGCTGAAACCAACAAACCGTCGCACCGATTTCAACTGTCGCCTTCCCCGCTATCCCCGCCTCTTGCGATCTTCACAGAGGCATCTGCTTCTTCAGAGTTGTTCATCATGACTCCTACGCATTTGCCGTTCCCGCTCTCTGTTCGCACTCAACATGATACGGATACTCGCGCGCCGCCTCTTCTAGTGGTGCCCGGACTGACACCTCCGGTGACGCCTACTGTAGATGACGAGAGTCTTTCAGGCAGCGTTGCCACCCTATATTCTGGGGCGTCCAGTCCATTCTTGTCGCCTGTCGAGGGAAAATTAAAAGATGTCGATGCGGAAGATCGCACGGTGTCCACCTCTGACTCATTCACGGATGAGTTGGAATACCACAAGGACCCCAAAGGCCGGCCTGTCGAGTATGGCCGCGGTCTCTGGAGCGTTGTCTACAAAGCAACTCCTTGCGAGCCCTCCAAGCCCTACCTGCTTACGCCTCCCAGCTCTCCAGCTGTCAAAGCCCGCACGGTAGCAGTCAAGTCACCCGCAAGGCGAGATGCGCACTCCATTTTGGATGCCGAAGCGCTCGCCTTGACTCGGGTCAGCCGTGTCGCTGGGTCACAGAACCATGTTGTTCCCTTCAAAGGATATATCGCAGACTCTCACTCCATCGTCATGTCAGCAGTGCCGTTGGCACTGTCGACCTATATCGAAGAGAAAGCCGCTGTGGCTTTGCAGAACAAGACCACCAAAACCATGTTCGAGCCCATTCAGGGCATGACCCAGTGGTATGACCTCGCAAAGAAGCTCATCACCGGTCTGTGCTGGCTCCATGACGGGCCGCAGATGATACACGGTGATATCAAGCCTCACAACATCTTGCTCCGTGCACGTTCAAACGACGACGATTTGGAATCCGACCACTTCCTTTACGAACCGCTGTTTGCCGATTTTTCCTCCGCTCACCCTATCAGCACTTCTTCCTCTCCCGAAAGCAGTCTGGGCACGGCTCTGACAGCTTTAACACCACCATTCACAGCCCCGGAGCTTCTCTGTGTCTCATCATTAAAATCCCCAGACGTGGCGCCAACCCCAGAGTCTGATGTCTTCTCTCTAGCCGTTACTCTACTGGCTGCCGCTACAGGCGATTTGCTCCTCTACCCGGGTGCCAACCACTTCCAGCGTCTAGCCATGGCCCGTGAAGGCCACCGCGTGATTGAGTTTGCTCGCTCCGGGCCGAATGGATCTCGCATACCGCGCAACGGGATCGTCGAACAAATCATTAAACCGGCAATCCTCAAAGACCCGAGCCAGCGCATCAAACCTGCTGAATGGGTTAATCTGGTCGAGTCTATTACGATCTAAGTTTGACCATGGTTGCCTTCCTTTCGTTATCGCATCCCGCGCTCTTATCTCGGACTACTTTTAATCTCTCGTTATCTTCGGACTTTTTTACTTCGGCCATTTCTTCACCTAGCCTCTTTTCTAATCTTGCTTTCACATATTTGTCAAACTTTCTCTGGTTTTTATCACCTTAATCTTCTTGGCACCACTTCTTTCTTTTATTTTTCTTACTATGTTCAACTCCCACCAGAAACTTTCAAGATACCCGTTAGAATAGATGTGCAGACGAAACAAATTACATTTTCCACATGACTCATTCTTCCCAGATAATTACCTGAAGTATCAATAATAGCAACAGCCACTCGCATTTCAGTTCACTTGTGGAGCCATGTGGACCTTCCCCTCCCTTAGTATGCTCTCTAGACCCCTGATTTAGGTCCAACTATGGCTTATCTCGAATCAAGAATACCTATTACTATTTCCATCACAGCGATAGCCATTTGATCTTTCCATCGAACAAACATCTCACATGGAATTTAACTCCATTACGCTAGAGCATGCAGTAGTTTAATTGATTTAAAGACGCCGAAACAATCGACTTCATGGTGTCAGTCGTTTTAAAGCAACTAATGATCTCGAATGATCTCTCAGTGCCTTTTTATTGCAATCAACTCCGGCTTGGATTAAGGTTATGTTACTGCACCATATACAATTCCATTCCTAGTTATTTGTATGTTCAATCAATCTTGAGAAGAGTCTATCATCTATCATATAATACTACAGTACATGCTAGTTATTACATATCTCATAACCAGATTTCAAATATATCCATCCATCCATCCAAACACCCAAAAGATAATCTCCTAATGAAGTCTCTTCTTCACCATCTCACGATGCACTCCCGTCTTATACGACGTCAACGTCCCCCCGAACAATCGATTCAACTGCACACTCGACACCGAGACCCCGCTGCGCTGGTACTCGATGCAAATATCCCAGATCGTCGACGTCGAGAGAATGTGCACGCGCACATCGCTCAGGTCGTAGTCCAGGTTCTCCTGGAAACTGGTTACCGGGTCGGTGCTGCCACCGTGGATGGTTTTCGGGAAACTGTCAAAGTCTGGTTTTGGTGTCTTCGCGGCATATTCGGCTAGGCTGGGGATGGATTTGACGATGTCGTTGGTGGAGCGGCCTGGGAAGATGAGTTGGAGGACTTCAGCGACGGAGAGGGATTCGCGGCCGCGGCCGAGGGAGAGGGAGAGGGTTTCGAATAGGCGGAAGGCGTCGCCACGTTGGGAGGGGTCGAGGGAGTTGATTTTCTCAATGACGGGGGAGTTGGGGTTCGGTTCGAAGTAGACTATGCTGCGGTCGATGCCTTGGGGGTAGAGTTCTTCCGGGTGGATGAGGAGGGGCTCGAAGGGACGGCGGTCCCAGGCTAGGAGGGCGTCGTCAAAGTTGTTGTTGCTGCGGAGGGATGTGCGGTAGCTGTCGTGGATGTGGGGGAATTGTTTGAGGTGGTCGTGGTAGTTCTCTTGGCCCTCGTCGGTGATGGAGCTTCGCAGGGCGGATATTTTGTCGAGAATGGGTTTGAAGTCGGCGGAGGTTGTGTTGGGGTCGGCCGCTGCTCGGGATAGAGCGTCATATTGGGCGTCGATTTCCCGCGACTGGTCGACCATTTGCTGGAGGAAGTATGCTTGTCGGTTGTCCCGGTTGAGTCGGGTCTGCGCGCGACTGCGCTTCTTCTTGGCTTCGGCGTAGCCGGGGGTGGATTTATCCATGTTGTCCAGGGCTTGGATGTCTTCGCAGAATCTGTCGTGAAGGGCAGTCCTTATGCGTGGTGTGTAGGGCACGGGTTTCCGGCCGGGGTCGGGACTCTCCGGAGCTGGGAGGAGAGGTTGGAATTCCCTCCCCGGGGGTGTGCTGATGTTCTTTTCAGCGGCTCTTTCGGCGACACGCGCGGCGTTGTCTATGGCGACGTTAAATCCTTTGTGGTTGACCCAGAATTTCTCGTCTTGAGGAGCAGCGACTTCGAAGGTATGGAGCGCGACATTCTCCGTCCAAAGCGACACTCGTCGGCGATCGACGACGTAGCGGGGGATGATGGCCTGTGATTCTGGCGATGGTAGAGACGCAAGCAATCGGATAGCCCCGTAAGAGTGTAGTCCCGTCTGCTGCATGCAGGTCTCCATGAACATCTGCCACCATCTGCCTGCGGTGAAATGGTCTTTGTCGGAGGTCGTGGCGGGAAGGTTCGCGAGTACTAGAAGGGTGTCGTTCTTTGGCAGAACACCGGTATGATCGCCATTGTCGGGCCCTTGCTCCGGGAAATGCTCCGTGAGCACAGGTTTCCAGTCGCCGATGGAGAAGACGTCCATGGACAATAACTTGTAGGAAGGATGGCTCTGGGCCAGTGGGTCTAGCAGCGGTCGGAAGTTCTGCAGCTCGGGTTCAACGAGGACATGTCGTCGCGGCTGGAGAAGGCGGTTGATCTTGGATGACCAGAGGCCGGCTCCAGGCCACAGGTCGAGGATGTCCAACGGCCGATTGCGGAGGAGGTACGGTGACAGGCGCTGCAAAGCATGATCTGTGTAACGAAGGTGTTAGAAAATACAGGAAGAATATATTAGCTGCACTCACCACATAGCTCCTCACTGACAATCTCCGGTTTCCTGTTGGTTCTCCGCTTGAGGTGGCCGGGGAAGCACTTGGCGATCGATTTCGCAAGCGGAAACCGTGAGAGGGCTGAGGCTCGTGGAGCCATTGTAAAGCACCAGGTCTGCGGACGAGACCAAGATGCAGAGCGATCAGCCTTTCTGGTATTCGAGGAAGGGGACCCTGGCGGACGGCGTCATGGTTGGGCGGCCGAAACGAGAAGAATGGAAGTGAAGGTGGAGCGGACGCCGAGAGATGGAGAGAAACAAATACCAGCGCGACTCGCCGGCCGATCTTCTTTGCAGCTCCGCCGAACTTAAAAAGAACCAACTTCTGCACTCTCTCCTGTACCTGACTAACTATCGCCCACCCCGCTCGGTTGGTGGAATGCAAACACGATGCACTTTGATTTAAAGCTATAAATTACCTGCTCCACATTTCTCGTGCCTGAACATCACCCGATCATTCGGTGTCTTGACTCTGCTGCCTACTATCATCTACATGCGGCACACCCCCACCACGACTGCCGCTGGTCTCGCGCCAGACGTCAATGAACTGCGACTGCTGCGACAGGCCTGCTGATTCTCTTCGATTTAATCATCATCATCATCGACCGTGAAATCGATTCATGCGCAGTCATGGCTGCCCATCTACCTCCAGCCACCGGTGCGGGGTCTCCGCAGAGCGTGGAATCGATCACTCGCATGGCTCAGGATTATGAGTACAACCCGTCTATACCTTTACGCTACTGGCTGCGAACAGCGTCTACGCTCATGAGAGAGGTTGGTATACTCCTTGCTTCGTATGGTGGAGTGACCTGACGAGAATGGTGGCTAGGCTCGCATTTACGAACGCGAAAAGCACGAAGAACAAGCCTACCTTTTATTGTTTCGTCATGCTCAGCTAGTACTGGTCAATTTGGCCGAACACCCAGAGGCCAAGGATGAGAAAAACCGGAAAGCTCTGGTGGAAGCCGAAAAGGAGGTCAAACGGAACCTGAAGGTCCTGGAAGTCCTGAAACCTCGAATCAACAAACGCTACGAGCGCTATACTCAGTTGATGCGTGAACGGCAAGCTCGCGCACCAGCAGCCGCGAATAACACTCCCACTTCAATCCAACGCCCCCCTCAGGACCCCGCCCTTGCGGGAGTTGTGGAACCTCTGGAAGCAGGAGAGAACAAAGACCTGGCGGTGCAGCTGGCCCGGACGGAGCTTAGCCGACGAGCGACTGTCCGAAAGGCTATCCGACAGGCAGGCATAACACCTGAGGAGGAGCAGACTCGCCGTGCAGCTGGCGTGTGGGGAGACTGGGAGCATGCCCTGCGCAAAGATGGATCCGAGGACGATGACTTAAGCCGGCGCATACAGAACGTGAGGATACAGATGGACGATCCGCGGGCGGATCACCGTCCACAGGTTGCTACTAAGCCTATGGTTCGGCCATCTTCAGCAACCTCTTCGACCGGCGCGTACAAGTATCCGAGCGTCCCTCGTCAGAAGCCGCTGGAAGTTCCGTCGGCCGCAAAGGTTGAGCCTAAGATTGTTCTTCCGCCTAAAGCACCCGCACTACCTCCTAAGAAAGCTTCGTATGTACATGAATTGGCTGGCCTCGAAGGACCTTCACCTCCACCTCGTCCAGACAAGATCTCGTCCGCAGGGATCCCAGCTGAGCCTCCTGCGCTTCCTGGAAAGGTTCCAGCAACCGATGGACCAGCTGCAAGCCCGGATCTGGACCCGTCCAGCTATACCTTTAAGCCATCTGCTTATCTCGAGAACGGAACGCCTCTGCGGACGTTGTTCCTGCCACCTGATCTACGCAAGCACTTCATCTCACTGGTATCCCCGAACACGCAGCGCAATCTAGAGACGTGCGGCATTCTGTGCGGCACGCTTGTCTCCAACGCCTTGTTCGTGTCGAGGCTTCTCATCCCTGAACAGACTGCCACTTCGGACACATGCGAGACGGTGAACGAGTCAGCTATCTTCGACTACTGTGATTCGGAGGACCTGATGGTGCTCGGCTGGATCCATACGCACCCGACGCAGACGTGTTTTATGAGCTCGCGCGACCTGCACACGCATTGCGGATACCAGGTGATGCTGCCAGAGAGCATCGCAATCGTGTGCGCACCTAGTAAGACGCCAGACTGGGGAGTGTTCCGACTGACGGATCCGCCGGGGCTGAAGACGGTGCTCAACTGCACGCAGTCAGGACTCTTCCATCCCCACGGAGAGGCGAACATCTACACCGACGCACTGCGGCCGGGACATGTATTTGAAGCGAAGGGATTGGAATTTGAGACGGTGGATTTACGTCCAAAGGGGTCTCAAATTTGACATTAGATCTTTGTTGCGAATCACTCTGAGCGTCGATAGCATATGATTTACATGATAGGAGCTAATGAGGAATGATGCACTAGCCAATATTTGACTATCTAGTCTATCAGCTAGACTACAATGAAAATAGCTAACTAAACCAACAAAATACCATGTGACGATCCCTGCAAGCCTCATCCTTTTATGATCCACTCATACTCCCGCTTCTTCCACAACACACTACTACTACCACCATCATCATGTCAACTAATCCCCTCTACATTGGCACCCACATTTCCATCGGCCCCCACAAGCTGTACCTGCATCTGCACGGCCCACTCCGCACCACTCAACCTCTAACCATCTTCCTCGCCGGCGCCGGCGACGTTTCTTCTAGCTACACCGCTGTAATCCGGCTATTGAGCCCCTTCGCTCCGTGTCTGGTCTACGACCGCACCGGTCTCGGCCGCAGCGATGCCCCAGACCAAGATACCAGCTACAGTCCCAGCGCGACTCTCGCCGCATCGGAATTGCACACTCTACTTACCAACGCAGATCTCCCACCACCATATGTCTTAGTGGGGCACTCATACGGCACGATTATCGCGAGGGAGTACCTCCACCTTTACTCGGATGATATCAGCGGGATGGTACTCGTCGAGGGATCAACAGAGCATCAGTACACACTGTTCGACGATAATCCCAATCTGGACAGTGATATCACTGCTGTCCTGGGAGAGATGAACTTCGCTACGGTGACGGGTTTACGCGAGAACGCTAAGTTATCTCGGGAGGAGTGGAGAGAGCGAGCGAGGGATATTGCGCGGGGAATGGGGATGTGGGAGGCTGAGAGGGGGAATCTGGTGGGGGTTTGTAGGGAGTTGGAGGGGAAGAGGCAGTTACAGGTGCAGGGAGGAGGGTTAGGGGAGAGGCCATTGTCTGTGGTGGTGGGACGGGGATGGGAGGATTATCAGAGGGTTTATGAGAGGGGAGTAGAGATGGGGAATGGGAGTGGTGAGCAAAGAGAGGCGGTTAAAAGGTTCCTGGGGAGATGTAAGGAGGTGGTGGGGGAGTGGCAGAGGGAGCAGTTGAGGTTGTCGAGGAGAGCGAGGTTGGTCGAGGTGGATTGTGGACATCAGGTGCATTTGGTGAGGCCGGATGTAGTGGTGGAGGAGGTGAGATGGGTGTTGGAGATGATTGAGAGAAGTAGTAGTATGTTGTAAGTTTACTATAATAGGTAGTGGTGAGATATGCTATGTCTATTGCAGATGCATCAAGAAATTCTCAGCAGAGTATAACTGCAAGACACAGAAGTGAGGCAGTTGTGAGTCTTCGAGACTGTATAAGTGTCAAGATGACAGCAATTTGATGCTATTCCCACCGCAGGCCTCCCCCCCACCATTCCCAATCAGGAAACCCCGGGCTTGGCGCCATCGCAATTCCAGCGAAAGCGACTTGCTTTTACTGCTTTCTTCTTCTCTTCTTCTCTTCTGCAACTCTCCACTGCCTTTCTGCTACGGCTTCTTCTCTCTTCCTATCATTTTCTCAACCTCATCTTCTTCCGGTTCTCGTTCGCTGCATCTCCCCTGCTGCGAGAACCCTTCAGATCCACCTCTCAGTTAATACGAGAGTTTACAATATCTTAACCTCATCCATCTCTCCTCTCCTCCATTCCCGGCACGGTGAATCCCACCGGCTCGTGCGACAGAGTGAGTCCACCATCATCTCAACACATCCCTTTGATTCTCCTTTCAGGCGCATCCACTTCACTTGTTTGTGGCTTGGTTCTTTTGCATTCCCTGCATCGCCGGTCAACTATATACTTGCCAGCGAATTTGCACGTGCACTGTCCCACACGTACAACTGTCCCGACTCCACCCCTGCTTGAGTTTGTTCCTGCGTACTGTCGCACATACTGTTACTCGCTATCGCAACACATGTCGCTTTATGCCCACGATCGCATAAACATCATACTGATCGTCATAGGCGCTATAAGCTCTATATAATCGATATCTATATCTTCACCTATACTCTCATCATATATCCATCATGTCTATGGACGCCAAAGAAATCGAGCTCCGGGCCAAGGCCATGACCAAGGCCGCCTCCTCCAACGAACCTCCCTCTACCATCATACCTCTGCTCAAGCAGCTGCAACAAGGGGTGAAAGCCACCGAGGACCTGCTGCGATCCACCCGTGTCGGTATCGCCGTCAACAAACTCAAACAACACAAATCTCCCGAAGTCGCCCGTCTTGCGAGCGAAATCGTCTCCAAGTGGCGCCACGAAGTGAACAAGCAAAAGGCCGGGGCCTCCCCCGGCGCCAGCCAACGGTCGAGCAGCTCTCCCCATCCGAAAACCAACGGCACCCCCTCCGGCGGTGCGACTCCCTCCGATAAGGCCTCGAAGCTCTCAGTGCCTCCCGACAAGCGTACCTGGAAGGCCGATGGCGTGGACACCAACCAGACCGGCAACAGAATTCGCGATAGCTGCATCGGCTTGATGTACGATGGGCTGTGTCTCAACTCGGTTGAATCCCCACGCACAGTTCTGTCCAAGGCGTCGGCCGTCGAAGCGGCGGCCTTTAGCGACCTCGGACCGGAAACGAAGGAACAATACCGCACGAAGATTCGCAGTCTCTACCAGAACCTGAAGAACAAATCGAACCCGTCACTGCGCGTACGGGTCCTCAACGGCGATGTGACGCCGGAACGGTTCGTCCGGATGTCGCACGACGAGCTTCGGTCGGAGGAACAGCAGGAACGCGACCGCAGAATTCAAAAGGAAAACATGGACAAGGCGATGGTGGCACAGGCGGAGCGGAGTATCAGTACAAGCTTGCAATGCGGCAAGTGTGGACAGCGCAAGGTGACATATACGGAAGCGCAGACGCGCAGTGCAGATGAACCGATGACATTGTTTTGTACGTGTATGAACTGCGGCAAGTCATGGAAGCAGTGACCATTCTGCCAAATCGATTTGATTATACTCCATTCATGTTTTACTCATCCATTCAATTTGTATTTTCACGATGGTGTTGGGTGTGATAGGCGAGGAGTTGGTTGTGAGGTTCAATCCAGTTTATGTCATGTGTCATAGATCATACGTCATTCAATACCTTTTTTTATACCACCATCACCTACCTACAAAGTAAACAACAAACCCAACCCCAACAACCTACTTACTTCCCCTATCATCCCAACGAACAACTACGTACACCACAATGCCAGACAGATCCATTCTAAAGTCAACAACCCACACCTTCCTCACCACCCTCACTCAATCCCCCCCACCCCCCTCTCCACCATCCTCTCCCAATTCACCTCCTCCCCCAGCACCACCCCATTAATCCACGAAGCCGGCCTCCCCGACCTCGCCCCCTTCCTCGGCCGCGACTTCACGGGTCAAGACGGAGTGAAAGCTTACTTCGAGACCATGGGCGCGGCGCTACGCTACGAGGGGATGCGATTCGAGGATGAAACGGACTGGGTAATCGACGAGGAGAAAGGGTGTGTTTGTGTCCGTGGGTGGGCGAAATTCATTGCCAAAGAGACAGAAATGGGTTGGGATGAGGGGTTCGTGTATAGGTTGAGGATTGTGCAGGATGGTGGTGATGGGGAGTGGAAAGTGCAAGAGTATAGAGTGTGGGCGGATACGGGGGCGGCGTATTTGGCTATAACGGGGAGGTTGGATGATCTTGTTCAGCAGCGGAAGTAATTTGCATGTGTATGTATGTATGTATGTATGTACATACTCCCATCCAACAGGGAGAAGAAGAAGAAAAGAAACTCAAGAGGATGAGACAACATCCCAATCAATCCACGCCACATTCCCCTCCCTCCCATCCTCGAACAAAAACACCCTCTTGGGATCCCTATACCTCTCCTCCTGACTACTACTCAACAACACACTCACCTCACTCTCCTCCCTGCCCGTGATATTAAACCCCGGGCCGAAGGCCCTATACTCCGCCATCAGCGTCTCATTCTTACTCCACCGATCCTCCCAATTGATGTAACCCGATGGCTCGATGCTCCCGTCCTCGTATGTGTTCGCGAAGATGGATCGGTGCAGCGAGTTCCACGGTCTGCCTAGGGCGCAGGACCCCTGGATTTGCTCTGCGATGGAGGAGTTCGCGGCGTTGATGGTCGAGTCGTGGATGTAGACTCCGTAGTTGTTGCGGACGGTCGTGTTGGTGCCCTTCCAGGCGGTGATGCCGCCGCCACAGGAGCGGAGGATGATTTGGGAGGATTGGATGAAGAGTGTGCCGAAGCCGTACAGGAAGTCGGTTTGGCCGGCGAGGATGGATTTGTACATGTATGCCGAGCCGAGTTTGCCGATGTAGATCTGTGAAGTAGTGGTTGTTAGTGGGGTGTGGTGGGTTGGGGATAGAGGATGGGTGGGGGGGAGGTACCGTGTCCTGGTAAGAGTAGAAGCCGCAGTAGTAGAAGCCGCCGTTGGAGCGACTAAAGCTGATAGCGTGCGCCGGACCAGCAGAGTACGGCGCGTAGGTGTTGCGGAAGTCAATGTTGTATACGCGGAAGTTGGTATTCCCGAACGGGGTGTCCGCTGGCACTGGGTACCCTGTTGTGCCGGAGCCAGTGAGACTGGCGTCCAGGGTCGGGGCAACGACCATGACGCTAAACCAGACGTTGTCGATGTTGCCGCTGCTGTCGCTGTTGGCGCCGGCGAAGGTGAGGTTAACGGTGTTGCGGGCTGGGTCGGTTAGGGCTGCGCGGTCTGGTTGTTGGCCGAGGAGGGTGATGGGGCCGGAGCGGGTGATGTTGACTTGTTCATTGTATGAGCCGGAGAGGAGGAGGATGGTTTGGGAGGAGTTGTCGTTGGGGAGGGCGTTGATGGCTGCTTGGAGGGTGGTGAAGTTGGAGATGTCAGAGTGGGTGTTGGTGTTGGAGACGATGATGGTGCCGGGGGGGCATTGGAGGGTTGTTTGGCATTTCTCGCGAGCGGCGGTTGAGAGATGATTTGAGGTTGGAGAAGTTATGGCTGCTGAGGAGGCTAGGATGGCCTGGAGGGCCAGCAGGAGGCCGTGGAGGAGCATTGTGTGGGATGTAGGGGGAATTGGCTTGCTGGTGTATAGATTCAACCCTGTTCATTTTTGTGGCCATTTTATATGATCATCGGGGCAATCTGGGGATGCGGGGATAGTCAAGCTTCTGCATGGTGTCAATTACCCCAGACTGGCATTCTATCATGGCATCACCGTATGATGCATGGGCTTCTTCTTCCCCAGACGGAGGCCGGAGAAATGTGGTGGCGCCGGAGAATTGCGTTCCACCTGTCGGGTTGAAGGATAGGGCTCAGTTGGACTGCAGTTGGTGGAGTGAGCTTGCTCTGGGGTTAGATGCATTATTGGGATGAAGTTGTCTCCATATTGATCGGGGGTATCTTCCACGGTCAGTTAGTGAGTTGTTTGACGTGGTGGTGCTCCGCGGACAGCCATGGTGATCCGATATCTCATAGATGCGCTATGAGGCCGCGCATCTGGTCCAGTGATGTTTAATCCCTCATTCATGCAGTGTGCTTGTCCGATGGTGCGGGGAGAATTATTCTGCGTGAGCTATCACGGCTAAGCTTTTTGGAGCTGGTCAGGCTTGTCTGTCATGGAGCTTAGTAGTGGACTTGAGCCGATGTAATGCCGACGACTTTTCTTCCGAGAGAAATGCTTGGTCTGCAAGTTGCTTTAGCATGAATGTAGCAAGTCGTATGCATGTTAAGCACGTAAGATAGCTAATCCTTCACCAGAGCTTGCCATCCTACCATAGCCTCTAAATAGTTAAGAGACGAGCAATGTCTGAACAGGACAATACTCTCGTCTATAGTCGACTCGGAGCATGCTGACATGCTAGAAGTGCCAGCACCTCGTCAGTCAATTCACAGTCAGTTTTCAGCCTTGTATCTGCATATGGCGACCATAGCTATCTAGGATAGAAGCCATCAGTCAGTTGATGGCCACCCCATATAGGCCACGGTGAACTCGTGGAGCCGCTTGCTCTCAGAGAAAGTATCACTATTCAGTAATAGCAGTCACATTAGGCTTCGAATAGCTAAGCACCTCTCCCAGGACTTGAAGCCATGCTTCATGCTAGCAAGTTACTTGTCCCATCGCGACGTGTAAGCGTTGCTGACGCCAATCGCATGACTTGTTCTGTGTAGACAATTTTCTAACTATGAGTGTACGGGAAGCAGTAGATAGTTCCCAGCTTTGACGAGGGAAACTTATGGAGGTCTATAGAGTTAATGTCACTCGGGATACCCAAATCTGCAGAAGCAACAGCTACTCACCAGCTTAGTTTGACAGACGCATGTTCTCGGATCATGATTAACAACCTTAAAGTCATTAATTCAAGCGCATGATGGGACTTACATGCCATTTGGCGGATACAGAAATTTGCTGGGAAAGGCCATTCCCCAAGCTTGTTATAAGTACTCAAGTATTGACTGACTGAAGTGAAAGAAGTCATCCTCACACTGTGCAACTGACATTCATTGCTGCTGAGATCGCTAGCCTGAGGCACCCAAGTAAAAGCTGAATCACGACCCCATAACAGACATCACCAACTGGACAACCCCAACCTTAGCAACTAAGTAAAGCAGCAATGCACGCCCACCCTGCACAAGCACAATGCGCATCCCTAACTACATACCTACAACCACCACCACACCAATGCACAAGTAAAGCGCACAAACACCATCCGTGCATCACACTATCAACGCATCCATCCATCGGTAAATTACACCTCCCCATCGACACGAGGCCAATTAGACCAGCGTCATATACGAATCTACGACTACCTCGGCCTCTCGTAAACGTATCCAACAAGCCAGCCGACCAATTAGTCGACGACTGACTCGGCAGGTACAAGCCGACTGATAGGCGCAATACGAGTCTCCTCTCGTCTCACCCGACTCAATAGCTCGGATCCACTCAAGCTCTCTCTCACACACGCGTATGTTCGGTGTCGAGGGCCGAATGCCTGTGTGAGGTGCAACGCAACGCAACTGGCTGTCTAGCTATCGGCCGGAGTCCGAACGGGCGCAGGTGAAACGGGAACCGAGAAGATGGTGAGTGAAGTGGTGCCCCTGACTCCAATTTACCGGGGTCCACTGCACCCAGAACTTGGTCCGATGGGTGGACCGTGGTATAGGTCAGGTCAGGTCAGGGCTGAGGTGGTTCGGTTTGGTTTGGTTCGGCTAAGTGGTCGGCAGTGAGCGCACTTTGATTATTGATTTCGTAAGAATCCAAAGGTCGTGTGGTTGAAGATTAAAATTATGGAATAGTTACAGTGGAAGATGTATTAATTGAACCCTTGATTGACTAAATTTACCACTATTAATGACATACATACATGTAAAAAGAAAAGAAATTGACTCTATCAGTAGAGACAAGGTAATAAGGAAAAAAAAGTCTATAATACGGGTAAAAAGGGTAGCCGGAATTCCAGCTCATGCATGTATGCGCAGCAAGTGATATCCAGGTCGGATGGTATTAAGGAGCGCAATCAAGCGTTTACTCATCCTCTTCGACCTCGGCGCGAGCACCCAGCATGTAGCGGCTCTTGCCGTGGGCGTCGACCTCGTGCTCGATGGCCAGCTTGGACAGGTGGCCAAGCAGGTTCTCGATCTGGGTGTCGGCGCGGGAGCGGGTCTTGCGACCAAGGTTGTCAAGGAAGGGGATGCTGGAAAGGAGGTAGTACACCACAGCGATGATGATGGTGACACCAATGGAGTAACCCCAGAGAACAACGACGGTGACAATGTCGACATCACCGTTGATGGAGAAGTCGGCACGGTCAACGGGGTGGGTCTGGAGGTAGTCGCCGGAGAGCCAGCCGAAGACACAGAACAGGGTGGCGAGCACATCGACAATGAAGATGGCGCCAACCAGCTGCCAAGAGGGCCAGGTCTTACCACCACGGGTGACGAAGATGAGCCAGTTCTCGGTAAGGGCAACCTCAAGGAAGAGGATTTCCTGGGGAGAACCGAAGTTCTGGATGATACCACCGTTGGTGAGGAAGAGGGAGGCACGGATAATCCAGGTAGCGCCAGCCAGAAGGATACCGAGGATGATGGAGATAACCCAGATCTTAGGCAGCTGCCACTCGACGGGGCGCTGTTCGTAGTGGGCGTTGTCGTAGGCAATGGCGATGGTGGCCAAGTCAGCGAACAGGGCAATGAAGACAATCAGATCGGCACGGATAGTCTCGTCAATGATGATCATGGAGGTGACAAGGTAGACCTCAAGGTGGATACACAGAGCAATACGGTACTGAATGTAGGCCTTCATACGCTGGAAGATCTGACGAGCGAGCTTGATAGCATCGACGATGGTGGACAGACCGGGGGCAAGGAAGACAATATCGGCGGCAGCCTGGGCGGCCTCAGTGGAACCCTCGACAGCGATACCACAGTCAGCCTTCTTGAGAGAGGGAGCATCGTTGACACCGTCACCAGTCATGGCAGTCAAGTGACCACGCTGCTGGAGCATCTCGACGACCTGGTACTTGTGCTCGGGGAAGACCTCAGCGAAACCGTCAGCCTTCTCAACGAGGTCGTGCTGAGCAGAGCCAGCAAGACCACCGTGGATCAGACGCTCAGAGTCGTAGACCTTGGTAGAGAGAGCAAGCATCTTGCAGGTTTCCTTGGCAATGGCAAGAGCATCACCAGTCAACATCTTGACGGACAGACCAAGGTGCTGGGCCTCAGCGATGGTGTGGGCGGTATCCTCACGAGGGGGGTCGAACATGGGGTACATGCCCAGCAGTTGCCAGGGCTCACCCTCCTTCTGGACGGCAACACCGAGGGAACGGAAACCACGACGAGCAAACTCAGCAGCCTTCTCACGGAACTTGTCGGCCTCCTCCTCAGAGCACTGGGACATGTTGAGGATAGCCTTGGGGGCACCCTTAGCGCAGACGTAGCGGACACCATCGCAGGTACAGATGGTGGTGATACGCTTGGAGACGGGGTCGAAAGGAGTGTACTTCTCGGTGACCCAGTTGCGGGCGAGAATCTCACGGGCCTTGGGGTAGCGACGGAGGGTCATGATGGTGACCTTGTCGATGGGGTCGAGGTTCTTGATGTTGTGGTTGGAGGCAATGGCAGCAACAGCCATCATCCAGTTAACATCAACACCCTCGTTGACGTAGGGCTCACGGATGGAGAGCTGGTTGGCAGTAAGGGTACCAGTCTTGTCAGAGCAGAGAATGTCGACACCAGCAAGGGACTCAATGGCAGTGAGCTTCTGGACGATAGCCTTCTGCTCAGCCAAGTAGGCAGCACCGACAGCGAGGGTGGTGGTAGTGACGACGGGAAGACCGACGGGGACACCAATGATCAGGAGAATCAGGGTGTAGTGGAGCAAGTTGCGGTCCTCGTTCTCGGGAGTAGCGATCTTGAGGTGACGGTAGAAACCACCGATCCAGGCAGCGAGAATCCAGAACATGACAAGGACGAGCAGGGTGGTACCGATGTTGTCCATGACAGCCTTGAAGTGACCCTGGTCCTGGGCACCCTGGACGAGAGCAGCAGTCTTACCGACGAAAGAGTGGCGGGCGGTGGCAGTGACAATAGCGTAGGCCTTACCACGCTTGCAACCAGTGGTGTAGTAGCAAGTGTCAGCCATGTACTTGTCGACAGCGAGAGATTCACCAGTGATGGCGGACTGGTCAACGGCAACAAGGGAGACACCGGCACGGGCCTCAATGCCACCATCCTCGTCGTCCTCATCCTCCTTCTCCTTAAGGGTGTCGTCACCAACGGTGGCGAGGTACTCCTTGTAGGTCTCGAAGTTCTCGGGCTTGTCGTAGTCACAGATCAGGCGAATATCGGCGGGAACGACGGTACCTTCCTCGACGACAATCTATTGAGAAGTAGGTTAGACAGTGCTGACAGAGGTGATAAGACATGGGATATACGTACAATATCACCAGTAACCAGTTCACGGGCAAGAATTTCCTGTTCCTGACCATCGCGAATGACGATGGCCTTCATAGCAATATCACCCTTGAGGGAAGCGACAACGTCGGCAGCCTGCTTCTCCTGGTACCAACCGACGATAGCGTTAAGCATAAGAATACCAATGATGACACCGAAATCGATCCAGTCACGAAGACCAGCAGCAAGAAGGACAGCCAATTCCATAACTATAGCACTGTTAGTATCTCACCCATGTCCTGTCAGAGTCGATTGCCTTACCATAAAGAATAGGACCACGGAAGTAACCAATGAACTGAACGAAGAAGTTGGTCTTCTCGGTGGTCAGCTCGTTCCAGCCGGTACGCTTGCGACGAGGCTCGATGTCGCTGGAGCGCAGACCGGAGCGCATGTCGGTCTCGAGCCAGTCATCGGGGCAGACGAAGCCATCCTCCACGCCATCACCCTTCTTGCCGAAGAGGGAGAAGCCCTTCTTCTTCTTGCCGGCGCTCACGCCACCGGCACTGGCAGTCGAACCGCGGCGCTTGTCGGGGGCGGTCGAGATGTAACGGTTCAAAGCGGCATACTCGTCGAGACCAGCACCATCATCAAGTTGAGGGGCGCGAGAATGGTCACCATTCTCCACGTCAGGAGCATAGGAAATCCTCCGCTCCGCCATTGTTGCTACGGCTCACACAGCCTTCGAACCCAACGATATGAGCAGACGCAAACAAAAAATGACGGGAATGGCAAGAGTCGGATAGTCCTATGAAGAAGAGAAGAAGAAGAGAGGGGAGCGAAGGGAGGGAATGTACTCTTTAATATTTGGGGGTGGGCAGCCTTCAATTGCACGGGACCAGACAAACACGTCTGTCTTCTCTAAGCTCCAACGGGCGACCTTCCCTGTGCGTAAGCCCACTTTTTTTTTTTTTTTCGCCTTCCTCCATTTTATTATTTTTTGATTTTCCGTTTTTCCGTTTTTCTTTTTTCTCTCATTTTCTTTTTTACTTCATTTAATTTTCTCCAACTCGGTCTAGTCTTGGCCGGGAGCAGCAGTAGCCACTTGATCGAAAGTTCGCTGTCCCTGGTAAGGTAAGGTTGTGACTGGGACCCGCTTTTTGCCTCCCACGCACACACATTTTTCTGCTTAACCCGACGCATCGCTAGTGCCGAGTGAATTTCAGATGATTATTTATTTTTTGTTTTTCATTTTCCCGTTTCCATTACCTTGTCTGGGTTGCCCAGCCCAGTTTGCCAAGTGGATCCCACCTCCCGGATCGAGCCTAGTCTGGGCCGTGGAAAAACTCTGACTATTCCCAGACGGTCACCCAATGATACGGCATCTTACGCCGTTCGCCTTTACCAGTCAGTCTGTCTCGATCTCTTACTGAATGGCTTCTTGTTGCTCTGCTCCATGACCGGCAGCGCTGTGCCGAGTTCGCCCCCCCTCTCCCCTCCCTCCTCCACTCTCGCTCGTTCCCCTACCGTAAATTCTGGGGAGAGAACAAGAAAGGATGAGGACTCCCCGTACGCACCCGATACACTGGTCGGGAGGAGCTTGTCTCTATTTCCTCGGAGCTCACTATGGACCTGAGGTATGCTACTGGTAAGATACGGGTACGAGAGCCGACAGAGGACGGCTCTGTCGGCCTTTCGGCCAGCCCAGGGCCGTTCTCTTTTTCCACTTGGGAAAAGAATTCCTTACCGTACGGACTGTACCGTGTGAATGGTCTTTTTGCCGCGTGCGGGTGGTGGCCCTCGTTAATTTTCCTGATCCTTTCCCTACTCTCGCTCTCTTTACTATGCGCGATTTTTCTCGTCGCCTTTTGACCCTCGCGATTGATGAGAGTAATAGTAATAACCCATCCTAATCATGCTATTTGCTTGTTGGTAAGTCAATCGGCATTGTCTGGCCGAGACCAACAGAGAAGAATCAAAAAAAATTTAAAGGGTAGATAGAAGGAGACAGAAAGAAAGGGACACATACATACATACATAACACATACACACTATCAGACCCTCTATGTGTTAATCATTGGCATATTCCTTCTGTGTACTCCGTAGCACCTGGCGCACTGCGATGACATCGGACTTCATAGTTTCAGTAGTTCCCTTGCAGAAAAGAAATGATCGTTACCCTTCTTTTCTTCTGCCCACAAGAGGGATAGAAAGGGACATGATCTGAGGAAAACCAAGGCCCGCTACAGACGAGACATACATACACTATCTAACTACTACCTAACTAAAGAGATGAATCAGCGTCTCTCTTTTACTTGCTGCGAAATACTCCGATCGTGAAGCGCTGGAATGACTGGTTTTTCTGTACCACAGAGTAGCAGAGCCAGGGCCGTCCTACCCGATCTTGGAACCACGAGCTGAGCCAAACGGGAACGCAAGGGGCGAGTTCCAAGAACTTGGATGATACCATTTCCGGCCATGCAGGGTCAAAACAATTCAGCTAGATAGATAGTCTACTTACTCCCTACGATTGACTACGTTTTCTTCGATTCTTTCGATTCTTTCTTCAGTCTACGGAATTAACTGACATCATCGTCGCATGTCGTAGGTGGCCGTGGTCGGTGCTGTCAGACGATCCGTTTTTGAGTTCCCATTACGGTGCCGATTGACCGTGTCTCGGGGAGGAAATGAAGAGTAAGTAAAATGATGATGAATTCATGGTGGTGATGATCGTGCCGACTCGGGAACTGACTCCATTGCCCGCCCGGTGCGCGGCCCCGTAGAAGGTTAGTAGGAAAGTAAGTGGAAGTAGGTATCTAGGTCAGAATGAGCCGTACACACTACACAGAAAGTAAACAGCTGCCCCGTCCCTTATCCAAATTCAGAATTATGTCATCAGGATTATTTCTCCTGTGCGATCATTTGTTATCGGTGAGATGGATGGATGAATGGTCAATGGATGGGATGATTTGATTGCCATCCCATAATAATAATTATTATTACCATGCAATTACCATTGCGAATCGCACCCTTCGTTATCTTCCGCCTACGCACTTCCCGAGTTTGTCCCCACGCGCCTCGCTGTGGCCCCCCCCTTCCTTCTCTTCCTCTCTCGCTCAGTCTCTCTCTGTCCCTCTCATATTAGCATCGCTATTATTATGATGATGATTGTTTCTCGAAATCTCGCACTAATGCCAACCTGGAGTCGATCGTCCACCATTTTCCAACCATCCCATCCTGTGAGCGTGTGACGACGGGGGAGGGGAGTGGAAGGTGTGCTGCTCTCCACCCTCCTTATTTACGGCGCGCCAATCCCATGCATCTAGCCCTGATTGAGTTTCATCCGATTTCCTCTCGTGGGGAGCCATGGGCTCCATCGGAGAGCGTCATTTTTGTCTGACTGGTTGACGTCGGGATGCGACTCCGCCGGCTAGGTACTCGGGACTCCAGTCTGGGATTATTTGCTCCCATTGTTGCTGGGGGACCCGTATCATTGGTCTGGTCTTGCTATCAAGTGAGTAAGATTACTTACCTTACTCTCGGCCCTGCTATCGTCGCATTATTGATTAGCCAAGTCTGGCAGCAGCAGTAGCAGCAGTAATAATGAAATGAGCGCAGCAATATAGTTTCATGATACAACAATAGTAGCCATAATAGCCTCGTCTGGGCATTGATCGTTTTCGTATATACGGTGACTTCATCTGTGGCCAAGGCTGATCGCATACCATACCGAAACCCCAGTTCCAGATGGTCTCCGCAGATAACCCTGCTGCTGCTGCTGCTGCTGCTTCTGCTGCCGCTGCCGCCGCCGCCCATTGTACAGAGCACGTTGCGACATTATTCCAATCTTGCTCGATTCGATTTCGATTTCGATTTTCGATTTTTTTCCTGGGCGTTTTTTCTACGACGCCATCTGGTTGACAGGTTGGCTTGGAAGGATGTGGGAAGCATGCATGCATGGCCACGACCCCAGCGAACCAAGATTTTTACATCGTTTCCCCTTCCAGATGGATGCAACTGGTTGCGTCTATCATGTTAACCTTACCAGCCAGCCCAATTCTCTCCCTCCTCCTTCTACCGATTCTACCCGTGCTTCTTCTCCAGATAATGAGTAGTTAGCCCAGACCATCTATCTATTCGATACCGTCAAGCAAAGCAAATCAAACCACTAGCAGTAGTAGTACTACTAAAAAGAAACGCGCCATTTTCCCATCAGCCCAGCTCAGCCCAGACAAATCAGGATCTCTCCGGAATTCCCAGGAAAAGCAATCTATACTCCCTCTAGGGATACACACGGAAGTCCCGAAGGGAATAAAAAAAAACTGCATAGTACTTGTGATTATTGGAAAATGGCTTGTCTGACAAGAGAAAAGGAAGAAAGATATGCATGCATGCACGGCATTAATCCACAACCACGTAGCCCGCGTCCGGGCGCTGCGCCCCAGATCGCCTGACAACGTACATACTAACTAACCATCCATCCATCCATCGATGATTGTTCCAGTTGTTTTCCAGTGCCTTCTCGCTATTAGACTTTTTTCTTCCGTTCGATGATGGTGTCGCCGATAAACAGGGAATTCCCATGTTCGTGACTTCTTCCTCCGCACTTCATAAGCTTTCAGCGCGCATAAGGCTTGTCTTGGACTCAAGTCACTCCCAGGGTAATACTTAAATGAGTCTATTTTGTTTTTTGGCCCTTTCGGTAGTTTTGCCAAGATGGTGATCCGTTGTCGGGTTACGGTATCCTTGTTCTTGTTCTGCCTTTCTCCTCCTCCACATTCTTTTTCGGTGGTTGGGCTGGTTAGTTGCTGCTGTCCGAATCCGGATGATGGGGTTTATCTCCAAGCAAACGCCGTAGATATTCTTAGTAGTGTAAGTAAGTAGGTTCGGCTTTCCGCTACGCTACGTGGGCGATTCAGAGTGATGCAACTACGTATGGTATCTACGGAGTAACATTGGCGATAATTGTTCTTGGCTGGCTCTACTAGTTGTAGAATAGCATCTCTCGGAGTTGATGGGTTCGACTAGTAGTATTTTCTTCGATGATCCCTTCTTTCTCCATAATATATATCCCATCAATTTGAGGCTCGAGATTGACCACTCTATTGTGATATACAGCCTTACCTCACTCCCCATCTATTATATACCATGTGAAGACCAGTGGGATGAATATACACAGTACTATGTAGTAATCTTCTAACTACTCGGACGATAGAAACTATTTGCTTATTCCAAACAAATACAAAAAAAGGGCTTCGGAATGTAAAAGGGTTCAACTTTAAGCCACCCAACTTACTCCGTGCTGAGTAGTAGCAGTAGGATGATGGGGATGGGATTCACCGTCATCCCGACCGGGTCTCGATCGATACCGCCCGCACTCAGCTCCCACCCAAGTCCGAACGAAAGAAAGCCCTGAACCAAATAACGCATATCCATTCATCCATCCATCCATCCATCCATCCAACCCCAGACGCGGGCGGGATTAAACCCGATGATATTTGTGGAGGAGGAGGGAGGAGACATCCCATCCGCCCAACCATACCTGCAGAATACTACACTTACTGCAACTCCCGTAGGTAAAGTATTTCATCGGGCGGGCGGTCTCGCGCCCCATTCATCCATCACATCACATAATGGTTGCCGTACCATCCATCCATCCATCCATCCCCAACCAACATGAGAGAGCTCTGAAAAGGCGACCGTACACATGCAAGAGAAAACCATGGCATGGCATGGCATGGCATGGGGTCAGTGAGATTTTTCCTTTTCACGCGGATCGGATTCATCCTGTTTTCCCTTCCCTTTGCTCCGATGACCTGAACATCATCACTTAAATCACACACTATCTATCTATCTACCTGTATCAATGGCTAGGTAAGGTCTAACTGGGCTGAGCTGAACTGAACTGATCAGCCGCGGGAAAATAAAATAACACTCTACCTCTTACCATAAAATTAACTCAAAACCACATGCAAGTTTACTGTAGCATCATCACTAACCTACGGAGGGTAATCCCGCTTCATCTACTGCATTCTCTCACCGTGACGCTCACCTTAGTCTACGCACTTACCCTGGGCCCTAGCAAAGCAAAGCAAAGCAAGCAAGCCAACAGAAGCCCGAAGTTTAATCCCGGAGTTCGAAATGAATGAATGATGGAGGAGAAGGATGAGTTATACCTAATTCAGATATGATATGATAGTTCCGGTGCTACTCACTTAGGTACACCGGGGTTTAAGTTAGTTACTTAGATTGGTTAGTGAGGTTTGTTAAGGGATTGGGAGGGTGGGTGGTTTGGTTTCGCCTCGCCCGACGGGGCCGATTGAGCGGTTTCCGCGGTTTGGGTGGTTAAGTTACTTGCATCGGTAGGATGATGATTCTGGATGGGATAGGGCATAGGGAGATTCCCTCACGGGGGAAGTTTCGCCGTCGGGTTGTTATGTTCCTGACGAATGGAAAGGTATCCCATGTTGTAGTAGTAATGGTGATGGTGATGATGATGCTATTCCCGTTTATGCTACCATTGTCGGTTACTACTATGGTTGAACTGATAACTACCATTAGCTAACTCCTCGAGTAATGAGTAAGATAGCATACTCTGTACATACGCAATTAGTACTGTGTACAGCCCGTGCACCACCCAACCGCCCCCAAATCATCATCACCATCCGGATGCAGTCCATGGTGATCAGAATTCCGGGGGAATCTCACCGTTGCCCGGTATTATTACAGGGATAAGGGGAACTTACTTAGTAGGCCTGAACTTGAACCTGGGGCAGCAAGGCAAGGCAAGGCAGGGTCGGTATGCAAAACAAAAACACAACAACAACCCACGTCAGCCAAGACTCGAAAACCGAAACCCCCCAGCCATCTGGAAAATACCAAACTACAGGATCCTAAGTATCTATGCTACTTTACTATTTCTGGGGTTCAAAGGGGGGGAGAGGCCCCATAGAAGGTCAGCTGAGGGGGAGGAGTTGTTAAGTTACTATGGAGAAAGAAAGGAAGTCATCAACCCACATCCCACACTGTTCACCCCTTTATGTGTTGTCCCATTTTACCCCATCCCATCCCATCTCATCCCATATTTTCCCCAAAGGCCAAGACCAGACCAAAAGTCAGGGCCAAGGCCAACAGTAGTAAACTACTTAGTCAGTGAAAGGTAGCTATCGTGGAGTGCACTAAACCAAACTCATTTTCTCCATTGCTCTACACAGTTAGACTAGATAGATAGATTACTTGGAGAGTAAATAATAATCCCACGAATATACTTAACTGTAGCTAACTAGATAGAGAGATGAGATACTTTTAGATAAAAAAACCCCAAAGTGGATATTTCAGAACCAAAAACCCGCAATCCCAGTACCTGGATTCTCCGTCACACTAGTCCCAATTCAGGATTACTTACCTTCTTAGCCGAAGTGGAGCACCCACACACACCCACCCACTCACCGGAGTGGTATGGGCGGGCGCGTGGAAATAAGAGAGACCTGTGTGTGTGTGTGTCCCCCCCATTTCGTGTTTTTTAAAACCGCACTAGTACCTGGTACCTCGCCTAGTCGGGAAAGTACCTTTTACCAAATTTCAAACTTCCCGAAGTGTGCTAACCTTACTAAGTGTGTGTGTTGCAAAAAAGCTCCCCACACACGCAAACCGTGGAACGGGTTGAGGGCGAGTGTTTCTCGGTCGGGATGTCAGTTCTGGCTGCTGTCGCTTGTCGTCTGTCTGTCCCTGAACCATAGAATGGGAGGTGATGGTAATCGTTCTTGGTTCGTTGGTGGTGATGGTGATGGTCGTTTCGTTGTCGATATTTGGGGTTTGGGGTTGTTTCGAATTTCTTTCTTATTGCTTGGGACCTTTGTATCAGGGTTTGAGGTTATTTGGTCCTGCTCTCCGTAGTTAGTTAGAGTATCTCTTTGTTTTGTTCATTGAAACCGTTCTCTGACAGCTGGGCTGAAATGAGATATGGCGTTGTCCGTTGTCGTCGTTAGTTAATCTACTTAGATGATACTAAACTGCTCATACTAATATTGACTGAACTTTCCCTTCGGGAAGGTGAATCGAGCTACGTACCTATGTACCATACCTACTTACTCCGGACGTGGAGCCCTACATAACAATGCATGGAGACAGGGGACACGTGAGGGATGCCAACCCAGCAGCAAGCAAGCATTCTGCATGATCGCAACCAAAGAAACAACAACAAAAAAAAAAGGGTTTCGAGAACGGTCAAAGAAGGTCATCGGTATTGCCGGTGTGGATTGAAAGACCGAGACCGAGACCGAGACCCTCCCCGCGTCGTCTATCATGACTGTACAAAGGACAATATGGAGAAATCAATCAGTCACAAGTCGCCTCATAGTGATGGATGACCACACAATAGTGCATGATATTATATCCCGCAATGGAGCCATAGTCCATACAGATTGGAGAAAAGTGAGGCTATACCGTGCGGGCGCGCCACTGCCAAAGTCCGGAGTAGTAGACCGGAGTACGGAGTAGATAGTAGGAGGCTAACTCCCACTACGGGTTAGACTAAGTGACTAGCCCGCACTTCCCCGAGCGCGGACTAAAATACCTTAGTAATGGGGCTTATCAGGGCAATTGATTGATTGATTGATTGTTGGAGGAGGGGCCCGAGATTTGTCCACAGTAGTACTCCGTAGTAGTGGTACTAGTAGCGCCATACTCAGTCGGGAAGGAACTGACTTGGGACTCGACTGACTGGTCGCCACCGGACCAGCCGAATGCAAGGCCCCAAAAAAGTGAGGGGCAACAAGGACCTTCTGACCGCATCGAACCCGCAGATTCGCCGTTCTCGACGTTTTCTAGAAGGCTTCGACTGGGGCCCTTGGAGCCAGTTAGCTGCATTTCATTGTCCAGACGATTCTTCTTGGTTTTTGCCGCTCCGAAATTTTGGGGTGAGGGTTCGAGATCAGAGAATTTTTCTGGGGCTGACATGGCACATCGGATGTCGGCAGCAGGGGACACTGAATTGGGATTTGTCGAGGGGTCATGGCCACCGGGAAGATGGGGAGAGTAGGTGCTACGTCATAATCGGCAGTCCGATAGGGAAATCGGGTAAAGTCATAGTGTTGGTGGGATTGTCCTTATTATTGATTTTGGCCTCTGGGGCAATTTGCCAATAATTAATGCGACTTTTGGTGGCTTTCTCTTTGAGGGACTCGCAAAGCACAGTCAGTAGTCAGTCAGGCCAGTGTGTTGGCTAATGGATGGGGGCAACGAAATTCCCCTTCGGGATAAGGTCGGCTACCCGTAAGGATGCTAAACCACTTTCGGCCGACCCTCTCGTACGAGCCGTGTATAGATGACGGGGGTGAGACAATTATCCGCACGATGACGGCGCGTGTTGGCCCGTATGACAAGAAGTCATGGCTTACACCTCGTAATCTTTACTATATTCTATCTTCATCACTAACTAGACTACTTGCAGGTAGAGATACGACCTTAGGTAATACAGGTTCAGCACAACGGCAATTGTTCCGTCAATCGGTGCATAAAGAAAGCAGCAGCACGAACAAATGACCTCGAAAATGCGATCACGACCACGGGGCGTCCGTGGAGCACCCACTAGATACCGCTAGGCTCGTTCTTGGCTTTCTGGTACCTACAGTAGTGACCAAGACTAGACGGCTAGTCAATTGGTCACTCCATCGACTCAGCGCGGTAACGGGGCCAATTCCTCCCACTTCACCGACGTTAATTGCGAATACAGTTAGCGGCCCCCAATAATGATACTAATCGCGGTCCCAACTCGCCGCGAGCCTGCCTTTTCTCTTCCCTTCCCCCCACCGGGCGATCGCCCGTGCCAAGCTGTCTCATCGAGGATCCTGGTGAGGGATTTTCTGTCGGCCCTGGTCTGCCCTCGTTCACCCGAGGTTCAAGGATAGCAGCAGTAAGCACCCTCCTCCATTCAACATCCCAGTCGCGCATCGGACCTCCGCGGTCGAGGTACCTACTGCAGTAGCGGACATCGACCGCACAACGCCTTTGCAAATGGAGATGCTCGTGCCTGCCAGCACCATTGCCAAGAGCACCAAGAAGTGTTGTGTTCGATGGATAGTACTATCCTCCTGCAAAGTATCATACTATCGAGGATACTATTGCTATTGCAGCATTGGCAGTACGATGATGACGACTAATCAATTAGTAGTGGGAGGGGACGACAGTCCTTGACCATTGACTACTCACAGCTACACGTATGTACCTGCCCCCACGGGCGGGAGGAAGCTCCGACTGTTCATCGGAGATCCCAATCGAGTACGAGGATGCGCCATCGTCATTCGTCAACGGGTCAGCCGTCGTCCCCAGCAGCAACAGATGCTGGATATTAGTAGCAGCAGCGCAATTTTAGCCCGCTCCAATTACCCTCAGTAGCTCGATACCAGTCTAGCTACAAAGCAGCTAGCTGGGCTGCGTACGTTTCTCAAACCTCGCCGAGCTCCAACGCTCTGACGACAACCACTAAAGAGCTACTGCAGGAGCTTTATCGTCCTTACCTTTTTGACACCTCCGGAGAAGACTTGCTGGCTTGTATGAGAGATTTTCTAACCTCATTTCCATTCCGCACCCGCACGCGCGCGCCCCAGCGTGCCACCGTGGCAGCCAACCCACCATCTATTGATGACGCGCCGTGCTTTGCAGAACTGCTTCTGCCCAGTGACCAGCAGAATCCGATAAATCGGTTAGTTAGTTTCGTTGCTTTGTAGCAGTGCAATTGCCCTTGGTTATTCTTCCGGGCTGCTGTGCGTATGCTTGGATCGGGTTTAGCCCGAGCCCTCCCCGACTCGGGGAATTATTGCCCGTCCGTACCTGGGCGACTTTTGCTGTTGGCCAGTCTTGGAAGTAAGCTACGGTCGGCGAAATTGGTTAGAACTAGAGTTAGACTGCAGAGTTTCGATGCAGAGAGCTATTTTCCGGACATAGCTAGATATCCAGTCTAGATGGACTAGTTAGATAGCGATGAAGCGCGGCAAGCCGGATCGATAGCACTAGATGCTTCAGGTCGCTCCCTGCCTATCATGGGCCGACCGGTGACAACTACTGACTGCATCATGGACAATTAGCTACCGATAGGGAAGAATACCCTGGTGGAAGCGAGAACCCAATAGTTAGTCAATCAGTAGACATGGAACAGTCCAAAACGACCGGGTCTGGAACGGATATCGGCAGGACAAGATGGAGGGATACCGAACTCGCAACGCAACAACCAGCCCAGCTTATCTGTGTCAAATAGCTTACTAGTTAGCTAACTAACTAGCTACCCCTCCTCGTGCAGCTCTCCCACCAGACAAAATAGATTAGTTACTTAAGTGACTGCCGGGCTGACAAGCCCACCCTGGGGGTAATGGAACGCCATTTGCGCTGCAAATGCGCTCACTCACGCACACGACTCCCCACCCAAGTAAGTTTAGCCCTAAATGAGTGCGTGAATTGAAATTGAGTGGGTGGTGGAATCACCATTATCCCTCACTCAACTCGGCGCGTATGAGCAAATGCCATGTCTTGCCTTGTCGGCCTTTCTCCTCGGCATATTCCGCCCTTCCCACTCAGTAGTCAGGGTCGCCGAAGTTCTAGTACGTAGTACTATTTTACTGGGTGGTAACTAACTGCTAACGGGTCTGGACTAACTACGCGACACGGGAATCGGCACGGGCGCGCCGTTTTGGAGACAAAGACACCACCAGTAATCCAGAGTTTGGTTTTACCCCCCCTCCAATCATACATTCGCCCGTTCATATCCATCCATTCAGGCGTTTTACTTTATCCATCCCCCCCAGTCTGCTGCCCTCCTTTTCCATGGTTGAATTGTTGTCGGGTATGAACCGTGGTACTGGACCGAATGTTCTTGTTCAATGTTGGGTGTGAAGAATTTTTCCGGAATAGAGTGTCGGGAGTGTGAAGCGATGGATGTAAGGCTGATGTGAGGGAATAAATTTGTCGGGTTGCTTTTTGGAGGAGACGTGTCTGATTGATGGAGGGAGGGAGGGTTGGGTAGGGATACGTACTGTAGTAGTGGTGGTGGTGGTGATGTCTCATGTCTATTGGGTGTGGTGGTTTGTCTGATACATGTTTAACTTTGTTGCCAAACGTAGTAGTATCTCGTAGTAGCCTACAGCTTGAGTGTGTTGGGATCGATGCCAAGGGATCACCAGCATGGATTATTATGTCTAATTAAGTACTCCGTACCTGGGTGTTTACTATATATGTATTGCGTACTTTTGTGCAGGTTTGGTCACCCCGCAATGTACATTTGATACTATATACAATCTACAGAAGTATGCCAGTAGACTGTAGTAGTAGTAAGTAGGGGTAGGTGTAGTATATCCAAGACAAAACAACCATTCATGTCTCTCTGCAGCACACTGCAGCAGCAGTCTCTGCTCCGACCCTGATTTCAATCACCCTGTTTCAGTATATGTCCCGTGCCTACATCCTCTGTCCAATACATATGTAGGTACCCCTTCTTGCATCAATCAGAAGTAGGTACCATCGATCAACATCATACCCAAGGAAGAATAAGTATCGATGATCTGACCGACTCTTCTAGTATCTGTCTTGTTTTGTCTCATCTCCATCATCCCACCCTCGACTCACATGCCATGTTTTACTTGAAGTTTAATTATCGGATCATTGTCTGATACACCCACACACCCACACCTACCCTTATATAACCAAAAGGGGCAGGTTAATCGAACGGACAAGATGATGATGCAGTAGCCACATGGATAAATTATAGACGGAGATTATACATACGTACATTAAGGGAAGTTATTGTATCATATCATCTAAAAGGGGAGGGAGGATAATAATGATGTAGATCGATGTGGTTTGAGTTTTTACGGATATAACTATCCGTCTTCTAGATGTGTGAAGAATCGATCATTTAGGTAGGTAGTTACCTGCATATGATGTCAGATGGACATTTACTCACTAACTTACCGCTCTGGTCCGTGACTACGGAGTAAGTATGTCTGATGTGATATCCTAATATACTCCGACTCCGTTTTTAAGAGGGTCCGACGGGCAAGGTCGTGAGACAGTAGTTACTACTTGGCAGGATGGATAGAGTTTCTTGAACTCAAGTGATCATAACAATGAAATAAGGTTACTTGAGGAAGTAATTGCCGAGTGAGGATACATGAATGGTATCGTATCCCTGATGTGATGGTGAGTGCGGAGTGATGCTGATGTGGAAAAATGATATCAGATCGACAGTTCATCAGGGGCGGGCTGGCTGGCTGGCTGGCTGCCTTTCTTGCTCTGGCTATCTACATTTGCCAAGATGGCATCTAAGCGAGAAATCATTGCTGTAATTTAGGAAATGAAGAAAGTGTAATCAATATTTTAAAATGAGGTACTACGTACTACTAGTAACCGAACAACTCAAGATATACTATCACACGAATAATGCTCCATACAGCCAAGCAAAATCAAAGAAATAAAAAGCGAAAAAACAAATAAGTAACTTAACCCGCCCTCGAAAACGTGACTCCCTTTTACAGTAGTAAGTAGTAGGTTTACCCCCTTTCCAAGCCAATAGTTATGCAGATTGTTTTGCGCCAAGCGGGAGATGTGCAGTCTTCAGCAAGGCTTTTTCTTGGCGGTTTTTTGTCTATCATTCATCCCTTTTTTGATGTGCGAATAATTGCCAGGGTGGGATGTGCACGGTTGATAGCGAGGCAGTGTCTGTAGTCCTACTAATTATAGAGTGTAATGAAATGACTTGATTTTGGGTGGTTGTTGTTATCAGTGCAACGAGTTACTTGTCCGGGTGTAGTGTTGACGTTTATGAAGGTGGTGGTGGTGGTGATGACGGGTGATGCAGCTTGGCGGGAGTGTTGCTACTACTTACTACAGCATGTCGTTTACTTCGTGTTTCGCTTACAGGGAAGAAAGCAAGAATAGTAGAGAAAGACATAGTGAGAATCTCTTTGTCTAGTATTACATTCCATGAAACAAAGAACCTGCCATCTACTTCCAACAACATACTACAAAGTAGTACGTATACAAGAAATAACATTCCCACCAGTTCATCAAACCAGTTTTACCCCATACCCCATATCATCACCATCACCAACACCATAAGTAAATTAACTACTAATAACTCAACCCCATCTGTTCATCGCTCATCCTCCATAATCTCCATACCAAACAAACAAACAAAGTTACCCCTTTCTTTCCCCCCTCTTATCTCCCCGCCAAGCCCTGCCGTGCATTCCTCCCTTTTATTGTTCTTGGCAAAGGGGCGTATCTGCTGCTTCCTGCACCGCCCCTCTCCTCCCTTGTAGAGTGTAATGCAGCCAGCGGAGAGGGGGAAGGACGGGATCATCATCAATCACAGCACAGCATAGCATAGCCAAGCCCAGCATTGCCTGAAGTTTGAGTCGCGGGTGATCAACAGTGAGAAGTGTAGTTGTTAACCTTCTGCAGGGTTGATCAGATGACTAGTAGGCTACAGTATATACTTAGATTGAGTTTGATGGATGGGTTGTTTATAGGCATCTACGTAAATGGTAAAAAAGAGGAATCAACTACGAAGTGATTAACGAGGAATTACTTAGAGAATTGAATCAATTTACTTGGCAGGTATAGTAAGTGGTCGTCATCACTTTCATGCTGTGCTCTGTAGGGATACGTCATACAGCATGAGAAATATGGGTAGATGCATAGTGTACAGTATTTATGTTTTCATGTATGGTAAGAATGGGTTTGGGATAGAATACGTACAGTACTGCTTAGATGGTACTAATAGTAAATGGATGGATGGATGGATGGTGTTACACGACATGTTAATTTCCTTCCTACATACACACACACCCATACATACAGCTGCTGCGCCTATACCCCAACCTCACTCATTCATTCATCTCTATCTCCAAAAACAAATAGACCTATCTCAACTGTAACAAGATATTAGAAGAGTAAGTCAGTAGACAAGCGAATCACCTCCCACCACGAATCCAACCAACTAACCAGCTAACTCTAACTCTATTCCCATCCTCTGCATACCACCTCTCTTCATCTTCATGTACAGCAGATAGGAGTATATGCACAATAACCCTACCTACCCAACCTCTTACAATATTTTCCTTCCTGCATTGCATGACATTACAAACCTTCCAATTTACTATCAAATTATCATCCGTAGATATATATTCATTGATGGAATCTGGGCGGTATGGAATGTGCATTGCAGTATGTATGTATGTATGCCGTAGTGATGGGTGATGATGCTGCTGCTTTCTAGCCATTCTAGCCTGCTTCTGGTCCCTTGGTTTGTGACGGTCTGAATTGCTGGGCCCGTACTTGGCTTTCGTTTTGAGTTTTGGCGTGCTTGAGGTGGTGTTGTCATGTTGTGCTATCATCATCATACTGCAGTCGGTGAGCGGTGGATGGATGGATGGATGGGTCAGATGGAGGTGTTCGGGTCGGTGGAATGGAGGAATTGGGTTGGTTATGTGGATGCATTACAGTTGTAGTGTGATGTGGAGGGTTACGGCAGTGGGTTTTAGTTGAGGAATATGGTTCTATAAGTTATTGTAGTGCTGGATTCTGTTGTGTGATAGTAGTATATACTATGTATCAAGAGTCTAACAGTGCACAGATATATATACAATCCCAACACTTATCCAGACGGGCTCGAGGTTGTGCCACGCCAAATATATATATATATATATATATATATATTCATGATATGTTCAAGCACTTCTAGGCCTCATATATATATATATATTTATACCTCGATACTCCTCTCTCCCGCCAGCATGTGCACTGTGACCCTGGTTCCATACCAAGGCTGCCGATGCAACGGTGTCACTGGGGTGTCTGTTATCATCCTCCAAGCGGAAGGGTGCGGTCCTTAGATCTGGTGCGAGAGATGTCGTTCTGTTGGCGATATCATCCGAGACGGACTTTCAATGAGCATGGTGGGTATCTGTGGTTTGATATCGAACCTCCATAAGAACGGGCGTATGGCAATGCAGCACGACTGCCGCCATTATACTCTTCCAAGCTCGACCATGGTAGACTAACCAGGACAATGAGCATACAATGACTCCCAGATATTCTTGTAGTCAACATAAGTCCTCACCATGGCATGTCTGTTCGATTGAGCATTGCTGTTGGAGATGTCTTGGATAGACCTAGGCTAGACTAGCATCTTCCCAAGAACAACATCCATCATGACCATAAACTAACCTGTAAGTTGCCTAAAACTTAATCCTCATCCCCACCGAACAAGGCACCATCGCCCCCGGCATACTCCTCTCAATGGCAAACTTAGCCCTCCACCCCGAGCAATGCCCCGGAAGGATAACCGCAGGATCCAACCTCTTCAGATCCCTAACGGTACTCTCCAACTGCGACGTCTCACTAGTAGCAAGATGAAACCCCCCCACAATAGCATGTAGAGGGACCTCACCATCTAGCGAATCCACCGCATGCTGTGCGCAATTAACCACCCCGGCATGACTGCACGCCGTGAACATAACTATGCCCTTATCTGTATCAAGTCAGCATCACCCAGAACTAGCTATCATCAAATACAAACCCGAATGGATAACATACCCTTAAGCCTACACATCAAAAACCTCTCATCGGCAATCCCCTCATCCGAGAACCAATCCTTCTCTTCGGCATCGAACCTCATCCCCCCCTTCAACCCATGCTCATACCCCGTCCGTCGAGGAATCTCCCCCGAGATGAAGAAGAAGTCATCGAGAACGGTATGCGCATCTGCATGTTTCTGCACCGTGCCTCCGGCAGCTTCTAATTCCTCGAAGGTGGGATCAGCCTGCAGCGAGATGATATTATGTCCAATAGCCATGCCTCTGTAATCCGGTCGATCAGGGTGAAGATCAACTACCGTTACAGCGGAATTCCCACCGGCTTTCTTCTTCTTAGCATCTGTAATCATCTCAATGGCTCGTTGAAGACCACCTGCATTATCAATTAGCACACACACCACCCTTTATCTCAAATGGACGAAGTAAAAACAAACCAGAATGATCCCGATGCCAATGCGACAACTGCACGACCTCCACGTCCGCCAAATCCGGCCGTAGGCGCTTAACATTCCTCTCCCAGGCGTCGCCTTCAGGTCCGGCGTCGAAGAGGACCGTGTGCTGTTTGTTGTCTTTTGTTGCGGTCTGGCTTCTTCTTAGTTTCCATTACCACTCTCAAGATCTAGGGAGGAGGGCAAAAGATAATGGGAGGGGTATAGCGTACCACAAGAATTGACAACCCATGCGCAGAGCAGCATATATCCTCCATTTGAAGCTCCTTATGCGCATCACCCCGGTCGTGGATTTCGTGCGGAGAGGATGTTGCTAGCGTGCGCATTAGACCGGTCACTTCTACTGTGTCTGGCGGGATGGGGGACATGGGATCCAGGTCGTTGTCGATGAGGATGGTGGCTTCGAGGGAGTCGAGGGCTACGAGGGAGGAGGCGGACATCTTGCTTTGGGTTTGTTTGTTTGTGTGTGTTTGGATGTTATTATATATGGGGGTGGTTTAGGTCGGATGAACGAATGGTGTTGGGTGAGCGGGATGCGGGAAGATGGAGTTGGTGTATGGTGGGAGAGGGGAGGGGAGGGGCTCGTGGTTAGTAGGGATTCATTGGATTGGGTACATTAGTCGGGATTCTGCTTCAGGGGATGTAGCATCAACTAGAGGACAAAGATCACAGTAAGCTGTAAAGGTGGATGATTGTTGCGAGCTCATCTCATCTCAGGTGACGTGCAGGTGACGCTTTGGTGCCTTAGGCTGCCCTGAGAGTACCGCAGATGCACTGAATAAATCGGTGGATATCATCATATTATAATTTAAAAACATCAAAGGATGTAGTGATAGATATTTCGAGAACGGCTATGATAGCTAAGACCATTACTGTGCTAGTGTGGTGTGGCACGGCTTGACTTACACCGACTCTTCTACTTCCACTCTACTCCGTACTCCGTACTCAAGCTCATAGCTATGCACATCATTCGTTCAAACGTTATATACATCACGGGCAGTAACATGTTGTGATCAGCAAAGGGCAAGGCTCGTGTCTACGTCTAACCCTCAACGCATATCGCTGATAGGGCAACATCAAAGCTCAAAGCAAAGCACTGCTTCTATCCAAGGGGCGAGGACACCTCCCGGCAGATAACAGCCAGTTTCACCAGGCGCGTGCTCTGGCTGGATTAGGATTTTCGTTTCCAAACTTCTCCTGCCGGCCACATGCAGACCGGACGCGGTCAGTCTGGGCCTGACACGTTTAGACGACCATGCATCCAGCTCTTGCCACGCGAGAAGTCACTGCCGTTGCACCAAGGCGACAAAATGGGAATAGGGGATGGGCGAGGTAAAAATGTGACCAAAAAGCCCCGACGCGTCTAAAGACCAGTCTTGCCCAACACGTCGGCAAGCTTGTCGACATCGTCGTCCTTCTTCTGGGAAACCTTTTCGTTCTCGGCCGCCTCGTCGTCCTTGACAAGCTTCTCGGCCTTCTCTTCCTCTTCCTCCTCCTCTTCTTCCTCCTCTTCCTCGCTCTCCTCCTCCTCAAGTTCGTCCAGCTCGTCGACACCCCACATGTCCTCCGGGTCATCGTCCTGGCCGTGCTCCTCCTGACGGGCCTCCAGGATCTCGCGCAGTTCCGTCACGTTGTTGTCATCCTCGTTGAAGATGTTACCGTTCAGCTCAATACGACGCAGGGCAGGAAGAGCAGTCTTGGTGGCGTGCAGGAACTGCTTGACACCCTCGGCGGTGATCTCGTTGTACTGCAGACGCAGCGTCTGGACCTTCTCGTTCTTGGCCTCAGCCAGGGCCTGAGCAACCTTGACGCCACCACGGCCGGACAGCAAGCAGTCACTGACACCGAGCTCGCGGAGAGAGGGCCAGCTGGACACCACACCAGCAAGAGCGGTGGAGCCCATGATGGTGAAAGTGTTGTCCTGCAAGTCGAGCACCTCCAGAGCAGAGCAGTGGCGAAGACCATCCTTCAGCAGCATCGAGATACCCTCCTGGCGGATACCGTTCTGTGTCATCTTGACGGAGCGCATGCCGGCAGCGTGCACCTCGTAGGCACGTGCCCAAGCCGCCATACTGCCGTTCTCCAAGCGATTGCGACCGCAGACGATGCTCTCGAGAAGAGGCACCTCCTTGCCCTCCTTGCGGGCCTCCTCCTTGCGCTGAGCCAGCTCAGTAAGCGCCTTCGCGATGTTCGAACCAGCCTCGGGGCCCATGCCGTTGTTGTTAAGGATCAGGTGGCGGAGCGGGGTGTGGCGAGCAAGGAAGTCGACGAGGGGCTTCTGGGTGTTGGCGCCGAAGGCATTATCGGAGAGGTTGACGGTATGGAGGGTGGTGATTTCGAGAAGGGCATTGAGGAGGAAAGTCAGAGCGTCGGGGATCTCGCTCAGCAGACGAGAGGTGAAGATGTCGGCAAGTTCAGCCACTTCGAGGTTCTTTTGCGTAGAAAGCACAGCGGCGAGACGCTCGCAAGCAGGAACACCCAGAGTGTTTCCTCCGAAGCGGATCTCAGTATAGTCGGTGGCTTCGAGAAGAGGCTTGATGTGAGACTCGATATCCTCAGCGGAATCGAGCTTGAGGCCTTTGCCCTCGATAGAGAAGACCTTTGGAGGGGCCATGGTGGGGTAGATTTCAGGGGTGGAATTGCACAGTGCGATACAGAAAGGGTGCAAAAGAATCAAAGTAGCAGGACTCGATGGAGTTCCTGGTAAGCAACGGCTAAATAGTAGCAGGAAAAGCAAAGACAATGAGCGTGGGAGGCAATGCGACCGTGGAGGGGCAAAAAGTGAAGAAAGAAAGAAAGACTTGATGAAGCAGCGGGCCGTGATGCAGCATTCCCCTGACAACCCAATTATTTCCGTTTGTTCCCATAAATTTTCCCCGACCGCCGCTCCGGTGAACTGCAGACACCATATCCGTCGTTTCCGGGCAATCGCATCATTATTCAGCATCTTTTCGTCTTGCTCTGCCTCCGACTGCTGTTCGCTTTCATCGTCAATCCTGTCGCTCTCTGTCCATTGTCCTTCACTGAGTCTGTTTCTTCATTCGAATCCATTTCTTCATCATGTCGTGGTTGTTCGGTTCCTCCAACAGTATGTATCTCCCATCCATGCTCGCCGCATGCTCCATACCTCTTGTCTCGCTAGTATATGGGAGTGATACAAAAGCTGACAATTCTCCCTGACAACAGCTGAGAAGGCTGCTGCCCCTGCTCCTGCCGAGTCGGCGCCCGCGGAAAAGCCCAAGGTACGCTCATGACCTATGCGACACAGATAATCAGTCAGATGTTCTGACCCAGTCACAGCCATGCTGCGTTTGCAAGACCGAAAAGACCGCCCGCGATGACTGCATGCTCTTCTCCAAGACCGACGACCCCACACAGGAGTGCAAGCCCTTGATCGAGCAGTACAAGGCCTGCATGGCTGGCTACGGCTTTAAGGTCTAAGCTGCACCATACCCGACTGCTGCCGGGACAAGGGCACAACGAGGATGATACATAGAGTTCAGCGCATGCAAATATGGTGTTCGGTTATGGGTTTATTCTGGGTTACATGTATTGTATAGGTCATCGTCCGACGTGGAGCATCTCCCTTCTTGTGCAATAAATGTATATTATCTATGTCATTATGTTCTGGGAATATTGTAAGAAGAGAAGGCTTAAGCAACCGCTTTTATCTCTGCCAGGCGCAAGAAGCACAACGCGCAGTCTATCGCCGATAAGATCTGCCCAAGGCAGTCCCGAACATCAAAATGGGTATCACGAGAGAATCAAGTAGACTGAAAGGAAATCACCGCCAGCAACCTCACTGGTTCTTCTTCTCCGTTTCCTCGGCTGCCTTCTGGTCGATCCTGCGGCACTGCTGGATCAGCTTCCAGAAACACCACAGATATGCAATTCCAAATCCTCCAGCACCGATGAGAGCATTTAGCACCACCCAGAGATCCGGCTTGCCAGGAGGGGGTGCCACGAAGGCTTCAAGAACGTGCCACGCAATCATAGCCAGGTAAAAGCAGGCATGCAGAAGTTTGGTCAGCATATGAAGCTCGGCGCCCGGGGTGGTGTCTTCCAAAGAGGCACGGCGGCGGAATGTTCCAAACGAAGTTGGAGGGAGTCCCAACAGGTAGGCCCAAAGCAAAGTCATAACGAAGTAAGGAATCCGAAGTTCGTCACGCTGCAGAAGAGGATACATGGTCCACGAGCCAAGCATGTTGGCCCAGCCCACCCAGGCCCGAGTCTCTCTACTTAGTCCGCCATCTCCAGCTAGGAGAAGAGTCATGGGGAGCAAGGGGAGGAGAACACTCTTCTCATGCACCTGGAATGAGAACAAGAAGAAGCCCCAGGCTACACTTGACAGGGCTGGGAGAAGTAGCGATGCACGCGGGTGACGGAAGATGATGGCGCAGGGGACAGCAATGGATGCCAGCGTCGCTCCAAGGGACATGCGTTGGAGCAGAGTGGCCTCGAAGCGGTGAAGCTTGTAGAAAGTATGGATGGCACACCACGCATTAGCAACCTTGTCCTCGAACAGACCACGAGCAAAGGGGAAGACGCGGTGGATAATCTGAGTCAGCTGGAAGATGACTGCGTAAAGCACGGAACTCTTGTCCAGCTCAACCGGAAGAATCTGCAGAAGAGGAGGCGGAGGGGCATATGCCAGGGTTGCTTGCGCCTCGATTCCAATCGCCCCAATGAGCATTGGTGCAAGCAGGACAGCGAATGCGACAAGGGTGACAAGAGAAATGCAGATGAGACGGAGGGGGCGAATCTTGGGGAAGATGCAGACACCAAGGAGGAAGGCGAACATGACCGGAGCATAGTACAAGGCCATCTGCTTGAAACCAAGAGCACCTACGAAGAAGATGCAGGCCCATAGCATGCGTCCAGCCAAGATGGCATCCAAGCTCGCAACAACCAAGCCCAGCATCACCGTGTTATATTGGAAGTGTCCGTGGTCGATGAGGATGGTCGCGGGCTGTAGGAGGATCGCAGTGAGGGCAATTGAAGCAGACCAAACCGGAACGCTCTGCATACGAGTGAAGCGGCGCAGGAAGGTAACGACGGCCGGGATGTAGACAAGGTATTCCGAAGCAATCACTGTTCCGCGCATGAACACCTTCAACAAGGGATCTTCGATGCCACGGGACTGGTCCAGGGCAAACCATGTGGGATCAAAGAGAGAACCACTGTTCAGTCAGTCTATAACCACGACCAATTGGAGCAGCATGACGTACAGTTTTCCAAGCAACCAGCTGTGGTATGCAGTCAACGGCGGGTAGTCCAACCCCCAGTATTGCAGATCGTACAGGTACCATTTGGAAATGGGGAGATGAGTCGTGATTTCCATCCAATGCCTCTGTGCTTCAAAGTCACCATGCATAGGGGGTACTCCGAAGCCTGTGACTGTTAGTATGTGGCGCCTGGGTATAGGAGATGGCAGTGATTGCGTACCAGAATATCCCCACAAACTGACAGCCCAGCGAAACAATCCCACTGCCATCAATATCAAGGGTAGCACGAGCCATTGTGAGACACCAGCGCGGGCAGACCAGAGGAACGACACCAACGGGAAAGCTGGGGAGGCTTTCCCTCCAGCATCAACAATGAGAGAATTGTTAGAGCCGGCGAAAGATGAGGGAAGCTTTCTCTTCTTCCGCGGACGGTAAGAGGACGGAGGAGGCGCCATGATTCACGAACAATGGACCAATTCAAAAGAGTTCCATTGACTGCGTGTTAATTTTGAGCAACCGTGACAGGTCCAAATGAATGACAGGTAGTTGGAGTCGATAATTAGTGGACTGGCTGGATGTGGTTGACTGCGGAGGGACACTCTGGTTCCAACGGTCTGCCGGTGGACCAATGAGAGGACCGGTCGGAGTCGGGCCCAGTCAGGTTAGTCTCCCAGCCAGTTCCCCACTTAGTTCCTGAGCTAGCCTAGCTGCAGCAGGCGGTAGGTGATGTTGATTTTTTTCTGCCAGCCTCCAAAATTTTTTTTGCGTTCAGTCGCCTTATCAGAGCTGCTCCCCAGCTGGGATCTTTTCTTCTTCCTTCATTCCTGTCCTACTCTTCCCCTTCACCTTTTTCCATCATTTTTTATCACTCTTCTTCACTTGGTTGTCTTTTCAACTAAGTGTTCATCTCTTTTCATTGCATATCTAACAGTGCGCTTCAACAGACACTCTGTGGGCTTCTTGCATTGAGGGCTGTGGGCTGTAGCATATCACATCTATTCTGTGGGATCTGTGGGATACTCTCGTGGGTTTCATATCATAGACGGTAGCTTCCCTGTCGTCTCGTGTGGGCTTAGACACTGTCGTTGTGGGTTACCTGTGGGTATTTGAAAATTTCCATTACAAATCGGGTGATTGTGGGATTATAAGATCTGCCGCACATTCCTAGCTTTTCTCTGTATACTTGCTTAGTTTACAGTTTATTTGGTTCGTCTCTTCCCTTCTTCCTATCACCCTGTCTGCTATCTCTTGGACTAATCATTGTTCCCTTCAGATCAAAATGTCCAAGACCAAGTCCGTTACCAAGAAGGGCTCTGAGAAGCCGGTTGACAAGACCCTTAGCAAGGTTAAGTCTGCTGGTGTGACCAAGTCCTCTCAGTCCCCCAAGGCCAAGAGCAAGCAGATTGCTCGTGAGGTTGCCTCCAAGGAGAAGAAGGACAAGAAGAAGAAGAAGGAGCCTACTCCCAGCGAGTCTTCCGAGTCCGAGTCCGACAGCGACGAGGAGATGGCCTCCGACTCCAGCTCCAGCAGCGAGAGTGAGGACGAGAAGCCCGCCAAGAAGACCGAGAAGAAGGGCAAGAAGGTTGAGTCCGAGTCCGAGTCTTCCGAGTCTGAGTCTGAGTCTTCCGACTCTGACAGCGATGAGGAGATGAACGACGCCTCTAGCAGCGAGAGCGAGGAGGAGAAGCCTGCCAAGAAGACCAAGGAGGAGCCCAAGAAGGCTGCTAAGAAGGCTGAGTCCAGCGACTCTGAGTCCGAGTCTTCCGACTCTGACTCCGAGTCCGAGGATGAGAAGCCTGCTAAGAAGGAGACCAAGAAGGCCGAGTCCGAGTCCGAGTCTTCTGACTCTGACTCCGACTCTGAGTCTGAGGAGGAGGCCCCCAAGAAGGCCGCCAAGAAGGAGTCCAGCGAGAGCGACTCTGACTCCGACTCTGACTCTGAGAGCGAGGAGGAAACCAAGGAGAAGAAGGCTGAGAAGGTATGCTGTCCATCCCTCTCACTTCATAGTTTGATGCTAATGTCCCCAGGAGTCTTCCGACTCTTCTGACTCCGACTCCGACTCTTCTGACTCCGACTCCGACTCTTCCGACTCCGACTCTGACTCTGAGTCTGAGGAGAGCGAGAAGCCCTCCAAGAAGCGTAAGGCTGAGGAGGAGACCTCCGCTACCCCCAAGAAGTCCAAGACTGAGGACCCTGCTCCTGGTGCTTCCGCCAACCTGTTCGTCGGTAACCTGTCCTGGAACGTCGATGAGGCCTGGCTCCAGTCCGAGTTCGAGAGCTTCGGTGAGCTCTCCGGTGTTCGTATCATGACTGAGCGTGACACTGGCCGCTCCCGTGGGTGAGTACTTTCGTCTTCCATATTTATCAAGCCATTGCTAAACCCTTTCAGTTTCGGTTACGTTGAGTACACCAACGCCGTTGATGCCGCCAAGGCTTTCGAGGCCAAGAAGGGTGCTGAGATCGACGGACGTGTCATCAACCTGGACTATGCCACTGGCCGTCCCGCCAACAAGGACCAGCAGGGTGGTTTCAAGGACCGCGCCAACGCTCGTGCCCGTTCCTTCGGTGACCAGGCCAGCCCCGAGAGTGACACCCTCTTCGTCGGAAACCTTCCTTTCGACGCCAACGAGGACTCCGTCGGCGAGCTGTTCGGTGAGAAGGGTAGCATCCTCGGTATCCGTCTGCCCACCGACCCCGACTCTGGCCGCCCCAAGGGTTTCGGCTACGTCCAGTACTCCTCCGTCGACGAGGCCCGCGCTGCCTTCAACGAGCTCCAGGGTGCTGACCTGCTCGGACGCCCGGTGCGTCTGGACTTCAGCACTCCCCGTGCCAACAACGGCGGCGGCGGTGGTGGTCGCGGTGGTGGCCGTGGCGGCTTCGGCGGTCGTGGCGGCGGTCGTGGCGGTTTCGGTGACCGTGGTGGCCGTGGCCGTGGTGGCTTCGGTGGCCGTGGTGGTGGTGCCCCCAACAAGGCTCGCGGTGGTATCCCCGAGTACAAGGGCACCAAGGTCACCTTCTAAGTCAGTGTGTAAGAGTACTAACCGACGTATACCTATGTTTTTCTAGACTGCTTTTTGTTTTGGGCAATGGGTTATGGTTCCGGGGTTATTGTCATTATTCCTCACTGTTTCTGGTACCCCAAAAGTTGTCTGCATTATGTCAAGCTAGCTAGCTAGGTAGCTAGTGAGCTATGTGCCTGTTTTATCTAGGTAGCATACCATACCAATTTAATGAATGGCTATGACCAGAATGATGTTACTTTTTCTTCTTTTCTTTTCTTTTCTTTTTATTTTTCTCCTAAAGGCTCTCTTTGTTTGGGTGAATAGGGTGGCACGGATCGACCAGATCTGCTGCGAGTGCGTGATGGTGGGCCTATCAGCGGGAAGAGGCAGCGGGGGGACAAGTCAGCTGTGCAGTTGGGAAAAGGCTGGTTGAGGGTCGGATGATGGACCAGCCCTCGTGCTCGCCTCCCCCTTCTTATTCTCCCCGTCTCTCTCGCTTGTTGCTCGCGTCTATTGTTGTTCTTGGATTATCCCGTTCAACCTGAGTGAATAGAAAGAAGAAGCAGCTGGAGGTATCTTCTTTCTCATTTTGAACTCCAGGTTGGATGCTGGAGAACAGACAGGGAACCAACCTAAAGTACCAATTTATTGATGCTTTTCTTCACGGTAACTGCCAGCATCCACTTGCCCACCTACGAAGTACTACTGATAAGATAATCTTAACGGATCCTCCCCCCATCAATCACCCATTCAAACTGAACTGTTGCATCCCAAACCCCGCCCTTTTCTGACCGCTCAGCGTACGAGCTGAACGGTCCGCTTGCATTCCCCGTGGTCTGAGGATTGACTGACCGTGTGTTGCCTGCCTGGTCACTCATCTCATCTCATCACCGCTGATTCTCCTGCTTCTACTTCTACTTCTACTTCTACTTCTACCTTCTTATTAATCCCTTTCTTTCCTTACTCTACTGTTTCATCTCCTCCCACCCCCTCTCGTCACTCTCCCCCTATCCTCCTTCCTTTTCACATCATGCAACCCAACCACTATGACCTGCTGGGTCAGGTGCACGATGACCCTCGATCGGTCGGGCGACTGACGCGAGAAGCCCATCAGCCGCCGTCGCGCGAGCCTCACGCCTTCCAGCAGTCCCGGTCGCCTGCTGCTGTTGCGCCCACGAGATCCGAAGGTGCGTCATCCTGGTTTTCTCCAGATATTTGCCCTACGCCTGGCATGTCTGCACCTGTCCCCTGCATCTTCATTCACTCCGATCTGCATGCATTGCCAGTTCTCTTTCAAAAGTCACTATTATCTGTACCACCACCATGTACTCACTACGTTATTATATAGATTCCTGGATCGAGGTCTCCTCCCAGCCCTCCTCCTCTTCCCTCTCCTCCGCCGGCACCAACGACGATATCATCACCACGGGTCTGCGCGTCCAGCAGGATGAAGCTGGTGCATACCATCGCAGCCGACGGCGCCGTCTGCAGCGGCTGGCTGCCGTCACCACCGCCCAAGTCGACTACTCGTCCCGCGAACAAAGCAGTAGCCAAGACGAATACGAGGAGAGTGAGAGCGAGTCGGACCGCGTCCTCAGCAGTTCGAACGAGGACATGGTCCGTCAAGCTTTACCTACCCCGTTCGTCCCGGGACCAGGTCCCTCTTCCACCGCTTCCGATGATGCCAGCGATGAGGATGATGATGATGACGACGACAACTCAACGGCGTTGGGAATGCGTATGGGTTCAGCCCCCTTTGTTCCTCAGCCCAACGTCTTCTCGCACCCACCTGCATCTCAGAACACCTCTTGGAGGCCTACCGGAGGACACCGCTCACAGCCCAGTGAGGTGTCCAACTCCAGCCGTCGCACAGCGATTCGCAGAAACTCTCAAGCAAGTATACGCTCCGCACGGAGATCCTCCCAGCAACATAGTCCATTCAATATGATCTCACCGTCCCACCACGCGGATCACGACGCCGCTCTGCGTGCCAGTCTATCCACATTGCTCTCCTGTGCTGCTGCGGCCCGCGGTCTGCCCAAATCCGACCCTCCCCCCTCACAGGCCAGTCCTTCTCGAGGCCACCCATCTTCCTTCCGCTTAGTACCGGAGTCAGTAGCGATGGGAGGAGAAGTTGGCGAGGAAGCCGTAGGGACGGAAGCGACTGTCCCCACTCGGACCCCGCGGCAGGGACCCACTCCGCAGCCGGCCGCATACTCACCCCGCGATGTCCAGTCGGCCCCTCGAGCTAAGCGGCGGTCCAGCCCATCCAAAGAACGTAGCCACTCCTCTGCAAAAAAGGGCCGTCGAGCCAGCATAGCAGATGCTTCGACTGCCAGTCCCACCGTCATGACCTGGGTGATCAGCGCGGGTGTTGTCGTCTTGTTTTCAGCTATCAGCTTCTCCGCCGGCTACGTGCTGGGCCGCGAAGTCGGACGTTTGGAGGCCAGCACGGGAATGACCGTGGCTGGCGATGCTGGTGTGCCCGGCAGAGCAGCGGCAGGCTGTGGCCAAGAAGCCGTCCGAGGTGGTCTCAAACGCATCCGCTGGGGATCAGGAACCTCTGGGTCAGGCATCATTGCGTGACTGACCATATACATCGCATCTAGTTCGTTCATATGAGTGCTAACGATAATGGTGATTACGGGATATGAAGCTATGAATATTTGATGCGGTACATTCGTTGACTGCTTTTCCTATGTCTCCTCTGTTTGGAAGGACGGATTGCATGCATAGCAAGGCTTTCCGGTCGTCGGTCTATGAGATGTTCTTGGATCATTTGTGGAGCCGCGGGAAAAGTAGTTGTTGGTTGAGATTAGGATCGATGTTTGGAATGGCGTTTGGAGTGAGTATTTAGTTGCAGTTATACCCCTTGCCCCTTGACAGCTAGTCAATACACGAGTAATTTGACATCCCACTACTTCAGTTCAAGCAGTAAGACGTAACCAGAACATTAGTTAGATATCCTTACTTATGATAGATCAAGCAGACCACAACAGTGCATCTATCTGACTCAATTCCACTCTTCCATCCAAAGAACTAGAACCACTGTGTAGACAAAAACCTTCAAACCTCCAATCCCAAATTCAAACTCTCTTAATTCCCTACTCTCATCCTATTACACAATAGAATACTCAATTAGATAGAAGAATAAGAATTGGATTTACTTGAATCGTTCCATTATCCCACTTCATCCCATACTCTTCTATTCGCGACACATGCAACCCCCACTATGCAAAGAATACAAAGGACACCAGCCCGCTCATATCCAACTCGAAAAGAGAACACCACACCACACCACACCACACCACATCACATCACACCCCACCCCCTTCTCATGATAATTCAAGCCCCACCATAACCACACCATTCCAACAACAACAGCAACAACGAGTTGATCCTACACCTTTCATCACTCTGAATTAGTAGGAACTGTGTTCCATCATCCCCAATACAGAAATGGCACCGTAGTCATGACTTCCACCCCAACCACCCACTAACAAAACATGATCCTCTTAGCATCCAAAAATGTTCAATAGACATAGTAAACACAGTTCACTGAGGATACGCACGGCCATGGGTGGAAGTTCTTCTTCCTTTCATATAATGAATAATGAGGTGCAGGATGATTCTTCGGGTCTGTGACATTTGATTCGATTGCTATCGCATCCCACTCACTGGGAAATGCTTGCTAGATAGGAACTGGGGTTTGTTCTATGTATTGTAGAGGGAGTGGGATAGACCACTGGAGTTTCTATTCGATATACTCGAATTATGCAAAGAGACTTGACTGGTGAGAGAATAATATGTGCTGAGTTAGTGGGGTTTGGAAGGAAGGAAGTGTGGTAGTGAGATCCTGCTTTCGAGGATCTCGAAGAGTTGCTGATGTAGAGGAGATATTCGCAACCTCGGATTTTTATTGGTTATCTCGAGGAGGAGAATAATAATGTGATAAAGCACCGTGCAGCATCTATGTCTAGCTGCTGCTGCACATGTATCATATCATCTGGTACATAGGATAGGATGGTTGTGTATCCACAGTAGATTCCATTGAGACAATAACAATTGGTATGAAGGCATACAAAAGTATCATCCAGATGCAGACAACCCCGATGGATTTATGTTCATCATTCATTGAAGGAGATATCATACAACAAGAACAAGACAAGACCAGACAAGACAGGATGAAATGGTAACAGATATCCGAGCCCTTTCTTTTCTCCGAATTGGAAGATGACGTCCAAGGACAGACATCAATCCGGACGATTTTCGTCAATTGATCCCAAGATCAAATCCAGCGTGATGCATTCGACTGCAGGACATGTCATATAGTTGGACATTGTTGGTAAAAAGTTTCGTGTTGCGGATGATCTGAAGTACCTTATCTTGGAGAAGGTAGGATCGACATCGCTGCGAAAACATGTATGAATGGTGTGCTTGGCTAGCAAGTGGTATTCAACCTGCTCGAGTGTCTCGGGAATCTATGATTTCATTCGAAGGTCTTAAAGCCCCACGGAGACAGTGTATTCTGCCAAAGGTTGTCCTCTAAGGACGAACGAAATAGTAGCAAAGATGATTATATATCGCCAATCACCCCCTTCAAAATTTCCGGAACAATTGCAAGCAGGTCATGAGCCCGGTACGCTTCAGTCCTCGTCGACATTGTGTTCGCCACAGGCCGAGTTCATACGCCGTGGGATACTTGTGAGTGAAGCCAGGCCTAGTAGCTGCAGCTATAGGGATTTTTGTTAGGAAGGTTGTAGTTTTCAGTGAGTAGAGCAGCCAGCAAGTGTGGACATTATTGTTTCGCACAGACATTACATCTCCAGCCGTAGGCAGATAATGTATCATGCCTCGGTGTGATGGATGATATATATGGTATTTTCCGTCATCGGAGACTTGGAGAAAGGAAGTTGGACTGGTGGGAATGCCATCATGCGTGGATGTTTTCACTGTGTAGTTCGGAAAATCCCATCTTCGATATGCTCTTTGTTGCTTGACGACATGGTATGTTGACGGGCTAGGCCAGGACTGGAGAGTAGGATGTGCAGACTTGAGACAGTTTTATTTTCCTGATGAAGACTGAAGGACGAAGGATATTCAGAGGAAACAACGAATCAATCCCATGCTGCATCAGACTTGAACATCGTTCTTTTGCTTGGACTCGTACACCAGCTGAGCGAGATCACACGACTGAGGAACTCACGCCGCCCCGTCCGTCCGCTACGTCGTCAAAGGTGACGAAGGCATTGGAAGGCCGGGGGTCGGAATCGATGGAACCTGCTGCTGCTTCTCGCTCAGCCTGTATAGATCAACTTGGACTCTCTTGGTTGGCTGAGTGATGGGCACGACTGAAGAACTCACGCCGTCCCGTCCGTCCAACGCAGTCTGTAGATGACAGAGGCGAGAGAAGGCCAGGAGTCGGATCGATGGAACCTGCTGCTGCATTTCACCCAGCCTGTAAGCCGAGTAGCCGGAGTGCCTCTGGCGTAACTAAGTGGAATGGCACGACTGAGGAACTCACGCCGTCCCGTTCGTCCAACGCAGTCTGTAAATGACAGAGGCGAGAGAAGACCGGGAGTCGGATCGATGGAACCTGCTGCTGCTTTCCACTCAGTCTGGAAGAACCAGGGAGGCCCGTCCGTTTGTTCATTGATTGTATCAATTGTTGTGAAAGATGTCCAAGTTGAGAGGCCGAAGTCCGGAACGTTCACGATGTTCTTCTGTCGAGAGCAGGGGTATTGGGATCTGTGGAGGTTGATTCGTTGCTTTCTGATGCTTGCCCTCTGCAATTTGCGATTTGCCATTTGCCCTTTTCTTTTCTTCCTTCTTTAATTCATTTTTCAGGGAAATTTTTCTCCTCTGTGTGTGTATGTTTTCTTTTCTTCTCTTTTCCTTTCGCTTTTGACTTCTTGAAATTTTGATCTTCTTCTTTTGTTGTAATCTTATTTTCTTTTTTTTTTTTTTTCGTTATGTTAAATGTCATCCTAGGAGACCGAGGAAGAATTTTGGTTGCGAGCGTCCTGTAATGAGCTTTCCCAATCAGTAAGAAGAAACCATGGATAGGAATGCTTAGAAAGAACCATACTCACTGGAGGTTTCTGGTTGCTACTGCATGCCGACTCAACTTCACATTGAAGGGTGGCCCATAACGGCTAGGTATGATATTGAATTGATGTCGAACATAAGAGGGTATGAGATCGAGTGTTCTGGAGAAGGCGAGGTGAGTGGATAAGAGGGTGAGCCGGTCGGTGATAGTGGCTTAAGACTGCCACCTGGAAGTCGAGGTTGCCGATGTTGATGCTAGCAAGCAGTTGTATCGGTTGGAGGACTGGTAGCTACTGGAACCTCTGTCTGAGATAGCCAGTCAACCAGTAACGTCTCTTGGTACCGTTTGAACAAGGTCGGGATACTTAGTTTTGAAGTGAGCTTTGATTGCTATGTGCTTCAAGGTGTGCTGCTAGCACCCTCCTTATCAATTGCTGGGAATGCAGGTCTCCCGTGCAAAGAAGGAGACAACGAGAAAACTGGATGATGCTTAGAGAAGCACTGCGCTTCTTTCTCTTGATGTTCTGGGGACCAGTGATCCGCCTAGGAGATTATTTACTCCTAGTAGTATATAGTCTAAAAAGAATTCTTTCAGGAACTCTTCTCCAATTGTAGAACAGTCTTAGCTGTGTCTTCGAGGAGTTGGACGACCATTTTGAGGAACGTTGATGAGTTTCACTTTAGAAGATGCGAGTGTTAGTCAATATTCAAGAGGCACAGCGGCACTACTCTGAAGGGACTGACCTATTTGGCATTGATCATGTCCACGCCAGGATCGCTGAGGTTGTGGTTCGTGTCGATTGCCAGAGGAGCGACCGCGATGGAGAGAGCTGACTGCGTCAAGGTGAAGTACAGGACCAGGGAACGGGATTTCCTGGAAACCATCTCTTCCAGGTTTCTTTTGGAAGATGCTGTCAGTTGGTCTAGCGCGTAGTAAAACTGCTCAGTCAGTTCAACAAACGATACCACAAAGATAAACGCCATTGTCACGATCCACTCCTGGTGCGCTTCAGGAGTGAATCGTCCGATACTAACCACTCGGCTAACCGGTAAAAGACTAGAATTCTGAGTCAACAGACTCAGAACGCGCATCACTTATAAGCTTCAATTCAATCGATTCGTTGTCATGTGACACGCTGTCACAGCCATCGCCCTGTGATAGGAAAGGAGCAAGAAAAGACACCTACCAAGTCTGTGTGCTGTGAAACACTGGAGCTTGCGGTCTTCATTATCTGTGAAGATACCAACTTCCTCGTTCTCTCTGTTGATGTAAAATCCCTTCAAATTGATGTAAAATCCCTTCAATGGTCAGCAAACTTACCATTCAACGGGTAGTCATGAGTAGGTCATACACTTCATGAGGCCTGAAGGCCACCGAAGAGAGCCATGAACTCTGCAAGCTGAGTATAGGTAGCTCGTAGTGCCTTGTCTTCTTCATCACGATATTATTTCTTCAAGGAAGCAGTAAATATGAAAAGCCAACCTCACTGAGTGTTGAGAAATAATCGCGATGTAGAGCGGGTTGAGAGGAGAGGAATGAAGTGAGGAAAGAACTGAGTGATGAAGAAATGAAAAGAGGAGAGAATTGAAAATGCTTTCTCGCCTGTATACATAGCTGAGTTTTTTCTTGTGCGGCCACAATTTGTCATGAGAGATTCACCCAGGATGTGAATATCGGCAGTGCGGCAGCGACAGTATCCTTAGTGAATGATTTTCAGTGTTAATTTCTGAGCACTGGAATTGCATTTTCTTTCATAGTCCTGCTGTTGTCTGAATCTCGACAAAGCCGTAATGCAGCGAGGGTGAAGATGCTTTCGGCCTCAAGTCTATCGCCGTGAAGAAGAGGACAGCGCATGATCAAGCTCCCATTTGGAATTTGGAATTTGGCATTGCATGCGCCTTGGGGTGTAGAATGGCGGCGTTCCCGAGTCCCTCAGGTCTTCATAGATTTGTTGGGCGGAAAACCTGACACCAGCCCTACTTTGAGTAGATTGCCCAACAACACGAAAGTAGTGAATCCTTCCTATAGGTACCAAGGCAACACTGAATCCTGTGAATGTAGAGCAGATTGCCGTCCCGCATGATGAATCGCCACGCCGACAAAGGCCAGTGTGACAGGAACTTCTTCACTATATCTGGAAGTCCCAGAGCTGTTTGTGCTGCCGCGGGTCCTTGTCGATGTGATCTTCTTTCGGGGTTGTTGGTCTTTCCGTCTAGTTTTCAGGGATCGGACTATCATCGTTTGATGTCACACATAATGAATCTAGGGATTCATCGACAGCGTTCATATGGGCCATACGTCTTTATCTTTTTCTACCAGGTACTCCCAGCTAGCATTCACCATCTGCTCGAATCATGGGATCCAATCTTGCATGTCTTTGGAAAGCCATCTTCCGATCAAATTCCATCTTGGGGTGTGAATATTTAGGTTTAAAAGTCGGAGCACCGACAATAGGGTTTTGGAGAAGCCATAAAAACGTATTACCGCTGGCTTCCCACATTCAATATAGGTCCTGATGGACGATGATGACCCCGCCGACCACCCGGGTTAGGGGGCAGGATTCTGCGTATTGAACATCACTTGATTGGATTTGTCCGGTTGCAGGCGCATGCAAAATTTATCGGAGAGACGGGAGAAAGTTATGTACTGATGGGCACCAAGCTAATAGGTTATAGAAAAGAGACATCAAGCTCCTGGAACCCGGAAGTGTTGCATCTTCTGAATACATACATCCCCGTTGACGATTTGGGTAACTGGAACGATAGCATGGAGATAGAGATGAAAAGATGGATATTTCGAGACTTAGGAATGAAAGTTGATATAAGTGTAGTAGTCTAAGTATACACTCCCATAAGATTAGTGCTCATGACTGGCAGTGCTGTAGAGAAGAAAGATGAAGGGGAGGAAGGGAAGACGGAGGCTGCCTTTATAGCCAGTTTTCCACCCAGACGATTGCTGGCTAATCATGCAATTAGATATATATCTGTGACTTCCGGCGATTTAATGAAGAAAACTGGTAAATTCCGATGTTAATCGGGTGGCGGGCTGCAGTAACGTCCTGTCCTTCCCTAACTGCGGTATCGGCACTGCATACAGCAAGGGTGAAGAGTCATGAATTATGAATGGGACACAGCATCAATATTGGATTCATAGCGAACACTACGGTAGATGAATACAAGGAAATTGCATGGCGATGATTATGTGCAATTAAACACCAACGATCTATCTTTTGAACATGGTATGATTGATAAATTACTCGTCATAGTACACCACCTGGCTTAATTTTCCATTTCACTCCGCGCCATCGCTCACCGCGACAAAGCAATGTCATCAATTCTCATAATCATCTTCACCGTCTCAGCAGCCAGCTCGATCGCGCTGGTACTCACCAGGAGCGGCTGCAGGATGTTCTCCTCAGTGATGTCGTCCTTCACGCCACCACTGCGAATGCTGACTCCTGCGTTGTGCTGGCCCTGGGCATGGCGGTGGCGCAGCTCAGTGACAACCTTGATCGAGTTCAGACCGGCATTCTCTGCCAGCGTGGTGGGAATGACTTCCATGGCATCAGCGAATGCCTTCCAGCAGATAGCCTCCGTGCCGGTCAGCTGACGAGCACGCATGGCAAGGGCGTGGGCGATCTCAATTTCAGGAGCACCACCACCAGCGATGAGGGCGCGCTTCTTCACCAGACAACGGATGACACAAAGAGCGTCGTGAAGAGAACGCTCAGCCTCGTCCAAAATGAGGTTGTTGGCGCCACGGGCGACGATCGAAACGGTCTGGTTGGCGGCGGCAGCAGGGGTCTTGATACCGGTGACCTTCACATAGCGAGCACCAGACTGCTGCACTTCCTCAACCAGGTCAGCGGTACCCAGCTTGTCCTCGGTGAAAGAGTCAATGTTGGCAATAGGCTTGCAGCCCAAACTCTTGCAGAGGAACTCAACCTCATCACGCTCGATATCCTTGACGGCCAAAATCTTAAGGCGAGAAAGGAAGTGAAGGGAAAGGTCGTTGACGGCATCACGGAGGATGGACTTCTGGATCAGAAGGACATTGCACTTGGTCTTCTGGATCTTCTTGACCATGTTAAGGAGGTATTGGCGCTCTTCCTTGAGGATCTTGTCCATCTGGCGGTAGTCGTTCACGACGATCTGGTTCTCCATCTGAAGCCATTGTTAGTATTGCATTTCAGGCTCAAGGGATCCTCGACCCTACATCAGGCTTAGGCGGGCTGAGCTGGAACTGAATCAGACCTATCCGGGCCTTCTCAATTCTGGTAGGACCGCCGCTGCTCTTGATGACCTGCTGGTTCAGAACCAAGCCATCAACCATCTCACTGTCCTCAATCGTTCCTCCAACCTTCTTCACTATACGGATATTGCGGAGGTCGACGTTCTCAGCGGTCTTGGGGTCGACGACCTTCAACACGGAATCCACGGCCATAGGACCGAGGAGGCCGGAATGCTGCGAAACAATCTTGGAGGAGAGGGAGGTGGAAGCAGCCTGAAGGAGGGTGGAGCGGTCCGTCAGGTTGATGGGGCGAGACATGTTGGTGAGGATTTCGACAGCGGCGGCAGCGGCTCTTTGGAAGGACTCCGAGATGACAGTGGGATGGATACCCTTTCCAAGCAGGCGCTCTGCAGCACCGAGCAGGCTTCCGGCAATAACGACAACAGACGTGGTACCATCACCAGCCTCAACATCCTGGGCCGCACTGAGATCGACCAGCATCCTAGCGGCGGGGTGCATGACGCTCATATCCCTCAACATGGTGTTTCCATCGTTCGTCTGCGGGGGTTAGCGGGGTGTGTGAGTCGGTATACAGAGAGGTGATCGTACGATGATTGTGTTTCCCTTGGGCGTTTGGATCTATTACTATGTTAGCCACGGTACCTCCAATTAGTAGACATGTATCCTACCATCTTGTCCATACCCCTGGGTCCCAAAGACTGCGTTGCGGTTAGCCCCTCATTTGTCATATCGATATCGAAGCAAGCGTACTGTTCTGATGGCATCGGCCACGGCTGATTGCAATTAGTACTTGAAACCCCTGAGCACATTCCGAATAGATACATACCTCTGGCAGCCAGAATGTTGGACGTACGGACGGCCATAGGCTTCTCCTTGTCCTGCAGTCTATCAGAAAACGGCCCACACGTATTTCTCTCCGCGAAAAAGACGCACCTTGAAAGCATTGCCGCTGGGGGCCGGTTGGGAGGCTGTCGACGCCATGATAAAAATAGCTACGATATAAACACCGTAGATTGATGAAACCGGGGAAGATAAAGAAGAGTGGGTGAGGCGAGGGGATCCAGAACCTGGAGGCGGCTCTGGGAATTTCTTCGGTGTTGCGTTTTGGGCGGTGTTGCTGCTGGGCTTGGCGGCCACTAGCGTCAACAGCTCGAACCGCAACAAGCTGAGCTCACCACATCACTCTTCCATCTATCAAGCTCCATCTCACCACCACGCCCTTCATTGCCTTTGCACCTTTCATTTAATCCCCCCTCATTTACACTCTACAAATACATTTCTGAACTGATTTGTTAGTCCATCATCTTGCCGTCTTGCCACATATCCTCCCACCACCATGCCTAGCGCCACGGGAGAGAACTGGGAGAAGTACAAGAAGAACTTCGCCGATGACGAAGAGCCAGAGAAGAAGATCACCCCTCTTACAGATGAGTAGGTGATTCCGGTGTTTTATCAGCATCAACTGTGGTTGATTCGCGCATCTGGATGGCTAACTGGCCGCAGGGATATCCAAGTATTGAAGACCTACGGTGCCGCTCCCTACGCCACGGCATTAAAGAAGCTCGAAAAGCAGATCAAGGACAGACAAGCGAGTGTAAACGAGAAGATTGGTGTCAAGGTATCTAGGTCTGCCATATACGTCATACCGGACACGTCTGACGAGCTGCTTAGGAATCCGATACCGGTCTTGCGCCTCCACACCTTTGGGATGTTGCTGCGGACCGACAGCGCATGGCAGAGGAGCAACCGCTGCAGGTAGCCCGTTGTACAAAGATCATTTCGGATGAGAAGGACTCGGATAAGAGCAAATATGTTATCAACGTTAAGCAGATCGCCAAGTTTGTCGTCAACCTCGGGGAACGCGTGAGTCCTACGGATATCGAGGAGGGCATGAGAGTCGGGTATGACCCTGCAGTTTTGCTATGCATCTTCCCTTCTAACAGATGACAGTGTCGATCGCAACAAATATCAGATTATGCTACCTCTTCCTCCTAAGATCGACCCCAGCGTGACGATGATGACTGTCGAGGACAAGCCCGATGTGACGTACGGCGATGTCGGAGGATGCAAGGAACAAATTGAGAAGCTGCGAGAAGTCGTCGAGATGCCATTGCTATCACCAGAGCGCTTCGTGAACCTCGGTATCGACCCGCCGAAGGGTGCCCTGCTCTACGGACCTCCCGGAACCGGTAAGACACTTTGCGCTCGAGCCGTGGCCAACCGAACCGACGCTACTTTCATCCGTGTCATTGGTAGTGAGTTGGTGCAGAAGTATGTTGGTGAGGGTGCTCGGATGGTCCGTGAGCTTTTCGAGATGGCCCGAACAAAGAAGGCGTGCATTATCTTCTTCGATGAAATTGATGCGGTCGGCGGTGCTCGTTTCGACGACGGAGCGGGTGGTGACAACGAAGTTCAGCGTACCATGTTGGAGTTGATTACGCAGCTGGATGGTTTCGACGCTCGTGGTAACATCAAGGTCATGTTCGCCACCAACCGACCGTCCACTCTGGACCCTGCCCTGATGCGTCCTGGTCGTATCGACCGTAAGATCGAGTTCTCGCTCCCGGATGTCGAGGGTCGTGCCAACATTCTCCGGATTCACGCCAAGAGCATGTCGGTGGAGCGGGACATTCGGTGGGAGCTGATTTCGCGCCTGTGCCCCAACGCTACGGGAGCTGAGCTCCGGAGTGTTGCGACAGAGGCGGGCATGTTTGCCATTCGGGCGCGGCGGAAGGTGGCTACGGAGAAGGACTTCCTCGCCGCGGTGGACAAGGTGATCAAGGGTAACCTGAAGTTTAACTCGACGGCGACGTACATGCAGTATAATTAGACGGTATGGGTTGGTTACATTGCATGGCTGGACGGATGTGTATGATCATACATGACATTGGTGATTCAGTCAGTCTACGATGGGATCTATAATATGATTGTGCAGTTATATATGACAGTGATGTTCTGCCGGCCACACGACATATAAGCTACTAGTACACTGCACTAGTAAGTATGAAGTGCATGGCAACCTACATCATCAGACAAGTAAGGGTCGTAGTACGTAGAATTCTGTTGCATGCGCGCCCGGCAACTTCGGAATAAGGTCAACACAGAGCTTGGTCGGGGTTCAATGACAGCAAAATGTCACCAAAGAAACACAGTATTCCGGGACGAGACTAGAAGGGAAACCCTGAGCTGGGAAGCCGATCAACCCCAGCAATAAGTCGTCGTCGTCCCCAGGCCGGCCGTGTTGCTCCGGAATTCTTCGCGCGCTGCCGGGTTAAAAGAAGACCGGCCACGTGCCTGTGCAGTCTCGGCCAATGACAGGCTGCCGGCTGCCCGAGGTGATTACCACTGCGCGGCCTCTGATTGGTGCTCTCGGCCCCGGTCCTCCCCGTCGGCAAGTGAATCGCTGATTATGTCAGCCGGTCTCTTCGCTCTCTTCGCCAGAACCGACGATCCAAAAGTGCAGCTCGCAAAGCATCACCGGCCTTGACCTCGTCTCTCCTCTCCCCTCCCCCGTCTTTTTGTGCCGCTGATTTCCCTTCCTCCACCACATCTCCCCTCCTTCGGACTCATTGGAAAAGTGTTTCTTTTCTCTTGATCCGTCATCATGAGCTCCTTGGGCATGCGGAGCCTAGCTCCCGCAGCGAAGGTCTGTATCCGACTTCTTTCGCCGTGATGCCGAACCCTGGCTCACCACGTTCCCTCTATCTTTAATGGTCTTACTGACTCGTCTTGCTGGTGCAGATTTCCCGCACTTTGGGCCAGAGACGTCTCTTCTCTTCTTCCCGCCCGGCTGGTACGCATTGGACTCACATGCCCGCCCCTGCCTACATCTGCTAACTCGTCCCTCCGCTAGCCCGGATATTTGGCAACGGCCCTCTGCGCGCCAAGGAGGCCGAAGGCTTCATTGCTCAGAAGTACCCCATCATTGTAAGCTACTACGTGGATATATGTTGTGGGAGCGATGGTCGCTAATGCAATTGCAGGACCACGAGTACGATGCCGTCGTTGTCGGTGCTGGTGGTGCCGGTCTGCGTGCCGCTTTCGGTCTGGCGGAAGCTGGCTTCAACACTGCCTGTGTTTCTAAGCTTTTCCCCACGAGATCTCACACTGTTGCCGCTCAGGGTGGTATCAACGCCGCTCTTGGAAAGTGAGTTGTTTTATATCCTTGAGTCTTGCGAAGGCGCTAATGGTCCGGCCTGCAGCATGCACGAGGATGACTGGAGATGGCACATGTACGACACCGTGAAGGGTTCTGACTGGCTGGGTGACCAGGATGCCATTCACTACATGACCAGAGAAGCTCCCGCTAGTGTTCGTGAGCTGGAGGGCTACGGTTGCCCCTTCTCCCGTACCGAGGACGGCCGTATCTACCAGCGTGCGTTCGGTGGTCAGTCGAAGGAGTTTGGAAAGGGTGGCCAGGCCTACCGTTGCTGCGCTGCCGCTGACCGTACCGGTCACGCCCTTCTCCACACCCTCTACGGACAGTCTCTCCGCCACAACACCAACTACTTCATCGAATACTTCGCCCTCGATCTTCTGATGGAGGACGGCGAGTGCCGCGGTATCATCGCCTACAACCAGGAGGACGGAACCCTCCACCGTTTCAAGGCCCACCACACCGTCCTGGCCACCGGTGGTTACGGACGTGCCTACTTCAGTTGCACTTCTGCTCACACTTGCACTGGTGACGGTATGGCCATGGTCGCCCGTGCCGGTCTCCCCAACCAGGATCTGGAGTTCGTCCAGTTCCACCCCACTGGTATCTACGGTGCTGGATGCCTGATCACCGAGGGTTCCCGTGGTGAGGGTGGTTACCTGCTCAACTCCGAGGGTGAGCGTTTCATGGAGCGTTACGCTCCTACCGCCAAGGATCTGGCCTCCCGTGACGTTGTCTCCCGTTCCATGACCCTCGAAATCCGTGAGGGCCGTGGTGTTGGTCCCGAGAAGGACCACATCTACCTCCAGCTGAGCCACCTGCCCGCTAAGCTCCTGCACGAGCGTCTGCCCGGTATCTCCGAGACCGCCTCTATCTTCGCCGGTGTCGACGTCACCAAGCAGCCCATCCCCGTCCTGCCCACCGTCCACTACAACATGGGTGGTATCCCCACCAAGTACACCGGTGAGGTCCTGACCCAGGATGAGAACGGCAACGACCAGGTTGTCCCTGGTCTGTACGCTTGCGGTGAGGCCGCTTGTGTCTCCGTCCACGGTGCTAACCGTCTCGGTGCCAACTCTCTTCTGGACCTGGTTGTCTTCGGCCGTGCCGTCTCCCACCGTGTCCGTGACATCGCCACCCCTGGCAAGCCCCACAAGGAGCTGAGCTCCGACGCTGGTGCTCAGTCCATTGCCGACCTGGACTTCGTCCGTACCGCCGAGGGCCCCAAGTCCACCAACGACATCCGCAGCGCCATGCAGAAGGCCATGCAGTCCGATGTTTCCGTCTTCCGTACCCAGGAGAGTTTGGATGAGGGTGTTGAGAAGGTCACCGCTATCGACCAGTCCTTCGACCAGGTTGGTACCAAGGACCGCAGCATGATCTGGAACTCGGATCTTGTTGAGACCCTTGAGCTTCGTAACCTGTTGACCTGCGCGTATGTATTCCTGGAGAGTTTTGTAATGTTGGATATTGGCTAACCCGAGTCACAGTTCTCAAACCGCCATTGCCGCCGCCAACCGTAAGGAGTCCCGTGGTGCTCACGCCCGTGAGGACTACCCCGACCGTGACGACGAGAACTGGATGAAGCACACCCTCACCTGGCAGAAGAAGCCCCACGGTGAGGTCAAGCTTGGCTACCGCGCCGTTGAGCACAACACTCTCGATGAGAGCGAGTGCAAGTCGGTGCCTCCCTTCAAGCGTGTCTACTAGACGCAATGTATTAGCCTAGGGGATGGTGGAGGAAAAGAGCGTGACGAAAATTCGACCGTGTTTATTTGTGTGTTCATATGTGTATATCCAAGGTTTCTTTCCAGGCGATGAGTTTGGTGTACTCACGTGTATTGTCTTTTATAGCCGTTTACTACATCCCATACAATGGAGTTTTTGTGTTGAGCCACAGAGTACTGTCTCGTGTTAATGTCTTGCTGCAAATGGTAACTACATGTCAAAGGAAGGCTGGCGTCAGCGCTCGCATCCTCTTTGATCCTGCGGCCGAAGACAAAGAAACTTGATGACCCGCAGGGGGCTTTTCTCGAAGAACCCCTTAAACGAAAGACATTGACCATAGACCCTCGCAGGATTCTCCAACAATAGATTCTAGTACTACCGATTCCGACCTTGTGGCAAGCAGACGACCTTCTCGATCGGTCTCAGAGCTATAAAGACCGCGACGATGGATACATCGGATTCGCCCCATGGAAAAGCATCCGGGTCCCTTGTCTGGACGGGGCGGCAATGCATCTCCTCACGAGCTTCTCGGGTTGAGTTGGAAACTTTACCCACTGCGGGATGAGCAGAACAAAGAACGGGATTCAACATTCTAGACGGCGTCGCCCACTGTGGCTGGCACTGACTAAGTTTTGCCCTCAAATCTTCAAGGAAAGTCGATATTTCATCGCCATCGGCACATGTCGGTGAACATCAGATCATTACTTCGTTCGTTTAGATCTCTGACACTCGTTTAAAATTACTGTGCCCGACTATTGATTTAGTTTGGTTTTGTTGGTGTCTCAAGCGATATCTGCAGTGCTTGCAGCATGGCACGGCTCGCTGTCCGCCAGAATGGGTCTTGCCCGGCCAATGCGCAGTGGTATGTCTGCGCTGCTGGTGGGTTCAAGGGCTGCTGTTCGGTCGATCCGTGCACGACGGGGGTCTGTCCGGATGAGAGTGGCAGCAGTGGAACCAGTGGTGGCAGTGGTAGTAGCAGTTCTCTTCTCGTTGATGCTGCTTCTACCACGAAGGATGAGCCCGTCTCCTTGACGACCTTGGTTCAACAGCCTGCCACATCCACAATATCTACTTCGTCTGCACTATCTTCTACTCCTACATCTTCATCGGAGACCAGCACAGAGGCCCCTTCATCTGTAAGGAGTACATCGACAGCCTCAAAAACTTCTTCCACAACGATGGCCACAACTACATCCTCTACCTCAACTCGACATCCTACCACGACACTCGCTTCAACAACATCAACAGCCCCTACCCAGTCCACTATTCAAGCCAGCCTTGCAACATCCCAAGTCTCAGACACATGGCACCCCACCGCACCCCTAATAGGGGGAACAGTGGCCGGCGCCGTTGGCCTCGTCCTTCTCGTCATCTTATTAGTATTCTGCGTTCAGCGTGCCCGAAAACGAAGACACCAAACCTTCACCTTGCTACGATGGCGCAGTATACATAACAGCAAACCCGAGTCACCAAACGGTATACCCTCTAACCATCGGATGCACCCATATCGTAGTAACAGACTAACCTATCCCCCAGGAACCTCTCCCCGTCCACCACCAACAGCAAGAACCAGAAGAAGAAACAGCACCTCCCCCTTACCCAAGTACACCCATCACACTCACACCCACAAGCACAAGCACAAACACAGCCATAGCCACACACCATCCCTTCCCTCATTCACATTCTCTGAGTCAACACCATCCTACCCCTATAAAAAGAATCGGGCCGCTGAACTCAGCGACACGGGCTTCTACCGTCCTCGTGCTGAGCTCCCCGCTCAATCCTCTCGGGAATTGATCAATATCCCCGCTGAGAGAGGATGTCGATGGGATTGTGATGGTGGTGATGGGGCGTCGGATATGGTTGTCACTGCTGATGGGGCGGTGCTGAGGGCGACGATCAAAACGGTGGAGGCGGATAGTCCGTTTGCTGTTTATGATGGCGATGGGTCGAGGGATGGAGGACCGCCGGGGTATTCTGGGATTGAGTATGGGATGAGTGGTGGGTGTGGAGTGTGGGGGGATGATAGTAAGAATAAGATATGATACTGTCACATTCTCTTGGTTAATTGACCATTATGGAAGTGCTGTGGTATGCAGTGCACTAATGTATATAATGAGGGAATATAATAATATTGGTTACAAATGAAGGGGATACAGTAATCTGAGATGCTACACGCTTTGGTCATATGTCACCGTATATATCTCCGGAATGTCTCCGAAACCTCAGACTAATGCACATAAGCTTAGCTCACAGGAGAATAGCAACAACCCTCTATAACATTCCTCAAACTTCCCACCCCCCTCAACCACCACCTCAACAACATCTCCATCCCTCAGATACGTCGGCGGAATCATCCCACCGCCATCTCGACGGCGTCCCAGTCGCGATAACGGTCCCCTTTTCCAACACAATCCCCTACCTAAGAAAGCCAATAAGATGAAGCACATCAAATAGTAAAGTCATCAGAGTTTTTACCCTAACACACACCTCGCCGTTGACCAGCATCTTAAGACGCAATTTATAAGCTGCACTGGGAGGACCTATATTGCGTTCAGAACTGATGCCCAGAGGAATTTAAATAACTTTAATTATACGTAAATGACCTTAAAGAACACTCAAATCGGACAAACAAGGAGCAGCAAACTTGTCAAATACCTTGCTGAAGCACTATTGGGGCACGCGATCCTTTTGCCAGCGGCGACATAGCCGGCTATCCACTCGAGGGCATTTTCTTTTGGAGAAGCGTTTGCCGGTTATCATGGCCTTGTCGCTTGAATAACTCTTTTGTTCACTGCAACTGCAAGAGTATTGGTGAATTTACCAAATTCCCCCCTCATAATCCACAAAGTCCTGAGCAGTTCGGTGAGTACTAAGGTTGTCCTCATTAACTAGTAAGCCATAAAGGTACTGTAACGTGCTAGATACGAACCCAAAAGATATATATATATATATATATTCTCGCATTGGCTCGCTAGGCGAGGGACTCTCGGCGGCGGTGTTGTATACTTGGGATTCACCTGGTTTCGTTGATATGTCGTGGTTGGATAATGTGCCTTGTAGTTTGTTTTGATGATGAGGTATGGTAGAATCGGTGTTGGGAGGTTGACTATCGCTATAGTACTAGGCATGTACAAGTAGATGCAGTGACTGCCCACATTCATGACATTACCTGGCAAAGAACATCATGATCAATTCTAGACATGAAACAAAATATATACAATCTACATAGTATGTAATCTACACCTCCAAAACACACCAACAAACCGTCCACCCTACCCTCCCCCCCAATTTCGCCATAACCCTCCTACTCGCCAAATTATCCTCCGATACATTCGAATGCATCCACCCATCATTCAAGCCCTCGTCCTCCTCAATCCCCCTCCTCATCACCTCCCTCCCTACAACCCCAGCCAACCCAAACCCCCTAACCTCTTCTTCCACATGCAACGTCGCCAAACTCCCATCCGTGCCGAGGAACGCCCACGCAACTGGCGTCTGAGTCACATCGCCATCGCGATACACCGCGCAACTCCTCAACTTTGCCAGCGTCTCCTCTGATCTAGGAATGACTGTTCTCGACCGTACAAGCCCTAGATTCTTTCTCGGGATGCAGCCATCGCTGAAGTGGAAGCCGGGGGGTAAGTTCCCTCGTTCCTTGTCTTGAGGTTGATGGCAGATGACTTCCTTGGGAAGAAGGTACTTGACGTAGGCTGGCTGACTGAAGCGGTGGACTTTGATCCCCGGGATAAAATCTGCGGGTGAAGTGGTCTGCGAGAGAGAGTAGGATGTGTAGCTGGTGAGGAGGGTGGAGAAGAGGCCCGTGTGCAGGTTTCCAAATAAGAAGGCGGTAGGGGGAGGAGGGGGAAGTTGGTGGTCTTGGGGTTGGGTTTGGGTTGATGGGGATTGGGATAAGGTGATGAGGTAAGGGGGTAGAAGATGTTGCTTGATGTGGTGTAACAGGGAGAGGAGCTGGGTGCGTAAGAGGGGTTGGTGTTGAGGTGGGAGGGTGGTTATAGGGATTGTGCTAGTATTGCTATTGCTACTACTATCACTACCAATGGTGTCTCCTGGGGATGATGGTTCTGGGGAGGTGCTAGTGCTAGTGTAGGGAATGGAGGCGGTGCGCTCGAGATTCGAGTACACCATGACTTGAGTCTCGCGGCCAGCGTTAAGGTCAACGTAGGCGATCAGCCAGGGGAGGAAGGATTCAGGATCCGAAGGAGCTGCAGGGACCACGGTGTCAGGTGCCAGAGGAGTCGCAGTGTCGGGGACCCGGGGACCTGGAACTGAAACTAGACCAGGATTAGAGACTAGTTCTGGAATTGATTCCCCTGAGGCTGAGGGTGACACTGGTGACGAGGCTGAAGACGAGGCTGGACCCGGGAATGTGGTTAGGATAACTGCAGTGGGGGACGGATGGGCGATCTCATGCTGGATACGGCGGAGCAAGGGCAGGGAGTGAGGGAGATGGGACCGGAGCAATGGAAGCAGCTGAGACTGGGTCCATTCAGAATGTGGTGATGTTTCGTCGAAGCGACAGGCCTGATGGAGAATGGGATCCGCCTTGTCCTGGGCATGATCCCGGGTTGCAGTTGACATCCTTGTCAGTGGTGTAGCTGGCATGTGTGCCTGACGGGTGGCTGGCTGTTTGATCGACTAGAAGTGGGTATAGGCCCGTAAATAGGGAGAAGTAACTAGTAGTTAGGAGGAATGTGAGTGGTGGTGGGATGCCAGACGGAGAAATTCTGATAATGCAATGGAAGAACGGAAGGAAAGCACCACGCGAGAGATGGAAAATGTCCGTGTCAACAGTCCTCTAAAAAAATGACACATTGACGGGTTACCTTATTTGAAGGGGAGTGAGTCATGAAAATGGGCTTAATATGACGAGTCGTTAATTTCGGACGTGCCCGAAGGCATCATTTTACCCAATTGGGGTTGATATGATATAGCTTAAGGGGATATAGTAGTCGATAGTTAATAAGCTAAGAGAGGAATTTGTCATTCTTCCCGAGCACGATAGATGGTTAGTAGATAGATGGAGAGATAACAAACAAGCAAGCCCGTGTTAAGGTGCAAAATTCCCTCCTGTCGGGGACCCCAACCCCGACTTCCCCGATGTGGCGGTGCGTCAAAACAACTGAACTTTATCAATAGCAATCCATACCTTAAAAATTAAATCTCCTAAAATCAGGAGTTAATTTATTCATCCAGTCTAATTCGTCTAGTCTAGTTTGAAAATTCAACCCTGACAGCATCAGCATCATAATCATCCATTCTAAACCCCCGGGTTCCTGCGCCCGGTTATTTTTATCCCGCCTAGAAACGAACTAAAACCCCCTAGTGCTGCCTCCGTCGCATGTCTAGTCTCCAGCTGGTAGCCAACTGCGAGTGCTGGTGGCTGGCTGATGTTGAAGCAGAGATTTCATCTTCTGGGCAACGACACCATGTGGGCCTGAATGGAATTGTTTTTCCCTTGTTCTGTGCATTCTGTGTGGAGGAGAATTCTCCTGAGCCGGTGTCGGTCGCGTTTTTGACAGGTCCCATGCTCCCGGGTCGTCGTCATGCCCGTTTGGGTAAAGGAGATGTGGGTGTAGCTTAATTAATCTATGGGGTTGTGATTTGGAATTCTGTGAATTCGAGTAGATTATGGAGTCGTCGGGATTTACGTGGAGTGATCGACGCATGCTTTTGGAACTTGGACGATATTGTAGTGGATAGATAGTAGTAGCTTGCTTTGGGTATATTGTTGTTGGGGGTGCGATGTATATTGCTTCATCGGATGGAGTACTAGTAGATGAAATATACAACCAACATTTTTTGAATTATAGTAATAGTAGTAGTTATACAATATGCATCGCTGTAAACCAGAAATAATTGAAGCTTGGGAAAATAAATATATTGAACATAGGAAATATATTTTTACATAGGAGATTCATCATCGTAACCATCATAGCTAACATACATTCACCACGGACTGCGCGGTCCAACCATCCAATCTTCCATTGCCAACCACTCACTCCAGCGGGCTTCCGCCTCGCGTAACTCTTCCTCTGCAGCTGCTCGCAATGGCCGTAAGAATGGCGTTTGCTCGTCCGGCAGAATATCATACGCCGCCTTTGTTGACGCCCACCCGCCGCTCTTTGCCGTAAACAGATAATTCACCCGCTCTTGCTTGACAATGCTCCCCACTCCCCCGACCCAATCTTCTCCGAAGAACGCGCCGAGCACCTCAGGACTATCCTGTGCTGTTACGATGAGGCGCCGAATGTAGGCGCGTAATGACGGATGGGTTGCCTGGGCCCCAGATTGCTGGCAAGGCAGTCGAATGTTGAGAAATGCGGCCAACGACTGCACTGTCGGGGTATGCTGCGCATAGGAAACAAAGAACTGCGTGCATGCCAGGTACCTCGGGTACCAGGAGTCAAGGAGGTCCGGGCAAAGGTCCGAAGCAGGCTCGGGAACCTCTTCCGTGCCTGTGCGCATAAAGGGTTGATCCTGAAATTGGCAAGGATCAGGGTGGACAGGCCAGCTTGGAGACGAAGGTGTCATGGGAATAGCTAAGGCCGGAGGTTCAGGTCTACCAGGACTGGTTTCAGTGTCCATGTTAAGACAAAGAGATTCTGCGGAGGGGTTGGCATGGCTTCAAGACGATAGGTGACTCGATGGAAAACATGGAAGTTGACTTACTTTGGGGTTGATATGCCAGAGATGCGGCGGAGAAAGGGTCGTGAAATTCGACGTAGGGAGGAGGTGAAGTTGGCCTCGAGTCTTTTCCGCAGGGGGACAGATTCATATGCATGTTTGTATTCATGACCACGAAGGAAGAACATATGATGTCTGAGAGGCTCTAGACTTGAAATATTGAAGTGAAGTCTGGTGAAGATGGAGAATTGGTGAATTCATGGACTTCAAGCACGAGGGTAGGCCCTCCTTATACTCCTCCTTTCCTCCATGTTGGGAACGACGGTCAGACCGATAAAAATGGGGGATTAGCATGCGGAAATGCAAGGCCCAAGAACGGTGGGAGCAAGCTCACGGGGATCCGCATGGCAGGTGGAGCTGGCGCGCAAACTATTGCCCATGCGAGGATCTGAGGCTATCACGGATTTGCTGCTATTGACGGGGATGGGTCAAGCCACAGCATTCCAGCCACAGAAAAACGAGCCACGATGATACTATGATAGGACTAGTGGCATAGTTCGTGATGTGGCGCGGGTGGGGCGCAGTGGCTGTGCAGCCCTATTCCGGCCTAAGGCTGTAAGGCCCTGTGAAACCCGAGCCTGAGGTAACACCGTCTTGCCGCATTGGGTTACTGCCCAGGCACCGTGACCCAATCACTGCCCTGATAAATCCCAGGAACCGCAGGGGGAGACTTGGAACTACTTTGAACTACTGAGTACAGAGTCAATCCTGGTGTCTTAATGTCTTAGTGCTTCAATACTACTATACTACTATACCAGATCATTACTAGTAGCCATCATCCACCTCTATGATGTATGGCCATTGTTTCTCTGCACCACAGATTTGCAATCCCGGGAACCTGGACAACCCCAGCGACGCTAACACAAAAGGATTTGGAATGGCCAAGAGCACCGGGGTCTGCTTCTCCTTCGCTTATCCTCCTTCCCCTCAACCCGCTCACCCATGGTTTAATCTATCGTTGATTGCGTTTAATAAAGCGACCGGCGCCAATGGGAAACTAATATGCGACCGTGTGAGTTTAGCAAGTCTCCCATCTAGTGCCTTCTTGAGTTACCCATGTCCTGGGTCTGGGTCAAAGCCCATCCACCGCCTGCAAACCTAAGTGTGGTCCTGGTCATCGGCGACCTGGACTAACCTTGACCACAACTTGTTGTCTCCCAGACCAGACTAATTACTCTGCCCACTACTCTGCCCCCCCCAGTCAATGGAGAATCAATAGTCGACACCGATCTGTGACAGCTCCTCTGGCATCCCCGCACCCATAGACGACGCAATCATGACACATGATTACCTACTAGTAGTAACTCTCTCAATCTTACACATGGTCCTGATGACCTTGGCTTATGCGGGTGATTGCGAACACCCCCCTGGGTAGTACAGGCATGCGCTCCCTCTTACCCTCATAGTCATCATACATATGCAACCCCCCAGGAACTGCAAACGTGGAGGAGATCCGATGCACCTGACTCCCCAATATGCAAGGGGATGGAGGGGGAGTGAGGGAAGGCCTGCCAGCGCGGCCATCGCCCATCGCCCATCGCCCATCGGAGACACCGGTGGTTTGGACGCCGATCAGCAGCGACCAGCCAGTCAGCCAGTCAGACTTGAATCCAGCGTCGTGTTGAGGCCTGGCGTCCACGCTAACCCTGGGTCCACCGCCTTCGCCTGCTTCAGCCGCTGCTTCGAGCCTACTCCTCATCCGGTTTAGAGAGACCTGGCGTGCCTGACGGGTGGAGACCACCGAACCTGGCCGAACCGCTCAGTGGGCGCTCACAATGCTCGTAGGTACCTGCTTGCTGGGATGTCTATTCTGGACCTGAGAGATCGGGATAGCCGCTCCATCATAGCCTCTCTCTTAGTCTTCGGACCGACATGGCCCAGCTCGTCAGGACGCTAGTCAGATTTAGTCGATTTGTCCCAGTTTTTACTTGATCGCTGGTTCGCTAGTCCCGCAGGCTTATGATATGATGAGATCATGACTGCCGCTAAAACTCAAATCATTCGGGCGATTAGATCCATCACAGTGGACATGCCCGCCAGCCATGGAGGCTGCAGAGATTAAAGAGAAAAAAGAAAATAGTAAAAATGGAAATCTTAGGCCGGCCAAGCCCAGCGTTAATCCAGGGTCACCCTGCCATGCGCTGAAGCTTCCCCACTCTAAATGATTACGGACGGAGTGGCTGACCGTCACCCTCCACCACAACATGCTTCGCTATCTCATGCTATATAACCATCAAGGTTTCTCCCGGACGGAAGGCACTCGTTCTCTATCCATCACAAAGTCTCTTTCAGAACGTGTATAATAGCATTGATCAGTGCATTCTACAACTCTTCCAACTACTACTACACTATCCTCTACAACCACCATACTCGTCTGTCGCTACCTCGCTCACTCACTCACCATGCCTTACCGCACCAACTACGAGCCTTATGTGAGTGATCTTGTTCCAAAGGAATGGAAGACCAATTACTGATGCCTTCTAGACTAGCCAGAGCTTCGAGATGAAGCGCGAACTTTCCACCGAAGAGATCCTCTACCCTCTCGGGACACTCTACCCACACGTCGTGGCTCTTCAGCTCCAAACCGACGAGTACCCGTGGTGCAAGGCCAACCACTACGCTGGATATGACAGCAGCCTTTCAGTGGACGAAGCGTCGGAGCATTATTCGACCAAGTCGATGCTACGCAGGAACAGTGGTATGTGCACACGTCCTTCATCGGTCGCCTCCGATTTCAAATCCAACCAGTCTGATCTGTCAGACAAGGTGCATGTGAGCCACGCTAACGTCTGCGCAGACTCCACAGCATGCCGCATTGTGTCACGAATTCGGCGACTACTCAACCGCGACGAATTGCGACGTCGCCGACAGGCCTGATTGCCTTCCTTCTTTCACATTTTTATTTTGTCGATAAACTTTTTTCTTTCTTCGACTTTCTTCGACGACTTCTTCTTTGCACCAAGATTCTGCATAGCTACTGAGCGATACCCGTCTGGCATGACGGTTGTTTCATTTGTTTATCACCAACATCATCACATTATCACATCATCTCAACATTGTCCAGCATGCTGGATCACTCTCTGAGACATTTCCTATCTGTTTGTTACATTTCTTGTCACCGGTTGCACTGGGAGTTTTTCTTTTCGGGATGAGTTTAGCGAGGAGTTTCGGGCATGGGAAGCAAGGGAGAATCAGGCACGGCCGGTTTCGGTATTGATTAAACCTGACTGACTGGGTCAGATGAGTAACATAATAATTCTTTTCTAATGAAGACATGTGAACAACACCCCAAGGGTCATCTTCCATCATCCACTCTCATCACCGAGTGAAAATGAAATAGACTACGGAGTAGATAGTATGTATGGTTCAGGAGACGAAGATCTGCCGTAGACTTGTACAGTAGACAACTCGTTCCCGACTTGACTCCACCCACACGGGGGAAAAGGGCCCATGACAAACGAGGGAGGGAGGGATGAACCCAAATCCCCAAACCCAATCTAATCAACAGCAGCGCACAAACACGGACTGGCAGGATCGAACCTGTTCGAACAGGTTTGGACGTGAAACCCATCCCACAACACCCCCCCCCCTGCAGACGCCCCGTGAGGAACTGACCGACAGACCGACAGGCAGACAGATCGATACATCCCATGACTTACTACTGGCATACTGCTAATCTACTAAATCACGCTCACACACTCCCCTTTCGTGATAAAGCCCGAGACATGACCGACAAACAACACGCGCAGCCCCGATGCCTAATTATCCGGATCGAGCCATCCCCGCATTCCATATCATATCACCAGCTGGACAGATCAGATGCAATGGCACGAACCATCGGACGCCTGCTGCAAGTGCTCATCACTACTAGTTTCCTGTGTGTCACGATGATCCAGAGGGCTCCTGCTCCTGCTGCTCCTGCTGCCGCTCCCCTTTCATTTCAGATTCTGCAGCGTGGCTGTCAGAACTTTGAACGGGTGTTCCCGCGCTGGCCGCGATGATAAAATCTGGAGGCCGAGGGGAGGGATCGGATCATGATGTCAATATGAGAGATCATATTCGGTGTCTGTGCGTGGAATTGCCCTGGAATTTTTTTTTTCATGAGGGAATTTACGATTTTGAATTACTATTGATAATTTGATGATGCTGATAATGATGCTGCTGCTGATGATGATGCGAAAAGCAGGGCATGACCGAAGGATGAATGCCGAGGGATTGATGGATGATGACCGATTTCATGCGGGGTGTCGATCAATCAGGGGAAAAAGAGAACAAGAAATCTGGAGTTTGAGGAGAAACCATAACCAGGTTTTGCTTTCTTCCTCCTTCCTAACAACCCATCTTTTCTTTATTTTTTTTTTTATTTTCCATGACGAAGTCTACGATAATACAGAGTTAATTAAGACCGGTTTCTTGATTTTACGTGCACAGCGCGCAGGCCGCCATCAAATCTACCACCACCCACCACCCACCATGCGCCTCCACCTCCACCTCCCGCCGTCTCTCGCCCTCACCACCACCCTCTTCCTCCTCCTCCCCCTCCTCACCACCGCCAAATTCAGCCCCCTCTGCATCCGCGTCCTCACCACATTAACAGGCCGCCCGAACGACCTTTTCACCAAATTCCAGCGCGAAGTCTGCGACAAGGGATGCCAACCTACCGTACCGCACTGGGACCTATGGACGCGCAACAATACCTTCCTGCCCGCGGTGCGCAGTCTCATGGAACATGTGGATAACCCGCGGCAGGAGGAGGCGATGGTGCGGCTGGGCGATGATGTAGCGGATGTGATTAAGCGACAGTGCGGGCCATTGTTGCAGGGCAGGGATATTTGCTCTGATGATGAGACGTTGGCGGCGTTTGGGACGTGCTTTAAGAAGGGGTTTGTGCGGGCGGCACTGAGTAATTTGCCCACGTTGTTGCCGTTGGCGAGGGAGGAGGTGTGTCGCGAGCAGTTGGAGTGGTTGAAGAAGGATGAGTTGTGGGAGGTCATTATTCCGGGAAGATGAGGGAGTATGCGGGTGTTTGTAGGGGTTTGGGTGGGGGGTTTGGGGGGATGGGGGTGGTGGGGGTGGAGGAGTTGTTGGGGGTGTAGTTAGTATTTATTTTGGGTTTGGGGGGGGAGATATTAAGCAAATAGCATTATCTACTATCCGACTATTTCCAGACTTTCCCTAAAGTGCCCATAAGTAACAATTGGAAATGGATGATGGTCTAGTTAGTTACTCGAAGAGCGCAATTTCATAATCCAAAGCGGTTCCAACTTGGGATACATGGTATAGCCATTAGCTTTCCGAATTTCCGAACGCTCATCCATTGTAGGCTTTTATACTGGATGAAATTACGTTGTTAGTATCACTCATTAATAGATTCTTACGGCAGTATACAGAGAATACAGAATGAGAAACATAATATTCTTGAATCTAGTGCATGCTCATTTCTTTTGATTTAGTAGTAATGACCTTCCTTAGGCATCACGGTAACATTTGAAGTGATCTCAAACCTGGTAAGAACATGTAAATGTTCCAAAGATTCATCACTCTGGTCGAATAATTATAGTTGTGTCCCCACGATCCAAAATGCTAGGTTAACCTTCTCTTCGTTAAAAGGACTCCCGCATGATAGTTAGTAGTGATGTGTTTAGCTGACAATAACCTTTTGACCAGAGGGCCCTTCACATCTGCCCAATAAGCCTTTTAAGTTCAGCCACATCATTGTCAAGTATTGTTCAATCGAGGAACTCCTGTAGATCCAACCTGGAATGTAATAGTTTGATCAGGATTGATATCCGTTTGCTTGATCCAGCGCTTGCTAACATAACTAGGTAAAGGTCAGCCATGACTCTATGTTTGGTCAGGGGTCTGTAGTACCTCCAGTGTATGAGTCCCATGAACATGTCTGTACAGCAATTTATAAAGACTTCCCGAATACGGCGTCCTTGGGCATCCTCACCCACACAGAGCCTATCTGCATTGGCGCAGAAGCCCTCTACTTCCAAACGACAAATATGGTAGCTGAGCTGCATTGTCTGGTTAACATCAAGTCCTGTGTTTGCCATAAGCACCGGAATTAGGTTCTCCAGCTGTCCATCATTCTGGTGTTGTCAGTGTCAGTTGAGTGTAAAATATGAGGGATAAGTCTCAAGGCATACATATTCCTTTTGGAATGAGTGTATATCGTTTGATCTGACGATATTGACGCCATATTTAGTGTCCATGATTGAGAAGAGCATCGAGCAGATGACTTACATGTGAGCCAAGTAAGATGTATGTTTCCACATGCGGGACATGTGCTCATTCTCTACGTGAGCCCTCGTAATATTGAATCCATATGCAAAGCTTGTTGATTGCTTGGTAAGAAGACTAGAAAGCGGAAAACACAGCAGAACACTCACGGAAAGGTGCATATAACACAGTACACAGCTGCTGTCCGCTCTCTCCGTTGCCAGTAACTCCTTACCGATGGCATGGCACTGCTGCTGAACAAACTGTCAACGTTGCTAACACTGGAAACATATCCCAGCATTTGTTCGAGAAGGATCTGGCAAATTTCTTCGACAGCCAGACTCTGCATACAGAACCATACATATTGGTGTATGTAGCATACCTCTGTCACAGTCCTGCCGAATATGGGCCCCGACTTCATCCCAGCAACGCAATGCCTTCTGTTGTTCAACTGGAAAATGTGACAAGTCTGGATATTCGCCTTCTAGGACAAGATTATACTTGAAATATTCCAGACTTGCATCTCGGTAGAGAGCCGCCGCGTGACGGTCGTCCTTTAATGCACCACAATCGAACACTTACCGGAAATCATATTCCTCAGCATAGTCCATCATAAATGGAAAGAATGGACACTCACAGTCATCCCAGATGAAATACTACATATTCTCAGTCAGAAAGTACGACAATTGTAAGAAGCTCTAAACATACCCAAGACATGTATTTGGCCACCGTGCAGAGTTTCTCATACGAAGTGTCTGAGCAAAGAATAGCAGAAAACAGTGTGCAATCGGCCTGTTCGAATTTTCGCCTTGTGAGATCATTGTCCAGATAGCTACTGAAAGTCAGAATGTGGCCCATCTCATGAGACTTTATGTCGGGGATTTCAGTACCGTCGCGCCCAAGGAGTCACACATTCATCTCGTGCCTTCTGGTACATGGGATGAATCTTGAGTTCCCAATGAGGAAGTAGCTTGTATAGGTTTGGTATGGTAACATCTCGGCCTTTGATAGACTCGGGCAGTTGTATATACTGATCACTGTTATGGAATTCGGATATCTTTTATCATGGCCGGTTTCTATCCTCTTCTATCTCCAACATGGACCGCTGCCGAGACTTCAGTCAATACAAAGCGCGCAGAAGCGAGAGTAAAGAAAGTGTGATGTTACAAATGTGCGCTTTTTATCTGTTTCCGGTATCTGCAGCGGTAGTGCACAGCCAGCTCTTCAGTATACCAGGGATAGCCTCGTCCACTTTGATCATTCAGCTCGCGGCAGGATGTATAACAAGCATTCCACTCATGCTCGGGGCTGTCCTTTTAGGGACAATCATTACAGGTCTGGTTGTGATTTGGCTTTGTTCGGCTTTGGTTTACAAAAGTTGAGCGACTACACTTGCTTAGAATCATGTCGAATCCACCGTATTGAACGCAGGAGATTGCCACGATTATGGGCATGCTGTCCGACCTTGGGTCACAGCTCCTGGCGCCAAACCGGTTACCGTGCATGATCACATTGCTCTTGGAAGCTCGGTTCGCTCCTATCGTTGCTCTTTCGGTTTATGTGGGCCGCTTTGCTGAATCGGCATATTGATCTTCTGGAATGCTTTCTTTCTCTTTAGTCTTGGGACGCAGATCGGACTTTAACACTGTGTACATCTACTGGGCTAGGGTAATACTAGTAGTCTTGTTTAGCGTGTCGAATCCTTGGTCTCATCACTAACATCCCTGTGATGCTCAGAGGAAGACTTGATCTCACCTGGACATGAAGAGCAACGTTGCTGCTCTTAAGAATCATGCCAGTTTTACGATGCGTTCGCATTCCATCGTGCATAAATCATTCATGTAATGTTCTGTCGCTGCACTCTGCTTTGGCCTGGAGTAGGAAGAATAACAATAATGTATCTGATTTGAAAATGATCTTTGAGTAGCACCAGACATCTGTGGTCTACTGTTTCTACAGTAGTTCAGGGTTAGATCCAATAGGGGATCCACACTGATAGCGAAATCTCAGAGAGAACAACCACAGCTACTGTCTTGATTTCATATGTCGAGATAATTTGGACTGTACACCATCAACTTCTTTTCTATTTTTTATTTTATTATATCTTTATTTAAAAACTATCTTTTCCTAAGGGATATATATCTGAAGAGAGTGGGAATGATGGGAGAAAACGTGTATCTTGGTTCAATTCTCCGCCCGAATGGCCCGATCGGGCAATTCGTCATCCTCTCCGACTTCCTTCTCCGCCTTCAACGTCATCTGCGTTTCCCCCTCTGTTTCTGCTTCTTTGAAATCCGCTTACTTCTCGCCATTGTCACGCCATTGACTTCACTATCCTCTTACATGCCCCCGCCATGACAATCTTCATACCTGTCTCCTCGTTCTGATGGCATCGGCCACTGTGTCCCGCGCCTGGCGCTCCCTTCCCTCCCAGCTTGCTCGCCCGCGGGTCCATCTCACCCCTCGTGCACCCCGTCAGCCTCTCTTGCAGCTCCGTCAATATGTCCAGGCAGGCCATTACCAGCCTTTCGTCCCCCCCTCGCCAGCCTCCCTAGGTAGACCTACCAAGGCCAAAACCTACGATCGCACCCGAAAATGGCTTCGTCGGCTGTTCTACCTCTCGCTAGCCACCGGCACCGTCTACGTCCTTGACACCCAATTCTACGCCGCGTCTCTGACACGAACGGCTCGCACCTTTAGCTTGGGTCTTCTGGTAGCCCTGGATTACAAAATAAACTTCCGTCCCAACCCGCCGTTGGCCAGAGACATCAACGCCGTACACACCCGCAATGCTGAGCGTCTGTCCAACCTCCTGCGTCACAATGGCGGTCTGTACTTGAAGATCGGCCAAGCCATCGCTATGCAGTCCGCCATCCTGCCCCCGGAGTTTCAGAAGATGTTCTCGCGCATGTTCGATGACGCCCCTCAGAACGACTGGAAAGATGTCGAGAAGGTCATCCGCGAGGACTTTGGCCGCTCCGCTGAGGAGGTTTTTGGCGTCTCCTTCTCGGGTGAGCCCGGCAAGGGCGTTATGGAGCGGGCTGCGCGCGCGAGTGCCAGTGTAGCACAGGTACATTGGGCGCGTCTTCCGGATGGCCGTGAGGTGGCAATCAAGATACAGAAACGTGAAATCGCTCAACAGTTGAAATGGGATCTGTGGGCTTTCAAGTAAGTCCCCACCCCGCACCCAGTATCGCACACGAAATTCTAATGAGAACAGAGTCGTTGCCTGGATTTATAGCCGTACCTTTGATATCCCATTCTACAGCCTGGTACCCTATGTGTCGGAGCGTCTCTCCCTGGAGACCGACTTTGAAAATGAGGCCGACAACTCCGAGCACATGGCGCGTTTGGTCGCCGGAGAGTCCCGTCTCCGCGGCCGCGTGTACATTCCCAAGGTCTACCGCGAGCTCAGCTCTAAGCGTGTGATGACCGCCGAGTGGATTGAAGGTGTCCGCCTCTGGGATAAGGATTCCATCACGCGGACTTGGCGTGGCGGTTGGCGCAGCGGCACCCCAGGCTGCCATGGCACGCCTCTCGATGCGCGCAACGCCGAAGACCCTGTCGCCAAAGTGGCTCGCAATCCGAACCTTACCACCAAGATTAAGCCCGAGCGCGATCACTGGCGCGGTGGATACGCTCGCGCTGGTCTCGGCCTTTCTCTTAAGGAAGTCATGACTACTATGGTAGACCTCTTCTCCGCACAAATGTTCCTCTGGGGTATAGTCCATTGCGATCCGCACCCAGGCAACATCTTCATCCGCCGGACTCCTTCCGGTCACCCGGAGCTTGTCCTCATCGATCACGGACTCTACATCCACATGGACACTGAATTCCGACACCAGTATGCCCGCTTCTGGAAAGCTCTCCTCACCTTTGACAACACCACTCTTAACTCCATCGTCCGCGGCTGGGGCGTTCAGAATGCTGACCTCTTCGCCTCTGCGACCCTGATGCGCCCCTACCGCGGCGGCGACCTCTCGACGCACCGCTCCTTCGAAGGGCTCAGCAAATCCGAGCGTGCCACGCGTCACTACGAAATGCAGCAGGCTGCCCGCAAAGCAATTCGTGACATCCTCGGCGATGAGTCCAAATGGCCCCGCCCACTGATCTTCATTGGCCGGAACCTTCGCATCGTTCAAGCCAATAACCAGTTCCTGGGCTCGCCCGTCAACCGCGTCAAGATCACCGGAACTTGGGCGTCCCGCGCACTAGTCGAGTCTCCAGACTTGTCGGCGTCGGAGAAGCTGAGGAACTTTGGTCGTCATCTGCTGTTCCGCGTAGTGCTGTTCAGCACGGACTTGTTTTTCTGGTTCACGAAGGTGCGGCAGTTCTTGAGACTTGGTGGCGGTATGGAGGATAGCATTGAGGCGCAGATGCAGGGATTGGCCAAGGATATGGGGGTGGAGTTGAGTCAAAATGTTTTTGAGGGTTAGACAGGGTCTTAGGGTTTGGACTGTATAAAGGGATCTAGATGTATATTTACCTCTCCTCTATGGTGTGCTCTATATGAAAGCATAGAGAACCTTACGCTGTTATTCTTATTCACAAATTGTTCTCACTATACTACTGATAATGCCTCTGTATAATTACTGCTAAGAATAAGTAATCTGTATGGTGTGAGCCCTGCCTCGTTCAGATCCAGAGTACTACATAAGTACTGGCCAAACCTGCTTATCAAGATTTGTTCGATTTTCCGCATTTTCTCGGCTCTATTATAATCAAGGGCAATAAGAATCTTTGACCAATGGATTTTCCGTAGTCCCAGTTGATTGTTTAGACTCATCATATAACTACTTCCATCAAAATATGGTAGATTCGTGTAAATCGATAGGACAAACAGGGGATGGAAAATCTGCAGAACCATATTCTAGCTAGACCAGAAGGGCATCCGTTGTCTATGATAGCCACTCGCGCAACTTCTTCCAAGCATTTATGCTGTACTACCCGCTACATCGTATATGGATCATTGCACTATTCTGATACGCCAAACCTCTCATATGCAGTTTCACTACTACTCATTCCTTGATCTCTTTCAGGATGAAATATATCGTAGATGTGATCATCTGTGTTGAAATCCATAACTCCCATGGAGGACTGAATTGGAGTAACTATCTAACTGTTCGTATTATCACCCAATATTCGCTTATGATTCCATCGTATCTTGATGGCTTGAGCAGATTCGTGGTAGGCACTAGCACACCTGGCTCTGACCTGTAGATTTATAAACACCCTCGCCTTTTAAGAGATTAACTTTGACCAAACCGAACTGTGTTCTATTTTGTCCTAAGAAAGAATGGAAACCACATTCAAAAGCACTTGACCGGTTCATAAAACGGCTACGGGTAGAGAGACAGCAAGAAAGATTGACACCATAATGAAGGAAGACTGAGGATGTAAAATTAATGTGATGAAGTAACTACGCCTCTAAAGAACAACCACAACGAACAAAACAATGAGGACCATCTCAGCCTCAGGGGCAGCGTTTCCCCACCACCCCACCCAAGAGTTTTGTCTCATCAAACCAGTGGAGCATTGGCCCCAAGTACGAACGGCGGATCAGTCAATGGCATGCCACATAATAGAAAGGTCAGTGCGTGGGACCCAAGAGAGAACGGATACGATCCGTCTTATGGTGAGGGTTCATTTTATGTTCTTGGGAGACGAAGTGGGGTTCGATAAATGTAGGCACATACTAGCCAAAGAGGGCTTAACAGTGACTGAAGGGTATAGTGCTAGCTATGAACCGAAGTAAAGCTCGACGCCCAGAGCGAACTGAACGGCCATGACGGAGAAAGACCAAAAAAATATTTATTTAAGAGAACATAATTCTCAGAACTAGATACATTACCACTATGTATCCTCACCCAGAAACTCTACCCGAGGAAAGTTCCTGACCTCACTACCGTTGACCTTTCACATCACATCCAACGCTATGACAAAAACAAAAACTTTTGATCAAATCGAAATAACACTAAAGAACCCACTCAAAGCTCTTTATCACAGCTAGCCTGCTCCACTCCAAAACACCAGTTCCAGTTCGTCTCCCAGTTGGTACCGAACCCATTGCTCTCTGCCTCCATGGCCCACTGCCCACTCAGATCCCCATTGACCCACTCATTGAAGGAAAAGCCCGCAAAGGTGGCATAGTTCACGACGTTGAGAAAGACGCTCATTGCCGAGGAGCTTGCGCTCGTACCCGACATGGGTGAATCCAGGAACACCTGCGCCTGCTGCTCCGTCATCACAGGGCCCTTAGAATTGCACTGCACCTTGATGCCGCCGCTACCAACATGGGTGAAAGCTGTGTCGATAGCTCCGCGGCGTTGGTGAATTGAGCTGTTGTCCTCACTGCTGGCAGGAGCTAGATGTCCGATGTGATAATGGGTGCCGTTGGTGGCCACAAGGAGGGGCACATGGTTTTCGCGCTTATTCTGGTAGATGAAGCTCAGGGGCATGCTGGAGTTATGCAGGGCGCGGACGACTTCTGAGTCAACATTGTCGCTGCGCTTGCGTAGGGTCTGGGGCAAGTGCGTGACGTTGAGTGGGATGCCTTGGTAGTGGACGTCCGAGACAAAGATGTCATCACCCATCTGGCTGAAGTAGTTGTCGATGTGCGCGAAGTGACCACCGAGCTCCTCACGCTTTGTCCAATAGCCCACTTGCCTGTAATTATTGTAGGCCATGCCAAAGAGGACGGCGGCGGAGACGGCAGACTTGGCACAAGTCAGGCTATCCTCCTTGTTGCCGCTTTCTCCGGCAGGCAAGCAGTCTTCGATCGTCTCGATTATGTGAATGGTACCGAGGCCGGCGGAAACAATCAGGCCATTACCAGGAGTGCCAAATTTGGTTGCAAGAACACTTGAAACTACTGTACTTGCAAGGTTCCACGTTGCCGGGATGGTGCTGGCGGCCTCGGTCAACACGGTGCATAGAGCCAATGAACCATAGCTAGCAAACTTCATGTTGTAAAACAAGGTGGAAGAGAAAAAATAGGAAAACCGAAGAGGAGAGGGAAGTATGTATAGGGATTCTGTAAAACGAAACAACGAATGCACTTGGGAAGACAGGCGATGGGAGAAATCGTCCATTTTATATCTCTTTTCGCGGACGTGATTATGCCAGAACACTCTGAAGCCAGATTCTGCTCCCTAAGGGACACTAAAAAGTCAGGACAACTCCGCACGATCTAGGATGAGTGTATATTCGGAGGTGATTGGGCATAGATGTCTAGAAGGAGATTTCTATGGAGCCCGTTCCAAAGCCTTGTAGGTTAGCGTCTATGTTACAAAGCTAATTAGATTAGCACTACAAAATAGCTAGCAGATAGTTCCATTTCGTTCCAGTGTTAACACAGAGTAATACATGATGGACTAAATGCATATCTCATATGTCGACAGTCTGGCACTGAAAACTTTCACGTGTTCTGGCCAAGTAGGTGTGGGTGTGTAATATCGAAAGGAAACGTGATTTTATTTGGTTCGAAACATCTTGCAATTTGGCAAAAACATTACCACGTCTACAGTATACTACAATAGGAACAATATCCCTTGTTGAGGTTGTCTCTCATCGGAGCGGAACCGAAGCAACCTAAGTATTGCCGATGAATAAATTGATCCGCAGGGTAGCCGCCCATTCGCTAGGTTTCGGCCTCCCTTACCCACATTTAACGGACCTTCGACACTTGGACCATTATAAAACATATCGGACTCAGCCTTACCCATGGGAGTGTGCCTTTAGGGTATCAATTGATCAGTGAAAAGCCTTCCCTCCCCTCCCCCTCCACTTCCTCAACGAATACTCCTTACCAAATCACCCTTTACCAATATTGTTTCCCCGACCATATTATCCCCAGCGAACCGACCAATACCCAATCTATGCAGCTCAAGCACCGGAAGATCCTAACGAAATGGCAATTTTCTCACTACTACCGACCGGACCACTAGCTCTTGATGATCTCGAGGCATTTTTTTCTTCCCTCCCGCCGTCGCCAGCCTGGGCACCGTTCTGGGATAGTCTGTTCGACGGCTTAGGGACTTGCATACTCGTGTGGACCCAGGTCTACTTCTTAGGCATGTCGACTAATATCACTATCCAACTTGCCGGCTTTATTGCCATCCACCTTGTTACATTACCTATTGTAGCTTGGCATGCCTACTATGGTGATGGATGGACTGAGGAAGCGGTGTATCAGTGTCTGGGGATTGTTCCTGTACTGGTTTTGGACATGATCACTATTCATATGCTGTACCGTCGGCCGCGAGAGAGGTTGGGTATGTGATGTTATATATTTATTACATTTTTCGTGCTTTCCCCTTCAAGGCCCTATATTTTGCGCATATGGCTAGTGACTGACGGATTTGACTGAAGTATAATCATTGATTGAGACTCGATATTGGACTGGGAATTAGGTGGAGACGATCGATTACTCGTATCTTCCCGTTAGGTTGTCAGACATGACGCAAATGAGAATAGATGGGCATTTATGCTTTCGACTCTGCCTGTTTGATTTCAGTGCCTCTCTTTCTCTAAAGGATGTTTTATTGTACATTACTCAGACACGTTGTAATCGCATACATTATTTGCATGGCTGAAGCACCACAAATAGAGCTATTGGAGTGATAATACTAACAACATCTTCGACGTATCATTTACCTTTTCCTTTCTATACCCTGCTTCCCCTATAACAATCCTCGACTCCTCACGGTCACAAACAAATCCCCCGCCGGCGCTGCCGCCGCCAACGACGGCAAATCCATCCGAATGTGTGGAACTTTCGGGCTCTCCACAACGCCCCCATCAGCAGTCGTGACCTCCATCTTGAATCTTCTTAAACTCATCGCAACCAACAAATACACCTCCCGTTCAGCAAAATACCTCCCCGGACACAGCGTATGCCCACCCCCGAACGGGAAGTACTCCTTCGCCTGCCTGATCTTCGGATTCTTCAAGAAGCGGGTGTAGTCGAACTCAGCGGCTCCAGTGCTGAAGACACCTTCAGCCAAGTGGAAGTTTCGCACGGGACCGAATACTTGGTCTCCTTTGTGAATTATCTTAGTTCCGACGGAGCAGTCATCCACGGCTTTGCGCACCGCCGTCGAGAAATTGTACAGTCGAAGAGCTTCAGCCCAGAGGGCATTGAGATGGGGACATGCGCTGGATAGTTTCTCCATGTCGCATCCTTGGTCTGAGGTTGGGCTGGGGAAGCAGGCGGTTATTTCGCTCTCAATGGATGCTTTTAGGATTGGGTTGGTGAGAATGTGTGCGAACATCCAGAAGGCGATGTAGTGGGCATTGTTGTTTATTCTGTTATTGCCAATCAGTTTTATTGTTAGGGTTGTTGGGGCTGTGGATGAACATACGCCCAACAGATCATCATGATAAGACCCGCGCGGTCATGGGCAGGCAAGCCCAAATTGGTCAGTTCGGAATTCATAGCTCCGAATATCCAAGCAGTGTTCTTTCTCTTGGATTCGGGTAGATCCAGATATACAGCGAGAGCCGCGATAACACGCTTGCGATCCGCTTGCAGCCCCGGCGCGAGGAAGTGGGGGAAATTATAGAAGATCTTCCAGCTCGCGTCTTCCCAGCGCTGGTAGATGCGGGTAAATTCCGGCTCGATCTCGAAGAGCTCCTCGCCGAAGAAGGTTCGGAATGCGCTCTGCGCTAGGACGTAGCGACAGAAGCGCCCCAGGGGAAGTGTCACCGAAGTATTGGCTCCATCACATTTATAAGATGTTACCTCCCCAGCCAAACCCTTAAGTAGGAGTGAGATATCAAGAAATCGAGACAAAAACACCGGATAAGCATTTAATAATCCATTAAGGTGCTCACCCGGCAGTAGCTGTGTCTTGAACCACTGGCTCTGCAAATGCATGTAAGAGAGCTTCTTCGGATTGGCACATGATAGCAGGGATCGCTCGCGTGTCTGTTCGTCAGGAAGCAGACGCGCTGGATCTGGTTTGTAAAGGTTTCGCACGTGGTGGGGTGTTATGCCAAAGGCCATGAGCATGCGAGAGGTGAAGGGGTCATAGCTTAGGGCGCTGGTGTTTCTCCATACGCTGGATAGGTTTTTGATGTCTCGGATGATGACTGTTGTACCTCCCATGAGGATGACGCTGTAGGGCTCGGTATCGGGGAAGTAGGTACTATATGTGAATACGTTGTGTTTTAGTTTCCGGGGTGGTGAAGAGGGGGTAAGGGTGGTGGCTTACTTTGCTCTTTGATAAACATTTTCTGCGCATCGTACGAAGGAGACTGTATGGCCTGTTTGATGGTGCGTTAATTGAAAGATCATAGACGTGGAAGGGGTAAAGGGACGCACCAATAAAGGGAATCCAGTACGGTAGTATGCGTGGTTCATTAGGGTAGAGGGCGGGAACGATGTAGAAGCGCCAGGGATACCAGAGTGACCATAGAATAGTTATAGATATTGCTGTGAATGCTAGGGGGCTTTCTGCATCCCCAAGAGGGATTTTGTGGTATGACAATTGCCACTCCATAATGGAGGATACAGCAATGTAGGCTCGTCGGTGGAGGATATTGAAGTGGAAGGAATGAATAATTCAAGTCATTAACAAGGAGTGGAGGGGAAAGCGTGGCTCCATGCCCGCGTTCTGATATGGTCAATGGTCTCAATTTCCAGTGCAAACATCAGTATGCCGAATGACCATCTGCCGAGACGAGGAGGCAGAAGATACTGCGATAAGCACTAGACATTTCGCTTGGAGTCTCTGTTCGTATTATTCTGCATAGATGGCAAGAAATGTGGTAATTTGCAATCCTACCGTCGATACGAATCGTCAGTACCTAAACAGTGCCGGCAGTGGCTGCCTCAACAGGAACCTCTGCATTGACCCTGCGCCACGCCCACTCCACTTATCTAGAGATTGAATCATCATGAAGATGACCAAAATGGCCCCTTCAAAGGCTGAAGAATTCCAAAATAAGACAACGTCCCGGACCGATTTCTGTCTGCCCTCCGGTCAACATCCTTCGCACCTCGGCATGATGCACGATACTTTTCGTCCTTCTGCGGTATATAGCTGCGCCTCAAGACTTTCTTCCTGGAAGCAATACAATCCTTTCAGCTACCGTCAACTTTCTTCACCATGGCAGCCGCGTCTGCAACCATAGACATGTCTCAGGTTCCTGCGGGGACCCCTCCCGCCGGGGTGACTCCCAACCTGTATGGCAATCCTCCGTCATTACAATCTACGATCATTGGATTTGCCGCGCTCTTCTACATCCTGACAACTATTGCTGTCTCCCTTCGCCTGTATTCTGTTGCTCGGAGCCTACAGAAGGTTGCCGCAGACGATGGTAAGCACTCTCAGCCATGGAGAATTCCATGTACCACCTCCTCTTGCCTGTCAATCTGACTCACATCGTCTCTAGTTCTATGCATACTTGCCGTGGTACGATGGCTCGAGCGCGGCCTCCGCATCTCCACATGTCTCCGCGGTTACAATAGTTGACACTTAATTCGGGACAGATCTGCACTTTCGCCTATATGGGTTTTCTGATCCACTGTAAGCATCCACTTCCCATGAATATAGCCAGTGCTAAAAGGCCTCGTGCGCTCAGTAAGCTATGCAGCTCGGCACATGTGGGACGTGCCTTTATCGTGGCTGTATAGCGACCAAGAATACTGGCGACTGCGCTTGGCGCAGAATCTCTTTAACCCGCTCGCCTTTTTCTTTTCACGGGCGCCAGTATTCGTGCTCTACCGCCGTCTTTTCGATGCCCCACTTCACCGCAATTTCTCCAAGGCGTGTTGGGCTGGTCTGATTGCGGCTTTCTTGCTATATATCCATACCTTCATCCTGACGGCGGTTGTCTGTGCTCCGCGCGCGGGCCACTCATATCTCGACATGGACACGTTCGACCGCTGTTCAAAGGCGTTGCCGGACGCTATCGTGCAGGGGGCTGGGAACATTCTACTAGATGCCTATGCACTGATCTTGCCCCAACCTATCATCTGGAGGTTGAAGTTATCGCGGCAGAAAAGGCTGAATATCGCCTTGGTATTCGGTGTTGGTTGTATGTATGTGTCAACCCGCCCCACCTGGACCCTGAATATGGACATTTGGCCTATCATGTGCAGATCCCGACAGCCCACATATACGAGGATCGTCTCTCACTAACAATGCACACGCCATTTAGAGCTCTACTAGCCAGCTGCATTAGCATGTACTACCGAGTCCAGCTTCACGTTGGGAGCGATACTGACTGGAATGAAGGCGCATACGATGTTACCTCGTAAGTCCTCCGCCCCGAACGACATGTCTTGGCGCTGCAGAGACGGCAGGTAATAGGAAAAGGATCAGACTCATTGGACTGACTGCCCTCCACCTCTTGGCAGAATCGTGGAGCTCAACATCGCTATCATCTGCAGTTGCTCGCCAGCCGTGTGGCGGCTAATACATCGAAATCATTCGCACGGCTCCGTCTCTAGAGGCACGGGCAGCACGCCAAGGCGACAACCTCGATTATTCTTCTCCTCGCTTACGGGGTCCATAGTTGGGTTGCTCGGCTTTTCACAGAATGCTAGTAAGAGTAGCAGCAACGGCGGAAAGACGTTTGGGTCCTCATCGTCGGCGACACCTAATCCCCAACTCAGCCAGGGGTCATCAGGCCAGCGAGGCCCCTATCACAATCTACACAGCTCCTCAGATCTGCCGAAGAATGCGGCTCAATCGGAGGGGTACGAGATGGGTCGACTACATCAGAACGAGGGGAGTTGAGTGGATACTTGCTCGTGTATGCAGTCTTTGGCCCCCGATTACAAAGTTCTGAACATCTATAGGCGCTCGTGCTGCTCCTAGTCTTTATAGATAACTGAACATTAATACCATGACACATTACGGTAATTCACATCAGGTTACGGAGTAGTATTTGCAATCAAGCCACTTGTATGATATTTCCTAGTGCAAAGCTTAACCGACATCTCGGAAATTTTGTCATATGCAGACCACTTTAGAGACCCTCGCTTAAGAACCTGCACTTGCAGAAATCTGCCTTGAGCCCTGTTTCTATCATTCTATCATCATCTACTAGTAAGCATCTATTACGTTCTACATCTACACACCTACACACGAAATATCACCACCCATACACCCCCGCACACCCTAATCAACAAATCTCCGAACCATGCATCTGCAGAAATGTAAGCACTAAACCTTAACCTCGAGCCCTACCTTCAGTGCCCTGAGCCCCCTCTCACCCCCCTTCTCACCCACAGCCTCATCCACAACCATCTCCTCTTCATCCCTGTGGACATCTCCCTTCTCCCTTAACCCGTACCCATTCTCCTCCAACTCCCCCTCAAAACCACCCTCCCATCCCCAACCCAACCACAACCCACACCAAGGCAAACGCCAACCCTACAAGCCACACCGTCCTCAGCGCCAGCCGATATACTTCCCTCACCTGCTCCCTCTGCACCATATCCATTCCCCTTCCCCCAATCCCCAGCAAAGTCCGCCGCCGCACCATACGCCCTCCCATCCAGCAACCTCTCTCTCAGCGTCTCATCATCAATGATCCTCCACGCATAAACATCCACCCTCGCATTAAACACAATTCCCGGAGCCGTTGAGCCCCACACAAACGCCAACGACTGCAGGAACGCATACACTCCCGTAGAACTCGCTGTATCGGCAGGACCCAGAGAAGATTGAATAGCAGGGAGGATAGTTGTAGCTAGGAAGCCCTGGCCTAGTGCGGCGGGGAGCTGGACGCAGACCCATGCGGCGCGGGGAGAGTTAGCGGAGAGTAGGGTAAAGAGGCCCAGGGCGAGAGAGAGAGCTGCGAAGCCTGTGAAGTGTAGTGGGCGGCAGAGACCCGTGCGGGACATGATCGTGCCGGCGACCATGGCGAACGGGATTAGGAAGGCGCTGTAGGGGAGGAGATCAATTCCTGATGTTAGTGGGGATTTGCGCTGCACGCCCTGGAAGTAGATAGGGAGGAAGTAGAGGGTCCATTGCATGAGGAGGGCGGCGTCGAAGGCGAGGATGAAGCCGAGCAGGCTGTTGCGGGTGGAGAAGAGGTGGGGAGGTATGCAGGGATGGGGACAGTATTTTGGTGGGAGGGCTTCGAAGATGTGGAAGAGGATCCAGCCAATGATGCCGATGATTAGGGGGACAAGGGTGGAGGGGGAGGTCCAGGGGTGGAGGGTGCCGCCGCCGACGAGGGCGAGGAGTTGGGAGAGGATGGACCCGGCGAAGAGGATGTTGCCGGGCCAGTCGATGCGGTGGATGGAAGGGGATGTGTTGGAGGAAGAGGATTGAGGGGCATCGAGGCGCAGGAAGAACAGCATGAACAGAAGTACGGGCCCGGCGAGGGGCAGGTTGAGGTAGAAGACCCAGCGCCAGTTGGCTTGGGCGAGCGCGCCGCCGAGAACGGGGCCTAGGACGGCGCCGACGGCTGCGAGGGAGAGGGCTATGCCTAGGTATTGGCCGCGTTCGCGCTGGGGGACTAGATCGCATACAATTAGGTCCACGAGGATGTAGATGCCGCCTGAGCCGAGCCCTTGAACCGTGCGACCGCTGATCAACTGGCCCACTGTGGAGGCGCCGCCGGCTAGGCCGCTGCCCAGGAGAAATAGGGCCACTGAGATTAGGATGGGGTTGCGTCGGCCGTAGATGTCGCAGAGCTGGGCGAGAAAGGGTTGTACGATTGTCTGGGCGATGGTGAAGCTGTTGGCGATCCAGATCTAGTCGGTTTCGCCGCCGAGGGGGGCGGTTACTTTGGGGAGAGCGGTGCTATGATTGCGCCATCTAATGCGGACACAAAGGAGAGGAGGCAGAGCGATAGGAAGACGAGCCAGAAGGAGGTGGTGTGTTTTTGTGGAGGGGGTGGGTGCGCCTCCATTGCTCAAGACCAGTTGTAGGGGTGGAAGGTGTAGTTAGGGTTGTGGGAAGGAAGCTTAAGGGTGCGTTCCGTCTGGTGGGAAAAAGCCTACATATTAACTTGGACGCATATGTTATGGTGTATAGTTTGACAGCTGCGTGGCATGTCAAAGGGCCTTTAAGGGGTATTTGCAAGTTCAGTATTGGGGGTCTCCCAAACAGACATAGGACACAGTCCAACAGTAGCTCATTTTTGAATCCAACACAAGTGCTAGGCTGATTGTCTCTTTAGATCACTCGAACGGGCCATTCGAGTCTATCTTGGTTCATGATTGTTCTTTGCGAGGTGTCACACTATAATCTTACATACGACACTACCTTTCGATTCCTTTCCAGATGATTGGTGCTCTCGGTTATTTGACCAGGTCAGAGCAACAGAAGTCGTCCTATTACTCAGACACTAAACTAGATGCATAAGGATCAGCTAGCTAGCCACCTCTAGACTCTCACCCCCAAATCTCTCTCTTTTCTTCGACCCTCTCATCCTCTCGCGATATTTAACGGCTTTCATGTCAACGGCTGTCACTCACTAGCATATCGCTGAACTATGGCTACTGGCACTACTTCCCGTCCGTGGGCCGATGGTCCTTGGCCGTTGATCGAAACACCATCCAAAACACAGGACATTGTGAGTAGGACCTCGGTCATGTCCGACTCAACCCTTCTATTTGGGTGCCATCTAGACGGGGAAAAAAGGGTGGAACCACAAAAGCAAAGTTAACAATAGCAGACCAAACATGAAGCTCTTTACATCGCCAACGAGATGGCATTCGCCCACAACGCCATGCTCCGAGGTTTAAACTCCCTCTATCTGCAAGCCGAGCAAATAATTGAGTCGCAAGACATCGCCGATTACCTAGTCTTCCTCCGCAGCTGGGCCGGATGGGTATCCCATCACCACACTCTGGAAGAAGAGCAAATGTTCCCTCAATTTGAAGGAGTGATAAAGAAGCCCAATTTTCTCGAAGGAAATGTTAACGAGCACCATACCTTCCAACCCATCCTGAAGCAGCTTCTCGCCTACGGGACGGAAACCAAGCCCACTGACTACAAAGCCTCGACCGTGCGCAGCCTGATCGAGCAGATGGCGCCTAGTTTTCGCGAGCATCTGGCCAACGAAATCACCAGCCTCATGAGCATGGAGCCGTATGACGGGCCTGCTTTGCTCAAAGTATACAAAGATTGTGAGGCTGAGGCGGGTAAACAGGATAAGGTAAGTCACTTCATCCACTTTATCTGGCAAGGAAGTACTTTGTTAACCAATAACAAATGACACATTTAGAATGTTATCCCGCCCATGGTTCTCGGCCTCCGTGACATAACCTTCGAGGGTGGAAACCAGTGGCCCGCTATGCCACCCTTCTCCACTCACTTTGTTCATTATCTGTTCGCGCGGAAGCATGCTGGTGCTTGGCGTTTTCTGCCATCGGATACTTGGGGTAATCCACGTCCATTGGCATTTGGTAAGCCCTAGATACTGGGGAGATATTGCGGGGGAAGGCACGGAGTTCAATGGTTTTTTTCATACAATGATCAGCGGGATCGGCAATCTCAGCCTGTCAATACGAGTCTTGGCTTTGTGTATGGCCACGTAGATGGTGAATGTAGCCACTTGGAGTACTAATAGTGTCTGCTGTACGGAGTATTAGATTATTTGCCTGTAGACTAAATGGTATGTTGGGTGGTAGCATCTGCGGGCCAAATAAGCGAGCTGCCATTGGTAAGTTGAGTGAGTAATAGGAAGGTTTTTATTAGCTATTTATTCACTACTGCTGTATTCATTAGACATTAGACTGCCAGAAAGTAAACTTCTTCAGTTCTCCGTTAGACCACTAGGAGATAGTATGAAATGTAATCAGCGGGGTTGAATGAAGATAGTGATACATCTCACAAGACTCGTGCACCTGGCACGGCTAGCGCTATGGGCACTAGACCCTTAACGGGCTGTGGCTCGGAGAAGACCACAATCATGTCTAAATATCCGGCTGGGCGAACCTAAATTGCGTTACAAGTTCAATATCAATCCGTAATTTTCGAAACTTCTGATACCGGACTTCCATGCAGAAATGCTGCGGCACTGCATAGAACATCTCGACAACCTACTCCCAAAACGGCTAACACGAGAGGAGGCCCTAATGTCCGCGTAGTCGTAAGCGATGGTGTTGAGTCACTGAAATGGCTGTGAGCCTTACGACTAGATATCCCTCCGGCTTTTGTAGCCATAGAAGGGAGAAGGGTCAGACGAGCGAGATGGCTGTTGCCAGATGCGGCTCCGATATGTCCGATTGTACCCTGCAAACCACATAGATCTAGTCATGTTCGTTAAGTAAACAAGGGCTGACGAGCCGTTTACTTTCACTCTGCTCTTTTACCACACATATCTACTATTCCCGCACCGACTCTCGGTCATACAGTGTGAGAAAGACCCCCGTTCATACTGCAGTCAATATGACTGCCTTTGCAGAGGAATTTCAGGCCCCGGTCCAACGGGACGTGACATGGACATTCATGCCGATTGTGGCCACTGTTGTTATCGTTGCCTGGATTATAAGATCGACACTGCATCTTAGAAAGATCCCCGGGCCTTGGTGGGCACCATACACTCGTCTATGGCTTTTCAGAGCGCTTTATTCGGAGCGATGCGCGGACATATATCTTCAGGTTAATCGGGAGTACGGTATGTTGAATCATTTCTAAGTTCACGAGACAGTAAGGCGACAAGGAAACTAAGCATTCAAGCTCCAGGTCCCCTCATCCGCATAGGACCCAATCACCTGATCACGAATGACCCTCTGATCTTTCGAAAGGTACTTGGAGTGCAGTCAAAGTACACTCGTGGGCCGTGGTTTGATGCCTTGCGACTGGATCCCCATAATGCAAATCTAATTACCGAGCGGCATCGGCAAAAGCATGATGCATTGAGAGCAAAGATGGCTCCTGGGGTTAGTTGTTCCTGCTCATGAATATTCTTTTCAGATGTGTATCACCAAAGCTGACTCCCAAAGTACCAAGGCAAAGACATTCCACAGATGGAGCATGCCATCGACCGGAACCTCCTCACCTGGCTGGACTTTATTCAGAAACACGCCGTGACAACAGAAGACCGCCACGTTGCATACGACATGGCGCGAAGTATACAATGGCTGTTGTTTGACATGGTGTGCCACTTATGTCTCGGCCACCCCTTGGGCTTCATCGACCAACATGAAGACTGTTATGGATTTCAAAGTGTCCTGGAAACCCGCCTACCCATCGTGGAGAAGTTTGCTATCTTCACTGAAGTCAACACCTGGATCAAGATGATCTCCCACATACCGATAGTGCGTAGGGTATTACCCTCACCTAAGGATAAGGGCGGCATCGGGGCAATCATGGGGGTAAGATACTACTTCAGCTCGCAGAAGTTCTGGGTTGATAATCATTGCCCTGACATGTATCGATAGGTCGCTCAGAAAACAGTCAACGCCCGCATAGCGCAGGGCATTCCTTCGAAGCACAACGAGACGATGCTAGATTCCTGGCTTCGCAACGGCGTCGACGGATCATTAGCAGTTACAGAAGTTACAATTGCCCTGTGTGTAAACCCTAATTGATTACCCTCTTCATCCAAATCAGGTGCAGTTAATGGATGCGATGTACCAAGCATTGACTAATAAATATTCCACAATAGCTTCGCCGGCTCCGACACAACCGCCACCTCCATCCGCGCCCTCCTTTTGCACATCATCACCAACCCCCTCGTCTACAAACGCCTAACCGACGAAATCCGTAATGCAGCCACCACGACCCCCATAATAACCGAACGAGAAACCAAATCCCTCCCCTACCTCCGAGCCTGTATCCTCGAAGGCCTACGCATCTTCCCACCCATCACGGCACTACGCGAACGTGTAGTCCCTCCCGGAGGCGATACCCTGAACGGAGTATACGTCCCCGAAGGTACGAACATAGGGCTCAATCTTCCGGGGTTGCTAAGAAACGAGGTGTTTGGGCCCGATGTGGATTTGTTTCGTCCAGAGAGGTGGTTGGAGGCGTCGGCCGAGCAGAGACAGCGTATGGATCGGGTGCATGAGCTTATGTTCAACTGGGGGAGTACGAGATGCCTGGGGATTCGGTTGGCGGTGATGATGATGGGTAAGGTGGTGGTCGAGGTGTTGAGGAGGTGGGATGTGGTGGTTTTGAGGCCACAGAGGCCGTGGAGGAGTCGGTGTCATGGGATCTTTTTGCAGAGGGATTTCGATGTTCGTGTTGTGGATGTGGAGGGGACTGTGAGGTAGGGGGTGAAGGCGTGGTGGTAGAGTATGTGATATATAACTCATAGTAAGCTATGTTTTTGGGTAGAGAGTCAGGTGAATTGGCCTTGTCTAACTAGTACCATTATTTAAGAAGTCGGGGATGACAGAGGAATCCACTCTTTCATAGTCCATACAGGTTGTAAGAAATGTCGCTAATCCTGTAGTTACAACGTGCTTTGCCTAGTATGCGACATGATATTATTCTAGAGGATCTACATTCGTGATGGGAAACCGAGCAACACAAATAGTAGGAACAGATAGAATGAGTGAATGAGAATATGACAATATACGTACAAATCGAGAAGAAGTATGTTCCATGTATCACCCATTGACCTATAATAGTAGGCTTCAAGCTGCAGGAAGGTGGGTCCAGACACGTCAGGCTTCATTTAGTGCCTAAGAACATAATGGATGCAGTGTGCCGCGTCTGCCCTTCAGCCCACTTGTTTTTCTCTCCACAATGACCGACGCCGATATGAGTCAATCCTTGGTTTTAACTATGACACAATCTCAGGGATTGTATCATAAGCTAGACCCTACATTGAAACAAATCCGTCTCGTTACTATCGAACCTGGTAAATGGACAGATGACATCCAGTGCACACTCCGTGAAACTTCGCTAGCCGATTCGGAACCCTATGAGACACTCTCCTATGTCTGGGGAGACCACACGAATACGAAGAATATTATTGTGAATGGAAGTAATTTCAATGCTACAGCAAACCTCGAATCAGCCCTCCGTCATCTACGCCGCTACACTCCGCGGACTATGTGGATTGATGCGATATGCATCAACCAGCAGGACCTGGGAGAGCGTGCTTCGCAAGTGAGCATTATGCGTGATATCTACCACGGAAGTAATATGACAGTTATATGGCTGGGTGACGGGGACGAACGTGTCGAGTCATTATTCGATCTCGCTCGACGGTTTTACAATCAAAGTTACGAGGACTATAGGCCTGCTCAAAGGGACCAGCCGCTCATACGAGAAGTGAGACGCACCGAAGATCGACGTCAGACCATTAATTTCCTGATCACAGATATACTGGGGCGACCCTGGTGGACCAGAGCATGGGTGTTTCAAGAGGCCGTGGTATCTGCCGAACTACTAGTGAAATGCGGAAATCATGAAATTACGTGGTTGCCCCTCTCGTGGCTTGCCAAAGTTTTATTCGGTAGCACATACTTTACCAGTTTCCTTGATCGAGTCTCCATTGGGAAGCTTGAAGATGTGATTAAGATCCAAAGAACGAGAGAAGCAATGGAAAAAGGCCATGAAATATCGCTTACGCAACTCCTTGCTTGGAATAAACGCCAGCGGTCATCAGATCCCAGGGACAAAATATTCAGCCTGCTCGGTTTGGCACGTGGTGGGCCAGGAAATGCTATACATCCTGACTATTCGGTGAATAACACACTACTGGATGTGTGCCTTGGCCTTGTTGTGCATTCTATCAGGGATTGGGGTATGGATATAATATGCATGAGCCAAGGAAGCGAGAAGCCTAGGTGGCAACCTGGGTACCTGACTGGGAGTTTTACTCGAACGAAAGCTCCAACGTTGCGAGCCCCTTGATTGGCTTGTTCGCAGGTGGAGAGCCATCACTTGTCAAAGACTTTTGGAATATCCCCCCATCCGACTATGACGCATCTCGGTCAAGGTCTCCTGAATATAGATTGCTTCTCGACGTGCCGGCTCTAAAAGCTGTAGGCATTTATGTTGACACCATTGATTGTCTGGCAGTAACATATGATCCTGATAAACACGGAGCATGGTCTTCATCGAGACCCGATCCGTGGGTGGCCCTCTTAACATCGTATTTTGAGAACCCATCCCATATCCCGGAACTCTCAAGCTGGATATATGCACTTCCCAAGTCTGAAACTTTTATGGAAATGGGGGAATCGTTGTCGAATGAATTTCAATATCAAAAAAGCTTTGTTACAATGTCGATCAAGTTACTGAAAAAGATAAGGGAGTCAACAACTGGCCGTGACTATGTCGGTGGGGGCTCGCTGGCCCTCGCATACCTCCGAACGTTGATGGCGGATACATGGGCCATTGGCTACAGAAATGGGGGTATGGCTAACCCCTTGTACTTTGATGAACTCATTGCCATTGAGAATGAATTTACACCAAGTGATGAAGCCACTGAAGAGGACGATACTGGCTATGTCATTGGCAAAGAGTTCGTAAAGATTTACTGTTATGGTGTGTCAGTGCTCAATTACGCTATTGAGCGCGCAACCTCATATCGTCGGCTGATGATCTCCTCAAAGGGTTACATAGGCCTGGTGCCGCCGAAGACTCAAGAAGGAGATCTCGTATGTGTTCTGTTCGGTTGTTCTGTGCCTGTTATTCTCCGCAAGCAAGGGTCTCACTATATCTTCATTGGTGAGAGTTACGTGCATGGCATTATGGACGGAGAGGCAATTCAGATGATGAATGAGGGACACCTAGTCGAAGAGGAGTTTACTTTGGTATAGAGAATTGGTACATGTTCTGCTGCAGGGTATTTTAGCAGGGCTGGTGAATAATCCACAAAGTGTACGACTTAGCCTTTTGGCTGCAGCTTCATCGGAATTCAACTATTTGTCGAAAGGATTGATTGGGCACTCATACATAACAGCTTCGTGCAACCACTACCACTATCATAAGCAGTGGCCGGATGGTCTAGTGGTAGCCACCCTGGATGACACTCCTACAAAAGCTGTCTTAAGAGAAATTCCTCAACTCCATGCTAAAGTACAGAGTATAGTAGATTCAATCCCTACAGCTGCTAAATAGTGACCACAGTAGAAGAGAGAAAACCAGATACATGCCCAGTGCCAGGAAGGAGAATATATCTAATATACATTTAGTAGAAAGGTTATGGAGTATACTCCTTATTTATATCTTTTCGCTTCGCTGCCTCTATACTGAGTATAATAAGAATTTCTGTATAGTTTTTTCCCATGAGATTTTCCTACAGACTTTTATAATAATACACGATAGCTGATAAACTGGAGTTATACTGCACGAAAGCTAAGAATCCGGGATGTAGTACAAGAGATAAAATTATGATTCTTATATAAGATTTACATGATAAGATACTGCTTGTCTCTGGTTATGGTAAAACATGCTAGCATGTGCTAGGAAAGTGTCTGACTTCTTCTGGCTGTTAATGACTCAGCAAGAGTGCCAATAGATGCGCTGATTCTGAGAATAATTTCGATAATAAATAACTTATCATAAGCAGCAGCAGTGGATAAGAGAGGTCCGCATGGGTCAAGGTAACTCCTTATATCAAGTGCGGGATAATATACTATAAGCTACTAGCAGTACTAACTATCTGACAAAAGGCAAGTATGACACGACGTGGGTATCTCCATCCGCAATAGCAACCACATTCAAACTCACAATCACCACTACTAGCTTGTTTGCCTTCCCCCGGCAACACTTGCACTGTACATGTCAAATCAAAAGGAATGAGATAGACACAGCAGCAACAAATCCATAAGATCAATCGATAAATTGCAGACTATATCGCCGATTCATATCCCATGTATCCGACCGGCCTCCACTCCTGCCCTGGATATGCCGTACTCGACATGACAATCTCGGGTTCGCTGGAAGCATCACTGGCATTATCGTGATCATCTCCCCCGTCTGCTGAGGGGACGGGGAGCTCAACGGGAGTGGAGACAAGGGCTCGGGGAGGGGCGGGGCGGTGGGGATGGCTGTTTAGATTTGTGTTTGTCTGTGTACTGGGTGTGGGGCCATTGGATACTGTGCGGGCTCCGGATTCTGTTTCTATTGTGGTGAGGGAGGGATTGGAGTCTGCTGTTGGAGGAGTATTGATGCATTGGGGTTCTCGGCATAAGCTTGCGGTCTTGACCTCTGTATCCGGGTTTGGTGTAGGGGACGGGGATGGAGAGACGCGTGATTGAGCGTCGGAGAATGAAACTTGCGCTGTCGTAGAGGAGTTGTCGCGAGGTGGAAGCTCGGATGGGGACACGATTGAGGGAGATGCGACAGATTCTGGAATTGTGGAAAGTGAAGAGGGTGAAACTCCGAATGAGGTCTCTCGTGTTGGCTCTGGGTTCCGCATGTGAGATTGATCAATGGTAGTGGCAGCGATGGCAGATTCGAGTACATTGCTGGCCTCCCTCCGTGCTCTGTCTCTCTCTTCGACCGTCACCTCATTCTCATCATGCTCGTCAGGATCACCACCCAGTCCGGACAGACTCAACTTCCACGGCAACTCTTGATCGCCCACTCGACTGGTCCGCGGCTTGCGTGCGAACCGCCCCAGCTCAATCGCCGGGTCAGTCGCATCGGTATTTGGTAGAGTTGTCTCCTCCGGTCGGGGCGCGCTTTCCTTGGGACTGCGGGATCGGAGGTGCAGTTCCTGCACGTACGTGCGGGAGGTGGTTCGACCGCGCTCTGGAGAACCATTAGTGGGAGTGTGACTTGGTTCATATACAGTTTTGTTGCTATAGAGGTAGTCGTCTGAAATGGATGAAGTATTAGGAAGAGTAGGGGTGGAAGCATGCGGGACGAAGATGGCTTGGTTCTGGGCCTGGCGGAAGGAATCTGGGGTGGGGATGCGGGGAAGACTCGGCGGCAGATGGGAAAGACTGTCGCTGGCATTGGGGAGGGCGTGGTCGAGGGAATAAAAGCGGGTATGGCTGGATGTGTGGTTTATTGGACGCGATGGAGAGGCCGTCGTGGAGCGCTGGATAGGAGTTTCAGGTCTGGAAGCTTGGTTGGATTGCCTTGATTTGGGTCGGTGGGGACGAAGGTTGTTGGTGCGGAAGAGGCCCTGGATCACGTTCAGTTAGCCTTCAAGACATTCATCCACTCAACAAAGACAGCGACATACTGTCAATCGATCCAGAAGCGGCGGCTTCTGGTCCGACGATGGGCTGCTGGGACCCAGGGAGATGCGACGAATGTCCCGGATTTTGTCGCCGTACTTCATCTCGAGTGCGGCCAGGCGCGCGTGCGGGGTGGAATCCTGCGATCGGGAATTCGCTGCTGAGGTCGCATTCCGACTCGACGGTCGGCTCGGTCTCAGCGACGACATGCTGCTTACTCGCAAGTGACCCGAAGGTGGATGACGACCGTTGAGCGGACGCAGCAAAGACCGATCATTGCCGGTCGCATCCATCTCCGTGTCGGGGTGGTGGCCGACGATGGAGGGCAGAGAGAGACTGGACGAGGCAAGAGGCGCTGCGAGGGCGACAGCCGTAAGTTCAGCCGATTCACTTCCCGGGCGAGCGAGGCACTCACCGTTAAGCGCCAGGGCGAAGGGAGGATCAGCAACCGCATCCTGGGTGCCCAATGACGAGATTGATGGTTGGACTGACCCCCGCCGAGGTTGAACAAAGGCTGCAGGGGGCAACGCAGCATCACCTCCAACACTGGCTTGGTCGCTGGCGCTCACGCCATCCAATTGGCCCGATACGCTTTGTCCGGCCTGACCGGGCTGACCAAGGGTGGCCAGTGGCGCGTCATTGAGGGCTAGTTGGATCCGGCTAGTCCCGCTGTCATCGAGTCTCTCTTGTTGCTGTTCGTGCGCATCGTTAGCGACGCTCTTTCGAGGATCACTGGCTGGTGCCGGTTTGCGAGACGGGAAAGACTCTCGGGCTACAGCTCCCAAATGAATGGATGCCCTACGGCGATCCTCACCAATGGCTACTGCGTTGCTATCAGAACCGGGTACTTCCTTCCGCTTCACCCCCCAGCTCAGCCGATGATGTCCGGCCGGTCGAGAAGCGCCGGCGACCGGGAGACTTCCAAAGTGGACGCTATGGCGCTGGTGGCTGGGCCTTGTTCCTGCAGGATCCAGGTCGGCTGCTTGCTGGAGCTCCGACAGGGGCACCGGTCGACGATAGCCGCGCGAGGACTGAAATCCCTACATATCCCCGCATTAGAGGCGATGAGACGCAGCAGAATAAACCCGAAAAGGAGGAGTGAAGACATCATTCATGTCACATTCTGAGGCACTGAGATCTGACCAATTACAGCGTGGTATCAAGCAACATAATCACACAGGCAAGAAACAAACAAAAGAACAGGCCGAGCGTGCCGCTCCCTGGCCAGACCGCCCATCATTATCAGTAAAGAGATTAAGAATCTACCTTGTCGTTCCCTCCGCCCTTCAACTTACTCCGGCTGCGAGCAAAAAATCCCTTGGCGGCCTCGCCTGCACGCCCTCCCAAAACTCCTGCCGTGTGCAGCAACTCTTTGCCGCGTTGCTCTACTTGCTGTTTGTTCATCATTGCCCCCAATGGCGCCGAGGGCCGTCGCGCGTGCCCCGAGCCGGATGGAGATAGATCAGCTTTACCAAGGGCAGCCAGCTTCGGGAACTTGCCTCGAGAGACGGGCGCCTTGGCACCGGTGGTCGTCAGTTTCGTGCTCTTCTCAACCACATCATTGTGTTCGGGGTGTGTCTGCACTGTGACAGAAATCCATTGGTTAAGACCCGTATTAATGGTCGCAAACTTCGCTCGGGTGTCGTTGAAAGCCCGAACGCGTTCCTCCGACGTCTTCATCGCCAAGATTTCCCGGAAACCAAGCAGTGTCGGCTCGACAGTCGCTGGGGTCGTGAACATGACTCGCGACGACCGCCGGTCGGAGCCTGTCTGGGGCCCCTCGTCTGCATGAGAGTCGGGAATGACTTCTGCATTGTAGACTTCAGGCAGGTATTGCCCATCGGAGATGATGCTTCGATCGTCCGGTACGGGAGGCACGATAGTTAGCTTCGGCTTCTCCGTAGACGGCGGCTCCTTGGCTTCACGTTCCTCATCGACGGGCTCAGGATTGGGGGCTATCTCTGTCAGCTGGGCGAGATCCTCGGTGGGTGGGAATTGCCCAGGCATGGGCACGGGCGGGGATTGTACACCCGTCTCGGGAGCAGGCTCCCCAGATGACGAGGATTCCCATGAAAATCGTCTGGTCAGCTTCGGCTTCGGGGCTGGAGCGGAACTTGTTGGGGCAGCAATGAGAGGAGTTGGCTGTGCGGGCGTATCCTGCAGGGCAGCTGAGGGACTGTCGTAGTCAGGAGGTTGGTCACCCTCGTGAGAAGTGGGCAAGGCCTCCTTCGTCCAATAACGCTCGTATTCATCCAGCATGTGACTGCTGTCCTGCTGCGGTGCGTCCAGCCGGCGCTCCTCTTCATGGTCTGGATCTTCCGACGGGGTATTTTCCCGGCTCAAAGAACGAATAATTTCCTTCCGCAGCCGGTCGCTCTCTGTGTCCTGGGGCGAGTTGTCTGTACTGAAGGACGGAATGATAACTGGGACACCATCCCCGGTGGTAATCGTAGGCTCAGGTGGAGGATGGCTGCCACCAACACTAAGCGGTGCGGGCAGACCCTCATCAGGCTGTGGCAGTTGCACCGTAGCTTTCTGCGGGCTTGCGATGATGTTTTGGGGTGAGTCTGGCGTGTTGGACGACATTTCTCCTACCGCAGACGGTGCAGTTCCTTCGACGCTAGCGATAACCGGTGTTCTAGACGGGCTATTGTTCGGGCTGGGAAGGCTCAAATCTCGACGGTGGCCAGGCTTGAACACCATGTTTCCTGGTTCTTCTTTGGGTGTCGAGATGGTTTCGGGTTCTTCTACAATCGTAGGAGTCTTGGTCTCGCTCGGGTTGTGCTGGGGTATAATTGGGCTAATCACCGAGGTGCTATCGCTGTTAGACCGAGCAATGCTGTCCACCGTGGTGCTCGGGGTCTCGGGCACATCAAAAGCCTGATGAACAACCGACCGGAATCCCAAGGAAGGATTGTGCTGTAGTTTGTGGTCCTGGCCCTCCGACTCTGGATCTACCTGGGCGTTGGAATGGGGTCCGAGCGAGAGGTCAGGATTAAATCCAGAAAGACGTTTCATATCTGGCAGCTGGATGATGGGAGGCTCATTTGTAGATGCGTCAGCAGAGTGGGAGCCGTGGGGCGTGCTTCCAGCATCTGACGGCCTCTCAGTACTGTCCTGGGCCGGGTGGAGTATGTGATCGCCGGGAGATGCCGCTCCCTGTTGTTCGTGAGAGGTCGACGCAGTAGCCTGAGACACTGGCGCTCCAGGTGGCGCCGCACCCGACGGGTTGTCAACAAAATATCCGGCCTCAGATGCCTGTTGTCTCGCAGCACTCTCTGCCCTCATCCGCTTGTAGATCTCGGCTGGCCGCACAATTGGGACAGTTCGGTTGTTGTTAGGAGCGGCCGCCATGCGGTCTGCAGAGAGGCTACGATGCGCTCCAGCACCAGCTGCGTCCAGTGTTGCCACCTGGTCCATGGATCTCGACCGATCGACTGAAGGTAGGGGTGGACGAGACACGTCTCTCGTGAACATGCTAGGGATATCTCCGGTGCTTTGGTTCATGCTGGGAGGCTGCGGGACAGGCGGAGTCTCATCCTCATCGTCATACTCGCCGTACTCATCGTCTCCCCAATCATTCCCATCGTATGAGTATTTTTTGGCCTCGACCCAACGTTTCGTTTTCGCCCGGTTCACATTCGGCTTAAAGGATAGCGGGGTGCCACCGCGTGGATAAGGAGAGCTGGGGCTGTCGGACGTGTTCGAGGAGCTAGATCCAGGGCAGCGTTAGTTATGTGCGGGGTCCTGCAAGCAAGATATACGCATGGCCTACAGTTTGTGAAGCTCCGGCTCGTAAGGCTGGAACTGGCGTGCCATTGCTGACTAGTCTGAGCGTGTGAACCCGATTATGAACATTAATGGAATAGTCGGTGTAAGTGCCCGATCGGCATATCACATGCCAAAGACCTGGGTTGAGAGGCGTATAGGAGAAGCGACCGTCGATGCGAAGGTGCTGCGAGGTTGACCGGAAAACACGGGAGAACGAGAGAGGATGGTTGCACCAGATGACGTGGGAGCAAGGATGGCGATGACAGCCCAAGCCACGGGGCAGCGCAGCAGCGGCGTTACGTGGAATGGAGTTATTCTTAGTAGCGAAGGAAGGGATGGGCTATGTCCGATCGCGATCAGAATGGGTACGGAGGCACACGAGTCTGGGGATGGGGGTACGGAAGGGAATTGGTTGAAGTCAATCGCCAGCGGGATAAGATAGGCTGATTGCGATGTTCCCCTGAGACTCCATCGGATCTAATAATGAGAAGCTCTACTCCTTTCAGTTAAGCTGCTTTGGTCCGTTGGCAGCCTGACGCCTGGGGCACCCGGTGGCTGTTGCTGCCCCTGTGGCTAGTGAGAAACTGGAGTGGCTGGGGTGCACGTGGCTGAGCCTCCGCCTTTCCTATTACGGACGGAAGACGGGCTGGCGACGTCGGCTTCTCGCTCCTCCTCCACTCTCTCTCCATCTTCTCTCCCCGTGCCTCTACGGTGGTCGATGCTGGTCTCGGTTGATTGATATGGCCCTATTGTAATACTCCCACTTTACCTTCAATTTATGCTTCTCCGCTCTCGTTCTACCTTAGCTATACCGCCACCACTCAACGGACACGTCTCCAGTTGCCTCCTTATCGATTAGATCGACTCCGTGGAATCTCACGTCGCGCATTCGTTCTGCATTCGGCTATACCCCTGTACATCTTCGCTTGCATTGCGACCGACTACCGAATTATCTTTCTTTCATCCAATCCTCATTTATTCTACATCCATCTACACAATGACCGGCCCGTCCATTCAAGATCGTACCGGCGAGTTCCACGCCATTCTGGGTCAAGCCCAGAAGCGCATGGCCGCCAACAAAGCTAGCGCTCAGCGCCAGGCTCTTTTGACAGATGCGCAGCGGAAACAAGCAAATGGTTCCGCAGATGGGCAGGGTGGCAAACGAAGGTCGGAGTTTGCCCGGAGAGCTGTGGAAATTGGACGAGGGATTACGGCGACAACTGCTAAGCTTCAGAGACTGGCCGAGTGTGAGTGACTTCTAGATGATTAGATTGATGGAGTTAACATTGTCTCAGTGGCCAAGCGAAAGACGCTCTTTGACGACAGACCGGTTGAAATCTCCGAGTTGACGTTTGTGATCAAACAAGATCTCGCCTCGTTGAATCAGCAAATCGCCTCGTTGCAAGCGCTTACTCTTTCACAACATCCCAAGAGCAATCGGTCGAAGGCGGATCAGGAAGGAGAGCACAATGATAATGTACGTACGACACACATCAAGACCGATACGAAGCTAATGAGATTAGGTGGTTGTCATGCTGCAAGGTAAATTGGCGGATGTGGGAGCAAACTTCAAAGATGTGCTTGAAGTGCGAACAAAGAACATCCAGGCCTCGCGATCCAGAACCGAAAACTTTGTCTCCTCGGTATCCTCAAAGACACATTCCGCCCTCGATACGCAGCGCTCCGATTCCCCGCTCTACAACACATCCGGGCGGCGGACGCCTCAGCCGGGCGGTGCTTCCGATCTACTGACTCTGGAACCTTCGAACCCATCTCCGCTCGGCCGCCCCTCTATGCACTCAGATCAGCAACTATTGGTCATGGAGGAAGCCCAGACGAGCAACGCCTATATCCAAGGGCGTGGTGAGGCAATCGATGCGATTGAACGCACCATCAGCGAGTTGGGTGGTATCTTCGGTCAGCTTGCGCAGATGGTCAGCGAGCAATCCGACATGATCCAGCGGATAGACGCCAACACGGAAGACGTTGTCGATAATGTGCAGGGAGCACATCGCGAGTTACTGAAGTACTGGACGCGGGTATCCGGGAACCGGTGGCTCATCGCCAAGATGTTTGGCGTCCTAATGGTAAGTTCATCCCCCAACCTGCTGGTCGAATGGCAGCTAATTTGTGCAGATCTTCTTCCTACTCTGGGTGTTGATATCGGGATAGACACACCCCTATTCTTTTCTACTATAATGTATTAATACTGGTTCGTGTTCGTCCTGCTGTGCTGAACGAATAATGCAACCGTTTCTGTCGCTTAGCCTTGCATTCTTGTCTGCTACATTGTTTGGCCGTGGCTAGATCTGATGATCGATCTTCTACTATTTACTTTATGTGCTTCGGATGGCCTGATGTGAATACGGTCCATGATTGACTAGATCAATTTTATTCCCTTTCCTTGACTTCTTCTCTTTGGCCGCATCATTCAATGGCTGCTGAGCCGATTCAATAAGTTTTGGTACACATGAAGCAGATGTATGACCCCCAGTGCATTCCGCTGTATCATTACCAGAAGAATTATCTATTCACCAGTAGCTTATATTATATATAAACCTCTTTTCCTTCTCTACTCTTCATCTTCCTCTCCTTCATTCAGACAGCCTTTTTGCCAATCCACAAGATGAATAGGCCTTTATCTATAACGGATATAAAATCAAGCAGTGCCCTACAGATGCTGGCTCCCGAGATTGCGGTTATCCTTGAAAATACTATCATTTTTCGAAAGCCTAATTTATGGATTGGATACGAACAATAACCCAACTAGCCACCGCAGCCCATATAAAGTGGAGGCTCGAAGAAGTAGTGTTTCCCTTCACATCATTGAAAGAACCCTATCTTCTGGATACTCTCCGTATTCCATACCCTTTTACATGTCAAAAAATGACACGGGATAGCCCGTCTGAGTCCAGGTTGATCATCCATGGTTCCACAGGGGAAGGAGGTTGTATCTATTCCTCCCAGTCACCACTTAGCGATGCACAGGAATGGGCGTCGATCCCCAGAAGAGAACATCAGTACCTAATGATTATGGATAACCAGATACATTAGCATTTGAAACACCTTGTGCAAATAAGTGCCCAAACTCCTGCTAACAGATCACCACAGACATCTGGAAGTGGCGGCTTAGGTGGAGGAATGAATTAAAGAAAATCCAGATCAAATGGCTACAACAACTACTAGGAATTACATCATGCAGCAACTGTTACACTTATATAGTTGCAGATGGTGTGAGAAAGCCACTTTTCAGTGACTAAGCGGCATATTCATGAATCTTGCAACTCGAACAATTCAACAGTTATAGATGCACTGATGTTTATTGTTCTACTCTAAATTTCGGGCTTACTCACTCCAATCGAACGTACAACCCAACGATGACAATAATGAGGGGATGGCTGTGGCCGAATTCTTCCCGCATGTCTCCACCATGGAAAAGACGAGAGGCAAAGATAACATTCCAAAGCATATGTTTACGAGCTCCGTATTCAAGCTCGAAAATCATGTCTTGGAGAGTGTCAATCCGTCCTGAACAAATCTTCAGGTCACCGTGTCTTGGAAGGTCGAAGTAGACCTCGAGTATTGACTTTCTCACATTGTTAATGCTGAGGAATACCGTTAAGTCTGCCGACGACGAAGATACCTTGCAATGGTGCGGGGTGAGTGAAACACCTGGTCATCTAAATGGCTATGCCCAAAGAAACGCCAGACATGGCATCGTCCGCTGGTTTTGATCTACATGACATCTGCTATACACAAAATACCGTGGTGGGCGACGTTTGAGGCTATTCAATGCCTAATGCTCTATAGCAGTATGGTTTGTTCAGTAAGGACAAGTATCGCGCAAGTTAAGGCACATCAAAATTCTAGCGGTAGGCGGGAGTCTGCTGTCACCGCTGCCAGGTCCTGTTCTGACTGGCCCGTGGCCTCGGCAGAAGACTCTGAAGAGTAGCGGACAGTCATGGGAAACCGACGAGGCCGTGCAGGAGGGAGAGATGCGCGATCATAAGAAAGCTTCTGCTGCGGAAAAGCGCACCTAGCGCTGGGGGTGGTTTGGGTTGTGCTGAACACTATTATATTTGCAGTCACATGGTTTGATTTATCGAGTTCCAAGCTCACGATCATAATCGAAAGGACGGCTCTCGATGTAAATTTCAACCCTAGTTATCGGCGCCGGGTGCTCAGCATGGACGCTGTCGTTGTTCCGGTTCAGATGGTAACTCATAAGTTCCAGGCTTCTGCTAAACACAACCATCCTTACAAGTGTGCCAGATACGCCGGGATGTTCATGGTATATTGCTTCCCTGACAAGCAAATTCCTGGAATACAAGGCGGTGATATAGTCTGTGGTGTTTTCGTAAGAGATAATGGCGTGCTGTGCCATAAAAATTATGTTCTGCCAAGCTGGGCTCCTAACAACAAAACAACGCGGGTTTATCACTCAAGGCCAACTGCTTGGCTATCATGACCTGAGCTAGATACTCCAGTTAAGTATATCAGATCTTATGGTATTTTGCAAAGATTACTGTCTTAAAGGCTACTCACGCATACATATCGACAATCCTTAGGCCTCTCAATAGGATCCAGTCAATAACTCTCAGACACTGGTTTCAGAGTTATATCTCCCTTGGCTATATTGGTCATAGCTAGATCCAGAATCTACCAAACCGATGGATATCCAGAACTGATAGCTATCGCGCACAAAAACTGTATGTCGTCGTGTAATTGGTCCCGGGACTAACTACTTCATCAAAGATGCTTTTCCCATGTCTTGCTTAGTCTCCAGGACGTTCCATGTCCAGCGCTCGCATGCCGCTCCGCACTGCCTGGGATACGAGGGAATATGACGACACCGCAGCATCTCTTCAAAGCAGGAGAAATTTCGACGTCATCTAGGGTATATCTACGGATATCTAGATCTGTTCATTTCGATGTATGGTTTTATGGCCTGGTAATCAATATCTCTCAGTCAAAGGCGGCTTCAGTCTACAGCAATAACCAGGAGTCAAGGACTCAACCACAGGTTGCTATTCAATCGTCTGACACATGATCTGTTGCCCTGCTATTAGGATCTCTAGATTATCTGAAAGAAAAGGGCTTGCTATTCGTAACTTACAGTTGATATATCTGGTCCCATCAGCAAGTCAAAGAATCTTCACCTTACCAAAAACCAGGCGGGCCAAGGAGGTCGTCCTGCTGCTTGGCGGTGCAATAACCCTGATCACATTGTAGGGCTGGAAAATGACAACGGTAACAATCCCGGCACTCGTGATGTTCGAGGAGCTCAGGGCGCTAATAGAGGATTTAGACCCTACTAATAAACAAGCTCAACAAGAGCAATCTGAACTAGGGCCCAGAAACAGCCCCAGCAGAATGTCGCCTTTATGTTCAGTGGCACCATTTTATGGCGAGAGATGGTCCTGTACTCGGTCCTGCTTCTCCCAATTGAATCGGCGGTGACGAGGAAGAGATATTGTACAAACGGTTGAGCTTAGCTACGAGTGCTTCCATCGTGACCCATTTACAATGTTATCCGAAAGGGCAGACTCACTGGAGAGGTATATGTGCCAGTGTATCTGGCAATGAACAAGCAAATTTGGACACACCTGCCGGGGGGTGTACCGTTTCGGTATGAATCATCCTGGATGCACGGAATTCTTGGAATTTCACCATTGAACCACAATGCCTAGGAAAATAGCGCACAGGTTACAAGACATGGAACAAAGCGCTTGACAAGTGGAAAGTTATAGCCTGATGACAATGAAAAGATACGATCCTTATGATGTCGACATTAGAGGAGACATAGAGAAGGCATGTGGAAAGAATTGACAAACACTTACATACTCTGGAGAGGAACATGGTAGCCTTCAAAAGATAAGTAGATAAGAGAAGTATAATCTCGGTTCATCCACGACATGGTTGAAACACTTCAGTGAAGTACATCCGGGAGCGGGAAAAACTACAAGTTTTGATTCATTCAGGTGCACTTTCTTCCCTCCAGCCAGGCATCATCATCTCTATAGAAAGCGAAAAATAATACTAGCCAAACAGCCTACCGCTGTATTATGAGCATATGGCACCTAACGCAATCCAGCAAACACATATCTAGGTGACCCAGTGGAGGGGGCCCGCCACTCCAAGCGTCTTAAGGAAAAAGAAGCATTGAAGTCCCTCACTGCCGAAGAGGATGAGGCTACAAAAAAGCGTCTCGACAAGGAGCTCGAAGAGATGATAGGCCAACTGAGCGATGAGGACATGGATGGTATCTCAACGCAAACCATGACTACTTACCTACAACATATCCTGCCAAGCAGCATTTCACATTCGGTGATTTGGTATCACCATTAGAGTTTGAAAATATCGTCTCGGAAATTGCATCGTGGTCCTGTATCCGCAACCAAAGAGCTAGGGCACGTCCATGTCCACGTTCACCACCATATCGCCCATTTTCGATTTGGCTAACACCGTCTCTATCTGAGATTATAATAAGAGGGGACTGTCCTCTCACTTAATCACCAGCACCTGACGTGGCACATTATCAGATGGTCTTCTCTGAGTTCAGGCACAGGCCGTTTGATATACTTGAATAAGCTTAATACTACTAGCACTCCTTCTGACGCCCGAAACAGTAACCGCGAAATACACTGTGGGTATATCAGTACTCCTAAAAAGAATTCGAACAAAAGACTGGAGCGATACTCAAGTGAAACTATAGAGTGGATCTGCTGACATAGCTCGTCCCAGTCTCCGGCCTATTCTTGGACACATGGTATGTTGGTGATTATTTGCTTTGAAAGCATTGCTCTTCTCACATACTACGGATGACAAACTGCAAGTCTTAATTGAGTACCAAATTGGAACGATTGGGCCAAAGATAGTGATGGCTCAACCTACTCAATGCTATGCACACATTGGTGTAATTAAAGATGCAATCAATCATGGCAATATGGAAGATTGGGCCGGTATCTCTGTGCCAGGTAGCGTTGCGTTTTTCAAGCTCCAATTTGACTTCAATTCGTTCTTCTTTTCAATGGGGTTTATGCTAGCTATTCTTGTGTCTATGTGCATAGGGATTATTGGGATGCCATGGGAACCTCCACACAGGAGACTGTCCTGAAAGGGATGTGTACATTGTCGTTCCACCTGGAATGTGAATTTTAGCTGTGATTTCCACATTATTACATGCTCTGATGCCATACTAGCCTACGTATTACCCGAGTTAAAAGAACATTATGGTTCAATACATTGGAATAGCATCGTGAATCAAACTCAATTCAAAAGTGCACAATTTGGTAGTATATCGCCTTGTATATCCGAATATATCCTGCAGCCAAACAACCCCAATTAAATCACCTGCCCCACACAGACTCAAGCGGAAACAACATTAGCTGTTTTCTCCATGATATCCGATCGTGTACGCAGGTCACCTGATGTGACAACCTAAAGACTACACACTAAATAAGCTAAGAAGAAGTCTATATAATCCAAAAGACTAATAAATCTAGAGAAAGAAAGGAAAACAACCTATTCTCTAGATATTAACTTCTGTTATATATTTTAAGACTGAGTGACCAGCCCAGTAAGTTTTTTATCATAAATTTTGTACTTACTTTATTGTGATGACTTTTTGTTTTCCCTTTCAAGATAAGAAGAATAGATATGTATAATAGTTTACTAGAGGCTGAAAGATAGTAGGCTATTGAAACTTTGAAGCAATAGATTGCATTGTGGAATCTTCGAACAAGTCCCACACGGATGAGTGAGAACCAACGCTTAGGCAGGATTCTACTAGCTCCCTAGGTCAGGCCAGAGAAGTTGCTTGCTGTTGCTGCATCACTGCGGCAGATCTTTTCAGGTCCTCAACTCCCTTCAGCACGTTGTTTCGTTGCCCGTTGTAGTGAACCATTCTCATCCAATCACTCAGTGAACTGATACGATTAGGGTGAATTCGATTCAGAAGCGTGAAGTCTCGGTGCTCAGCCCGGCCCTCTCCCCAGTATTTCCACCAAGCTGAGAAGTTCTGGCGCCAAGTCATCGTTGATTCATCCGTCACAGCACTTGGACCGGCGTAAAAATTGGCTGGAGCATTTGGGAACGGCTCTGCCATAGGTAGGTACTCTTCAAGAGGTACATACCGATGCACCCCTTTCTTCCCTGTCACCTCAGTGAAGGCTGCCGCTAATTCCGCGAAACTAACTTCATCCGTTGCAATTTTGAGATTCAGCCCGGCGGATTCTGGCAAGTTGTTGAAGAGCCAAAGAGAATAATGTCCAACATCCTCTAGAGCTATAAGAGGTATTTTACCAGATTCTGTGCCGGAAGTACCGTCATAGTTAGTCACTAGTAGAGCTCATATCAGGTAAGGTAGTGAGACATACTTGCGGGATTAGCCCAAACAAATGTCCCATCAGGCTCTTGGGTAGGGACAAACATGCCATCCCAGAGCATGTTCATATACGGGCCAGTTGTAAGCACAGAGCTTTTCATACCAGCCTGACCTTGAGCTAGGATATAATCTGCAACTCTGCCTTTCGCATCATTATGGCCCCAATGGTAATTTTCATCCCAGTCCGCATGCTTGAGCGCGAAGTCTGTACAAGCATAGACATAGTGTTGCACTCTGTGGTGCCGCGCGATTTCATAAGCTCGACAGCCGTAAAATAGCTCATTCTTCTCACCGATGGTAAAGCCATCGGTGTTGATCCATGCCCCGTAAACACCCTTAAAAGCTTTATGCAGATCTTCCTGGTTATCCTGTCTGCCTTCAATTAGGGACACATTAGGAAGTTGTGCAACTTCTTGCGCCCGAGCAGACTTTGCGTCTCGAGTAAGCACTCGGACAGAGAAATTTCCGCTCGAGGAGAGGGCTATCACGAGTCAGGTATACACTAAAAGGCAAGGTGAAAAGCTGCTATGACACGCACCTTTAATGACCGGCAGGCCTTGAGCGCCAGTTCCGCCGATAACCAGAATTTCTCTCATCCTTTCCTATGAAAATTGAGTATTCCCCGGATGTGTGGACTAATGACCAGATATAACGATAATTGCTTGACCATTCTCACGATGTGCAGCTGTGCCTGATTTATTCGATCCCTCTAATGACCTTTCTCGATGATGATTAACTATGTAGTGATTTATACGATGATTAATCGGGCCCAGCTTGCCGAGGTTTAGTCTCTATATTACGCATGAAACTGTGAACCTTTTCCCAAAGTTGGTACGATCTCGTCATGCGAGTGGCGGAGACTCTAAGTCTCTGATTCATGATGGTTGTTCGGCTTGATTATTTCATCCCGCCGACTGTTCGCATTGGTATATTTGGTGTAGAAGAGTGGAACCGGGGACCAAGACAGAATCGCTATAATTGGTTGACATCAAGGGTATGAGTTGAATCAATCGATCTTGACATGCTCTTCTAGGTTCTGCTGCCCAATCACCTCTGAAGGGGCTTATCATTGTAGCTGATGCTTGATACACGAACAGCTGAGCGTAGGTAATATCACAAATCGACCGATCAGCGGGCGAGCAAGTAGAAGAAGGGAACAATCGATTATCCACCATGAGTAGAGTCGACAGAATATCGATGCGTACTGTGTATACATAGATAGGCTTCTCTATTACAAATCAATATGTTCACGAAAACCTTCATCAATCTTGCCAAAAGTGGACACTGTGATTGCATATGCCAACCGTCGGGGTGATGACGAGACATTCCCAGTTGCCTTGGTTGCCCCCCGCCGAGTCAGTCAGAGCCACAGCAGTATTAATAATCGTTCGAACTTATTCGCAGAATATTTTTTGACAACCATTATGGCATAGGCTCAAACCTCAGCCACTAAAGTATTGATAAGAAATATATGGAACCACCAGGAAATATTGGCACACAGTGATTAGTGATATTCCTGAACTACCCGCATCTAATGTCCCCAAATTGTTTCCTCAACCCCACTTTTCGCATTCCAGCAGATATTTGCATACGGGATGACCGGGTAAAACTACAAAAGAATCACAGATGGATGCTTAAATACTACCCGTTTGACTAATGAGGCTGATATGCATAGTGGCAGAGTTTTAGTTCGAATTCTATATTTTGGAGAATAGACGCGTGTGTCTGGGGAGTAACCTGTTTCCAAAACCCACTGTATAAACTCGACTACTCCACGAATACTTTGAATTTGACCAGTTTTTGAAGCTTCTATCGTGATTTAGGTACGGCTCCTCGTGCTTTGCCATATTCTAGATACTGACGCATTTTACATGGGACTATTGTTCAGATAGTCAATAATAGCTTTACGTATAAGGAAAACTTGAAAGGGCGGGCACATCCGTAATCAACGTTAATCGTTTCATGATTTCATGATTAGTTATTTGGCCCGAATATGTGCCTCGGGATATGGTGTACTGCATATTACATTTCAAATCAGCCGTTTGTTGATAATCATCCTCTTCTAAATTTGTAAGCTGTACAGAAGCTCGTTTTCAAAGGTATAAAGGTTTTCAAAATGTGAAGGGACAAGGTCTGCAACAGAGACGCAACCAACAAGCTGGCTCGATTATTCCACATATCTTCCATCTGTTTCGGTCACACATTTCTTCAGAGCTAGGTGACGGTATATTATCCCTCTTGAGACTTTTCCAAATTCTTACATCTGATCATATCACTATGTCCTCCGGTCTCGTCTTCATCACTGGAGCAACTGGCTTCATCGGCAGTGCCGTTGCTATCAAGACTCTACAAGCTGGCTATAGTCTGCGCATTAGCGTTCGCAAGGAAGAACAGATTCCTAAACTAAAGGCGGCACTCTCTGAGTATGAAGACAGAATCGAATTTGTCATCACCCCAGACATAACACAGCCGTCTTCCTTTGCCGGAAAGCTGGATGGAGCTAAATATGTGCTGCATGTCGCTTCGCCCATGCCCCATGGAACCAACCCGGAGACATACTTCGGCCCAGCCGTCATGGGCACCACGACTATCCTAAAGGAGGCTGCTAAAGTTAGCAGCATCAAGAAGGTGGTCATTACTTCCTCAATTGCCGCTTTAATACCTATGTCGGGTCGTCCCGAGGGAGGGGTTATCAAGGGTGAGCACCTCAGAGCTGGATGCATTCTTTTGACTTGAGTATTCTGCCTAGATATTGACCGCATTCGACAGAGAACAATGACTGGGACTTGTCAGTCGATCAGACCGCTGACTTGACTGGTGCCAACAATGAAGCAACGAGCATGAACCTCTACCATGCATCTAAGCTTCTCGCAAATCAAGCAAGTTGGGACTTCAAGAAGACCGAAAACCCTACTTTTTCCCTTGTGACTCTCCACCCGGCCTTTGTTTTTGGACGCAACGCCCTCCAGACCACTGCCGAGGATCTAAGTGGCACTAACGGTCTTTTCTTCCTCACTGTTGCTGATGGGAAACCCCTGATCAATATCACTGCTGTTCATATCGACGATGTTGCCGAGGCCCATGTCAAGGCCTTGGCCGACAATATCCCAGACAGGTCCTCGTACTTGCTCGCTGGGAAGAAGAACTCTTGGAAGGACGTGGCAGAAGTTGTGAAGAAGGAGTACCCTCACCTGGGATTCAAGATCTCAAACGATATTTCTGGGGAGTCTTGGCCGGTTGATACGACCAAGGCTGAGGCTGAACTGGGGATGCAGTGGCGGTCATTGGAGCAGATGACGAGGGATGTTATTGACCAGCAGATCGAGCTGCGCAGCAAAGGTAATTTCTGAAAAAAATAGCCTAAAAGATTATGGCATTGTATAATAGACAATCTGCTTTTTATTCTACTCAGGAAGAAACAATACTTGATCTTACATCAACGGGACTATGTTGACTAAATATTGGCATAATAGTGCAGGTATAGTACAACAGATAGATTATCTCAGGAGCCATTATAATTTATAGAAAGAGAAGGAAAGAGCTAGAATACAGTAATAATATGAATAGGAATAACAAAGAAATAAAAGCTGAACCTGCCCTGGTCAAATAAGATCTATATTAATTATAGGTTATATAATCACCCAAAGCGGTTAGCACGGGTCAGGCGAGAAATTAGCATGGGCCGCCAGGTGAGCTGCGTTCCGATATCTGATCTGATCCAATCCATGCAGCACATCAAATTTCCCCTTCCTTCCATGCAATATATTCCACACTAAATACCCAAACAAGCCACCCAACCAACCAACCATGTTCACCTTTTTCTCCCGATCCCAATCAAGCGGAGGAAAAGGCGGCTGGCAGCGCATCGGTCTAACCTCGGACTTCCCGGATGTAGACTCCCCAGAAAATAATGGCGACTGCCGGGTAACATCGCAATGCAAGGCTTTTACGATCCCGAAGACACCCATTCCGGGTGCAAGTTCCGTCCCGGTTGAAGCGGAGATTGATGGCCCGCTTGAGGATTTGAAGGATCAGGTTCTTGTGTTCAAGTATAAAGGCAAGGTTCATGCTATTGATCATGTAAGTCACACGAATTAGCTAATTAGCCATCATTGGCACGGTAATTGGTGTAAAAAGCTGATTGGGTATAGCAATGTCCGCATTCCTCATTCCCACTGTCGCAGGGAAGCCTGTTTGACATTGAGGATTTTGGAATCACGCTGAGTGCGGGGATAACGTGCCCTAAGCATGATTGGTCGTTTGATCTTTTCTCTGGGCAGGCGGATCGGGGCAATTACAAGCTCAAGGTTTGGGAGGTGCAGTTGCGGGATCTGCCTGATCCGAAGGAGGGTGGGGGTGATGAGAAGGAGGTTTGGGTGAGACGCAAGCAGCGGATTGGGTAGTTGGAAGGATTGGTTCGATTTGTTTGTTAGATTGATGGAGAGTTTGTTGTATGGTTGGCGGTATGGGCACCGCCAGAATTTTTTTTGGGCTGGACCCAGGGAACTGATGCGCCGGAGACTAAATCGTCTGCTGCAGAAGAATGATTATGTTCGCATATGCTGGGGTTAGGAGCTGCAAGCGAGATCTCTATTCTATAACGTCTGACTAGAATGCTTTATTAATAGACCACTGTTGAAACTACTCTAGAAGGCTGTCCCATTGACCCCAACTTATTGGAGTAGAATCAATACAACCGGCTTCATCGAACTGTCAACAATCATCAACATCACGACTAGCACAATAAGGGCTTTTCTTCCTTAGAACATGCCCAAACTTCCAAATGAAAATAACACCCGTCAGGCCTATGCACAATGCAATGATACCCAGTATGCTTGAAGTCCAGCCATATCCTATCCGTTCATATCTATGACCTTGTCAGCTACGCCACTCTACTTGCAGGGAGGAAATACTCACGCATATGGAGAAAACAACGGAAACACAAATCCTGCCAGACACCGGAGCATCGACGTCGCAGCAAGAGCACTAGCAGAGTACCGCCCATACGTATCCACCACGTAGATATTATTCGAGACCGTGCAGATGTACGCAGCAGCCGCAAACAGCGCAATGCCAATATCCGGCATCAGCCAGAACATACGGGCTTCCGCACTCCACCCGTACCAGAACAGCCCGATAGACAGGACAACGGTGGCTGGTATCATGATAGGTATGCGGAACTCAGGTAGACCTTTGCCGCCGTTCCGCTTAGTTAGAATGCGGAATATGCGGTCGTTGATGTGGGTTGCTACTTCCGCTGCGAAGGCTGTTCCTAGGCCCAGTGCGAGGTAGTGGAGTGATGCTATGTCTAGCTTCTCGTGGTAACGGGTTGTCCAGAGGACTGCGATGGAGGAATAGAGAATGTAGATGTTACCGTAGAGATAGCCTTGATACAGTGCCATGACTTGCACTATGGGTTGCGTTGAGAGGAGCTTGATTGGGCGGATCATGATTGTCCGTATCAATTCAAGCTTAGAGTCCCTTGGAAAGTCGTGTTCTGTATAGAGGCCTGTGGCTCCTTTTTTTATAAGGCGGTCCCTTTTCCTTCGTAGAAGAACGGGCGTGTATGACTCGTCCAGAAAGAGGAGGCCGAAGAGCTGGACGCAGCCATCTATGATGGACGTGGCGTAGAACGCCCAACGCCATGACGTGCGCTCTGTCAAAAAGCCCCCAGCAATAGGGCCCAGGACTTGTCCCATAAGAGGGAAAATGCTGTAGATTGCCATGGCCTTACCGCGATCTTTGGCGTGGAACAGATCTCCGAGAGTTCCAGCTCCGATCTATACTTGAAGCTAAGCATCAACATAAAACAAATACTTTGGGCAATTGGTAACCTACACCAACAGTACAACTTCCAAACAGTCCAGCAAAGAACCGAAAGGCAAGTAATTGCTCAATACTCCTTGCCACACCGCACGCAGTATTGAAGACCAGAAACACAAAGTTGAATGACTGTAGTACCCGTGTTCGTCCCCAGATCTCAGACAAGGGACTAATGAACATGGGCCCAATGGCATAGCCAAGGAGAAATATGGACATAACCATAGGCTTTTGAACTGTCACTGTGACATCGAGTTCTTCAGCAATGGTGTCTATCGCCGGAGAGACAATAGTAGTTGGAAGCGGACTCATCAGAACGAAGCCAGAGATTGAGATCACTGCTAGCCACTTCCGACGAGTAGACCAATTCTTCGGGTTTTCTGGGTCATCAGGCCCGTCCCAGGTGACCTTATAGTCGTTAGTATAATATTTTTAATTTGGGCAGAGTTTTTGGCGCACTCACAAGTTTATCATCGGCACCGCCATCACTCGCACACTCTTCCCGCTTGATAATTTCTTCATCTTGGCCCATTTTTATCTATTCCTTGCACGCTCGGCTCTCCGTCTAAATCCTGAAAAACATCCGACGGGAGCTGGGTAAATGAAGACGGAAATGGACGTTGATCGAACAAGTTAGCGTGAGCAAGGTATCTTTGTTCCAGTGATATTTCGATATCTAGCATTCAAGTAAATCCCTAAATTTAATGTGCAGAATAAGACGGAATGAAAAGTAGATCTGGCAATATCATTGTTGATCGTTCGTGGGTAATGAACTCCGAGCATCGATTTACTCCGTCGGAATGAAATTGCATGGTCGGAGTTCAACATCCACACTTTCATCCCGATCAGGTTGGTTTTATTCCTTGAGCAAACCCCACCAATGCCCAATGAATCACTAAGTAATAACTAATATGGACACATCATTGCTTGGAAGGTGGTTCCGCTTGCTTTAAGGTCCTGGACCCCATTTCCAGTAAAGATAATCCAAAAGGTACCAGAGGTGATGCCTTTGGAAGGCCCCGACACGCTTGGGAAACTGGATTCGAAACCCCTCTGGAGGCAAACCTGAGAAATGCTATCTCATATTGCAGTCAAAAAGATCTTGGCGTATTTGAGATGTCACCGGAGAAAGTAGGATAATTCAGGTAGCTTAGAAAGTGCCAACCTCTTGCTCCAAATCCCATTGGTTTCTATTACGAAGATTCGGGATAGTGTATCTGAGAATTAAGAATCAATCAGGAGAAACTATCCCCCTAAGTAGGACGATTGAGACAAATCCAGAAAATTATCATTGAAATTATCCATATACTGTAGAAGCCCCTGATCTATTGCGCCCCAAGGTGTTCCTCAGCACGATTGTACGTTTCCAAACCCCGCTGGGAACGAAATCCTTCTATCGCTCTCCTAATAAGATCCCGGAGGTGGTTGTTGTCTACCAAAACACCAAGCGAGATGCCGACATCGTATAGAGACTCAACTTTCTCGAGAAGCTGTTCGGTCTGGTATAATAGCTTTGCTCTTTGGTACTGAACGATTCTGTGGGCGTGCTTCGGTGGATTAGGATGTCCCTTGATGGGGTGGTTAGTCCCAGAAGTTATGTATTAATCAAGAGTATACCAACACGATCACAATGACAGGTATTAGTTGTAGGTCTGCATCTATGCCTCTCCTCTGGACGTTGCCCTTTCTGTTGGTCTTGTGGTTTACCGAAGAACGCCAAATTGGGGTCAAGGATACTGCAGTCCGCTCCGGTAGGAGAACAAGGCCTATATTTTGGCCCAAGGGTAGTAAGCTATCTGATAATGAACGATATATGCACGATTCTGTTTAGGAAGAAGCTATACGAACTTGAAAAATTGCTCTTCAAGACTTGATGTCTGCAAGTCATATGGTGATTGTTCGATACTTTCCGGTGGTGTGAAGATAACATCTTCCCATATATTGTGATTGGACTCTTGTACATTGTCTGCCAGGAGGCCTGGAAAACTGCAGGTGACTGCAGACAAAAGTCCAACATGTTTCCCCGATGTCAAGTATGCATACCCGTTATCGTGGGGCTCAGGGTCCGTTATCCGTGACGGCAGATTGGGCGGTGCATCGTGGCTTTTTCCATTGCCAATAGTATTGGCTTGATTGTCTGGAGGATGTGATTGTTTCTGGGCTTTAGCTTTTTCGCCTATAGAGTGATACAAAGTTATTGGGTTGGAACCTTGATAGTTGGAAGAATTGGTATTGACTCACGAAATTTCCGCTGCGCCATGCGGTTTTGGATTCTTTTTCGTTGTGATGGACATGGCTGTAATCTGATCTCTGTCATATTGGGGTCCAGGAAAGAGTCCATCGTAGAATTGAAGGGGTAGAGAAGTCAAATCTGCAAGCTATTATTGAGCTTTGAGACTATATGGTTGATTGCAAAAGGTAAGTACAGCCTTGCTGATAGTCGTGATGACTCGATATAGCTTACATATTAGCCTTCCTAAGCAGTAGCACCCAGAAATAAATACTCGACGCAGCTGGTGTATAACCTGCTCTTCTTGGCGTAATCATACTAGCGTATTGGATATTGTAGATCCTATTAGAGCTGGGAAAATAACCCCAATTCTTTTGGAGGGCGTGCGCGTCATGATTGCTGGATATGAACACAATCGAGGGTGGTTTCGTCTACAATACCATACACTGTGAAACAAAAAGCACATTCTGCGCCCGCACATCCTGTGAAAGCTCAGATAAAGCCGGTCAGTCTGTAACCACGTTGAGCGGCGAATATGCCTCCATGAAATATACCCATACCACGATTTGGCTTGAACAATTGACGGCAATGGATTAAGCCGAAGTCTACCCTAAATTCAGAACACCCATCAGCCAACTAATATCCCACCCAACAAAAGCAACACTTAGAATCCAAAATTGGCTGAAGCCCCGACAAACATTTAGTAGTTATTCCCAAAAGAGTGACGAGCATAAAGCAGGAAAGACCAAGGTGAGGCGATAAGAGCCATCTCAATAAGGAGCCACATACCATTATAAATGCAGGTGGGTAATGAGAATCTCGATATCTCTATCTCCTAGCAATACCGGGGAGAGGTTCTCGCACGTTTTCTCAAGTACTATGAGAAAGCTGCCTTGATTGGCGCAACTCGAAACTGGGGGGCATTCCAGTTGTTTGCCCAGATCCCTTTCCCGGATAGATCAGCCAATACTAGAGCGGTCTGGACAGCCAGGACACAGTAGCGACATGAAAAAGCCCCCCCCCCCCCCCCCCACCCGCCGCAAGATCAGTATCCTGTACGTCTATTTGCGTACTCATTCTGGTGATGGTGGGCAAGTCTGAGCGCCTTGCTGAGAAGATCGCGTCAGCCGCTTGGCAGTCTTGCCGTCTGCCCGGTTGATCCTGATAAAGTACTATCTATCAAAGCAGGACCCTTCTCGTTAGTGCAAATTGCAGCGGAGGAACGTTCGACTAGACCTAGTCTATATTAGCCCAGTTTTGGTGAATCTAGACTTCGGATTATTCCTACCAACAGGGAAATACCTAGTGCTCCTGGGACTTCCCGCAGCACGTGCCTAAGCAAGATGACCCTGCTCCTCCGCTTCATACGACCCTTGCATGATGCAGCCGGTCCATGGTCGCCATTTGAGTAATTCGGTCGTATTAATCATTATCGGCGGACAGGCTCGTTGCTATATTAATCCGTCGGTCCAACCCGCCGCTAAAATCGCGCCATTTTATCTCATCTGAAGAGATCCAGATTTGTGCTGATGATTTTCTGGGCACATTAGGGGTCATCTGAATGAGAGTTTGCCACTTGCTTTGCCCATGCAAGGCAGGTATTTGGAGTCGCATCACAATTGGAGTTTGGTGTGATGATCGCCCACATGAGCTGAAATAACAAAACTAAAGGATTCTCCGGGTAATTCGACATGAGGAAAGAGGATTCAGGATGGGGGCCAGACAAAAGCGGCAGGAGCGGGGGAGGAGTATAGGGAAATGATTATGTGGCTTTTGTTAGCAAGTGTCTAGGCTACTGTGGACTAAGGGTCCATACTGAGCAGAGTAAACAAGCACTGGCTAAAAGGTTTCGGACATTGCTTGATCCAACCTTCGGCAACAGCAACGGGGACATTTGCATTTCATAGCCGTCCTACGTGGGAAGGTTTGAGTTGAGGTGCTAGTCCGTCCGAAACAAGGGTCTGCGACACTATAATTTATTAGCCTATTCTAGCCTATAGTCGATAGAGTGCTGAAGAGAGGAATCCCCTACGGGTACTTTTGGCAACGCTACAGTTGTTGATTGATATATTTTGCTATGTTATAGGTCTACTTCCCTCAGCCTTGGCAAAGTATGACAATTATACGTAGACGTTTCATACTCCATTCGAAAACCGCTCATCAACAATGTCGCGTAACTTCCCGCTGCCGGCATTCGTAATCAGATCCCTGCCCTCGATCCATTCAATCTGCAACGGCGCAATGTTCTTCACTTTCCGGTTTTTCTTCCAGGTAGGGCTCTCCTCGCACAAGATTTCTTCAAACGCATTCGCTATGACGGATGCGTTGTCTGGCTCTGGCGCGACAATCCTCAAGACAAGCGCCTGCTCGTGGGTCTCTCTCAGAAGCCGCACAACGAACTGGCTTCCTGAGGCCTTCCCTTGACCAAGGACCCTCACGATCAATTCTCTAAGATAGGCGACAGGTAGATGTGTAGTAGCGATCTTGATGCTGACAGCATCACGTCCGTGGATGTAGAATGTTTCCGCATCGTAGTCAACCCAAGAAGCAATATCACCAACAGGGTAGCGAAGCAATGGTTGCTGCCTCTTCAGCAAGCCAGTGATGACCACGTTTCCCCTGACTCCGGGTGTAATGATTGGATTGCCATCCTCGTCCAAGATTTCAAAGACAACTAAAGGCGCCAAGACTTTGTAGATGGGCTTAATGTCGTCATCTTCATTCTTGAAGGGCTGTGCTGGAATGCCCACGTGTCCAAAATCGATACCGCCGTACTCGCGGACATAAATGGTGGCGTTCGGGAAGGCTGCACGGTAAACTGGACGGAGCTCCTTGGTAAAGCATTCGCCCGTGTACAAGATCAGCCGAAGACTGGGAAGAGTCTCGCTAACGGAAGTGAAGTATTCCGCCAGACGACGCGTGGTTGAAACGTTAGCAATGAGGACAGTAGCATCAAATTTCTTCATATAGTGGGCCATCATCTCAATGGATTCGTTTCCGCTAATAGGCAAGTGCACAATTGGTATAGGAAGTTCGAGTAGCGCTGTATTCAAGAGCATGAAACTTCCATACAGAGAGCCGTGGAAGGACATGTTTGCCACACGGTCGCCAGGGAGGAAGCCACAGCCATGAGCCATCGCATTGGCGGTGACTTTGCCATGAGTTGACAGCTCTTGTTTGGTCATGACAACTTGCTTGGGAGTGCCAGTGGAACCGCCACTGCGCATGACTGTGCCGTCAATCAGAGGCCGAGTCATTACCCCATTGGGATTGGACGTGTTCGCCTTCCAGTATTCGTCGGGGTCGATGACAGGAAGGTCAGTCACACTTTTGGCGCCTGCCGGAACATGTTCAAGAACGCGTTGGTAAAACGGGGAATGGGAACGAGCGAATTCGATGAGTTCGCCGATGTTATCCTTCCGATGAGATGACATTGTGCTTAGCATGTGAAATTGGCAGAGGACGGAGCTTTCGTTGTTTCGAACGGTGACATATGCCCTCAGGATTGACTGCTCAGGCGACCCCTATATATGTCCCCACTGCTATTACCCCTCTCTCATGTGCGATATCTCGCTCGCCGTTGTACTATGACATCGCCTTACCAACCCCCTTAGAGTTTCAGCGTTCCGATTATTGGCCATAGCATAATGTGGGGGAGCTGGTGACTTTCCAGTTTACTCCGTGCGTGTGGTTATTACTCCATGGAGACATCGGAAACCCCAGACTCTGTCAGACATTCACCTGAGGCCAAGGTGGTTTGCTCGCACCGCATCGGACTCTTATGGACATGTGCATGGTGCCTTACCACGGCTTAGCCATATTAGGCCATTGTATCAAACCTTGATGCGCCATGTATGACCTTGCAGCGGAGGAAGACCTAAATAGCTACTTCCAGTCCCGCTTCAACGCCGCAGATCTTCTTACGTGCATAGCTGTTTCTTACATGCAGAATTATTTCTTATCTGACGCGTCACTTTTCTTACATGCATAGAAAACGGCCTAAGGGCTCTGACGTGATTATGGTGAAGCTTTCGGGAAGAAATAGCTCTAAACTGGTGCGAAAAGATAAAAAGCCGACACGTACTTTGCCCGGCAGCGGCATAATAAATGAGTGACGATGTACACCCTCATTATCCTCGCTACAATTCTCAAACAACTCTAGGGGTTCTTTTGACTGGGCAATAATTCCCACCATACGCAGCCATGACCATTGTCCGCCAGACTGAACACCCAGTGGAGGTTCACGATACCGGCCTCCCACAGAACAACTGGAGTACACCCGGTCGAGCCGCATACGACTTCCGGTCTGATTTTGTTACCTCCCCGAATATGAGCATGCTCGAATCTATCGTCAACACAACACTTCTCGACGACGAGATGATGGAGGATCCAACTACTAACTATTTCCAGGAGTGGATGGCTCAATTGACAGGCCACGAAAGAGCGCTCCTCACATATTCTGGCACTATGAGCAATCAGGTGGCACTCCGGACAGCTCTCACCACCCCACCATACTCCATCCTTGCAGACCATCGCAGCCATATCCTCAACATGGAGGCAGGTGGAGCAGCGACTCTTTGTGGCGCTCTGATTCAGGGTGTCATTCCAGCAAACGGCCATCATTTGACGCTAGAAGACATCAAAAAGCACTTCATATTCAAGAAGGATATCTGTGAGTGGACTCACATGTTGATACACGTGTGCTAATGTTGTGTGCATAGATGACTGTCCCACCCGCGTTATAAGCCTCGAGAACACACTTTTCGGAACAATCATGCCCCTCGACGAAATTCGAGATATTTCCGCATGGGCTAAACTTCAAGATCCACCAGTACACATGCACCTTGACGGTGCAAGGCTATGGGAGGCTGTTGTCGCGGGCGCAGGTACTCTTGGTCAATTTTGCGAGTGCTTCGACAGCGTTTCATTATGTTTTACCAAGGGTCTGGGTGCACCCATCGGGTCTGTGATTGTGGGGAACGCGGAGTTCATAACAAGAGCGAGGTGGATGCGTAAGCTTTTCGGTGGGGGACTGCGTCAAACCGGGATCATTTCGGCGCCGATGTGCGTTGCACTCAAAGAAGTGTTTTTAGGGGGCAAGTTGAGACGGTGTCAGGAGAGAGCAAAATATATTTCTATGATGTGGGAACGTCTAGGTGGGTCTTTAATGAGACCCACGGAGACGAACATGATGTGGATGAATCTCAACGATGGCAAGGTCGACAAGAAAGCATTCCAACGGGTAGCAAAGGAGCTGGGACTCAAGGTGCATGAGAAAGAGCGATTAGAAGGGCGATTGGTGGTACATTATCAGATTTCTGACGACGCCATCAAGAAGTTGAAAATTGCGATGAGGGCTGCATTGAATTGTTGAGAATCGGGCGACGTGCCGAAGAAACTTGCAACTGCCACTGTGGATAAGGCGAGAACTCTTCCATCGGATTATTGTATACATATCTACTTGATCAAGTACTCCATTTTATTTATCTGGAAATGGTTACGTGACGTTTTCTTACTTGATTTGTTCTTCAGAGTACTGAGTAAAACTGTATGTAACATCCCCGGCCAAATATACATTACTGTTACGTAGCAGTATCTCCAGTCCTTAATCATTGTAATAGAGAACGGCCATACAGATGTAGTCTGATAATGCTTAGAAGGACTTCCAATTGCTGACTTCTTGGTTAATCACGATATTGTCCTAAGGTTTATACTTGTTCCTCCATATTAATGCGTACGGTGGGTAACCCCCACATCTTCCGCTGGAGACGATGAATCGATCTACTAGCTGACAGATGGGACGAACATCCTCATGCTTGGCACTTGAGTACTCTGGTATGCGCCGATTCACACGTAGAAAAAACTGCAGGATAGGACTTTCTGTTATAAGACAAGCATCCATTGCCCTAACTACAGTTTGCTGTCCCTGAAAATAAGGCTTATCTACCTAGTGGGGTACTGTCATGTGATCAATTGGAATCCACCACTGTATTTGGCGACCGTGAATTTACCCTGTTTCTTACTTGTGGAGCAATGCGGATTGTGCTCGTGCGTTTACCTCTCCTGAATTGCAGCAGCTTGGCATCATCATTTCCAGTTCAAAGGAAGAAGCCTTCTCTCTACTGCTTGGCTCGTGCTGTAATTTGATGATACTTCCATTTTTAAGAGGATCCATGGCATTCTGACTTAGGTATTCAATATGAGTTCTCGGCGCTCAGTCTCAACCAGACGCAATGGAAAGCCTTGCTCGTGCGAGCCTTGTCGAATATCGAAGATTCGCTGCGACCACAAAACTCCCGTCTGCGACAGATGTGTCGTCCGTCAGAAAGAAAATAGCTGTGTTTATCATCCTGCGCCGATGACCAAACCGCGCGACAGGCCTAAGTCTGGACGGCCGAAATGGCGGCCCTTGGGCTCTTCGGGCCTGAGATCCCTGTCCGCTCGTGATGACTCACTGAGAGAGAGCATATCTTCATCATCAACAGCTAGGACCGTTCCTCGCGCAGAAACTCAATTCTTCGGCTCGACAGCTTTCCCAGCAATTATCAGTGACGATCAAAATGTTGTTGGTCGCTATCTGGGGCAGCTCTCCGCCCAGGAGTTTTCTTCTGGTGTAGATTGTCCAAATTATCAGGAGAAGTACACAGAAAAACAGATTTCGGAGGGTACTAAGGTGTTGAATGTGCTGTTCGAGTTTCCAGGGTTTGCAGACAGTATATGCAGATACCTCGAGCTTTCCTATACGTGCATGGTGCCGCATCCATTAATCAAGGCTTGTGTCGAATCGATACAAGTTACTATGCAAAGGTCTAGGGGCAATCGGTTGAGGCAACTTGTTGTGACTCTGTTCGCAAACACTGCCAAGCCTTTAGATGCCTTTACAACTCTGCCGGCGGAGGACTATCACACCTTGTTCACTGGGCCTAATATCAGATGGGAGATCATTGGCTTCGTCCTTGCCATCCTTGGAGTGTCACTTAAATATGACGTCAATAAACGAAGCAAACCCCCAGAAACATCACGATCTGACCAGAAGCCGGATTTCATTCATCGACTCGCTGAAGGTGTCGATTATTGCACGGCCGTTTGTAACAATTACAATTGTGTTAACCCCCAAGCACTATGGCTACTTTACGGGAATGCCTGCTTGAAGAACCTGGTCTACGGTGACATGAGTAAGTGGCATCGGATACACTCGATAGTGGTTCGTAGGGACTATATACTGATTGTATAGGCTTCCAATTATGGCGCTGCATGGGCGATGTCTCAAGCATGTTCTTCGCTCTCGGACTTCACCAGGAGGACTCCGGACTCGAGGCAACCTATCCTTTCTACCAAGTTGAGTTGAGAAGGAGATACGCAGCCCAGATATATTCAATGGACAAAACGATCAGTACATTCCTCGGCCGCCCGCCCAGAATTTCGGGATCCTACTGCGCCAATACCATGCCCGCTGATATCGACGACGAGATACTGTTGCTAGAGGGAGACGAACTAGATAATGCATTAGGCAATATCGATGCGAACGGCTGGAATATGGATCGACACTTTCGTGGTGCAACCTGGAGACGGATAAAGCTAATTATCAGCCAGTTCCGGGAGGAAATACTTGGACTTTGTCTCGGTACGCGACTCTCTATTGGAAATGAGGCTTTGGCAAGGTGGGTACTCTTTGATTTCGGGTAAGCTCTAAATTATTAATCAAAACTCGATAGGGACATACTGGCTCGACAGGAAGCTGTATGGGATCAGATTCCACAAGATCTCAAGTACGACGAAATCACTGGATCTCAGCACATACCTCCTCCTCAGCGATATGTTGTGATGACTACATACATGGATCAAAAATACACCTGCTTCTTATTGCATCGAAAGCTTTTGAACGAGACGGAGTGGACGCGGGCGCCATTGTACAGGATTTCGAGGTCACTGCTGAATACTGTCTTGCAGGTAGTGTCGCTCTCTGATCAGGTATCCAACATGCAGCGAGATATATCTTGGCCTGTAAGTGCTACTAATAGTCTTTTTTGTTTGATACACAACTGAATTTCTCCCAAGATGCTCTATTACGGGCTACCAGGAGCCAGTATCCTGGCAGTGGACCTATTGAAGCACCTGCATCCTTCATTCAACACTTCGAATCCGGAAATTAAGGTGATTCCTCGAGCCGAAGTTATACAAAACCTCGCTGTGTTTGTCTCAAATCTTCAAAGAAGCATCAATCGAAGAGAAGTCAACGGTGAATCTTGCAGACGGGCCCATGGAATCTTGTCCCGGATCTTGGATGAGATAATCGACCCAACAAACGGCCAGTTGGCAGTTTTAGATATGGAAGTACAGCAAATGCCGAACAGCACACCGTTTCCATTTACCTCTGGATTTGACAGTGACCTCAATATCGATAACTTCTTCAGTCAGATTGGAAACTGGGATTTGGCGCTCGACACTTCGGCCATCGTGCTATAATTGACTGGAACAAACAGGTTTACAGAAATACTGTTGCGCCAGCTTGCCAGCCACAGCAGTGAGATACTATGATCCGTGCATTTTATCCAACCCCATAGTGGAACTACGGAGCAGTAAGTCAATTATTATTTCATTACTATGTAATGTACGGCTTTCGTGCGGATGAGGCTAACGTCCGTTTCAATAGCATTGAAACCGACCAACAATTTCACAAAAGCCCGATAACAACCTCACCCTTAACTCTCGCATCGAGATTAAGCTGCACCTTCGCACGCAAATTGAGTCGGACTCGAATCTGCAAGCTACCGCTCTTCTCCGGCGTCTCCCACTGCAAATCTGGATCGTCGATGTTCATGTTCATACCACCAGTGGTAATCTCCTTGACGGTATCCTTGACGCCGCCGGCCTTGTCGCCGACGCCCTTTGTCAAGTTGCCGACATCTCCTCCTACGTCGGTCATCTTTGATCCCGTATCTTGCGGTTGTTCTTGAGAATTGCTTTGATCACCCCCTTGATCGGCTGGGGCTGCTGTTGGATCTGTGGGTGAGCTCTCTCCAGGTCCTTGCTGGTCTTCCTTTGGTGAATCCACTTTTTCCAATGGTGGACTCGAAAGCTTCTTCGACTTCCGTCGCTTGTTGAGTTTTGGTGGTTTTGGAGAGGAGGGCGAAGTTTCTGTTGGGCTTGACGTTCCAGGTGGTTGTTCGCTTTAAGGTTGTGAAGATGTGTTAGCCAAATGTTTTAAGTCTATTCATAACATGAACGATCTCGACAAACAGTGGGAGCAAAGGGTAAGTCTACCTTGACATGAATTCTTCACACTTACATTGCAATGTCTCCTGGACCTCTGTCACCCATGTTCTGAGAGTTACAGGAGGACCCTTTTATCCGCGATTAGGCTCGCCGCATTACATGGTGGGTGTAATGGACACAGTGGGCTTAAAAAATTCACCTATGAAATGGATATCCGCATGATGCCGGTTCCAGCAGAAGTCTTCCGCATCCGGCGAAGTTGCTACTCATTCACACCCTAACTTTGTTGCACACGCGGCATTCAATATGTCATCCAACGTCGCATCGGCACTGCCGAGGAGATGGAATGCAGTGAGGGGCTCCGCAGACGGGCCTCACCGGGGTGACCGAGAATATATGAAAGTCGCAGCAGAACTAGACCTGCTCCTAAGAAAAGTCTATGATACTTGCATAGCAGCTTTACGTCTATTCGAACAGCCAGCAAATTGTCAGAAACGAAGCTGCCCAACATGGTGTTCTCATTAGTCATGATGTCAACATTGGTGCCCACTATCATAGGGCTGAATGAAGCTACGAAGGGTGCTCGAGATCAGGAGGAAACTCGCAGAGCCGAGTCACGATCACGACGATGTCATCTGGTAGCCACTTGCGAGGAAACCACGGGATCGCCGACGCAAAGACAGCAGGTCCACAATGCTAAAGTGTATCTTGACAAGGACTATAAGGTTCGATTGACATATACAGTTTCGGGATTTTTGCGTGACAGGTTGCTAAATGTATTAGGTTTACATCATCAAACAACCAAGCCCCAGCATGGCCCCATTCAACGGACAGTACTACACACACCCAGCTTTCGGACAAGACAACTCGGCCGGTCTAATCTCAATGAGCCCGGAAGAGCCGCCCCTCGCGCGGTGGGTATATCTGGACAAGGAGACGAAGCAATTGAGTTATGGAAACAGGAAGGATAGCGAGGAGAACGTGTGCGGTCCGTTCGACTGGACGGAAGACGAACAATACGTCACTTTGGAGGGGAATGAGCGGTGGCTGGCAGTGCGATTGCCAGATGATGTCCGGAGGGAGCAAGAGTACGAGGATCTGGGTTTGGATGATGATAAGGCTGTAAAGGGTCTTTGGAGGCTTTACTTCGATCGCGAGGGCAATAGTCTGGACCTTCCCGAGGGGACAGAGATGATGACAATCCGTTTGAAGCGGGATCCAGTGGAAGAAGAAGAAGAGGAGGATGATTTCTTCTGAGTCAACCAGTGTCCGCAGAATCGTGGATAGCAAATGACTGGTTGCACTGGTCTGGTGGTATGTTGCAAACGGATGGGCCGACTTGGTGTTGCAGTACTCCGTACCAGCCATCCCGGGAGGCCGTTTTCGGTAACCCGCCGTAGTACGGAGTCTGTTAGTCATGGACACCATCCTAGCATTTGTCCGGAGTTACTTGAATCGTAATACATTTTATCTGCCAGCAGACGATCAAAACAAAAACAAAGTGGTATCACATTAACCGAGAAACTTTAGTCTCGCCTCAGACCTATCACCCATCATGACTCCACGTTTCGTAACTCATCAGAAAACGTAAATCAGGCTACTCAGTCAATCACCGCGTCGGGATGAAATGTTGCGAATCCTTCTCCTGCTCACTGAATGACTCACGGAACGCAGCAATGGCTGCAATGATTGCAATCGCAATGAACGCAAGAGAAATGAACGACCAGATGACACCCCAGCACTGCGAAGATCCTCCGTATCTCTTGGCGAACTGGCTAGCATCGGATGTGTTGACTTTGCGAAGGATAAGGTCGTCGCACTATACAACGCAGTTAGCACACCACCCCAATCAACGCACACACCGAACACAACAAAGAAAAGACTCACAATATCCCAAACACTATAAAGCGCCGACATCACCCCAATGAACAACTATATCCCACATGTCAGTAACCCACCCCAACACCCCAATGACCAAAAGAAAGAAAGGGAGCCTACCACAACCCACTTCAACGCCTCCCCATGGGCAATAAACCAACAAGCGACCAACAACCCCACGGCCAACAAAATGGTAATGATAGTCAACCAATCCCTCCTCGCCCACCAAAGCGTGAGCAAAAAGCACACCCCCAGAACAATACTAGCGACTTTACTCGCGACGATATCGAAGCCCGCGAAGATTAACAGCGACCCGATAATCGACGACCCCAGGTATCCAGCAGGTAATGTCACGGCGCTCATTCCTCCTTGCATGTGCGTGACGCCGCCTTCGTGCGGATCGAGCGAGATGGATTTCACGCGCCCGCCCGTGCAGCAGGCTGTTATGGCGTGGCCGAATTCGTGGAAGGCGATTACTAGCATCTATCCCTTCATTAGTATTATTTTCTGGGTAGGTGGTTGGTTTGAAAGGGGGTAGGTATTACCTTGAACGGCCACAACGACCACCGCACATACGGCAAATTCCAAAGCAGCGCAATAACAACCACATATGCTGCCATCACGCCCAACGTTACTGCCTGGGCGTGTGTAACGCTGAGATCGCGCTTCATTATATGATGGTCGATGGCCCGTTGGTCGAGGACCATGTAGTGAGGTGCCATGGTTGCGATGAACTTAACGAGAGTTGGTGTTTGAGTTGGACTGTTTGATAAGGCTGTATGCGAAAAGAAAACAAATATTCAAAGAAAAGAATGAAGACAAGGCACCGGCGCATATTTAATAACCTCGTTTCACACACATGCGACCAGCACTACGCGTTCTACTTGGCGTCGCCCTGTAAATTCCTGCTGCTTTGGGTTTAGTTCGTGGCTGGGGCCGTGGGGTATTTTTAGTACGTCTTTACGTGGCGGTGACTAACCCGGCAGTTTTGAGTAAGTTATTTCACAATCACATTTTAGGTTGCAAGATTTTGTGAAATAATTTTGTTTAATCAAATGGAATAACTAGATTTGATCTATCTAATTATGTATTTCCCGATGTTTTCCATCTGATAATATACCACTAGAAATCCTGTGCTGACTTACACCGCGCAGGGTCTTTGGAAGTAGTTATATTACTTTTTCTCCTTTCAGCCTTGTTGATGGGGTACGTAGATACGCGGAGGGTTTCCGCTGGGTCTAATACTATCTTATCCTATCATATTCTGTCGTTTCCAGTCTGCTTAGTGTTCCACACCTTTTCAACTCTGGAATATAAGATAATTTCTATGGAACTCCACCGGCTTGGCGTTTCACTAGCCTCAAATTGTGGTTTGTTAGAATCGGGCTGTGTATGGTTTATTAGTGTTGGGTTCACTGTATTTTGGTTGATGGGTAGAGACTATTGATGCACTAGAGATAGTAGATATTTTGTAGAAAGTGGGAGATGGTTGTGGGTCTGCAGATCTTGTGTTTTTTTCTGCATGAGTATATTTCAGATCAATACTAAGCACTTTAAATGGGATAGTATGTAGGTGGACGTCCCCATACAAATCTTTATAAGATAGAGTTGGTCACTGCTGTAGATTTAGTATGTCGATCAAAATTCGCAGAACTAGTAAGTACCATTCTTCATTGTTGACCATCTACTACCTAAATCATCCCCTCCAACAGAACCACCCATCTCATCCACCCACACAATTAAAAAAACCCTGAACCCTCACTCAGAACAACATCCTCCCTAACAGTGAATAAAATACACATCTAGGGCTCTTAACCCTCCCAACGCGTCCCCCAACGCGTCGCTATTGGTTGCCTTATAAGAGTGGATTTTCGCGATTCCTTTTACATCTTGATCATGGAGGGGATCATATCTGATTGGACTGATTGATGTTGATTATCTGGGAGTGGGGGCAGTGGGATGGTGGGTATTTCCTTGGGGGAATAGGGTGTATGGCACTGCATTGTGTTGAGGGGGGGTAAGTGTGGTATTTGGGGATGTGAGGAGGGGATTGATGATGGGGTTGGTTTGTTATGTCTTCGGATTGGGGATGGAAGGGTATATAGATGGGTTAACGGCTACAAGGTGATGTGGATGGAGATATAATAAATGGCATTGGTATTGAAAGAACATGGTCACAATTTAGTTTCCTTGGACAGCGAGCTTGATACTAGATGAAGAACGAGCAATATAGTAGGAAAATTCAACATCGCGTGTCATAAGGGTGTAAGGTTGATCCGATCAAACAATATCTCCAGCTTTACTCCCGCCCTCAGCTCTCCAGACGGTCCAACTAAGGGTGATTGTGAACTTCAAGCCAAAGGCAAACCACAGACTGCTTGCCATGGTAGCAACCTTGGACAATCCACCTGCAGTCATCGCTCCCAAGAACAGCGCCAGGAAGGCCCCAATCCTTCTGTTTCTCTTTGCATTCCTCTTTGCCAGCAGATCCGGGTCGACCAGTAGATCACACAGCAAGGTGGTAAGGACTACAGTTGGAATCTCATCATATGCGAGAATCCTTGACGCACAGATCTGCCCACCTGCCTGGAAGGCCAGTAGGGTAATGGGCAGGATCTGCATCCATTGAATCGGAGCCCGGGGATCTTCTGGCTTCGGAGAGACCACTTTGGCCTCAACCAGGATGGCAGCAGCGAGGAGGCAGATGGTCTGGGTAGCGAATGAGAGGATCATGGTGGAACGACGGCGAGGGCTCAGCCTTCTGGCTACCTGGATGAAGATGACGTTGCTGGAGATGAAAGTGCATAGGGCTATGAGTGACTTGGCCCAGAGGTAAGCTGGATATCTAGGCTGGCCGGAAGCACCGAGGGCGATGAAAAGGGTATTCCCTAGTTTCTATTAGAAGCCGCTCTCAGCGACTCAAGTCAACTGCTATGGCGTACCTGTCTGCATGCTTGAGAAGCTACCCCATGCGTTAAATGACAGCCCGTCAACTAGCCCGCTGACAAACCCGCAGACTATTAAAACAATGTCTGCGTATCTCGTGTCAATCTCGGCTTTAAAGTGCCGAGTCATAGTTGCATAAAGGCCTCCTTCTACGGCCTGACCAACAGAGAGGGAGACATTAGTGCTATTGCCTGAGGACCAGAGTCCACCCTTATCTTCGGCAAAATGGAGATGTCCTCTGTTTGTTGTTCTTGCTGCTGGGACCGGTTGAATATCTTCAGAAGGATAGGACTGCATAATTTAACTAAGGGTTTTGCAAAGAGACTGTGGTAGAGCTGGGTAATCTTAATGGATAAAGTTCCTTAACTCGGGCATCCAACGTGCCGGACGTAGGATCTATATGTGGCAGACACTGCCTGGATCTTCATATTCATGGCGAGCCCCCCGTGTGTCTCCGCGCCAAGATGTTGGATCGTCACTCTCCCTAACCTTCGAGTCGATACTCTCATCGGAGCGACGCACGTTTCGCATTATCCTCGTGGTTGGTCTTCACCGCCGCTCTAGACGTTTCAGTTTCAGCCCAATATGCGACACAAACACGCCCCATGAAGTGTTCAGGATAGCATTACCGCATCGGACTCATCAGGCGACAATATCCAGGGATTGAGTGTATTCGGCTTTGGAGGTATCGTATCCTCCGCCGCGCGCCACCTTGGCACCATCTTGGCAGGCCTGCCAATCCGGTTCCGCTGGGCGGCAGAGGCTCATGCTACCCGTCGGTCGGGAGCTGCCAAGCTTAAATTCCCGGCCCTCTTTGTGATTTGGTATCGACTATCCAGTACTGACTGCGAACGGTGGTGGGATTTGGGCAGGTGGCGCACTAGTCCGGGTAGATCCCCATACTCTGCGGGATGGAACGGGATGGATGAGCTAGAACCGAATCATGAAGAGTTTCATCGTGTTAGATGCCTTGATAAGCCACATCACGGCGAGATGGCTGGATAGTACTCGTATAAGGACCTTTCGACGTCAGACACCACATCATCAACACTAGAGCTATCCAACAGTAGACCATAACAGACTCACCCGTCATGCTTCCGCTAGGAGCCAGCAGTAAGTGGCTTTTTGGTATGTCCAAATCCAGCAAACCTTGATTTCAGTTACCGCTGAGCCACGCTGGGCATTTGTCCAAGACTACTTGGCGTCTCTCTCCAGTGTCGTCTGCGAACATTCTTCTCGTTGTAAATGTGAGCCCAGACAAATACCCCTCCGGATCGAACAGATGGGGGCCTCCCGTAGCTATATCTCTTATCGCTTAACGCTTCGTCGACCAGTCATTTTTGGGTGTCAAACAGAGCTTGCGCTGACGAAGGCTATTTTCAAGTGAAGCACAGGTCACGGAGCAGGCAGCCGCAATCAGCTCGTATTGCCATGACAATCATCATTTGTATGCCAGATACAGGTCGTGGCGTCGTATTTTGCATCACAGATCCACAGGCACTGCCTTGATTGTATTATGTGCACCATTAGGTTGCTGGTATCCGCGGAGGTGATAGATCGTGGAGCGAGAGGACCACTGGTGGTACTGGTAAGTTTCTGGGCTGTTGGCTGATGTTAACGAACTAACCTTCACCTGCCTTGTTTACGGATATGCTGCGTGATGGAGTGCGCTACAGAATGTAGACTGATTATTGATTGGCAAGTGCAATGAAGTCGTCTCGAGAGGCTTTTCTGCGCTGGAAGTAGCACTGCATGCAGGCCAAGTGATTGATCCCTTTGAGAAGAGCAAGACTCACATGACCGCGCTTGGCGACATTTCTAGCCTGAAGACGAACTTGCTATGGCGCTTATATGAACTTACCTCAGGACACTCGAAATCATGTCTTCCCTATTATACAGCAAATGAAGACAACTGCTAATCTCATAATCAATCATGGCTATCGAACTAACATAACAATCATAACTAACGACAATCAAGCCCACATCACAGCAAGAGAGCCGTTCAATTGTACATCCGGATCTTCCACTTTTCATATACATGGACCGACGCAACGGACAGGGGCGCTTATTTGCAGTGTCATGCTGCGCAAGCATGACAGAATAAGTGATGAACACAACGAAAACAGTCCAGTGACAGACTCCATAACAGACTCCATAACTCCACGCAAGGCCGGCATGATGATTGTGACAAGCACATCATGGTGTAGACGAAAGGATTAAGATTATGTTCAAATGGGGTATCTTGCCGCATCTCGAGGTATTGACATAGCTGGCATGCGACTACCAACACCAGCAGCTCCTCCTCGCCCAGTACCAGCCCGCAGGTCAAAGTCGGGGTTGTTCTCTAGGAGAACATCATGCTTCCGCTGAGCTGGAACGGGAGGTGGGCGCCAGCGGGGATTGATAGGCCGCTCAGATATTGATGTAAAGTGGCTTACTTCGCTAGTAGTCGGTGAGCTGGGTCCTTCCGCCATATCTTCCATCGGTTTCCTCTCACCAGTAGCACCTGGTGTCAAGACAGCCGGCAACCGAGGGTTGCCTGCCGCCGACTCGTTGGTAGTAGCAAACCGAGGGTCTGCATCTTCAAAATAGTCCGCTGAAGGAGTTCGAGTATGTTGTCGTGGCCCGTCATACGCATGGACAGGTGAGGGCGAGGGGCCGGTCCGCGGTTCTTCTGGAGCCCAACCGGCACGTGGAGGAACATATGATCTGAAATTTGTTAGCATCGAAGGATAGAGTTAGAGAGAATACACAGCTTACGCTGTCCGACTATAGAGGCTTGAAGGACTAATAGGTTCAGGATAGCCATCTGCTGATAGCGCATGTGGCTGAGGTTCGAGGTGCCCTTCATGCGATTCATGGGAGCCCATTCGTCGTGGTTGTGGTTGCATTTCGATGGCCTGGCCGATTGGGCTACCATGATCTGGAGATACTGCCATTCCAATTGGTCCAGGAGACGGTTGTCGAGCGACGGGCAGTGGGTGGTGATAGCCGTACTCATCTTCAGGCGGCGGGGTTGGTCGAGGAGCGGGCCCGGGCATGTACTCACCCGGAGGGGGTCCTCGATAGCCTCGTCCCATCATCCCGGGGTGTCCACCGCGCATGGGACCCATTGGGACACCGTTTGCACCCGGAGGAGGCGGTCCTCGAGGTGGTCCTCTGTAAGGCCCTCCACGGCCATAAGCCCCGCGCGGTGGATAACCACCTCGTCCGCGGGCAAACCCTGGCGGAGGGCGCCCTCTCCGCGAGCCAACACTGCCGTCGGAATACTGATTGCGCAAACGAGGATCGGATGGTGGAGCCTGTGGACCAGAGATACCAGCATCGTCAAGCGAGGAGTTGTAGGCCGCCATATCCCTCCGGACGCGGGTGAACTGACTATCGGGCATTGGAGGATCAGGTTGAACAGTCCGTGAGTTCAGTGGAGTACGGTCGTCATCACTGTCGTGTGTAGTCGTACGGAAAGTAGCAAATGTAGGGCCCGTCTCAGATGAAGGTGATGACCCAGTGATCACAGGTTCCTTTGTATCCATGTTCGCTGCCGCTGCCGCCGTCGCTGCGTTTTGGCGGTTGTAGAAGTTCTCCCCGCTCATTTCAGCATTTTCATTGATCCGCTTCTTCCTAGCCTTGCGGCTCACAAGTGTCCGACGCATTGCACATGTGACCACGCCGCAAGTGACAAGTAAAATGGTCGCAACTAAGACAATCCATCCTGCCCAGGCCATGTGCGGTACAAACAAGAGAATATCGACGAGGAAGGCGAGGAGTGACACAAGAAGGGTAGGAAGCAGTAGAATCAACAGGGCTAGTAAATAGCGGGGCGAGTGCGACGGTGCATGAAAATGAGCCGCTGCTGCCATACATAGACATACAAGTGTGAGGAAGGCCGCGACGGGATGGACGATCAGAATGGCTGAGAGCGATCGTCGGGTACCAGGTGCAATGCTGAATGTACCGTCTTCGGAAGTAATATCATCTGAACCAGAGTCAGCTGCGGTTTAATGTAGGAGTTTAGCGGTCTTGACGAGATTGAAATCGAAAGCACAAGAAGAGGGCGACGAACCGTCGGCGTAACCAACATGAATGCTGGTGCACACATCGCCTTTGCAGTATCCGAATACGCCATAATCAATATTATCATGTCTCGCAAGCGCAATGCTTTTGACGATAGGGGTGGAGATGACTGAGATGAGGAGAAGCGCAAATGCGATCAGGAGGAGGATGGTGAGGGGAGTGGCGGGTTTGAGCAGCATGGCGATTAAGGGAGCGGAGCGGCGCTGCGGCCGCGATAAGAAAGGTTGGCGGAGAGTCCAAGTGCGAACAAGAGGCAGCTCTGGCGAGCAGCCCTTGAAACTAACTATCTAGAATAGTGGGAAGAATAAGAGAGAATCTTCATTCGAGATAGGGAATCCGGGGGGGAGGGGAGGGATTGGAACCGAAAGAGAGGACCGAAAGAACGACTGGGTTGAGTTGGATGGTGAATGAACGGATGGCCTGGACTGCGAAAGGCTGTGAGATGATCGAAGGGGAAGATGGTCGGCATCAGCCGCTCGTGATTGGTGAGGGGCCGTCTGTTAGTCAGTAAGTCATTCTCCGCCACGGTGCAACTCTCAATCCCGTCCCTCCGTCAGTCACAATTCACTCTTCATTCTTTCTTGCCTTCCCATCATCATTCTATCCTGTTCCGTGCCGATCAGCTGCATCCTAGTTTTCTATTCACATTCATCTTGGTGGACTTTATTCCCTGATTTTAATCTTTCCATTTCTCTTCTATCCATTGACCTTGCTGTCTTTCTCGTCCTCCCGTCTCCTACCGTGGCTAAGCCGCCTATGCGCATCCACCAGCCTTGAAAAGCGCAGTAAGCAATGCCCCCCTGTTCCCACAAAAAGGTGTCTTTTGATTCGCTGGACCGCAGATAACGATAATGGGGCCGAGTCCCACGCACCACGAGTCCAACTTGTCTGAAATGACGATGGGCCCGTTTGACATCTCAAAAGCTCGGACGAACCACCCTATGCTGCGCAAACAAATTGGCTTAACTCCATAATCGGGATTTCTCTGGGGTTCTAAGCTACTAATAATAGACCCTTGACCAATTCTACGTAATGGCACATGCGTAACGACTACTGAACAAACCATCTACCAACGCACTTTCGCACACTTCGCAAGCCCAGGGGGGATGTCCCGTCTGACCCCATCTCCCGTCCAGGTACAATCTGGTTTTTCCCAAGCCTATCTGGTCACTTGTGCCGCAGACTTGTTTTAGCCAAGGACCGGTTGGATTTGGAATCAACTACCGCGGGGAGAGAAATTCGGATCCCCGAAGCATACCCACATAAAATAAACAAGCGAGATTTTAACGGACTGGACCCACGGAGGCAGCCATTGCATTCTTCCTAAGGCTCGCCGTAGGGATTTTCACTTGAATCGGATAATACGTCAGGGGCATACTCTGAAAATCTGCTGACAGGCACACATTCTTACCCTGACAGTATGTGCTGTTTCCCGTACACTGCATCGAAAATCAGCGGGACAATGAAACGGGCTTTACCCCCTGAAATTCCTTTGACGATCGGGTCTTACTTAGTACCTGCGAAGGCCCTTGACCTTGCACGCGAACATTGACCAACTAGCACACATACTTTCTTCAATCTTAGCTTTAGACCACTTTCTAAATAAATTGGGTTAGCACCCTGTCCGCCAAATGCCCTCTATTTCCGTTATCTTTGAGATAAGCTACGGAAAGCAATTAGGTAGCAACTTTCTGGATTATGTATACTTGACAACTCTAAACATAGTACACCTTCGGAGCTCCGAAACGTGAGTGGGGAATACGTATTAAGTTGCTCGACACTCAGACGTCTTGGCCATCGAGAAACAGTGGACCATAGTAGACTGTCGCAGAATGCCAGTTGTTTCGTGTCCAAAAAGATGGGATAAATTTTACATGGCTTTTAGGCAGGCCCCTCGCAGCTATCTTAGAATGAACTGAGTACTCCTGTCAAGTGTTTGAAATTCACCCGGTCAATTCAGTTTGAATCAACATCCTCCCCCCTAGTTTCCAACCAAACCAGCCTAAGGCCCCAACACTGCCAGTACCCACCAAGTCATAGCCGACCGCAAAAGGATAGAGCAGATCCTACAGTACAATACAGGGTTTCCGGATACTGGTGCCACCAGTCACACAGAGTATTTCTTAAATGTTCCAGCTGTGCCATTCACTAAGTACTGAACCTGAGGACGCGCATCTTTCAGCTAGAGCTGGAAGCCTTCATCCTGCAGCCCATCCTAGATTCTGGTTGCCCACTAACTTTCCAAAAGCTAGGAGTAGCTCCTGCCCATGCTCTTTATGTGCTGCTAGTTTCTCAATCAGATCATCAAGATCTGGTAGTCTCTTGTCGAAATCTTCCAGGCTCTGCCGTTTGATCTCATCCGCATAATTACCTCTATATGCTGTTGCTGCCTTGATCACATCTTCAGAGACTATTATGCTTCCTCGTCCACAATGTTCTAGGAGTTGTTCCATGATCATATGCCCATAAAATCCCCTATTTGCTGCTGCTTCCTTGATTACTTCTTCAGAGACCGGTAGGCTTTCTCCGCAGTGTTGCAGGAGTTTCTTAATGATCCTATACCCATAAAGTCCTTTATTTGCTGCTGCTGCCTTGACCACATCCTCAGTGACCGGTAGCTTTCCACAGTATTTCTGGAGTCGCTCCAGTACTATGAACCCCAAAAGTTTCTCATTTGCTGCTGCCGCCGCAACCACATTCTTAGAGACTAGTAGGCTGTCTCTACAGTGTTTCAGGAGCTGCTCCATGATTATAATCCCACAAATTTCTCCGTTTGTTAAATCTGTCCTGATTAATATATCGTGGTCTTGTCGGCCTATTCCATGACGTCGAATGATCTGGCATAGCTCCTTCATGAGAGTGCTGGGCCTATTTTGTTGCAGTATATGTATCATGATGCCTTCTGAGATGAGTGATATTTCTTGTAGTCTATTTTTCTTCTCAGATGCTTTCTCTTGGTAATGTGGTACCAAGTAGATGAGGTCATTTTGGTCGTCATATGCTTTAGTCTTTTCTCCATCAGCTGAGGATATGTCCCAAACCAAGACAATGTCGTTAAGAGAGCCTTTTGTAAGGAAATCCTTTGGGATAAAAACCCCATTAGACCTTTCTATATCGTCATGTGACTGAAGTGCTGTTGTGCTTACGACGACAGTGAAATAACCGCTGCAGAGTCTAACGATGATTGGACTTGAGGCTCCCTTTAATAGAAAGATAATATTACCTTTCTCAACTGACTCCGCAGAAACTCTAAGTCTCCACTTAGTGCCCCATTTTTCTTGGTAACCTAGTGAGTGAGCGGTTTCATTATAGTTTACCTCGATCTGTTGAAAGCCAGACTTGAGAATTCCCTTTTGAACATAGCCAACATAACCTAGAACCAATCCTTTTCCTTTGATCACAGCAACCGGTGACTCAGGCCATGTCTCCGCAGAGCATGAACTTGGGAATACATGCATAATGGCCTGCTTGAAGACCTCGTTCCATGGAAGATGATAGTTGGGCTTTAACCCGACTTCATCAGGATTTTCAACGCACAGGCCTAGCAAGGAGTATATTTTGTCGTGTAGCATACTTGCCTTGTGAAAGCGGTACATATCAAGCAATTCACCTAGAGCAAGTGTTCCATGTGAATCAATTTCAAAACTTGGTCGGAGATACGAGCCCTTGATCAGGTGAAGGACTGGGTAGATAAAGCTTGGCAACGGGACTCTGCAATTTTCGAGTCCTTCACAGAAAACATGCCCATTGATCTCCACGGACCCACAGAGGATAGAGATGCATCGGGCGACACCAACCTCCTGAAGTACCTAGAACAACTAGTTAGATTTGCATATATAGTTTACAGTATCGAATGCCTCTTACCCATGTACGTTTGAACCAATCGCGCTGTGATAATCTTGAACATAGATCCAATGACTCTTCACCCCATAGGCTTCTATCCCCGGCCAAGCGTTGAATTAATTTGAGTGCTTCATCACCATCCCGCATAGCTTCTCCAAGCCAGACAAGAACGCGATCAGCTTGTGCATAAATCGACCGCATAAGAGGGATCTGCTCGCTCTTCTCATCATCATCCGCTTGATTGATACTTATTGCGTCAATCCATATTGTTCTCTGCAGCTGATGGTTTCGCAGGTGTAATAAGGCTGTATAAAGGTTCCGTGTAACCTGAAAATCACACCCATTCACAGTTATTGTTTGAGTCTCGCTTTGGCTGCCCCATACGTAGGACAACGCCTCATAGAGATGCTTTCTACCAGTGCTCTCTGGCAGTACATAGGTGAAGAGCTCGCATCTTATGGGGGTATTGTCTTTCTCGGATGGTAGAAGACGGACGAGGCGGGTAGTATTCGGTCCGAGCTGAAGCTCGGAGTAGTTGAAGAGGACCATTCTCTCTCCACTTAAATGATGTACTTTGGGTTTACGTTTGTGTAGCAGTGAGTGTGGGGTATATCCGTTTTTGATTTTTGTTTAGTAAGATACACCAGATGGGTTTAGAACTAAAAGGTGAGATTTATGGGTGTTGTAGCATCCAACCATGCTCGATCGGGTTTATAGGAAAGTATACTTACCCCTCATTGTTACTAAATTTAATGAGTTGGCATACATGACGTGGCCAGGATCAACATCGACTCGGATAATGATGGCCCGATTGAATGTCTCATAGGACCATAGTACCTGGATGGCCATTTCCAAGGATAATAAGATTAAACAAGACACTTATACAAATTTCAGCTTACGCATAATTCCTCTAATAGTTCCCCTCCACACGCAATATTCCTAACCTGGTCCCCTTACTAAAATAGCAGTAGTTATACTACTCCACTGTTGTTCGTATAGTAAAGTATATCTAACAAGATTTCTAGTTCAGAATTCTAGTTCAGAATTCTAATACCTGCATTATCTACCTGCCTACCTGATTTGTATAAAGAAATATTACAAAGTATATAAATACTAATACATCTATATAATCCTGCTGCTTTAATATGATATATATATATATATGTATGTATGTATGTATGCTGAGCCATATAAGTCATCCCTGCTGCTTTGTAGACGACGCTATATCGTTTTAGACTACCTTGTTATGACAATATATGTATATAGCAGCAAAATATTTGATTCCTGTACCTAGATGACTTTCTGAGATATACATCTACACGTAATATTCAAAGACCCCTACAGCATAGTTAATCAGATATCAACATTAAATTTAGAAGATACTGTATTCAAACCTTTGTAAAGAAGCTTTTTGCGTATCTACACGGGGAAAGATAAGATTGAGAAGGAGAATTGTATGTACATACCCAAAGAGGCAAGGGACCATTTGAAAATATTAGGCATTTCTGCTTATTTACGGAGTAGACTGTTTCCAAATCCGAACTAGGACCAGGCTATACCTACACTATCGTATTCGTATTCTCACTGAAACTGAACGCACAGATCTCATAACACAAGTAGCTAGAATATGTACTCGTCTCGGATATATACATTGCACCAACTGCATCCACCCACCGGCCTAGCCGAATTATTACTTGCAGATGACTGTAGTCTAGTAAATAACAGTCATCAACACACATTCTCCACATGCAAAAACACCCCCGGCAATCCAGACCCTTTACAAACGGCCAGATGATCCGACACCCGGACCACCGCCTGTCGCACAGAAACGGTTAGTCCTATGGGTCCGCAAACAGCAACAGCTATTTCGCCTCTAGCTTGCAAGACGGCGTCCTCGATGTAACCGTCGAACGAAGGTCTTCCCTGCGCGAAGGAGATTCTTGGAGGGCCCGAGGTTTCGAGAGCCGAATCGGGGTCCGTGCAGGGTGAAGAAGGGGCTATTTGTTCGATTTTGTCGACGTCATCACTGTTGTTAGAGCAGGTGCAGGGATTTGTGCAGGCACAGGTCTGTTTTTCATTGTTGATTTTGCTGTTGGTGTCTGGGAGGCAAACAGAGTCCTGTGTTATGAATATTTTCACCCGGATCTGGATATTTGTGTTCTGTAGCTTCTGCATTGCGCCTTCAAGCTCGGCCAGAACCCATGACGCTTGGCGGCTTTCCTTGATTACCCAGATGAAGAGGACTTGGCGGAGAGGCAATGGCCCGTTTGTGTAACGGTGTGCGACGTGGAGAAGCTGGGATAGGGTGAATGTCACACCTGTACCACCTGCGAGAAACAGGACGGAATCGAAAGATGTGAAGTCTGGAGCAGAGCTTGCGTAGGGACCATCGAGTAGAGCGGTGTATGAACGCTTGGTTTGTGGGGATTCAACGTCTTTGGAGCAGTTGCTGGTGGCTTCTGCGGTGTTGATCAGCTTTCGCGTGAAGCCCTTGTGGGCTCTTAGAATAAGGACTAGTTCGCCGTCGTGGGACGATGGTATGGATGAGATGGTTGCTGGATGTGAGAGCTGGAGCCCTAAGCGCGGGAGAGATAGAAGGATGTGCGACCCGGGCTTCCAGTTACGGATCTTGCGAGCAGTAATTCGGACCTTGGTAGAACCGCCTTCCAAGGGTTCTAGTATGGCTCGTGCGGGGCGAGAGTTGACATAGCTGTAATAAACAAATCGCAGGATCAAACCAGCGACGTAGATATTGGCGGTGACGTAGACGTAGCGCTGAGCGTTAGGGGCTGGGCTGGTGTCTAGATGATATGAGAGGGCGATGATGAAGCCGAAGAACGTGATGATGTGTTGTACGACGAAGAACTCATAGCTCATATGTCGGAAGGGGGCTAACGTTGTGAGATTCATCCATAGGATGAAAGCGTAGGCAGCGATACCCTTTGTGGGACAGTCATCCGTGTCCCACTCCAGTCTACTTATATGATAAACATCCCACCCATGGTTTTGAAAGGCGAAATGGAAAGTCGAGAGCAGCAGAAGCCCTCGAGATACCCAGCGATGATAAATGTTCAGTCGGACATAGGGTATGCCGCAGAGCATACCAATCAGGTTTCTTTTACCTGCCAAGGCTACAAGGAGGGGAATCTGGGCCGCTGCAAGCCATCCAGCGCGGACTCCGAGAAACTGCCAGTACCCAGCGCCTGCAACATCGTTGTTGACAAACTCCAGAACGATGATGAAGATAAAGTATATGAGGATGATATATATCGGTCCGAGTGGCGGGATCTTGAACCAAGGTGACACCGCACGGGGGGTCCACTGGAGATAAGATGGCTCCCGAGCCAGCGCTGTGGTAGTTGCGAGTGTGGTCGATGTAATATTGGCAAGGTAAGACTTGTAAGTTATGCTTGGATAGAACCTTTCCGCGACGCCGGATTATTAGCATCATATCCGAACCAAGTCACTGGAATATCTCAGTATGCTTACTCACCTCAAACGTTGAACAAGTGGGTACATCCTGTTGATGACCGCCACCACGACCAGTAGAACAATAACCCCATACCAGAAATACTCCGCATAGAGTGCCCCTAGAATAGGAAGATACTCCAGGTGCTTGAGCTCATGCAGAAATGTCTCGACCTGGGTGATATTGGCAAAGTCAACGTCGGAGGCGTGCAAGACACCATAGTACGTCCCCCCGCTCATACCCTCCATCTGCATTTTGGCAAACGAGTCACCGAGACTGTGACAAGAATCAATTCACAATCTTTGGTGCAGAGGCAGTTGCCCGACCATGTTCTTACTTATACGGCAGAGGGTTCTACTGGATGATGTATCATATACCCGCCCCACCTTCGGAGCTTAGCCTTTCTAGCGCCGATTACGCCTTGTCGATATCGTAATAATCTGCTCAAAGCACAGTTTTCTTCCACCCTATGAGATTGTTCTACGAAGCACATTTTGATGAGGACGCAATCCTACTTATTGTGGTGGCGTGGCCAAGCTGTACAATATATGCTCTCTGATTTGTTCATAACATGCAAAATTGTGAAGTTGATGTACTTTCCGGGAAAGATAAGAACCGTACAGTCAGGCAAGTGAAGTCCGTGCGAAGAGGCAGCTGGAAGCATCCATACACCGATCGCTATTAGCTATTCCATAATAAGGATCCTTGAATCACGTTTTCAATGATTGGGGTATCTATCGCTTCTCTTCTATACAATGAGGGTCCGGCTGTATGTTAATAGTCACAGAGACTTCGTCATTTACTGAGGATGCCAGCCTCACAAATGAAGCTGCATCAAGGTGGTCTGCTCCTTCAAAGAACCGGAAGGTATAGCTCTCAGTATATGGTTTCAGCGCATTATGCTGTTTAAGTAGCCCGGCATGCCGTCCTAAATCAAGGCGAACCTGCCCCTTTATCCTGGGGTCGTTATGTGACCGATACCATTGAATAAAGTTCATCGCAGAAGGTAAGCCTCGCGTCTGTTCTTTTGAACGCTTCAAGAGAAACACTCTCCAGAGAGGGCATGGAAGTGCGCTCTTTGACTAATCCCACAATATCTAGGAGTGATTCAGTGATTAGATGGAAATTGATGTCGGTGATCCTGAGTGTCTTGAGTGAGGCAGGAAAATTGCTAATGAAGGATTTTGAATACTCGTATGTGGGTTGGTCTGGAAGCCCTTGGCGTGAATAGTCGGTGACTGTTATATTAGGCGGTTCACAGTCCACCTGACTTATCACAAGATTAAGACGCTCGAGATTAGTCGATGCTCTGAACCTTTGGATGATTTCGTTGCAATATTCTGACGGCCAAACAGTAACCTCTTTGACTGGACAATTTGTGATCCTGAATTTGTCGTAACGTAGGCACTTTTCGAGATCTTGTTCATAATCCCAATAGTCAAAATGTCCGCACACACTGACATGGTTGAGAGCCGGAAAACAGAGCGAATACAGTATATGCTGTAAAGTAAGCAGTGTTTGTGCTGAGATCTGCCTGCGGTTTTGGAAGGAAGATATCTTTGAGACGTTAAAATGGAGCAGCGTGGAATGGTGTTTGTGGACGAAAAGCTGCTGGTCGCCAAATTCTTGCTAGGTACGTCTCTGTCAGATCTAAAAAATAATAGTTCTCAAGAGTGACCTTCAAAGTGGTTAGACGAGTCAATTTAATGAGCGTTGCGCCAGCCTATGCGTCTTTAGATGAGCTCTCCAGACCATCCCACCACACCCATTCATCACATCCCAGTTCACATAATGCAGCCACAAGTTCATCAATGAAGGGCTTATACTCTTTGCGCCGCCTTGGGGGGAGTTCATCCTTGCCGTAGTCGTCGTACCCCCGAATCCTGAAAGCGAAGTGATGGACAAGACTCGCCAACTCAAGGCGAAGAGCACAGTCGTCGAATGAGATCAAACTGGACGGGTGTCCAGATGCTTAGTAGGGTGATGGAGGAATAGAGACGTGGTGTAAACAGCGTGTGGAATTCGACAGAGCTTTCAGTTAAAGCCCTTTGAGTGGGCTTGTCATCTACGAGGGTCCCGATCATCTCGAGAATTTCAGTTGGCAAGCGATCCATCTTGTCGGACTCGAATGACTCGGTGTCTCATGCGAATACAGCCTGCTGAGACATGCTAGAAAGTTCAAGTTGCGCTGTTATATCTCAGGGAAACAAATCATCAACTGACGTGACTGTCAACGAATTGCAGATGGAAGTTACCCCATGTTAAGCTAGTGGAAATGTAGCCATCCTCCTCAATTGTGACCGAACGGCTTGCGAGATGGCAACTTCCTTTAGCCACGGCGAGCTCCGTTTGCAGGCTACTTGAGGCAGGAGCCATTTTCCAGGTCGCAAGGCTTCCCCATCATGTTTTCGACTGGCTCGGAGCATCCAACTAGTGTAGCTTACGTCTGATGGGTTATAATTATGGTGCGTCAGAAATAATCAACTACCGGAATCTACCAAGTCCAGGCTTTTCGCTGTTATGCTTGTTTACAATCGACACGCCAGCTGCGGAGTTCTAGGGCTTGAACTTAGGTTACCCAGCTATGAAGACTCCAGCCCTACGTTTTATCGCACGTAGCGGCAGGCTGGCCAGCTCTCCGACCTCTCCGAAAACAGAATATAGGGATTCGACTCTAGTGAAACTGCGCGTTACATTGGCATTTAAAGGCCGAGCTTCATCCGGACCGGTCGCCAGGAAGCCACAATTCAGTTTGTAAACAAGTTATATGTAAGGAAACTATTTTATCTTGGTCTAGTGGATAGTTGATGGTGAGATTGTAGTCTCTAGCAGAGTCGTAAGGGGCAAGAGTAGGAAATCCACCCCACCCCTTGCACACGATCAGGAAATCTTTGACGACACCGTCGAGTTCTCGGGATCTTTCTCCGCTACTGAATTGTTGGATTTGAGATTAAAAGATCGATAGAGAATTTATTGTCTCAAGTGCGATGAATATACGAAATATCGTATTTACAGCATGCACTGTCGCCTATTAGCCAATGGCCAGGAACGTTCGTAGGAGATGTGAAGGTGGGCACTGCTAGTCAGTTATGTTTGTGGGGTAGTAAATCAAATGACGAGGCGTGGACAGCGTAAGCCAGGCCATCTTGGCTTATGAAGGTTTGAAGAATCCCAATCCAAGCCAGGATGGAAGATGAGCATTCATGTACAGCAGACCACCAGCCGACACACTCACGTGACCGACACGTCCATAACTCGGGCCCTGCCATCAAGGGTCTACGTGTTTCCCTCCAAGGTTGCGGGTCGGCATGTGTTCTGCGGCATGCTGTCTCTCATCCGGTACCTTCCAAGCCTCCCGCCGAGCTGTCTGCAATGATCAGCAGACCACCAGATTACTACTTACTATACGTGTGACACCGCGGATGTTAACATGACTGTTTGTCTCGTTCCTCCATTCTGCGCCTCAAGTCCTTTTCCTGTCATAATTTAATTTCAAAATTTTAATGGTTTAGCTATATCCCACATCTCGCATCACAATGCGACAGAGCGGATTTGCCTGCCCGTCGGAAAGGGGTAATGTCCACATTGAACCTTCTCCTCCGAGTGGATCTGGGCCAAGCGGAAAGGAGGAAAGTTAAAGGAAGCAAAAAAAGCAAAACATCTGTACCGACCACATAATTTGTCAAACTTGAAATATTGTCTTGTACCATACGCAGTGCCTTCCATTCCCTGAATTGGACCCAATCCCCAAGTATGCGGATTCTATGGCGGCGGGGATTGACGGGGCCTGCCATGCCTCGGCCCTGTCCTGGTATGCAGGTGCAGGCTGGACAAGTCTTCGAGCTCATAACCATGAATGGTTTCATTTAAGTCCGGCCATCGCCTCTTGTATTCATCGTCCTGAATCAGGCTACCGACCTGGGCCATTTGTTCTTCCTCTCGCTCAGGTCCTGTCAGACTGTTCCGATCCTAACGAGACAGTATACGGCCTGTTCGTTCGGATTGAATGGATTTGCTTCCTGTCGAGCCTTGATTTCTGTTGTGTAATTTCCCCTACACCACCCTCAAAAGGTCTCAATCATGGGCTTCCCTACCGTCTCCGTTCTTGTAACTATATTATGCATCTTTTCACTTCAAGTATGGGCAGTGCCCCATGGAGGGTCGAGGAATAGCTCAGCCTCCCGTGTTATGTCGCCGTTGCAGCATTTTCCTCCAATTAATTACCAACCCAAGCCCTCGTGAGTCTTGTATTTTCCACTTTATCTCATATCACATGTCTACAAGTGCTGACTGAAATAGCGGAATTCCTTACACGATAAAGAACCAATCTGCTCAACCATGGCTTTATCGAACAACCGCCCCCATAACTCATTCTGCACTGGCGGAAGAAGATTCTCTATGCCCGTCATCCAGTAACTCGTCTGGGTACTGGTATGAACAGATTGATCATAATGGACAGTCATCCTTTATGGATTCGAAGTACAAAGACAACTATACTGTCTTCCGCAACGTCGTCAAGGATTTTGGCGCGGACAATACTGGACAGAAGGACGCAGCAGCAGCTATCTCAGCTGCAATCAAAGGTATGGTTGAGTCGATCAATCACTTTAAGCATTTTCTAAGACCGAACATCACATAGCTGGACCATCAAATGGACCTGACCGCAGTTCCAATTCCATGGGTACTACTGGACAACCTGCTATCATCTACTTGCCAGCAGGAACGTATCTTATGAAGTCATCTCTGCAGTTGTACCTTGGGACTGTCATTATAGGTGACCCCACGAACCCTCCAGTTCTCAAAGCATCATCAGATTTCGCGGACGATCATATCATCTACGCCAAGGATCCCAACTTTGGGGGTACGATCAATTTTTACCTCGGAATTAAGAACATTATCATCGACTCGACCGGGGTCGGGGCTGATAAATCCATCACTCTTCTTGATTGGACCGTTAGCCAGGCGACTCAGCTCACCAATGTCGGGTTCAATATGCCTACAAACAGTGCCAAGCACGTCGGCCTAACTACACAATACGACTACAACAGTAACTTGATTCTGGTAACTGGGCTCCCTACGGTTATGATGGCGTAGCGCTGACAGCTTGCAGAATGACCTTTGGTTCAAAGGCGGCGCAACCGGCATGAAGTTGAGTGGCCAACAATGGGTATTCAAGAACATCTCATTCAGTGGTACCACTACTGGCGTTCAGGCTGGAGGGACCGATATTGTTTTCTTGGGCTGTCGCTTCGAACAGGGTACCCTGGGAATTGACGCGCAAGGCACATCCGGGTCTCTAACCGTCGTCGATACTACCGGTGTTGGCATGGGTACTCTTATTTCGTCATCTAGTTCGAACACTGCAGGAAATTCTATTGTCCTAGACAATGTGCAGAATTCAGGCGCCACGGTGAAGATAGGAGGACAAACCACGTTGAGCGGGAATGTTGCCAACACTTGGGTACATGGACATTTGGTAAGTTAATGCAGTGCGCCCCCCTCGACCAAGGAAGGCAGGTTGATCTGACTCAAACATTAGTATACTTCCAACAATGCCAAATTCCAGTCACAACAGGGCCAGACAGTTACTACATCCCGCTCCTCATCGCTTTTGTCAGGGAAAAACTATTTTACCATGGCGCCGCCGACGTATAAAGAGTATAGCACTGGGCAGGTCCTGAATATCAAAAATGTTCCTGGGATCCCGGTTTATGGGGACGGTGAGACGGATGATACTCGGAACATTAACCTCATTTTGTCCCGCTACAAGACATCTTGCTCGCTCATGTATTTTCCCGCCGGGACGTACATTGTTACGGATACGATTTTCGTGCCCGCTGGTACCCGAATTATCGGTGATGCATATGCCTCGACGATCAGTGCCGTCGGAAGCAACTTTGAAGATGAGTCTGCTCCTCGCGCCATGATTTTGGTAGGATATCCGGGAGATGTGGGTGTTGCGCAATTTAGTGACATGGTGTTCACTGTGGCAGATGTTCTGCCGGGCTGCAAGTTGGTAAGACATGATCTCTCTTGGGTCTCTGTATGACGGTCGCTAATATGTCCTTCTGCTGTAGGTTGAGGTCAACATCGCTGCCAGGTCGCCTGGGGACGTTGGCTTCTGGAACTCGCATTTCCGCATTGGTGGAGCGGCGGGTAGCCAAGTGGAGAGTTTATGTACAGACGACCCCAATGACTGCAAGGCAGCCTGGGGGCTCCTCCACCTAACCAGTACATCATCTGCCTACATTGAGAACATGTGGGGATGGACAGCCGATCACGATCTCGATGGGGACAACCCGCAAACCATCTCCACCGGCCGTGGGCTACTAGTGGAAGGTACAGCCGCGACCTGGCTCATTGGTACAGGATCCGAGCACAATACACTCTACCAGTACAACTTTCAGTATGCCCGGAACGTCTTCACTGCAATGCAGCAGAGTGAAACACCATATTGGCAGGGAGCAGGGAGCCGCGCTCTCAACCCAGCCCCATGGCAGTATCTCGACAGCAGTGATCCAGACTTCAGCAACTGCGCTGCCAATGATAGCAAATGTCGCATGGCATTGTTTGAACGCATTTATGGCTCGTCCGACCTCTTCCTCTACGGTGGCTGCAACTGGGTCTTTTTCAACAACAACGGTGATTGCAGCGGTGACTGCCAGACCAATGCGATTGACATAGCCAATTCAACCTCCATATACTTATATGGAACAAATACGAAAAGCACGACCAATATGATTCTTGAAGGAACCAAGGTCATTGCGACTCAGAGTGACAATGCTGGCGGTTGGGGAGGAGTCATTGCCGGATATCTGTATGATTCATAACGGCAATGACTGGGGTACATATGAGTATTATTCCTATCCATAGTACTAATATTTAGTGATAGACTGGAGCACATGATATTTACTAATACAATGAACGCAAATAGTTGCATTGTCCTGGGATTTGCATGGTTTGAACATTATAACATTCAAAGTAGATTCCTAGGTTGCGTGGGAGAAATATATATATATATATTCCCTCTCCATAGAGTCCGGAGTCCACATGCATTTGTGATATTAGCAGGACTCCACAGTATTCCCAATCACACATTTGTTATCTAAATAAATAAACAACTTGGACCCCCTGGAAAACAACCTTTTCACTATCACAATGTGAAGTGATGTGAACCGTGGGTGGGAAACAAAGGGTCTGAGTGGATCGGGCCGCAACCTAGGATCGGGCGGTGGCTCTCAATCCAAGGCGATCCATTCATCAAGGGCCAACTCAACCCCCGTCACACATCCTTAGTCTCCCTGACAGATTGAACATCATGTCTCGTCGACAAAAACCCTCCAATCAGTGATGACCATGTCGATGATCCCAAGGGCTAAACAGGCACTAATGCCCTGTGCTGTCCGATCGGCCCTTTGCTCCTCGGGCCCAGCCACCACAGCCCGAGGAGGCTGGGAGACATGGTCGGCCGTATAACCAACCCCCCCCAAACTGTGATACCAGCCCAATTCAGCATCGTCCCTTGCCTTTTTGTTTGCTGCACTTGCCTCTTATTACCTCGTGGGCAGGTACAGGGTCTGCATCTGGGGGAATGTTCATCGGACACATCCACAATCCGCACTGCAAGTGAGCTGTTCACCGCATACATTCCTCGGTTGCATTTCGGCCGCCGCCATGCTCGCTCCGGGCTCTGGGAATGTGAGTCTCAGAACTGTCAGTTGTAAGTTTACTCTGCATAACCTTGGCACCCAGCCAAGGAATAAAGCATGATGCGTCTTCGAAATCAGGCTGATCGATGACTGATTCCCTCACAGCTAGTAGACCACAATTAATGCACACCCAGTCTCAACAGTCGATCGCCGCCTCCGACGACTACTACTCCTTCTCAAGCCCTTCCTCCAGTGCAAGATCCCGAGCCAGCGGCAGTCGACTTACCGTGGCGCGGTATGCGACTCCAAACTCTCATCCTCCGTCTCGAACACCGTCTCCTAGCATCTCTCGAACGAATCTGGCCCCGCAGCCCGCTGGTGCACGATCGGAGCATTCTTTGAACGTCCCGAGCGAGAACAGGAATTTTGTTACACCCCCTTCTCAAACCATACGTGCAGTCGAAGAGGAAGACTCTGAGCCCAGCCCCATGTCAGATACCACGAGTCGCCGGGAACCCAGTGACAGCTATGCGGGGCGGCCTCCTACTCCTGGGGTGGATGACTCGCCATACATTCATTTCGCCATCAGTCAACTTACGCGTGACGAGGAAGTTGCTGGGCCCAGACGGCGAAGTTCGCTCGCTAGTAATGACAGTCCTCTCGAGCCACTGCTCTGGGATGAAGGATTGGGCTGCTTCATTCGCTCGCCTGGTCAATCGGCAACACCACCAGCACGGCCACCGCAACAATCATCCGACTCTATTGGGAGGGCTCCTCAAAGCTCGGTAGATCCAGAATCGTTTGTCGCCGTTGAACCCCCGCATGACAGTCTATTGTATCCGCCATTGGACTATGTGCCTACAGTCTTGCGGTCATGGGCACTGGTTGCCATAATCATCTGTTGCCTGCTAATGATTGCTGGAATAAGCTTCTGCAATGTATGGTCGCGGCGGCATGATGGGCTCTGGGACTATACTGGACTAGGCGGCTCGCATTACTTTGTGATGCAATTCCTACCCCAAATTTTGGGGATGATCATCACTATCTGGACGTTTGTGATCCAAGCGGCAGTGTATAGAATCATGCCGTTTGCCATCATGGCTTCAGAGCGGCCGCTTGGTCATGTCCTCCAGAGCCTGCCTATCTTATCACGAAACTTTCTGGTCCCGGACTTCTCCTACTTTCGGCATGGCGAGGGAATAGTTGGTTTCACTTTGTTCACCATGTGGCTGTCGAATTTGATCACCCTACCACTGTTGAGTTGCCTCTTCCAGGCTAAGTGGTACTTGATCGATGGACAGGGGACGTGGCGGTGGGCCTCAGTTTCGGCGGTTGGCTGGACCCTCGTGGCCGTCTATGCGTTGTTGGCCATTGGCCTGCTCCTTCTCATGTTTCGTTTCGTACGCACATGGTCGGGATTGATGTGGGACCCTGTGAGTTTGGCCGATCTAATCTCAATTATCCAGCGATCGAACATCTTGCACGACTTTGAACAATCCGAGACATTGCCAGATGTAGGCGAATCGCTCGACCCGCGGTTCTTGCGATTGGGCTACTGGAAACTATCAAACCGTGCGGATATATTCTACGGAATCGGTGAGGTAGATGCACCAGTTCGGACACCATCATTGCACCGCAAGGAGAAGAATCTTCAGATGCAGTCACACGGCCTGTCAAGGGTATCATTTGACGTTGAGCAGCATGGCCTCGCAGAGAAGGAAGAGTACTATCAGCATCTGTATTCGCCAGCTATTCGCTATCGTTGGATCCCATGGTTTCTTCGCGATGGCTTTGTCGTTCTATGGACGATTCTAATCTGCGCATTGTTTATTGCATTCGTGTTGGTCAGCTTCATCCACAATGCGATTAAAGACGGATTTCCTCCACGTTTGCCAACCCTGCCGTCTACTGGTGCATTTTCCTCTTCCAACTTCTGCTACAGTTTCGTTCCTGCCTTCATTGGAAATGTCCTCTTCCTGGCATGGCAGCCAATCGATGTCTATTTCCGTGCGCTGCAGCCGTTTGCAGCTCTAGCTTCTCCGACCGGTGCTCGAGCCGAGCAGAGTCTCTTATTGTCTTACACGTCGTGCTTTCCCTTGCAGGTGACACTCGCCGCAATTTTAAACAAGCACTACAAGGTGGCCTGGATCTCATTCGTGAGTACGATGTGCGCGGCCATTCCTATCTTGGCCGGAGGGATGTTTATCGCCCTGTACCACCCGTCTGATGGGACGATCTTGATCTCTGCTCTGATGCCTGCGTTCTATGCCATCGTGGCTTTCTGTGCACTCTACATGGTGTCTTTCCTGTGCATTTGGCCCCGTCGCTGCCGCCGCTTGCCACATGACATTAGCACTTTGGCTGATCAGATGAGCTTTTTATACCAAAGCCCATTGCTCGCAGACAAGATCCTGCGCGAGCCTAGAAGCAAGGCGGATCTGGTCACCCGACTGGTCGTTGCCCCTCCTGGCGACCGAGAGCATTCCATGTACGGCTTTGGAATCTATGTGGGCCGGGATGGCAAGGAACATCTCGGAATCGATCGTTTCGACCGTCCTGGCCGGGCCGATATGTTAATCACTACCGGCTATTCACGATAGGATGCTATTGAGGTGTCCTGAGAAAAGTGTTCTTGTACGATGACTGGGTGGTTGTCTGCTGCCTGATTGCATATATGCGGCTTTAGCCGCAGATCTTTATGTTTGCGATGAATTATGCGTTATGAACATACCCTTCGACTTTTTTCAAGATGACGCCTATTAATGATAATACGGTATAGCGATGTACTTATGATTAGATGATGATGTTTCATGATATATGTTGTCTTTCTTTGCTTTCTGGGAATTGTGAGCTTTTTACGATGGGATTTGTACTTGATATCCTCAACAGCGTTGGTGGGCGATGTGCCCCTTTACATGATTAAATGACCTTCACATTAGCAAGACTTTCACTTCTATATGCTTATGTCTAATTGTGTAGCATTCAATGCACGACTATGCGAACAGCAAAAATCCTATAGTTATCGACCGATAAGATAAGCTGACTCATGCGCCACGTGAGCGACGATAAGGCGATCGGCTGACACCTGACAGGCCCGATTTCCTGACGGCTTTGGTCCCGCAACGCTGGATCTGTGCGACAACTAATGAACATGCAAGCCCTGGCAGCCAGACAATCCAGTGGATCGGCCATCAAACTATGGGCTTGCTAGGAACCGTTCCAGAAGTGCTAGTACTTGTGCTTGTGTGGAACCACTATCCGAACCCGACTGCATACACCAACGATTAGTCTGAGACCAATCCTGCCGCCTGATCGGAAAAGCAATTTACATCATGGTATACGGCGGGAAGCCAAGCACGGGGTGCCAGAACTGTCGGAAACGGCGCATCAAGGTATGCTCCCGCAACCATCTTGTTATATATTGCTAATAATGTAGTGCGATGAAGCTCGTCCACACTGCAGAGCGTGTGTTCGGACAGGCCGGACATGTCCTGGCTATCCGCACCCTTTTGATGTCATGTTAAGAGACCAAGTAGCGTTCCACCGCAAGAAGCGAGACACGTCTAGTAGAGTGTCTTCTCCTAAAATGGGAGTGAAATCCGTTCGGTCTTCGCCTGCTCCGGTGTCATCCAACGATGCTTTGATTAGCACCAACTCTAGCGCAGATCTTCCGCAGACCGGACCACTACTGCGCACTGCGCTGGAGGAGGTCCCAAGGGCGCTGGTTTTGCCGACTGATGATACTGTGACTACGATGTTCTTCAATTCGTACATCTACTCGCCTCGAGATCCATTAATCCTACGCGGGTTCATGGACATCTTGCCTGATGTTTTCTGCTATACTCAGCCTGGCTCTCATTTACATGTGGGCACTTTGGCCGTGTCGTACTTCTCTGTGGCTGCTTGGACGGGGAATCGGTCTTTTCTGCAGACAGCGCAGCAGTTGTTTGTCAAGGCTATCGCCAAGACGAGGGAAGCGTTACAGGGTGACATTACTCACACTGTGGATGATGTTTTGATGAGCATCCTTCTCTTATCTACTTATGAGGTATGTCGGTAAATGGCGTTCTGTGATGATAGCTAATATGACGATAGGAATTCTGCGCTATCAAAGAAAACAGACATCCAAGGAGGACGCATCTACGAGGCGCTGTCGCTCTCGTAAACAGCAAGCGGCCGGAGCAGCGATCTTCGATTATATCGCTGATCTTAGAGAATGCGGTCCAGGTCCAGCTGGTATGTATTGTAGCCTTTCAGCCAGCCATACACTAACCAAAGCAGATCAAATCATCCAAAGGCCTAGCCTATCCCACTATGCAGACGCCAAACCAATGGCCCCTATCTCCAGCAGCACCACAATCAGCATCATCCCAGCTCCTAATGATCACCTCTGAGCTAGTCGGTCTCCGCCAAGCATGGGATAGATTCAACGAAGAAGGCACAAACCAAGTCCAGGACATCCACGACATCCTTGCACGGGCTTACAGCTTAGATGCGAATCTCGAAGCCTGGAAATACGCACTCCCTGAACACTGGAAACCACTCCCTGCGGTCCGAGTCCCCCAGTCTGTCCGGGAAGCCGGCATGTACAAAAACCGCTGCGACTGCTACACCGACCTCTGGATGGCCGGAACATGGAACTTCTACCGGGATTCTCGGATTGTCGTGCAAAACATCATACTCCGCTGTCTGCAGATTCTACCCGATGGTGTGATGCTGGAGCAAATACAGGAGACTATCAACCTGATTGAGACTCTCGCTCTTGACATCTGCGCTACTGTGCCGTACATTCTTGGCAGCCAGACGATGTCAGTTCATTTTAGTCCACAGAAGATCGAGTACCCAGAAGCCGACGGACGGCGAGTCACAACGCCTCATTATCCGACTGCTGCGCTCGTGGGTGGATGGATGGTATCGTCTCACTTGTCTAACTTGGAATTGTTATGTCTGAGTGAGGAGATGAATACATGGATTCGGGCGCAGAAGGAGCGCGTACTGCAGATATATACATTTGGGGGAGAGGGGAGTCAAATAAGTATGTAATATATATAGCCATCATATAAGCAATTCCGATTCACAAAAATTCAAATAATTTCTATTTCCTTATGTACAATTCAAAGATGGTCTAGACTTGGATAAGATCACATGACCGTGACTTTCCCGATTGGTCATCCATCTCCGCAGAATCTCCAATGGCAGACAGTCAGACTCATCATTACCTCTACAGGACAAACCAACACTTCTCTCAAACCCCATTACTTTATACCATTGTACCTCCGATCTCCTCTACAAACCACAATTGTCACCACACCCACAGCCACAACAACCGCAACGCCCACCTCAGCATACAACCACCACCATCACCACCACCACCACCAACCAACCAAAATGCTCTTCTCCTCTCTCTTCTCCTCCACGCCCTCCAATCCAGACCCCCAAACCACACCTACCGAACCCCCCTCCCCCAATCCCAACCTTCCTCCACCCCACAAACACCAACATCAACATCAAAATCAACAACCCGCTCCCCCTCCGACGAATTCAACCCCCCCCTCCCCGCCCTCTGGACCCCCAAAACCAACCTTAAACTCCTCCTGGGCGGCCTCGCCTTCTTCACATTCAGCATCTACAGCACGCGGCGGGCCATGAACCGGAAATTCCTCGCCAGTATCCCACCATACTACACGAGCAGCGTGTACCACAAGCCGAACGTCAGCGGCGGGGCGGAGGCATTCGAGGCGCTGCATCTGGCGACGATGAACGTGCTGTCGTTCGGGATGATGAGTGCCGGGGGGCTTTTGTACGCGCTGGATATTAATGGGGTGGAGGATATGAGGAGGTTCGTGAGGAAGGGCATGGTGGAGGGGGATGGGGCGTTGATGCGCGGGGAGGATAAGGAGTTGGAGAGGGAGGTGGAGGGGTGGGTTGAGAAGGTGCTTGGGGAGAAGTTTGGGAAGGAGTTGCAGAGGGAGAAGGAGAGGAGTGCTGCCGCGGCGGCGGCTGCTGCTGGTGCTGGTGCCGCTGGGACGGAGAAGAAGGAGTGAGGGCGTTTATGAAATGGATGGGGGTGGATATGATGGAAGATAGATACCCTGGTTTTGATGATGATCTCTACTCTTTTTTTTTTTGTTTGTTCTGGGATGGGTGGATACTTGTATTATATTGCATTGCGTGCATAAACGGGTGTCAGGATTAACTACTGTACATGCTATCGGTCTAGCTGCTCGTATCGTTCTCGTGCTGTTTGCTTCGTCTTCTCCAGGAATTCGTCGTACCGGTTGCGCGTGTTGCGCCCGGCTTCTTCGGTTGCGTCTCCTAGTTTGCTGCCTTGCGCTCCTAGGCCTACGCCCTGGGCGTAAACCTCTGTGGCTATCGGCGCGGTCATGCCGGTGCCTTGGGCGCCCAAGCCGGCGCCGGTCCATCCCATCTTGCTGAGCAGAGATGCTCCCTTTGATGTGGTCTGCACTGGGGGCTCCTCTTCCTTTGGCGGGGGCGGAGCGGGTCGGTTCTTCCCTGAGGGCTTGGAGCCGAACGCCTTGCGCCGCTCTCGTGCGCGGTCACGATACTCAGTTGGTGCTGGGATGATTCCGTGCTTGATGAGTTTGCCTGTCGCCTTGGCTACCAGTTCTTCGTCCTGTAGATTTCCACGATGGAGCTGACTGAGCCGCTCGTGCCGATTGACTTCTGCCGATGATTTGAACTGGCGCATGCACAAGTAGCAGCAATTACGGTCGGGATCGGCATAAGACTGGGATGGTGGAGCGGTTGCTTCGGACGGGGAGACTCCGCGGTCCGAGCCATGCTCTGTGCCTTTTTCGTCCGCGTCCTTCTTCTGGATTCCATGCAACTCGGCATGTCGGTTGCTCCAAAATTGCAGATGCGATGGGACTGCCATCTTCTTCGCTCCGGCAGCGGCAGCCGCTTCCGCCTTGCGCTTCTTCGCTTTATCTGCATCCTTGGATTTATCGGATTGACCGGCTGGCTTATCTGACTTGGGATTATCGAGTTCTGCCGTCGATACCGTAAGCTCGTTGGCATATGCCTCTTCATCCCAGTACATTAGTTTCAGCGATGGGTTGTTCAGAGGACTGAATGTGAATTTTTCGTTGCTTGTGGGATTCAGCACCGGAACAAATACACCTGCGTGAATGTAGCTGACCAGAACCGGTCTGGATGATATGGTGAATTTTTCAAACGAGTTCAGACGTGTAATAGCAGCTTGTGCATCCTATTTGGCATTAGAAAGCTTTGATAGCGTAACAGCAACATGCTTACCTGGATAGTCGCAAATTCGGCGAATCCATAGCGCCAGCTCTCGTTACTGCGACGGTCTCGCACCAGCAAGACACGACGGATGGAGCCCTCCCTGGCACCAAGGTTGGAATCACCTGTAGTAGAAGCCACCTTTGCCCCCTTCTTCCCATTGCCTGGTGCCTCGTTCCCAGATGCAGGACGATACAGCTTGGCAACACCCTTGGCAAGAAGCTCTTCCGTTACCGAAGGTTCCAGTCCGCGGAAGAGCAGGAATTGAGAGGGTTGGTTCTCCGGCGCAGCATCATTGTCGCCATGGTTTTCCACCTTCGGTGCTGGCAACCCAGGGGGACCAGCCGGGCCGGCGTCTATTCAGATTAGAAACGCAATACAAGATGGAAGCCGCAGTGAACGTACCAGGTCGTGGCGCTTGGCACCTAAAGCATTTCTGGCGAGTAGAGTAATTCACAATTCCACACTGCATCCGTTAGCTCCATGCTTAGAAACCCCCGTGAAACATACCATCATGCAGTTCCAGTCCGCCTCTGCTCTCGCACGAGCACGGTCCTCTCTTTCACGGCTATATGCGATGCGGACCTTTGTGCCGCGGTCGTCCTGTGCGCTGGGTCCATGTAGGTAGATTGTAGGAAAGTTGCGCTCCACAAATGCTCGGGATAAGCTTAAATTCCGAAACCTCAAAAATCCAAGTTGTCGGGACAGCTCTGCCACATGTTAGCACTGCAGCAAGAATAAACTAAGTCCCACTCACTCGTCTGTCGATCACGAATGACACGAACGTCATCTAGGCCCTCAACATGATAGAACTCTTTCAACTCGTTGGTAATCTGTAAACCACGTCGACCGGATCCCGGTGACATGCATTCTCAGCCTCTTGCCATCAAAGGTGTTGGGCGGAGCACCGCTCCGAGTCCACAACAAAAATCAAAGGAAAGGAGTTGCCGAACGTCTTCTTCCACCATATCCACCGGTAGGCCATCCATCATCACCTCTCTGCTTTCATGTCCGTAATGCGGTTGTCGGTTGCGGCGAGGACTGCGGCTGCGGCTGCGACTGTAGCTTCGGCTTCGACTGTGGTATCCCGGAGAGCGATAGCCCTCACGGTCGCGATCTCGGTAGGCTGGTCTTCCTCGCCTTGGAGGAGGGGAGCGCGAAGAGCGCCGTCGAAAGTCATCGCGATCCCGACTGCGGTAACGGGGTCTGGAGTCGACTTGGTCTCTGGAATAATCGGGTCTTCTGTCCGCCGCGGGCCCACGGGGAGGCGAGCGTGAGAGATCTTCTCATGTGATTTAGTTAGTAACAGCTAGATCTGAAGAAGCAAATTGACGCTTGTCCAAGGAAAGCATGCGCTCTGTGCTACTGGTTGCGGGGAGGAGAGCGTATACCGCCAGGCGAGCGCGATCGGGATGGCGAACGATCGTCGTACATGCGGCCGTCCCGGTCATCACGGCGGGGCATAGGTCTGTGAGATGGACCAGGCGGATACCTGGCCTCATCCGGATGAAAATGAGACATGGCTGAGGTGATCGGATACAAGGAGATTGATAGTGGTGGAAGATGAGCGGATCATTGCTTGAAGCCAGAAAGCCCCGGACTCGGCAGAATCTGACCGCCCTGCTGCATTCACGAGCAGCTTATTCAATCTCCATCACTCAATATGTCACATCCAAATGTATTCACTCAGAATGCGTAATTCTCAATCTTTTCCTAATACCAGGCTGAACTCTTGGTGCTATTGCTATGAAAGTCGCCCGAGTATTCCAGGTCTCACGGTACAACACCACATCTCTTGCCAAGTCGCTTCTGTGCAATTCCATGCTAATGGCATGACTTGTCATCTGAGCCATAGTATGCTGCTTTATAACTGTAGAGATAGCATCCATATGACTTCACTTCAGTTCTACGTGGAGTGATCCTAACTGTTCTTTCCCAATGCCAAGTGCAGTTCAGCTTCTGACTCTCGGTAGCGAACCTAATCAGGTGGCTTTCCCGGCGGAAGTCTATTGCTGTTCCTTCGCCAATACCGGTTAAGCCGCGGCCAATAACTTCCTGCTAGCGGCTTTCATTACTTCATACAGCATCAAACTAGGGGTAAACGAACCATAATAGACCGATGGAACGACGCAGTTGCCTAACTGAGGGTCACCACTCCAGCCCTGTTGTTGATAGAGTCTTGGCAGTCAGCAATTTCGCCCTGTTGCTCCGAGAACCCTGTAGTTTATGCAGGATATGCGCTGACTGAAATACTCAGTGGCTGTACTGGTCCATTGACATCCTGTCATATCTCGCCAGAGGCCATTGTAGAGGTTTCGTACGGAGGTCTCACCAAACATTGTTCCTCGTTCGGAAACCCGGAAGGGTCTGAGTTGCGGGCTGCCCCGTAGGGCTGAGCCTATGCGATGCCAATGAAACCGCACAGGAAGATACTATTTTGGATCGCCACAATATTATTCTGCTGCCTGACACCACCCTCCAATCGGAATTCCCAGTTTTATGGACCCTGACGGGGTTTCTGCACTAGCTTAGTTGAACGGGGCACAATGCAATCACAAGAAAGTCTTCTGTAGTATCTAAGTCAGGGCCGATGATGTCTACATGCTGCGCCTTGCCTGTCTTGGCCCTGCCACCTCAGATTTCGCTGTGCTCATTTATGTGCTCGGAAACTTTGGTTATAAATAAGCGCTAATAGTGTGGTCCGCTCGTCAATTTCTTATATATATCTGCGGAGCACCCTCATTTATCATGCACTGGAGTCTATGCTATGCTAGACGTGTCACTTGGTGCAACCCAGAGCAGACATGAAGTTTAATGCACTCTTTACGGCTCTAGCCGCCCTGGAGTATATCCAAGGTATATCTCCTATCTCGACCACCATGTGCAGCACTAACTCATGCTGACTCGCTCATAGGAGGCGTCGCTGTTCCTACAACCGCCGATCTCACATTTGCAGACATCTCACCTCGCGCATTGGACAATGCCCCTGACGGTTATACCCCGAGCAATGTATCTTGCCCTGCAAACAGACCGACGATCCGCAGCGCTTCAACCCTGTCATCAAACGAGACAGCATGGCTCGACGTCCGACGCAAGCAGACCGTCTCAGCAATGAAAGACCTCTTTGGCCACATCAACATGAGCTCATTTGACGCCGTCTCATACATCAACAGCCACTCGTCCAACATCACCAATATCCCCAACATCGGTATTGCCGTATCTGGCGGTGGCTACCGAGCCCTAACCAACGGCGCCGGCGCACTCAAAGCATTCGACAGTCGAACAGAGAACTCAACACACAATGGACAGCTCGGTGGTCTTCTGCAGTCAGCCACATACCTGTCCGGTCTATCCGGAGGTGGTTGGCTCCTAGGTTCAATCTACGTCAACAACTTCACCACCGTCTCCAACCTACAAACCTACAAAGAGGGCGAAGTCTGGCAATTCCAGAACTCCATCATAAAAGGCCCCAAGACCAACGGCTTGCAAGCCTGGGATACAGCCGAGTACTACCTCGACCTAGCCAAGGTCGTGGCCGGTAAGAAAGATGCCGGCTTCAACACCTCCTTCACCGACTACTGGGGTCGCGCACTCTCCTACCAACTCATCAACGCGACCGACGGAGGCCCCGGCTACACCTGGTCATCGATCGCATTGACCCAGGACTTCCAGAACGGAAACATGCCCCTGCCACTCCTCGTTGCCGACGGCCGTAACCCAGGCGAGATCCTAATCGGCAGCAACTCGACCGTATACGAGTTCAACCCCTGGGAATTTGGCAGCTTCGATCCATCCATCTTCGGCTTCGCTCCCCTCGAATACCTGGGCTCCTACTTCGAGAACGGCGAAGTCCCATCCGGTCGATCCTGCGTTCGCGGCTTCGACAACGCAGGCTTCGTCATGGGCACCTCCTCCAGTCTCTTTAACCAATTCATCCTCAAGCTTAACACCACCGACATCCCATCAGCCCTCAAAACGGTCCTCGCCAGCATCCTCGAAGAACTAGGCGACCGTAACGATGACATCGCCGTCTACTCCCCTAATCCCTTCTACGAGTACCGCAACGCGACAATCTCATACGAAAGGACCCCGGACCTGAACGTCGTCGACGGCGGCGAAGACAAACAAAACCTTCCTCTCCACCCCTTAATCCAACCCGCCCGCAACGTGGACGTTATCTTCGCCGTCGACTCTTCAGCCAGTACCTCATACAACTGGCCCAACGGCAGTCCCCTCGTGGCCACCTACGAACGCAGTCTCAACTCAACCGGCATCGGAAACGGTACTGCCTTCCCCAGCATCCCAGACAAAAACACCTTCATCAACGAGGGCTTAAACACCCGTCCGACCTTCTTCGGCTGCAATAGCAGTAACATCACAGGCCATGCGCCCCTTGTCGTCTACCTCCCCAACTATCCATACACGACGTTCTCGAACAAATCGACCTTCCAGCTGAAGTACGAGATCTCCGAGCGTGACGAGATGATTACGAATGGCTGGAACGTGGTTACGATGGGTAATGGCTCGAGGAAGTCTTATGAGGATTGGCCGACTTGTGCGGGCTGCGCGATTTTGAGTCGCTCGTTTGATCGGACGAATACCCAGGTGCCGGATGTGTGTGAGCGGTGCTTTGAGAAGTATTGTTGGGATGGGACGAGGAATAGTACGGAGCCGGCGGCGTATGAGCCCAAGGTGTTGATGGCGACGAGTGCAGGTGTGAGGAGTTTGGCCGTGTCGAGGTTCGTTTGGGGGTTGGTTCCGGTGGTGGTGGGGGTTTGGTTGATGTGAGTGGAGGTTGGGAATTGGGTACGGGGGTGTATAATAGAGATCTTATGGTATGAGGTTACGATAGTTGAACACTTCAGGGATACTTACTCATGTATGAAGGAAAAGATTGCATGTAATGCTTGTTTATTGTCGTAAAAGACTCCAAGTCCCCCACTAAGTACTGATTTACAGCATCATCACCCGATTACTTCGTCCGAAAGCATACCGAAAATCCAGTCAGTGAAGTGCACTCCTTCTTGCTCGTCCATCCCCAGTTGAACTCATTCACCAACCAGTATCCCCCAAGATTCTCTCATAACATGATCTAATCACCTTTCCACCGACACAAACCCCAACACAGTCCATGCCAGCAGCATCCAATCTTGCACGGGGCTGTACGGCTGCAGACAACCTGCGGGAGGTTCCAGTCCACGAGGTCAAGAGAAGTCTCTTCGGATTCTTCAGCATCGTCTACAGCTTTGTCCTGTTCACCGCGAGGGCACTTGGCCATGCAGACATTCTGCCAGCAGCATCCCTTGCATGTTCTCTTGCTGCACATGCCGTCGGTGTGGATGATGTCTGTTGAGGTGGGGAGGAGGTCGATGTCGGGCATGGAGTATCCTAGATACATTAGTCAGTTGGTTATCAGAAGGTAGTAGGGTTGGACTCACTCTTATGCATCTCCGGTGCCGATGCTGATGCAACATCATCGCTATCATCATAAACATCGAGACCGTCATCGTCGAAGACATCGAATCCAACATCACCATCAGAATCATAACCATGCTCCCCATCATCAACAACATCATCATGAACATCCCTCTTATCCTTATAACAATACGTACAAAGCCCCTTACGGCAACATCCACCCTTACAAGTCCTGCGATTGCATCTGGGCGGTTTGCCTTGAGATTCTATCATACCCAACTCTCATCAGCAAACACATCCTCCCCCCAGAGGAATCAAATAGAAAAAGAAGGAAATACTAACGCCAAGTAGCATCTCCATCATCCCGCTTCGCCATATCATTCGGACAATACGCAAGACAGAGGCCGTGGTAGCAGCACCCGTTCCCGCAGTCTCTGTTCGTGTGGCAGATAGGAGCGGTGATGTCCATGTCTCCTTCTGTGTGGAGGCGGGATTCTGGATGTGTTTTAGTGAGTGGGTATGGTAGTATGGACAAGTGGAGGGAGAGGTCTACCATCGATGAAACTGCGGACTAGTTCCGTGTGAACGTTATCCTCATTGTGGAGACAGTAGGCGAGACAGAGACCGTTGTAGCAGCATCCGGTGCCGCAGTCGGAGTCTTTGTGGCACTGGGGGTTGTCTGGTAGGTCAGTATGTTGGTGCCAAGGTGGGATGTGTTGGGGTGGGCTTACAGATGTCTGTGAAGCTTGGGCCGTCGGCGGGGATGGAGGCTGCTAGGGTAGCCAGGAGGGCGAGGATGAGGGCTAGGTTCATTTTGGATGTGGATTGTAGGATACGATTTGGGGATAAGGTGTTTATGGTGTCAAGAGGGAGGGGAGGAGAGTGATGGGGGAAGAAAAAGAGGAATTGAAGTGCTGGGCAGGTCAGGCTATTTGAATCTTGTTGTTGATGTGAATGCATGATGGAGAGTGGGTGTTTGAGACACGGGGTAGTCTATAGTGAAGAGTAGTACAGCCATGTTGGTTAATGGTGTTGATGGGTGGATTAAATGGTAGGGGTGAATAGAGATGAGGTGGGCATGATCTGGGTATGTGGATATGTAGTGCGTGTGATGAATAACATGGACTTGACTTCTTTCATGTAATGAGTTGTTGAGCTAAGCCGCTCGCACACAATCTAGTTGCATTGGATGTATTACATATTTAGTGCTTCATCTATGTCCCACAAGAGGAAACATCGGGGAGGCGAGTAGCTCGTGTGATGGTTGTCAATGTAGTACACAGTGTCCTGGGAAACGGACTATTAATAGTAACAGGGTATGAATTTGAGGCTCTTCACTTGCCCAATATGCCTCAAATGATGTTTGATTTATCGAAGTAGTAATGCGGGCTCTATTGTAGTCACCAGCACAGACAGACCAATACTCAAGGATACTGTGTGTAACGAGAACTAAGAATGTTCATTTGGCGGCCGTCTAAAGGCTGCACTATATATCCTCAACCCTTATACATATACCATCTCAGTCATAAGATTTAAGCCTCCACCAACAGAACAACAGCTTCATACGGGCGTAGAGACCACTTCTGTCCCGAGAACCGCCCCTTCGCCGCTTCAGCGCTTTCATATGAGTTCAAAACGACGTCCTTGACTCCCTTCACCCCATTGGCAGTGGCATCCCACTCCAGTGTGTTTTCAGTCCAGTTAGTCAGAACCAGGGCCTTCTGGTTCTCATATTGGCGTGAGTAGGCAAAGATCTCCTGGCTGTCCTTATCTACCAAGTCGTAATCCCCATACACAAAGATGTCGAGGTACTTCTTGCGCAGTCCAAGGACGGCAGCCCAGTAGTGGTAGATCGAATTTGGGTCGTTGACCTGCGCTTCAGCATTAAAGCGGACATAGTCCGGGTTAACGGACATCCAAGGCTTTGCGTTGGGGCCGGTGAATCCACCGTTCGGTGCGCTTGACCACTGCACCGGTGTGCGGCCGTTGTCTCGGGATTTCTTCTGATACTCTTGACGGGCGCTCTTCTGGGCTTCGATGTCATCGGGCCTGTGTTTGAGAAGTCTATCATTGAAAGCAATTAGTGAATATTTCCGACATGTAAAGAAGACAAATCATACCGATGCCAGTGGTTAAGGCAGTCGATGTCCTTATACTCATTCATGTCCCATTCAATGGGAACGTTCCTCATTCCAATTTCCTGGCCCTGGTACACAAACGGCGTACCAGACTGCAGCGCAAGGACCGTCGCCAGCATTTTACCAGCTTCCGTGCGGAACTCTTCCTTTGCCTGTGCATAGCGATCAATCGACCGCGGCTGATCGTGGTTCTCCCAGTAAAGGGCGTTCCACCCATCATTATTGTACATGAACTTCTGCCACGTCTCAAAGAAAGCCTTCAAATCAGTAAGCTTCCAGCTTCCGGGCTCAAATTTGTCGTAAGTTCCGTGGTCAATGTCCACATGCTCAAAGTTGAAGATCATGTTTATTTCGTTCCGATCGTAGCGCACAGCGCGGAGCACCTCCTCGGTGTCTCTAACGAAGGGCATCTCGCCGACACTGAAGGCGTCATACTCCTTCAAGATCTTACCCAGGTCTGCGAGGTATTCATGCAGTCTCGGTCCATTGGCGTAGTACTTGTCTCCCCACTGCCAAGGGGTACGAGGGTCCTTCACAGGAGCGTCCGGGAAGCGTTGGTCTTTGCTGACGAAGTTGATGACATCCATGCGGAATCCATCCGCGCCCTTGTCTAGCCAGAAGCGCATGATATCGTGAACCGCCTTGCGGACGGGCGGGTGTTCCCAATTGAGATCGGGCTGTTCTACCGCATAGAGGTGGAGGTAGTATTCCTGCGTGTGCTCGTCCCATTCCCAGGCACTACCTACAAAGTGCGTCAGAACACTCGCTGATAATATAGAATAACCTCAAGCAAAGCATTGGACTCACCCTGAAAATGCGACACCCAGTTGTTGGGCGGGTGCCGATTACCCTGCTCATCATACCTAGCCGGCTTCCACACATACCAATTGCGATATTCATTATCCTTGGAGCTGCGCGACTGCTTGAACCACTCATTTTGATCACTAGTGTGGTTGACCACAAGGTCCATAAGTAGCTTCATGCCCCGTTCGTGGCACCCCTGGATGAGCTTTTCGACATCCGCGACCGTGCCGTACTCATCCGCAATGCTATAGTAATCGGCAATATCATAGCCCATGTCCACCTGGGGCGATTTGTATGAAGGACACAACCAGACAATATCCACGCCTATATTCTTGATATAGTCCAGTTTGGAGATAATTCCCGGAATGTCGCCGATGCCATCATCGTTGGAATCCTTGTAAGATGCAGGCCAGATCTGATAAACGGAGCATTCCTTCCACCAGGCGCGGTGAATCTGGGAGGCGGATTTGGCCATTATGCTGGTTGTTTAGGTGGTTTTCAGAGTGTTCGGAATGTTGGTGAGAGAAAAGAGCTGTCGTGTCCTTATCAGGAGCTCGAGAGGTCAGAGGGGCACAGGAAATTGGCTGATCTGCCCCTCGATTGATGGGCACCGCGGGGCAGTCGCTGCTTCATCTCATTCATCGACGCTCGTGCGGAGAAATTCTCGGTGGGTTCGCCATCCACCGGTCGCACATTGTCTGCCACTCACACCCCACGATGTGGTGGACCAGCTTTTGGGATGGTTGAGAGGACCTTTACGTGGAAGTTTCAAGATACCCACTTCCGTTGTACCTGGGATGGGAGGTGATGTTCTGAGACACTCTGGCTCATTAGAAGGTCTCCGCACCAGCTCCGGCTCCGCTCATCACCGCCATCCGAGGTACTCTGCACAGTAATTGATCGCAATATTCTCAAGGATTCCCCATCATACTGCTAAGTTATACATATTTTTAAAAATGGTAGAGAAAAGCGTCCCATGATTATAGCAACCGTGAAAGTCTGGCGTATGAGTATTGTTGCCTCGAGAATTCCAACCCACGAATATCCCGGGGAAGGCTTGCTAGCCACAGCTCCAAATTGCACAGGCTTGAGGGATCTGTGGGTGGTACAGCTTGGGTTGCAGTTCGTGCTCCATATACCCATAGTGGCCAAAGCTACGATTAGCCAAGACGACCCTGCTCTTCGGAACCAATAACATAGTCCCATGTCAGCTATGCAGATGTAAGAATCCTGGCCATGCTAGGCGGGGTCGGTGGGCAAGCTTGGTGGGAAAGACACAATCTGGATTCATTGAAGTCTCGAAATGCAGACTGTTTCGGCTGCGGCGCTGTCGAACAGTTGCTTTGGGGTATAGAAAGTAATAGCTTTGGTCATAGACATCCAAAACATACTCACGTGGCCAGTGGTCTAAATCGCTACCCAGCGAATCGGGCGTGACATCATAAATGGAATGGTAACGTATTGGAAAACTTTATGGGGAATCTTGGGAGGTTTATGTAAATCAATTGAAGACTAAGATAACCTCCTCGGCTTTATTCAGCTCGTCACACTGCATTGGCTAGCACCATAGCCATCGTGGCATCAACTTATAATGAAACGCATAACATCGATCGAATAAGAATGAGAAAATATATATACTGTATACCATCGTACATCTGTCGCCATCGTCATCCTACTAATCGTGTCAAACAGTCCAGGGCTACAATTGCCCATAAAACCCATCCTTGTGTCGTTGTACATATCTTCGTCAGTCATCTTGAAGAGAAAAGCAGTTGAATCAAGACCCTCCATTAAGCCAGTGTCGTCTTTTTGTAAAGTCTATTAGCCACAGCTAGTAACGTAGCTTAGTGCAACCGCAGAGCGCCATCGCGATCTTCGACATTGTCCAGAGCGTCGGTGATACGCGACCCGTCTCCCTCATAGAGGAAGGAGTCGTAAGTGGCAGCACCGACGATACAACCGACAATAGGAGCGAAAATAGGCACAACGAAATAATAGTTGGCCGCGGTAAAGACTTCTCTGCCATAGATGAAAGCAGAGAACAGTCTAGGACCGAAATCTCTTGCGGGGTTGATAGCCTGTAGAATTAGCTTAGGTTCACTAATAGATACCGATAATCGGAAGAACCTACATAGCCAGTCTGCCAGCCCAGCGCAGCTCCAATAGCAGTAAGCAGGAAGAACACTGTCACCTGAGGCGAATGGAATCTGATCGCATTGACCGGATCCGAGATGCTCAGAATACCAAACATCAAGACTGCAGACCCGAGCAACTCCGAGAATGCGGCCTCCCAATTCGACTCGAAGAATGCAGCAGGGTAAGTCGAAAAGATACCAGCGGAGTGGTGTCCACGGGGACTCAGGATTGAGCCTCCAGGAATGGTGAACTCAGGGTCCCAGTCTTTGATGGCGGAGCGGTAGTTGATATACACAATGGCGGCACCGACAAAGCCACCAAAGAACTGAGCAAAAAGTTTGCCGGGAAGTTTACGCCATTGTCCGGGAGTGGGACGGACGAGAGCCATGCAGATAGTCACAGCTGGGTTGATAGTTGGACCGGGGTCGGAAAGATAGCCTGAGATGCAGACAGCTGCGGCCCAGGCAATGTTGATCGAGAGCCAAGTGCCATACTGGTAGTCGGAAAGGAGACACTGAGCGACGACGCCATCGCCGATGACGATCAGGAGAGCCGTTCCGAGGAACTCAGCGACATATGGCTTGAGAGCTTTTCGGGAGAGGCCAGTGTTGAGAAACATGGCTATGAGGATGTTCGACTTCCGAACGTGTGAATTAGGGAGAATTGCAGGAGTACCGTGGTAGAGATGGACTGTTTTGGAGGTTTGTTGACGGAGAAAACAGAGGGGATCAGAGGATGCCCCGAGAGCGGCACGTCATAGCTTGCCCGCCCTCACCGCCAGTGCTGTGGATTCCCCAGATAGGAAGGCGCGTTGGAGATAATTGTTGGCCCTTCAGCCTCAGGTGTCAGTTATGGCCCCATTTATAGATTGGCGTGGACCGAATGCTGGCGATAAGGATGCTGATTCGTCTACTGCAGTTCCACAAAAGTACTAAAAGCACCATTTAATTATTCCCTTCATGTCCAATTTGATCGTACAAAGGCTAGTAGACTAGAACTGAGAAATTCACAGACAGAATTTTGACGAACGCACAAGATAGACAAAGTCGCATCCCTTAAATGCACCATGGAAGATTCATATTATTTGGCCTTCCTGGCTTTCTCCGGGTCGGCCAACATTCCTCGATTCCACCTCGGATCATCAGATTCTTGCACCGGCGCCCACCCAAGCTGGATCTGCATGATCGGTCCTTATCAGCTACTGCCCCACAGCGGCATACCACCCACAATGGCCAGCAACATACCTGCATCACCTTCTGGTCCCAATCCTTTGTGAAGCTTTTAATCTTGCCATCCTGAACCTCGAAGATAGCAGCAGCGCTCCATCTCGCTTTCCGAGGTGGATCCGATCTCTCAATTCCTTTATACGGCTTTCCCGAATGCGATCCTTCAGCCGTATATCGTAGTAGCACATGTCCATCCTTTGCCCACGCCTGGTCATAGCGAACTATATGCAGATCATTGACCGACGCCATGACGTGGGCGTGCGATTCGGCGTATTCCATGGGCGTGGAACATCCAGGGAATGTAGAGGGACTCCAAAACCAGCTGTCCGGGGTGCAAAGGTGGCGAACGGACTCGGCACCTTCATTCTGGGTTGGCGAGTAGGCAATTGACATGTATTCTTTTGCGATATTGAGATTGGCCTACATATGGTGATTAAAATGTTAGGGGTGACACATAGGGGACTGTTACTGAATTGTATACGTGCCTCTTCTTCTGGTGTTTGGGTTGCCGAGATGACGGTTGGTGGTTGGCCACCTGTCGCAGACATGATTGTTGTTGAGTATCTGGCACAATGCTAAGCCCTCACTACAGATTATTGCAAATGTGATTGATGGGGTATAGTTAATGGTTGACGGATGGAGCACAAACCTATTTAAATTATTACTGGTTTATATTGTCGTCTTTTCAGTCATCATGACGTTGTGCTACCTCGTCCAACTCGGTTCTGGTCCGTGGCATATCCGATATCCTGACAGGTGAAACTCAATGTTATTTGGTATACTTATGTAAACAAACCTTCCATTAGTTAGACACAATAGTACCACTGGGACAAGATGGTAGCTGAAAAGCTACACACATGCTGTCCTACCCCCACCCGTATGACTGCAAAATCAAAGTGAGTCCTAACTTTCGAAAATATATTGAACCGTTGCTGGGGTATACCTTATTTTAAGCGATGGCTTCAAAGCACTAGTTTTACGCCGGAGTAGCGAGGTGGATGCGAATAACCATGCCGTTCAGGAGTGAATTCGCATCAACGTTGAAGATAACCAATGACAAGTAGGTACACGATGGCCGCCGGCTTATGGTAATTTTGAAGGTAATCTTCTTTATGCTTTCGGTTATATATCACACTACCGCGACACATACTGGCAACGGACAGGCGGCTACTCGGCAAGTGCAGGGCTCTGTATACTACGAATCGAACCTGCGCCATTTGTTTCATCAACGAGCGGGGTAAGCTTCATTAGGCGTCTCAACTCCGAATCATCTAGCTGTAATTGGTGTAACCTACCCCACTCCCATACCAAGCCATGCTATGGTCGATTAAGAAATAAATCATGCAGTAATAGTTGGTTTTCAAAGTCGACGGGTCAGTTGGGGAGGCGAGGGGCAGTATGCCGAGCTATCCGTCCAAGATTTAAAGGTCAACGGTCACCATGGTTGGCTACACAGCATACTTGCAAAGTGTGGTACTCGTTCAAGCTGCAGAGGCTCCATGGAAGATGTTGTACCTTGTACTCGCTTTCTCCGTTCCGGGCTACCTTATAGCCCTCACATGCTACAATCTCTTTTTCCATCCTCTCCGCAGCTTCCCCGGACCACCACTTGCAAAAGTCTCCAAACTATGGAACAGGATTGGGAATCGGACTGGCCGAAAGTCTGACCGAATTCACGAAGCTCATCTCAAGTATGGACCGGTAGTGCGAATTGGGCCAAACGAGTTGTCGTTCGCTGAACCCGCCGCTGCACGAGCTATTTACACATCGCTTGAATTGGTCAAAGAGGAAACCTTCTACGTAAGACCCCATGACGCTCTATATACGCGATTCAGGAGGGGTTAAACTGCTATATCCAGCGGGCGAAGACTGTTTTTCATGAGAACCATCTTTTCTCCACTCGGTAGGTCCGACAGTATATGTGCAGGCCAAGTACTAAGCGAACCAAGGGATGTGCAGGCGCATCGGCAGCGACGGAAGCTTTTCGCGCGGGGATATTCGCAGGCAGCCATGCTAGAGTTCGAGCCTCATATCTCCAACAAGATTGATATGGTTCTCAAACAATGGAAGGCACGGTCAGCTGATGGTCCTATTGATGTTTACCCCTGGCTCCATTGGCTTGCCTTTGATGTGGTGTGTGAGTGCAGAATAGCCTGGCTTTGGTTATCACACTTCACTGATATAATGCGGCATAGACCACCTGATGTTCGATGATGATCCAGGCCAAGTTACTTCGGGAAAAAGCCATGAGGTAATGGCCTATCTTCAGGCTTGGAAGCCGACCTATATCTACGTAAGTGTTGAAACGTGCTCCCTCATATCATAAGTTGACCTCCACAAAGAAAGAGTTCCTCCCACAATTAGACCGATGGGGAGTATATGTTCCAGGGTATGTGGGTGACTACTTCAGGAAGGTCCAGGCCTGGAAGAACGTGAGTGAGGTTTACTAGAACAGCTGCCGAGCTGTCAACGGGAGCTGAATATCATAGTATTCGGTCAATTTGATTAAGAGGAGCCGTGAAAGGGGCACTAAGACTCCGTTTCTACGAGCGGCACTGAATGGTGACGAGGATGCCTTTCTCGGAAGACCCTTGACCAACTCGGAGTTGGCAGAGGAATGCATGGGCGGGATGTATGTTGATCACCATCATGCAGAGTTGACTTCTTCTAACGGTTATTTCAGGTTCGCAGGAAGCGGCACCACCGCTAATACGTTCACATTTCTTCTCTGGGCATGTCTGCGTAAGCCAGATGTTGTGGCCCGGCTCAAGGCGGAATTGAGAGAAGCGTTCCCAGATGCTACTATTGTTCCGGACCATCGGGTATGTATCATTTGTATTCAATCACTTCACAGTTGACTAAACCGTTGCCAGACTTGCTCTTCTTTGCCGTATCTTCAAGCGGTTATTTCAGAGACATTCCGTCGCTATCCCGCTGCTATTGCCATCCTACCTCGCACCGTAGTCAAGGACACAACTATTGCAGGTGTACCAATTCCCAAAGGGGTCAGTTACACTTATCATCTACCTCCACATCATAATACTTACAGAAAGCAGACAGTTGTGGGCGCACAAAATCGGACAATTCATTTCGACGAAAAGGCTTTCCCTGACGCTCAAGAATTTCGACCTGAGCGCTGGCTAGAGATGGAGAATGAGGCGTTGCAGAAGGAGGCTTTGGCGCCATTTTCCATGGGCCCCAGAAAATGCATAGGTCTCAAGTAAGTGACGCTAAAATCTGCCAGATAATCTAATACTTACTTACGATGAAAGCTTGGCTCAAATGGAGCTCAATAAATTAGTTGCGGCTTTCTTCCTTCGATTCGATGGGGCGGTCGATAGTAGCATGACCGAGGAGGATATGCGTCTCTATGATACCTTCACTGCTTCACCCGCTGGAGGAAGGCTATTGGTTCGCTTGCATGGTTCGGTCTAGCATATTGAAGTTATCGGGGGCTACAAAAATACATTGCTCGCCTTTCACGTACTGTTAGATGATATTAGGCGCCGGTACGGGCTTGCATTTTGGCGCGTCGATTATATGTAAACACTGTTGTTGGAGGAAGACATATGAACGAGATGGCGAATATTACTTTCTATTGATTCATGACCTACCCATCCTCCCTTCTATTCCCCGGTCTATATACACCCTGGCCACCCTCACCATTAAGTCTTAAACACCGGATCCTCCGGCAACTCCACCCCCCAAAACCTACGCATCCTCTCCCTGAACAACTCATAACACGACCCCATCCGAAGCACCCTCATCTCCCCAAAATCCATCACAATCGACGCTCTCCCATAAACATGATACCTCTGCAACCCATAATCCACAATCAAATCCGCAACGTCCAAAATCTCCTCCTCGATATCCTCAACACGGAACTTCTGCCCCCTCCCACTTAAATTCGCACTAGACCCCACCATAACCTGCCCAGCCTCATAATTCAGCCTACAGATCTCCCGTAACAACGAACCCCCACCCACGAACATCGCAATCGTGTCATCCTTGACCACATTGGCTAGTGTTTTCGGGGTAAATTTCGTCAGAATCGGGTGTTCTGGTCTGTACGGAGCCACGATGCCTAAACCCATGTCGAGGTCTTGAGTGAGAACGCGGGTCATGTTGAACCTCTCCGAATCGAGAACGTGCAGCTCATGATGCAGCTCGTAGGATCCAATCAGACCGTGGGCGTGTCCTGGGCGGCGTTGCTTCGCGGAGAAGGCTCGCTCGATGGCCTCGACGGAGGAGGCTAGGAGGCCGTAGCCGACTTCTGTGGGGACGATGGCGATGCCTCCAATTTGGAGAACGTTGAAGACGCGCTGGGCGTCGGAGATGGTGTTGGGGAAGTGGCCGGGTAAGGGGATTGTTTTGGGGTTTGGGGTTGGAGAAGACATTTTGTTGATGTCGGAGTTTCCAAATTATAAAAAGAAAGAAATCTAGAATTATTCTTCAATTGTATGGGTGGTGGGGTAGGATTCTGCTGTAGATATTCTAGTGTTGATCACCACCGTGCGCTTGCCGGTCAGATTTTAGCTGGCATTTTGGTACAAAAATTGAATTTCCGTTTATCCGCGGGGAGTTGAAATTCGGCTTGTGTTGTATTAAGCAGAGCTACGGTTTATTGAGGCTTTTATAAGGTAAAAGGGCGTATGTATATGATGATTGTCATACTCAGTCTCAAGATACAGGGGTCTGGTTTGGATGGTTTTGGCATGTCGCATTGTTCTGCAGCCACTCCTTCACTTTCTCCGCGGCAATAAGCAGGGTTGCCGTACGCTAACTCCGGCGTGGTTCTGGCCCTGCCGCTAGCTGGGAGACTGTTGCTATTCTCTTTTCTTTTGGCTCTATCATCGAAATAAAATTTTATCTTGGTTCTATGCTCAACATGAAACGCACAAAATAAACGTCAAGTAACCCCTCTGGCTCTGGTGGAGTGTGTCTGTGCGGCGCGCGGGGTGTGTCCCGTTGATTTACCGTGGGTCTCAATTCACCACAACACTTCTGATGAAACTGAGAATATGCATGGACGGAGATGATTAAGTGAGGCTATACGAGTCCATCTTCCCATATGGTGTACGAAGTATGAATAGGAAGCAAAAGCACTATCATGTACCCGGTTCTGGGTGGAAAGGAATCCGACTTCGTGACAAATCCATCATCATCATAGGCAAGCAGAGTAGACATATATCTTTTTCAGTTGTCTTTATATGTTTTCGCGTCGATAAGAAAAAGTCCGACGTCTATAGGCAATGGCTACCGTTATCTGACTCGGAAGCTTGGACAATTTCCAACGGAAAAAAAACCAATGAACGTGCTAGCGCATTATTAAGCCAAGCTGTCCAAAATTGGGCCAAGTGCGACAACACTGCAAATGCTGGACATGATAGGACATGGTCGAGATAGATAATGTATCTGCGAAGGCTAAAGAGGGGCTCATTGCTCGATCTTCAACGAAGATTTTGTGCGTCAGGATCTATTGGTGCATGCCCGGCTTCCCTGTTAACTTGCTGCCCCCAGATGCGCTGCCCAGTGTCTAGCGCACATCACTAGCGCCGTATGCCCCTAGTGCTTGAAACACTTGTTACATCCACACACTTCAATATTTATCTCACGGCATAGCGAATTATCAAATAGCCATGGACAAGAGCCGTCGAACGAGAAAATCCAGTAAAAAGAGCAAGACAGGTTGTCGAACCTGTAGGTCAGTAAGCCTTAACGTCCCAACTCAGACACCAATTAATTTTCTACAGATTGCGCCATGTCAAATGTGATGAAACTCCAGGCATGTGCCAGCGCTGCACATCTACAGGTAGAAAGTGTGACGGATATGATGCAGAGCGACTACCAAACCGGAGAACTACCGCCACATTGACCGAATTAGCACCTGGCATTGCTCATCGCTTTAGGTGGAAGTTGACTTCGGATGAGCAACGCTGTATCTCGTTCTTCCAGAACCGAATAGGACCATCAATAGTCGCCTATTTTGACTGCTTTCTGTGGCAAAGACTTGTCCTCCAACTTAGTCAGGTTGAGCCGGCTGCCTTTCATGCACTTGTCGCGTTTAGTGCTATCTATGCGGATTATGAAGCGCGAGGAGTGCTAGTCAATAACAATAATCCAGATAATGCCTTGCAGCGTTTTGCTCTCGACCAGTGTGGGCGAGCGTACAAATGGTTGAACTCGCGCTCGGCCTCTCAGGACCCAGGATTCCGCGACATCATTCTAGTGTGCTGTGTACTGTTCATCATGACAGAATGGATGCGCGGACAGTATGATTCTGCTAAGATACACTTGAAAAACGGGCTTCGGATACTAGAGGGCGACCAGACCTTGACAGCAGCAACTGCCGCATTCAGCTCTGTCTTCGGGCAATGTCTAGGCGAATCACTTGCCTCCCTGAAAGTCCAATCTACCTATTTTGGCATTGAGGAGCCAACACAACCACAACCTCCGAAGAGCCCCGACCCTGGAACCCCAATTCTCGATGATAAGGTTTTCTACACCCTCCTCGATGCACGGCTGACGTTTGAACCACTGATGGGCGATATTTTCCAATTCCATTTATTCACCTCCCGCCTTTCCGAGGAAGAGACAAGCCTCAACTATGGCCAACTTTCCGATATACAGTTCGAGCTCTCTTCCCGACTAAACCGATTCGCTATTGCACTTGAATTGTTTTGCATATCTTCCTACCACCAGCTCAGCCGCAACGCCCAGCGAAGCTTGCGCACTATGCAGCTACACCAACAAGTCCTTTCCATTGTCGTGAACCTCTCCCTCCTCGGACACGAACACGATGTTCTAGACTTCTACAACCCCTCTTTCGAACACATCCTTTCCCTTACAGAAGCTATAATCGCTAGCTTTACGAATCGCCCTAGCGTCTGTCTTGACATGGGCGTTATTCTCCCCCTCTCCTTCGTTGCGACAAGATGCCGCGAGCCCCTTATACGCGCGCGTGCATTGAGAGTTCTTCGCTCCTGGCCGCATCGCGAGGGACCCTGGGAGTCTAGTTTCATTGCCGAGTGTGCCTCAAGACCGCAGGACTCGGGGGATCCATTTTTAGCCATGCTGGCCTGAATGCAGCTAAGCAGATATTGAAAGCCGTACACGGCTTCAAGTCACGAAGGCTTGCTAGATATCCGAGCCATCTCAGTAACGGCATTCTGATAGCCAATGACGGTCGGGGCTACATCCTAGAAAGACAATGAGAAAGAAATGGTGCAAATCCTTGGCGGATTGAGGTTAATACCTCTTCCAGTAATCCCAGGCTATATAAGTGACAGATAGATGAAAGTCTGTAGCCTAATTAGGAAATTATCCGATGAGATTCCGCACCTAGACAAGAATCATACAATTTCCGGTTAAATCCAGACTTCATCCCGGAAAAGACGCCGATCCCTGCACCATGGATGTAACATTAATTTATGGAGTGGTGTAGATCGCAGACTGGCGTGAATAAAAAGAGGATGGGTTAACAATCAGTCGAATACCAAGAACTGCGGTGGGTATCCTTCTACAAAATGAACATCCTGTTGGGTATCCTTCTCTTGCTATTACCCTTCACACATGCCACTACTTTCTCCGTCAAGCATTTCACCGGTGCTTTCGACGCTGACTCTGGTGTACTGAGATCACTGAAGTCATCTTTAGACTCGTCTTTTGACTTCTCTCCATATGATGTCTTCGCCAATCGCAGCGGCAATGGTCACTACCACACTGGAGACCTGACTTTACGCTACCGAGTAGGCAAATCCAACACGTGGATCGACGCAGACACTGTAAAAGATCGTGTTCCTCTCACAAAGAGGAATTCTTCGAAATCCATACTTTCGTCAAATCTTGACCAGACGATCGGTAACGTTAGCAATGACCGGTTATTCATCACGCGGAACTGGATCGACTACCAAGGAGACTTGGCTGTCAATTTCACGTTGCGAAACGGAAACACTCAATCCATCGAGATCGGCAGCCTCGGATTTCCCATAGAGTTCAACAATATATTCACAGACCGAACAGCAGTTGAAACAAGAGAAAAGTGTGTCTTGGTCGATCCTTTCATCGGCCTCCAAGCCGGATATGCCCAGGTCACTCGGCTTCTCGGACAGGGGCCTCATCTAGTCATTACACCTCTTAACCTCGATACAAAATTCGAAGCCTGGAGATTCCTCACTGAGGACACTGATACATCGCTAGCTTATCAGAGTCAAGTGTTCGAGGGCAACTATGAGTGGCAGGTTTATTCGAAGGCATATGCAGAGCAGGAATGGAAGGGCGTTGAGCCATGGAATCCGCCAACCTCGTTAGTATTGTCGCCGGGCGAATCGATCTCGTTCGGCCTGCACTTTACGGCCGTTTCGAGTGTCGATGAAATTGAACCTACTGTTTCTTCGCTCGGACACCCGGTTGCTGTTGGGATTCCGGGATATGTGTTGACTCAGGACCTTGAGGGGCGGTTGTTTGTCAATACAACGCTTAAACCTGACATCATCAATGTTTCCCCGGATGATTGTCTCTCGGCCACAGCCTTGAAGCTTAGCAGCAGTACCTGGTCTGGGTATAAAATGGTACCTAACAAGGACGCCTTTGGCAGATGCAGAGTCGAGATTATCTACGAGACAGGTTTGAAGCATACTCTACACTACTACATCACCGATGCTGGGCCCAGTACTCTATCCAATGCAGGCCATTTTCTGGAAGAATACCAGTGGTATAACGATACTTCGGATCCATTCGGGCGCGCCCCTTCCATAATCACATACGACCGCTCCGTGAACGGTCCAGTACTGCAGGACAATCGTGTCTGGATAGCAGGCTTAAGCGACGAAGGAGGTGCGGGATCCTTTGTTGTTGCTGCAATGAAGCAAACAATACAGCCCGTTGCATCTGAAGTTTCCAAGCTGGAACAGTTCGTCAATGAAACTGTTTGGTCGCGATTGCAGTTGACCAACGGATCCACAGAGTACGGTGTTCGGAAAAGCTTATTCTTTTACGATCCCGACGTTATGCCAGATTATGACTACGATCCTGATATCTATTGGACCGGAAGCTGGGATAAAGAGGCAGCTTACTTGATTGATAGAGCGTATGACTACGTTCACGTTTCTTGTTTATATTGGGGTTTGTACCGTGCTGGTCGGATCGCCCCTAGTGTTTTGACCCTACGGCCACCGAAGTGGTACTTGTTGCAGGCTTACAAAACTTGAGTATCTATCCCTTAAAGTTTGGGAATGCGGTCATACTAATATGTGCGATAGTGTACTATTCACATTTGGATCACAACCTGATGGAAGCCAGAACACTTACTATGGTGACCTTGGGTTAATGGGAGAAACAATGTGGATGTACTTGCTTAACGATCTCAAAGCCGAGAATTACACGACAGAAGCAACAAAGATGGAAGATATCATGCGCGGCCGTGCCAAAGCGTGGTCCACGCAAGAAGATCCTTTCGGTAGCGAGCAAGCCTGGGATTGTACAGGACAGGAGGGCGTCTATCTGTGGTCCAAGTACGTCCACACCATCTATTCCCCTCTGATAATTAACTAACTCCTGTCCATAGATACTTTAACTACACATCCACCGCACAAAAAACCATCGCCTCCATTAGAGGATACATGCCAACCGTAGCCCACTGGGGTTGGAACGGCAATGCTCGGCGATACTGGGACTTTACGTATAATTCCCCTCTCTCAATCAGACTCTACTACACTAACAAGTAACAGAACAGCAGGAAAGCTCTCCCGCATCGAGCGTCAAATCCACCACTACGGCTCAAGCCTTAATGCCCTCCCCATTCTCGATAACTACCGCTCACTCACAAACCCAACAAGTCAATCCAGTTTCTACGACCTCCGCATCGGCTACGGAGGTAACCAAGGTCCAACGACTAACGTCGCATCCGATGGCTTCGGGTCTATGTCTTTCCACTCGTTCCCAGAGACACTAGCATGGGATGACTACACCGGTGACTATGGACCCGGATTTCTGGGCCAGGTTCTTGGTGCTGTGACGGTTCTGTTGAAGCATCCTGAGTTCGGGTGGGTAAGCTTTGGAGGGAATATCGATTCATCTTCCTCGAATGATACTGTTGTCGTGCAGCCACGCGATACTGTTCGGAGGCGGGTGTATCTGGTGGATCTGGGGCTGGATGTTTCAATTGATGCGGGTGCTATTGAGGAGGTGAGAATCTTGTATGGTGAGAAAAAGGTCGAGTTTGATTTGGTTGATCGGACTGATGGGTCCGAGGGGGTGCCTGCTACGAGGGCGGCGGTGGGGTATTCTGTTACTTCAGTGGCTGGCGCAAAGGGGATTCAATTACAGACTGATGGACTGACGAAGGGGAGGTATGGGTGGGAGGCGAAGTTTGAGTCGGGTAAGGGAAATTTGGTGTTTGAGTGGTAAATATAGCCTGAGATAGTTTGACGAGGCATTCATGCTGGAGAAAAATGAAATGAAATTTGTTTTCTCTTAAAGCTCTGTTGTTAGGTTATAATGTCTTCTCGCTGTGTTCGACATTCCTGCTCAAGGAAAGGGATAGAGTGAAATCGACCTAATTATGACATAAATCACTAAACATCCATTCCCGCCGCAGAACCCACAACATTCCTCCTCTCCTCCTCAGCAGCCTCCCTAATATACGGACTGCGAGCTCTTATTTCCTTCCCCCATACAAAGACCGCGACCGGAGCAAACGCCAACACCAGAGAAACCAAACCCAAGAGCGAGCTCGCCCAATGTGACCCCAAATTCGTATACATAGATTGAGCCGCCAACGGAAGAAACGCAACGAACATATTCTCCCCTAGTCCAATAGCTCCAACAGCGCTCGCCGCAAACATGCTATACGCATCAATAAGGTAGTTTGCATTGCTGACTATAACGCACGTACAGCCAGCGCCGACCATAGCAAGACCAATGGCTGGAGCAATCCACGGGATAGAAGGGTAAGATGTCCACGCGTAGACGAACATGCCTCCGGCGACACCGATTAACCCGCCTGCTAGGGCTTGGTATAGACGGGCCTCAGGGATTTCTTTTCCTGGGGTTTCTGTATTCCGTAAGGCGGACTGGTAGTACCAGCGGTTGGTGAGAAGGCAGTATATCCAACCGATAATCTCGCCGATAACAACGGCCGCTTGCACGTATCCTCCCCTGACGGCATCCCAACCGTATAGTTCGCCGAAGACTTGCTCTGCCGATTGGGTGAATAGGTAGATGGTCCCTATGCTGAAAGCAGACCATATTGTGGAGACGAAGACCACTGATTCGGTACAGAGCATGTATAAGGGTCGCTGAACACTATTCCAGACAACTTGCACGATAGACGTGGTCTCAAGCTCTTCTTGTGTGTATGCCTTTCTCCCTTCCTTCCGTAGTTTCTGTGCCCGGGCTTTGAGGATAGCAGAGCCACGGGTCTCCGGCAACGCGAAAACAAAGATAGGGAAGAAAAGACCAGTCCAGATAAGCTGAAGATATCCAATCCAACGCCACGACAAGAACTGGTAGATTGAAGCACCAATAACCGGCCCCATACTGCTGGATGCCAAGTATGTGGTGATATACATGCTCAAGGGAACAGTACGTGCGCGATTCCCAGCATAAATATTAGATATGATTCCGGCCACTGTATTGGCTAGAATGGCAACGCAACCACCGGAGAAGAACCGCGTGATGATAAGTGTAGCGAAGTTCTGAGCCACGCCCGTTGGGATCAAGAAGCAAATGTAGATCAGATAAACGGCCAGGAAGACGTATCGAATGCCAAAGTCTTCCATGACAGGTAGAACCACAAGAGAAGACAGAGCACCTCCCACGCCCCAGGAGGTGATCATCCAGTAGGAGTTTGGGAAATGTGCTTCATCAATATTAAACTGTCTGTCTATTGCATAGTGCGCGGGCGTGATGATGGTTCCATTCATTAGAGCAATGAAGGTTGCGAAAAGCCCAATTCCTGTAACGGCTGACTTTTTCCAAGGGGGCCAGTTTACGGGGTTTTCGGGGTCGTTGTCTCCATCCCAGGTTATTATCACAGTTTCTGAATCAGAAGATTGGCCCTCTAGATGTCTTAGTATGTTAGATCGTCGAGGCATATGTGGTCTCTCTAACCTTCGGAAGGTGAAATGGTGACCGGCATCACAGTGGCCTTTACATCGTCGGTAGCGATAGACATAATATTGGTATGTTGTAAAGCGAGGACTTATTAGATATAATGAAATCTATCAACATCAAGTCGTGAATATGAGTGTATAAACCTTGAAGCAAACTCTAGTATATATCAGGTGGGCCTCTGTGCATGAAAACTCCTCTTCTCGACGGCATCTGCTAGACTAGCCGGCTCCAGGACTTTGCTTTATGAGTCCTATGATCCTTTTTTGCTTTGTTTTCGTCCAACCATTTGCCACTTTAATTTGTCATGTAGCTTCTATTGCGCACAATTCAATAGTATGTCCGGATCCGTGTAGATCCACACCGCCTCTCCATCTTATTCGGCTGCTCAAATTCCTCGATAGTCGGTCAACAGCAGTAGAGGAAAGTTACTTAAATCCACTTAAATATTTAAATGATCCCTTGCAGTCTCTGTTTTGGCCTTATCGCCAGCCGCTGAGACGAGATAATATTGATGTCGCGACAGCACGATCTGTGCTATGCCTCCCTCCATAAGAAAGGATTTTAAGTCGCTTGAGGCCATGTCTAGCTCTGGTTGGAAAAAGGCGCAATAAGCTTGCAGAAAGGCTCCGATATCCTATGCCAAAGCATAGACACAAAATGACCACCTTAGAATTCTCTGGCATTTGGGGGAACTGGGGAACCTTCCACCTGGACGCAGTCCTCGGCAACATATCTCAATCCAGCCTAGACGGAGACCCTCAGACGCATCGCCATTGGCAATATCAAATATATAAGTTCCATTTAATGCATTGACCATGGAAATACCGGATGCGGATGCGGACGCGACTGAATGAAGCGTAAATAAGAGCGAACTTATTGGATGAGGAATGAGGTGTTCACCGGTCACAGGCGAAAAAGATCTGTGAAGCCGCAGTAACCACGAGGCCATTAGGCCGATTCTCAATCAGAGCAGCCTACGAGGTCTATGGCTTTATAAAGCATTCTCGGCTTCTATGTGCCTTCCCATAACAGCTTCTCGTAAGCATATACTCATGTTGTTGCGTATTGTCCTTTTGACGCAACAGCACGTCGATCTACCGTCATAGTATCCTGGGCGATAGGGCATGGACTCATGGGTAGTATACCATGCTGCATTCTGAACTATTCGTAGGTAATTAATAGCATGTTCAGGGCTTCGTGCCCGCTATATGGCTTCTTGCTCTGCGTGACCAAAAGAAAGCAACGATCGGTGCTGATGTATCGGAAAGAAAGTCAGTCATGACGATACAAGTGTATAGTTGAACGCATTATTCATTATGGAGAATAATTTCCGTGGTCTTATAGGTAGGGTTATCTTCCCTGAAGCCTAGCTGTATGATGCGTGTGGTCCGTAGACAAGTAACGGATATCATCACATTAAACCTGAGTACTTAGCAAGTTGAAACAGCAGTCGATGATTACGATTCGCATGTCGTCGGCGGACCTTTTATTGGATGGGCAAGCTGCGGAGGTCAACAGGGGTCATCAGGCAACAACAACCTTCACTAATATGTAATGATAATATTTAATTAGTGCTTTGAGGGGTATACTGGGATCCCCGGCAGTCAACCGGACCTTGAAGTTGGGTTCATCTTGGACACCGGAGCTGTATTTCTCTTCGCCTGTATTGGCCCTCCTGCACTGGCTGGGTCTTTGGATCTGAACGAATCACACTCAACATGGTAATTAGTGGCATCAGTCAGACACTACCAGGATGGTGGAGATATCGGTCGGCGTTAGCACTTAGCTTAGCCCGAGTCTCCGAGAAGAGGCTACATGTCGGTCTACCTGATACACAAGGCTGTTCCCCTGACTATCCGGCAAAGTACATCACTGGTTGCATCCGAGGACACCAACCAGTAGCTGGCAATCGGTCGGCTCATTCGAGCCGAGAAAAGCGGACTGGAGCCAATCAAATACTTGCCAGTTCAACATCTCCACTGCACTGACCTCGAGACGCAGGGATACCGACTGGATCAAAACCGCCCATGGCTAGTTTTTGATTGGACCAAGCATGAGTCTATTTAGGGCTGGTCATTTTGGCGGCGGGCGATGCCTCTGTGGATGTTCTCACTGCGCCCGCCCCGCTCTAATCCTTGGAGCCTTTGAAGGTGCCTTTCGTTTCTCCGTCGGACGAAGCTTTGCGATATTTTGTCTCATTCTAGTGAGAGAGACCGGTCCCCGCTTATAAATTCGGCCTCGTGTCGTTGACCTTCTTTACTCTCTTTCCGCCTACGATGCTCAGCCTCGCGCGCCACTTTCATAAGCTGCTTCCTTCTCAATATCACCCTTACAAGGCTTGGTCCTGGTATGCTTATCTCTTGAGCCTCTCTCTCTTTCTCGTCTTGGCCCCAGTCTACTTCGACTCGTTCCCTTTGCTAATTCAGGCTTAGTCTCAGTCTAGCCAAACGTAGCCAAATCCTTGCAGCGAAAGAGCCCTGGTATAAAAACACGAAGAAATGTAAGTTCCAAGACACACGCGGAGACAATATCCAGCGTGTTTCTATAATCCCTACCTGAGAAAATCACATAAACCTCAAAGACATCCAACCCTCTGATTACATTGGCGTCCCTGCAGTCAGTTGCTTTGCAGCCATGTCGACTCCAGAGCCACTTCCCAACCCCCAGCGTGTCATCACCGACACTGATCTCGAGACCGGCATCTCCCACTTCAATACGACGCTGGATGAAAGCCTCGCGGTCAAGCAGGATCTCGGAGGCTCCTTGTTCCGTTTGGGATACATCACCGACAAGACCCCCAACACGCTTGATGGCACCGATCTCACCAACTACACGGAGTACCTGGAGACTGCTAGCGTGCCTCCCGTGACTCTCCCCGATGGTCGTGGCATGATCTGGTACATCGACACCCCTCCCGGTAAAGGCAGTCCTTCCCACCGCACCCTCAGCTTTGATGTCGTCATTCAGGTCGCAGGCGAGATCGAATTGACTCTCGAGTCAGGCGAGAAGCGCATCCAGAAGCCTGGTGACATGGTTATTCAGCGCGCTACCACTCACAGTTGGAGAAACCCTAGCGAAGACAAGTGGGCCCGTATGGTTGGTGTCATGTACTCCAGCAACCCTGTGGTTCTCAAGAATGGCACCGAGCTTGGTCCCTCCGGGCTCTAATCGCCTCAGCAGCGATGGTATAGACTATTTGTGTCTACATAGACCAGTAAATCTATTTTCGAGCCCAACTTATACAACGAATTCAAGACCCAAAGCTTCTAGGGCTGACAGTATATTTTATCTGCGAGTATAGTAATCAGTTCAATAAACAGGGAAAAAAGAACAATTCAAATACAAAACCCCATACTTTTCTGTCTCGGTATATTAACATAGTTGGAAGAGGTTACAACTTCACAACACAGCTAAAGGTTGGATTATCAAACCTCTTGTTCGTATATCTCTAGGGACTCTGAGAATGTTTGCTTTTTGTCTTTCAACAGGAAGTGTCACTTATGGAGGTAATCAATATACAAATATGAAAGACTTTTACTATTTTTTCCGATCCATATACTCCAGTCATATGGTTTTTTTGTATCAAACAGTTTGATTATGACCTGAATTCATATATTAGTTAGTGCGGTCTCGAAGCTACATATTCTTATTGTCAATTATTGGTCTTCGCTTTTCTTTCCTATTACTCTATTTTAGAAGAGGCTATATAAATACAGATATAAGATTCGTCCCTACGTTAGTGGAAGAGACCTCTGAAAAAAAGAACTGAGTGAAATAGATTCACTATGATTGTGGGGAAAAACTTCATAGGTTCCTAAGTCAGGAACGAACACAGTATAGGGGCAAATTTATTGATAGAGAAATCTCTACCCCATATCCATATGGAGTACATCATCCCAAAATCTGCACAGGAACATCCACGACCTTATCACGGATATAATCAACAAACCCCTTCCCAAACCCATCAAGCCGACTTGAACTACTCACGCCGCGGCCCAGAATCCCATAGATGACAAAGTGCACAGCCATGATATTCGGGAACTCGACGCGCTCAATGAAGAAGCTATCATCCCAATCTTTGCCGCTGAGCTCTCGCATTCGATCCCGGGTCAAATATGATCGAAGCCAGGCCCACTGCTTGGGGTTCGTAACAAAAAGTCCACAGTTAAGGTTTCCGCCCTTATCACCTGATCGGCCGAGAGCAATGTCTCCCAAGCGGAGTTTCTTAGTGGGGCTTTTGAACAGTTGTGTTTCTGCTGGGTCGTAGCTCTCCCGGGGCTTGAGGTCTTGATATTGTTGGGGATGGCCGGTATCGTATGAGCTGATGCTGTTGGATGTGTCTATCAGGTTTATTGTCTCGTGAATCTCGGATTGCTTTATCAGCGCTGGGTAGTAGGCGAGGAACGGTAAGGGAATGGCTGTTCGAGTGTCCAGTGATGCATGAAAGCCTACATATTTACCCTTCGCATTAGATGACTGCAGTCTGTACATCTGTGATTGGATTAAAGAAAATACATTGGGCCACGTACCGGAGAAATGCTTGAGAGAGATATCTTTCAGAGCCTTTGCTACAGCCAGAACAGCGCTTTCTGACTGCGATGCCACAAATACACGCAGATACGTAGTACTTTCGGCCTGGAAGGCTGGGTTGGCTGCAGGTGTTCCAATTCTAGAAATATTAGACCGGGAATAAACATGGAACCCAGGACAAGTCATACCTCTGAAACTCCAAAGTCTCCAAACTTTTCTTGACTTCGTCGGGAAGAAAGTGACGCATCTGCCGCTCGAAAAGATCCCACTTCTTATCCGTAGCATACCCAGTTGCATTGAGCAAAAGTTGGGCTTCGTATCCTCCTCGGTAGAAGACAGCCAGCTTGGTCGTTGGGGGTGGAGGTGATCCTCGAATACCCGACACGCGCACCCTGTATTCATGTTACCATGAGGAGATATGTTCGCTAATCCAAAATAATCGCGTCAAAGATACTTACCTATCTTTCCCCACGTCTTTGACCGCAACATCGCCGATATAAGCACTCACGTCACTATTGAGATAGATACTCCCCTGCAGCTCATACAGGAATTGACTGCAAACAGTCTCCGAGTTCACGATACCCTGTGTGTTTGGGTGCTTCGTGATAACGCATGTGCCATCCGCAGCAATTTCAGCGATAGGAAAGCCTGGAGCAACAAGGTCATCCAGAGGATATTTATCAAACCCAGCAAAATTGGCACCAGTCACATACGCAGAACACTCGATCAAATGACCAGCAATCAGCGATCCGGCAAGCTGGTCGTAGTCTGTCTCTGACCAATTATGCCAGTACCACGCTGCGGCGATAACCGGACTAGCGTCTGCAACGCGGCCACAGATGATGATATCGGCGCCTCGACGCAGGCCATCCACGATACCACGGGCACCCAAGTACGCATGTGCAGACACCATTGGAACTGGCTTCCCGTCTGGTGTGTTCAGGAATGCGTAAGTGAGATCTGAAGGTACCACATCTGAGTTCCCGGCGTCAAGATGGGTTAGCTCTTCTTTGGTAGCTGGCATGTTTGGTCCAACGCGATCATACAAGTCATCGCCTGAGAGATATGCAACACGGAGATCAAGCTTCTTCTCGGAGATCTATTGAATAGCCAGCTGTGTCAGTATGCTCGTCAGACTCTAGTATACAGAAGTAGTGCGGCCTACCAGAGCCTGGATCTTCAGTGCAAGAGCTTTAGGATCCAAAGCACCGCCGTTGATGACCACTCGGATACGCTTCTGCGCAATCACTTCGATGGTCTGCTGGAGTCCTTCCCAGGCAGTAGCTTCATATCCAGGATGCTTTCCTTCTCGCCATGCCTGGGCATTGTTCGCAAGATTAACTTCTACACACTCGAGCTTAGAACCGCAGTTGTTTCGTAGAAGTAACAGAAGTATGGCTTACCTGCGAGATAATCGCCCGTTATAAAATCGACATCTCCCAGTGTTGCCTGTCGGTACATTTCATACGCTGGATCGCCTGCCATGCAACATCAATCTGAGTGTCTCGTTCAAAATGTCGGGGTGCCTACCATGATATCCAGAGCAGTTGGCTACCCTAACAGGGCGTGTCTCTGTTGCAGAAGACATGATTACAGGTTGTCAACCTCAGTAGTAGTCGCTCAAAATAGTCTGTGAAGATTGATAGGCATTTCTTGTTATACATCAACCACGCCTTATATAACAAGTTCCCGTACCTCGGCCATCGTTCGGATATTAGGTAACTGGACAAAGAATTGCGTCGTCGAATAGTGAACAGCTCCTGAGTCAAGGATGTTGAGCGTGGACCCTTCCATCCGAGTGGACCAGTAGCATCCCCTTGCTCTGTGGTGTCTGTATCCATAAAAGGCTATGATTGACTTTCATCCTTTGGGTCCCCGTGGCCCGTGGCAAGACCCCTCACAGGATATGGAACGATTATCCCCAGTGCACTCAATTTATGCAGCATTATAGTGAATTAAGTGTCCACTAGTCAATTAAAACCCCTTATAGACGTCATGGATCCGTTGATCATGTCCAGTTTGTTGGTAGCTGTGCCGTGGACCTCGGACTTGAAACCCCGCGGGCCGTGGAGCCAAAATGTCCGGGCCCATTCTTTGTCTTCTATATGAATATGACAGCTAACGCAAGGGGTAGTGTCACTCGTGTTATCTTCTTCATTCTATCGTGAAATACATTCTCTATCTACTTCTTCTCCTATTCTTTGATGATTCCGTCATAAGTTTAATCAACAATGACACTGGCCCACGAAACCATTCCCGGTACGGAGGTGTACGGACCGGGCACTTTCATCGACAAGACTGTGCTTCCAGTGCCTGTAGACGCTCGTCGGGTGTTTGAGCTTCTTGCCTCTCGAACCCCTGGATTTACCCAGAACAAAGCACTATGGGATACCGTCCACTTCGAAGGACGACCTGAGCCTATGGTTCAAGGTCCGATCAAATCACCCGTCATGGCAGCTGCGCTTCATGCCATGGGAGGCGTAGTGGCTAATGAGCTTCTCGAATTGCGTGATGGAAAGCCCGCAACAGAGAATAGTGTGACAGTCAATACTGACCATGCAGGCATTTGGCTCGGATCTGTGTTCACCACGTACATTAATGGTTCCGATGTATCCGCCCTGGCACGGTCGGGGAAGTTGAGTTCACTCTTCGAACGGAATTATGAACAAGGCTTCGGCAAGGGGATAGCAAGTCGGGCAACTGCTATTTACCAAACAAAAGATCCCAAAGTGTGGTACCAGCTTCATGGTTCACTCGACGCGAACGCTGCTCTTCGGACAATGGGAATCAACCCTGACGTGACTTTCAGCACACCCCAACAGTACTATGACTATATCCAAGGGCATATTATCAAGTGGTCGCCCGATGAGCTTGAAATGCACAATGTGCGTCATGGTCTGTGCGGAAGCATCTGCTACTCTCCGGAGGGCTGGAGGAAGACGGAGTTTGGTAAACGCCTGTCCAGACACCCTCTGGTCAACGTGACAGCCGAAACATATGCCAAGTCTACACCTCCAGTCCCTTTGGTCAAGGGTCTATCTGACAAGCGGCCACTTGCCGGGATTAAGGTCCTGGAGATGGTACGTATCATTGCTGGACCGCAGATCGGCGTTACCTTGGCATCCTACGGGGCGGACGTGATCCGTGTGAATTGTAGCAGATTAGTTGACCTTAACGTATGTTTGCCTTGATGCAGTGTCGTGTGAAAGCCTACTAACAGATTCTTGGGTTCTAGGCACTTCAGCTCACGCTGAATGCGGGAAAGCGGACTATTGACCTCGATATCACCAAGCCGGAAGACATGGAACGACTGCAAGAACTCCTTGAAGATGTTGATATTTTCATCCAAGGGTTCAGAATGGGTTCCTTGGAGCGTAAAGGGCTGGGGCTCCGCAACATGCTGGAGATAGCAGCTAAAAGGAACAGGGGAATCATCTATGTCGATGAGAACTGTTACGGTCCGGATGGCCCGTTCCATGAGCGTCCTGGTTGGCAGCAAATTGCAGATGCGGCATCTGGAAGTGAATATGTAATGGGCCGATCACAGGGCTATGAAGAAGGAAAGAGTGTATTGCCGCCACTCCCTGTGTCTGATATGATAACGGGCATTGTCGGTGCGGTTGGTGCCATGATTGCGGTAAAGAGACGGGCAGTTGAAGGCGGCTCATATCACATCACCAGCTCCTTGGTTGCTGCTGATGCAGTTGCATTGGAGAAGGACGTAGGACTATACCCCCCTGAGGTGGTACGAGACACAGTCGAGCGATTTGGGTTCAAGGAGATTACTCCTGATCAGTACGTTTCCGAAGTCCTGATCCCAGTCATTGACGGTTGGAAAAGAGGATTGCCCCATGGTTTAGATGAGGACTCCAGGTTCATGACGACATTCAAGGAGCCAGGACCATGGGGCCGCCAGACTCTCTTGAAGCCTGTTGCAAAGTTAGGTCTAGAGGAGTCGACGCCAAGATGGACTTCTCCTCCTGTCCCGCACTGCCATCATGATAGGGACATCAATTGGTTTTGAGGATAATTCGGAGTATGGATATTTGTATATAGTTTCTGTGTCAAGCAATCACGTATCAAGTATCTGGCATATTGGCCTCGGGTATATCCACTCCCGGAACGACCGGAAACGAAGGCGCACCTGAAACAAGATCCTGCCAGTTCCAAAATGGGGGTAGAGACCACTGCCAGTTAGCCGCCTGATCAACTGTTGAAGGCCCCAGAAAACCAATATCTGGGTAGGGCCCCTGCTGCATGACATTCGTAAACTGAGCGCTTGCCATATCTGCCGCAGAAGCGCTAGCAAAAGGAGTCGATAACGTGTCGGAAAAATTAGGGGCTGTATTTTGATTGATCTCATGACTAGATAGACTAGGCCCGTCATTTTCGTTATTCTGCATAATTGCTGGATGGTGGTTACGGGCAGGTTTCGCCGTCATGAAGGCCCTCCTAGCAGAACGCTCTAAGTCAGAGCACATGCCCAATACAAAGTCGACGTATGTATTAGGCTCCTCGGAAGAAGTACGTGCGAGAAATCCAATAACATTCTGGACCATTAAAAGATCGTCCCCAGCATCTGAATGTGCTGGTTGTGCGAGTATCCGTAAGGCAAGAGGGACACATGCTGCCGCTGGAAAGTAAATGATGTTCCTTCAGAGATCAAGGTCAGCGTAAGCCCCTTGAAGACGTCGATAAGTACTTACCACTTGTAGGTAGAGCCAAGCGAAGGTACATGTGATAGTAGAGCCAATGCAGAACGTGCTGCGTCGAGTGAGCGTGAAACTATCGGCGCAATACCCTCATCCGTTCCTTGCCTAGACCGCTCGATAGCGTTTGCTTGAAACACACACACCTGGTAAAGGTTTGAGTAACAGCAATTATATGCGAAATGTAATCGAAGGACATGTTGCAGGAAATAAGTTGGTTCACAAGAAAATCTGCGCTGGGGTTGAAGCCTCGAATGTAATGTCTTCTTCCAGCTCAACAGCGCGTCTTCACAAGACTTTATTCTCTCAATAACATCATCACTCGATTCTTGACGAACAGTCACCGTGTAAAGCTTCCTATAAACAAGCCGCTGAATCTGAGCTAGTTGAGCAAGGAGACGGAAGTAATTCATTCTAGTACCGTCAATCATTAGTACGCCCTTGCCGTCAGGGGGGTTCTCTGTCGGTAAATGTGTATCATAGTCTTCGAAATCCTGGACCGGCGGGCGGCCGACCCTGATGGAAATGTCTGAGTCAAGTATGAAAGCAATCCAGTACACTCTTCGCCTGTGCTCCGCCTCGGGTGAAGCTCCAGAGCCGTTTCCTCTATGCAGTCCTATTGACTGGGCCAGACGCATTGCTGCAGCCGCGAACATAAGAAGGGCTTGTGGGTTAGGTGTACCCTGAAAGTAAAGCGCCAGACCTAGGAAGCCCTGCACGGCGGCAATGTCAGTGTTTCGAAGGAAGACGTCAACCACAGCGTTCAAGGCATTCTTAACATGTCCCAACGACTTTTTCCAGTCGTCACTAGGATCAGAAGATGCATGCGCCCTTTCTCTGTATGATATGGCCAAAGCAATGTTGAGAGAAATCCACCATGATGCACTATTATCGGGATTCCATGAGTATTGTCTGTCGACGGACCTCATGAACGAGGCCTCCTCAAAAAGAGGAATTGCTTGGTTAAAGGTTGCAAAGTACTCTCGCGCTAGCTGGACAGTTGTGTCCTTACATGGTAGAGGTTCGACAATGCGTCGTTCCAGGCCATCTTGAAGAATATGAGGAATCCAGCTTGAAAGTTGCCATGGACTAGCACTTCTTTGAGGTGCGCGTCGCCAGACCCCAGTATCTGGCTGTGCCTCTAGCCGATTCAATTCGGCATTTGTCAGTGCAGAAAATGCAGACGAAGCCCCTAAGCCCGATCAATAACTGGGCCGCGAAGCAGACGACGATCTTGCAACCTACCAAAATAGCGCATTTTCCCGTCCTGTGCGTCGATGACAATAGATTGATCGTTCTCGGCGGGAAGGCGAGGGCCCTTATCAGATGTTACCTGAGGCATGTTAGGAATATTGTCTCCGTCTGTCGGGTCTTCTGGCTCCCCGTAATTAGTATTGCTCTCGACTGATGTGCCCGGCGAAGTTGATCGTCGGGTATTCTCCACGCCTCGCTGGATTTCAGATCCAGATCTAGTCAAACTCTCCAATTGCTCCTGCATTTTTTCAATTCGCTTCTCTAGCTGTTCAACATATGTTCTACTCCCATCAGTCATCTGCTATAAATGGTAGCTATTTCTTGGGTAGGAGAGCCTAGCACTTACCGACTCTCGCGTTTCCGGCGGTCCATGACATCTTGATACCCGCAAGATAGATTGAATGCGTGGCAAGGTGAACAAATAGGTCGCTTTCCATCGCATTTGACCTTTTTACGCCGACAGGTATTACACGCCTTAGATGTACCAATTAGCTGGTTACTATATAGTTTGAGATTGAACGAACTAACTTTAGCTCGCCGGACGATGTTGGTTGTAGATGATTGTGTTGCGTTCATCTCTCCGAGACTTCTAGTGATTATAATGGACTCAAACCGGAGCGCAAAACCTTATATACAAGCAATTCGGGTTAAAAAGTGAAACTTATAGTTTGTCGCAGATTTGAGCATCCAGTGTTCAGTGGATATATAGTAGTTAGTTGACGCAAGATCGCGCCGTTGGCTGCCGGTCTGGTAGACCAACCAAGGCTCACTAGTGCCGGTGAGCTTACTGTACAGGTGCGGATTAAAGATGTTCCTGACGGTTCACCAGAAGTGTATGTCAGGGTTGCTGCAACAGGACGTAAGTAGATGAGACGACAAGGATGACAGATTCTATGCTTAATCCTCGCCTTACGTGACATGCAGGCATCAGCTACCTCTGATCGCTATGTACACCTTTTCATCCAAAACTAGTAGTATCACTTTTACGAGAAAATTTGCAGCCTCCCCAAGGCCTGTTCCCGTGAACATAAATATATATCCGATGAAAGGTTGCCCTCGAACCCTATCATATTTCGCCTAACTATGTAACGATCAAGTCCGGAGCCCCGTTCATGTACCATTGCAGCAGATCCGAGTCCTGACACCAGCTTAGCTCGCTCAATACACCGGCCATTTACTGAACCACTTGTTCATGAAAGACCGCTTCTCGGCGGAAGCCACCAAGACTGGCTCCCACGCATCGCCTAATTCCATCACCACTGGCTCAGCAGCATCGTTGGCCGGCCAGTTGGGCAGCTCTGGGCCATTGGGATTCCCAGAGCGCAGGAAATTTACCCAATAGTCGGACAGCCGGTCAGCGATTGCATAGTCCTCAGCCGTCCAAGGCTTGTCAGTCGCATACAAGTTGTTGAAAGCATAGTTGATTTCACTCATGTGGTACGCGCCCTCATCCTGGCCTGGGGGAGCATGGGTCCAGTAATAGGTGTAGGTGCTGACAGTGCTGTTGCCCGAGGTGTTGCGCGCAACTCCAGCCTGATACTCGTTGGCCCACTCCCAGATGGATATGCGAGTCTGGTCCTGATAGAAGGTATTGCTGGCGGCATCGGCACTGCTGCTACTGTTCCCTGCAGGATATAGTCGGAAGAATTCAGCGGCCAGGCCGACGCTGCCAAACTCGTACTGATTCTGGCGCGTATAGCTCTCGACCGTCATCCCAGGGTTCGGGGTCGCACCATTTTCATCTCGGTTTCCGCCAGTCAGAACCGCGGCGATTGTATGATTGCCCTGTAGCAGCATCTCCTGGTAGGTAGCCGGCAGTATGTAGCCGTCCAGGACGGGACGGAACAGCGGGGGCTCCATATAGACCGAGTTGTTGGCAAAGACCGTATTCACGTAGGTAACGTCACTTGCGTCGGCGCCGGCCAGGAAGACCTCAACTGGAGCGGCACGGGCCGCGGCAATCCCTGAGAGGTTGAGGCTGGTGAGATACGCAGCCCCCTGCGCCTCCGCGACGGCGAGATGGCGGTACCCCTCGGCCACACTCCCCATCAGGGGGTTGGAAGGGTAAGTGGCTCCGCTCTCAGCAATCACCTGCTCGAAAAGCCCGTCTGCTTCCAGACTATTAAGATGATCGAGCACAGCAGCGGCGCCTGCTGACTGGCCGCCAATAGTAATGCGGGTTGGATCGCCCCCGAAGGAGGCGATGTTCTCGTTCGTCCAGTGCAGCGCCGCCTGCTGGTCAACTAAGCCGTAATTGCCTGAGGTACCGCTCGTCGAGTTCTGACTGAGTTCCGGGTGGGCTAAAAAGCCCAGCGCGCCCAGTCGATAATTGACGGTCACAACCACGACCCCCTTGGCAGCTAGACCGGCCCCATCGTACAGGGCCTGGCTGGTCGATCCCGAGCCAAAGCGGCCTCCGTGGAACCAGACATAGACTGGAAGTTTGCTGTTGGACGAGGCGGGTACCACGCCGATCCCGGTTTCCGTGTTATTCTGCACGTCACCAAGGGTGGCCGTGTCCGGTGTCCAGATGTTGAGATACAAGCAGTCCTCGCTATAATAGCTCGACCCGAGCTGGGGACAGTCCGGGGCAAACTCGGTAGCGTCACGGACGCCCGTCCATCCGCTGACATGCTGCGGATGACGCCAACGATAAGCTCCAGTCGGGGCGGCGGCAAAGGGGATTGCCTTGAAGTTGTAGACCGAAGAGATGTATTGTGATCTATTGCCCTGCACCGTGCTCTCGTATGTATCGATGTAGACGGTGGGTGACTGCACTGGAGCGACTGACGAGCTCGATGTGCTTTTCGACTGAGTCCTCGTGCCGATAACGCGGCCATATGCGGCACTGGCCAGCAAGGGGCCCCAAATTAGGAGCTTCATTGCTTTGAATCACGATGGTTGAAACCCGGTTGTCAATTGAAGTTGGCCGGGGTGATGCAAGCTTTTTTTTATAGTCCCCATTGCTTTTCACGCCCCTCGTCCCCCAACTCCATTTGCTCTAAGATCTGCTTTCCCCTTTCTCCACTTTTCCCCGACATTGAGCTTTGCTGCTCCGTAATATCCTTCCTTTCATGCGGGAAACACCGGTGCCCCTACGGACATCGGATAACGGAGATGGCGCGAAGTCCGACATTGTCCCCGTACACGTCTTACTCGCCTTTCGTCCTGGCTGCACTTTGCATACCCCCTTTGCATGGCAAGCACTGTTCGGATCAGATGCCAGTTGATCAAGGTATATCATCCCACTTTTGAAGGCATGAAAGTGGACTATAAAAGGCCTGACAGTGTTTTGAACGTGTGAGGTTGATCGGGACATGCTGACCCTGTAGTGCGAGACGGCTCCGTGTGCTTGGTTCATCTCCACCAGCAAGGGAACAGACGAGTTGCAGAATATAAGCATTAACCCTATTGGGCCGTGCCGGACATCGGGGGATATTCTTTTTTTCGCCTTCCTATTCGCACTGCGGCCTGCAAAGTAGTGGATGGACCTGCGACAGGAAAGGTTTGCCCCCGCATTTGATGACGCGGTCAAGCCGGCCCATGATTGCGGAACCAGCGGAGCAGGGCATGCCCTGATTTATTGTCCATCTAGCCCAGAAGAGCAGCCTAGCATGCTAATCCCTATTTCGGAGGATTCCTTGGCACGGACAAAGTTACTTTACTGCAAGTCGGGCAGTCGATGCACTCAACCGTCAACCATGTCTAACGAGAGCTGGGCTGAGATTGACATAAGTTCTCTCGTCCCAGACAGATCTCCCCCTATCCGAGTCTAGATGCAGTCACGACAGTGTGGAGGACAGTGCTCAAGGATAAGCTAAAATCTGATGAACTAATGTGGGGAATCGAATGAACGGACGGAGTAGTAGACGGAGCTATATATGGATTAATTACACATTATATGCATTCTGAACATTTATGTCCGACAGCCGCTAACCGCTTCCGTAGCCTATTTCCGCCTCTAAAGCCGAGCTATGTTCACCGCCTTCCATCAGGGACCAGCTCCCCGCAGCATCTTTGGTGGGAGATAAGGCAAGCCGCTATCTAACATCCCAAAGCTGCTGGCACATTTCGCATTCACATTCTCATTCTGTATGGCATTCCAAGCGCCCTTTCCTGAGTCTCACCGCATTGGCGGTACCAACTCACGCTAACCTTCTTCATTATATCCCTCAAGTCAGCATCCACCTCGTAAACAACATTCGCTCCCCACAAGCGGAATAAGACAGTCACAACTGGAGCCCACCACTCTCAAAACATCCACACAAGAACCCCTCGCATGTATTTCAAATCAACACCCACAATGTCCTACACAACACCAACCACCCAAACCGACCAAATACCACCTCACCTCGACCCCCAAACCTACCCACGCACAACCTCAAACCCCACCCTGAACACCCACATCACGCTAACCTACCACCCCCTCGATCCCACAAGCGCACTATCCAAGATCTCCTCTCCTAGCGCCGGCGCAAATGTCCTCTTCCTCGGCACGACACGTAACTCCTTCCAAGACCGCCCCGTCGCACAACTAAGCTACACCGCATACCCGCCTCTCGCGTTGAAGACATTATCCAAGATCGCGGAGGACGCGGTGACGAAACATGAGCTATTGGGTGTCGTGATTGGGCATCGGCTCGGAGACGTGCCGATTGGGGAGAGCAGTATCGTGATTGCGGTTAGTGCGGGACATCGCGGCGCGGCGTGGAGGGCTGGCGAGGAGGTGTTGGAGCTGTGTAAGGAGAAGGCAGAGATATGGAAGAAAGAGGTATTTGTTGATGGGCAGGGCGAGTGGAGGGCGAATAGGGATCGGGATGCGGAGGGGAAGTTAGTACAGGGGTGAAACGGGATACAAATATAAATCGGTAGGTGAGTGCACTTGGCAATAGAAGGTAGCTGGGTGGGCAATGCTAATTGACAGTCTTATTTTACAATCACAGAGTAGGGTATTGTCTATGATACACATCGAGGCAGGCAGAGACCATCACCACTTAGTCCTTCTTAAGGGGCTTGCCCTCGCGCTTCCAGTCATTGATATGTTCCATGATCGTCCTCGTGGCCGACTCAGGCGTATCCTGACGACCGATGCACTCGACGAAGTCGTTATCGGGATCTGTCAAACAAATTCAGCTTCAGCTCAAGTAACCCCCCCGCCCCAACGAAAAGGAAAAAGGAACATACCCATCAGATAGAAATAGATACTATGATCGACCAAATAATCCTCCCCAGGCTTAATATCCCTCGGGGTACTGAAGTACACCCGATACTGTTTGCAAACATGCTTAACCTCATCATACGTTCCCGTCAACCCAATAATACCAGGATGGAACTCCTTCAAATAAGCGCGCAGCACTTCAGGCGTATCTCTGGCAGGGTCACAAGTAATAAACACAGGCAAGAAAACATTCTCGCCCTTCGTAGCCTCCTTCACCTTATCAATAATCTCGGCCATCTTGTCCAACTCGTCGGGGCAGATATCAGGGCAGTGAGTGAATCCAAAATACACCTAAACCCCCCAAACCATGAACAATTAGCCCTCAATACCCTTCATCGACCAACCAACCGAACCACCAAGAAAAGGAAAAAAAGAAAAAGATGAAAAAGAGATATACTCACAAAACTATACCTCCCCTTCAAATCCTCCGCCGTAAACTCCTTCCCATCCAAATCCTTCAACGTAAACGGACCTCCAACCTTCGGCTTCCCAACCCCCTTACTCATCTCCGCAATGCGCTTCCTCTCCAACCTCTCCTTCTCAACCCGGAAGTAAATAATCATACCACCGCCCGTCAAAACGAACAGCAGCGCCGCCTTCCACGAGAACGGACCCGTCGAGTTCCGCGCCTTCAATTGGCCCATTGTGCGCGCGCGAAGACAAGGCGGAGAGGTCGAGAAAGAGCGGCGGAGTAGTAGTCCTGCATTGTTGTTGCTGCTGCTGCGGCTGTTGATGTTGGTTGCTGCTCTGAGTTGCGCGGAGAAGAGACCGGTCGTCTTTGCGGCGGTGTGTTCAATTGGGGATAGGGCGGAGCGAGAGGTCCGTGTGAGGATCCGGCTCATGGATCTCATTGTTGATGCCATTGTTGTTGTTGTTGTTGTTGTTTGCCCAGGTTGGGGAGGGGGGCTGGTGCACGGATTTTCTTGCCTTGAGGTAGGTAGTGGTTTTCGGAGTCCGCGGCGGAGGTTTGGATGTTCGAGACAGCTCGGTCCGGAGGATTGGTTTTCTGGATGGGGTTTAGTGTCTACGCCTTAGGCATACAGGGATTATTTTCGTGTCACGTGTATTTTGGTGCGGGCTAAATGGGTTATAGGACTTTTTTTCATTCATTTATAAAATTGGATGCAACCCACGTATAGGGCTTTAATTCCATGGTTGAGAAGACATTAAGAGTGGTAAAATTACAAATTACAGCCTCCCCCCCTGTCCAACGACGCCCGTCCTGTCCAATGCACTGCGCGAGGGGAGCAGAGTCGTACATGCTTGCTATGCAATTTATTGCTCGCCGGGAAGTATGGTAGCCGAAGGAATCAGGACACGCAGGTTGATATAATGGAACAATAAAGTAGAGAAGTAGAGAAACCGATGGAGCGAAAACGACAGGTGGTATTTTGACACGGTTCGTGGCGTAATGACAATGCGAGACTTGGTATAAACGAAAAGAAATGAAGCAAATGCATCTTTTGCCCCCCGAAGGATGTTGAAAGATGGTATGTACGGAGGAAGTCGGGAGTATTTCACTGTACACTTCGACTGGCTAAGCTAGCCCGACTGGGAGTTGTCCGTGGTTCCTCTTCTTCGATTACATCGCTGAGGCGCGTAGGATGACGATGGCGCGGGGTTACGGACTCCCAACCTGTCCCTACACCCCATCCCGAGCCGCTATAATCGACAGACTGGGTGTAGCCTCCATAGAGAGGTCCGGATGTTGTGGGCATAGAACTGGGTGGGTATCCGCCTTCCTCTACTGACCCATGCTCATACTCGTCGCTCGCTTCGGACATGGCAGGTTGGTAAGCAGTTGACTGGCCCTGCGGGTTGCGGCGGTAGCTGCTGCCGGCCTCTTCTTCTCCTTGTTCGCTACTAGCAACGCTGGGGCCGTAGGAGCGGTCATCATTCTCGGACGTTGGCCGAGCTGGATATGCGGCACCCTGCTCGTAGAAATGTCCAGGATATTGTCTCTGAGCTTCCGGAGATGATGATGGAGGTTCCTGAATGGGCCTATGCCCTTCCACAAAAGGATCGGTGCCGGTTGGGGATGCAGGAGTTTCATAGTATTGACCTTCCGTCACCGCTGTGGTTCTCGGGGCGCTCTCACCACTTGCGTATGGGCTTTCTCGGGTTGGCGGGCGATTGGTATTATGCCGACTGGCGGGGCCTGGGATCATCGGTACGACCTGTACGCCTCCGACTAATGTAGGTTCTCCATTCCGGAGGGATGTAGTGCGGTCGCGTTCTTCTTGTTCGCGCCGACCCAATTCTTCCCATGCGCGGCGGGCCTCGTCTTTGGAAATTTGCAACTCACGGCGCATTTCTTTCAGCAGCTCTTCGGCGCGTGACTTGTCGCTCTCTGCTTTCTGCAGTGAAGTGAGAGCATCAGACCGAGCTTGTCTCTCAGTCCTAACCTGCCTCTCTAGCTCCGCTAACAACTCTTTTGAGCGTTCTTGTTCAGCACGGGTATCGAAAAACCAACGCTGGAACTTGCGCTCCGATGAGGCCCGCAGGCGCTGCAACTCAACCACGGCATGGAAAAGATTGGCACCAGCGGCAGAAAGGTCCGTCACCTGGCGCGCCATTTGCTGATTCAGAGGGTCGCGCTCGAGCGCTTCATTATTCTGCTCCAGCTTGCGAATCCAGTAACCAGTCAAGCCCTCCCAATGGGATGAGAGTGTTTCCCATCGTTCGAAGGCGTGAGGGAACGGAATTCTACGAGATTGTTGCTGGCCTTGGGAACTTGGCTGTTCAGACGCCGACTGAGCTGGCTGCTTGGACCACCCGGCAGAGCTCTGCGGGGCAGCCTGGGGCTGTTGAGATGCACTGGGCTGCCCAGCCGAGGTAGTCGGCCTCAGAGGTCCATGTGCACCACCAGTTCCAGGGATAGACGCAGAGGCTTGGGGCTCTGGTCGTTTCGTCGTTGTGGAAGACCGCTCTGGGATTTGCGTCCTTCGTTGCGAAGTTCTGTCACCGGCAACGCCAGCAGCATAAGCTTGACCGGGCCTAGTCTGCTCCTGTTGCTGTCTGCGCTCGATGTCATCCTGCTCCCGATCCCTCGCCTCCTGCTCTGCTTTCTTGCGAGCTTCTCGATCCCGGCGTTGCCTCATGATATCCGTGGGCGTCCGCACACCACTTGCAGGGTGTGGGTTGACAGGGACCGGGCCTTGAGTGGCGCGAGTAGATCCATTCTGAGTACGGCCATTGGCTCCAAAGCCTGACGGACCGGGGGCACCCGCGACGTCAGACATGGGCGCATTCACTTCTTCCCAGTCTAACGTAAACGGAATTGGTTTGCGAAGTGCTTCCTCCAAGGTCCAGAGAATAGCAGATGCGGTGCGCGGGGAGACACTGGTTGTCCTATGGGGCCAGTACGATTCACCTGGTCGCCGGGAGGATTCCTCTTCCGAGTCGGCCTCTTCGTCGTCTTCTTCGGTTTGCGCCTCAGACAGTGCTGGACGCAGAGCAGCGAGACCACTTTGGTGTTCCGAAACGGGTCGCACGACCACCGGTATAGTCTGTTCTACCTGAGATGGCCTTCCGGAACCATATACGGACGGAGGTCGCTGGGAAAGTCTGGCTGTTCTCCGCAATGAACGAGTGCTTCCGAAAGCGCTCGAGGGTCGAAGTGACGGATGATGGGTAGAGTCAGGAAGGACACGGGAAGCAGCCTGCTGCTGGCGTTGCGGTGAAAGGGTCGTAAATGTTGTAGGGTCGTTAACGTCGTAGGTCTCGTCAAAGTCGGCGCGATTGCGATGAGACACCGCTGAAGATGGAGGATGCTGAAACGGGATATGCGACGACAACGTGGGTGCGAATTGGGATTCGGCCCCTACAGAATGGGACCAGGAACGAGAGCCCTGCAACCAGACGTGGGTTTTGACAGCGTGTCAGGAGAAATATGCACAGCTCCAGCAGTATCTAGCACTCTTCCAGCACACAAGATGAACCCGCCGCTGTGTATGTCCGATGGGTTGGCACAAAGAATGCTGCACAGTGGGTAAATTCATTCGAAACACGACAGAATAGTAATGGGGCGCGTGGAAGCAGTTCAGAGCGAGCCACGCAAATCGAGAGTGAGAGGGGATTTGAAGGCAGTGGCTGGTCGAATAGGGAGACGCCGTCGCAGAATTACGATGGCTGGGAATCGGGGAAGACAGTTGCAGCGACGGGATCTTACCTGTGCCAGGAAGCGCCCTGCAGACCGCAACGAGCACCGCTAGAGGCTCGTAGCAGTCATGGAGCAGAGCAAGAAAGCCCAATGGCTCCCGCGGAGGATTCAAGGCCGGGTAGCAGCGGTCTGAGTTGTATGAACAACAGCTAACTGTGAGGCGGGCGACGGAGGGTAGGAAAAGGAAGGGAAATTGAAACGGGAAAAGATCGGGAAAATCGACGAGGAGCGCGTTGTCAGTCACGCCGGGCACCAAAAAAAAAAAATCCACCCTCCCGATCGATGAGGAAGACTGATTCTCTGGATCTGCACTACCACCCCCAACTGCACCGGATTCAGTCTCTGATGTTCGTCGCAGGCACTTAAGAAGGATGGTTGACCCGCCGATGGCCGTGATTCACAACACTGCAGGCCAAGATATTTTTTACCACACGCCTTACCTTCCCACCTTCAATTTACAAAAGGTCGCACAGATAGACTACGATGATTCAGATGGTCCGTTGGTTAGACAACAAACCAATTGTCTACCCAAGGTGAATCAATTGGTTTCGATTTAGGCAATTCATGTCTCTCTTTGTCTTCCGAAGCCCTGTTGCTCGTCGGGTTATAGCAATGAAATCATCCATCGAACGATTTTCCTGGTCGTTCGCTCTCCCCTCCACTTGAAAATGGACACTGTGCTTCACAGTACTCTAAGATGATATCAAACCCACTCCATATGTATTGCATCATGGCCCCGTCGGAAAAGACATATATATATATATAGAAACCAACGCTAGTCCAAGCTTCGTCGTGTTAATGGCCCAATCCCTAGCGGGTGTGCTGGCAATTCCTGATTGGGGTTCAACTTAGTTCCACGCCATGATTAGGTAGCTGCCAACTAGCACCGCCATGTACCTGGCCAGTGGCCCAGGTACTGAATCAGGTCTCTGGCAGACTTTCGGTAGTTCAGGCCGTCATTTCTTGTTGGAGAAGCCTCTGAATCTCGAAGCCTAAAGGAAAGAGGCCCCTTGATGATCTGTGCTAGAGTTTTCAGAGCCTGGATACGGCCAGGGCCGGCTGTCGAATCAACTCCACTCTGGGTCCATCTAAAAGCACAGACCCGGTGGTGATGACGATGGAGCGTTGGCTTATTTCTCCACGGTCGCACAATAAGCCGTACAACCACACGGAAAATATATCAAAAGGATTTCTCGGAAGGGGAGTAAGTAAATGTGATAAATCAGTTCTGTCTCGTTTCCTACGAGACCAGAGCCATTGCTGAACCAGGGCGCCTTGGTTGAGAGGGGCTATAGGTTCTATAAAACAGGATTTCGGCGTTGATCGTGGGGTCCCAGTGCAATTTCAGCCTCTTGGTGGAAATTGGACCTGTGAACCCTCGGGGTTATAGCTGAAGGGTTAAATTTTGCAAAAGGACGAGCAATAGGCAAGGGCCCTTCTGAGTCGGGTATTAATTGAGTTCAAGGGAGGCAATCCGTCCGACCCGGTTTCAGACCTGTCGAGATTCCTTGCAGTAAGTCTCACCACTCTAAACAAAACAGCCACTCTTGACTAGAATAGTTACATAACGTTTTCTCGAGCTTCGGTAATGCTTGAATAACATTCAAATCCGTTTATACATCCAATTGATGATGTTTCGGCAATGATTCAGAAGTCCAGCGGGGAGACAATCCAAGGACAGGGCAAATAGTGACTGTTATTGCCTGCGCAAAAGTAGTCAGCTGAGCTTGATCCCATGCAAGTAAACGAATTCTAGCTGCTCAAGGATGCGTCAGGATCGTGCGCCTTCATCTCGATTTGCCCGTGAAGAAGCATCAATAAACTATGCAAAAGAACTCCGGGAGGCGTCAATAATTATGACTGGCAAGAAACGTTGGCGCTTCTTCGTTAACATCCATATGGGGAAACTAGAGCCAGCTTAAAGACCTTCCCTATTACACCTACAATGGCCTACACACAAAACATTTCTCACTACACCGAACTGGTGTGCAAAAATGATCCCAATGCATGACCGGCGGAGCAGTTGTGGGAGAGATGCATGAGTAAATGCAAAACCGCATCGTCATGCACAGGTCCGGGAATGCGGGCCATGCAACTTCGTGCTTCCCCGACGGTCTAGATGCCTGCTGAATTTGTACGACAAAGTCTCGTAAAGCCGAACTGTCAGTCACTCGAGCCGCCACAGGCCCAAGGCCAGAGTGGCCTGACTCAAAGTAAACGCAAATGGGCATGATACGATCAGTGATCAGTCTAGACGAAACGAGGGCATGGTATGGATGGGTTGATAGAAGATGCTTTGCCAGGCAGACAGGAAAGATACAGCGTGGTTGAGTTTCCAATGGCATGCTATGGGGCGGTTTTACTCTTGTGGTGAGGGTAACGGTTTGCAAGGACAATTGTTGCCGATAGATGCACATTATGCCAAACCCAAATCTCAGACGAAAGAAACCACTTTCACCGACTTCAAGTTCAGAAACTGGCTGGTTCAAGGACAGGAGCTAGGGAGTCTATTGCGGTAAAAGAGCCAATATTCTGCAGACCTCACAGCAAGGACTTGAGTACCAAGTCCAGCAGAGCGGCAAGCCAGCCGTTTCGGAAAATAAATGCGTGGGGGGCAAGACCTTCTTATACCCAGACAACCACCTCTTAGAAAACGACTAAACTCAATCGATCAATTACACCGGAAAGATCCCCGGCCTTCCAATGCCTGAACTGCAGTATCCGCAGCAACCTGGAATTCTGGAATGCGGGTCGTGGCATGATCTTTGTATAGCCAATTGCCAAAGACTAGTTGCGTCAGATGGGATCTGCTCAGACCTTGAGCTCTGGCACTGAAAAACTACGTCGGAAACTTCGACTAAGAAGATAGTTTCTTTGACAATCTGATCTAATTATCGCTCGAGGTTAATGAGCGGAAGAATGACCCGCAACAAAGAGATGGAGGTCACGGATGACAAGGCCAGACCCAAAGATCGGCTGCCGATCGGCCACCAGAGCCGTGGTTGAGTCCGGCATGTCCTGCCTCTACTATCCGCGACCACCTCTGTACTGCTTCCTTCTTTGAGACTATGTTCCTGGGAACAGACCCCAGCCTGTATCCACGGCTCTGGAATTGCCGGCATAATTCAGAACATTGTCTACGCAGGTTCCTCGAAATCGCACTGACAGCAAAGGCAGGCCTCATTCAACAAGGACCTGTGGTATCGCTAGCCGCGCTTACTAGCGGGACAATCATGCAGGACCGGTCGACTGTATGCATGCAGGCCCTATTTTTGCGCTGCCAAACCTGAACATTGGGAGTAGATAGCGGATGATAATGGAGGCACGCCCCTGGGCCTCAGCTGACAAGCCCGCAATGCTTTCGAATCGCAACGCTGCAGACAGCGATTGTTGACGTTATACCATTCTCAGGCCGAGTCTGAAACTCCAGGGAAACTGCACAAGGTTATAATGCCGAGTCAGAAAACCAGGACCCCGCGTCAACAAAGTTGCGGATCGGGATTCCGGGGCCTCCCTTGCTCCAGCGTCTATGGTCTGCCGCCTTGCTGCACATCCCCCATCCCTACCGAAGGAGACCATGTAAGGTCCGATAGGTCCTCAGAGTCAGTGCGCTCGGACGTTCGAGCTTTGTTTACGCCTTTCTGCATTGGCATGCGCCGGGGCTCCCCCCTCGACCTAGCCACCATCCAGCAATGGGGCTGCCCTAGGCCAGGATAGGCATCACTGTTATTTTTGGGGAAGAGATGTATAAACATATCCCCTCCGCCCTTGACCCTTTCTTCGTTTCTGGCCATTCCCATTCCTTCGTTTGTACCTAGTCTCTCCTTTTGAACCTGTATGAACTGCATCCGTCCCTTTCATTTCTGATGAAGTTTCTGCGTGTCTGAATGCACCACATCAAATTCACACCGGCGTCATAATCATAGCCCATGGCTGACGGACATCATCGGCCTCCCGGCGAATCCAACGCCTTTCATAGCTGCCGGAACCGATCACAGACTGCAAGCATTCTGCCCACAGCTACGCCGCCTAGGAAGCGGGCATCATCATTCTATACTGTTAGAGGGCCAGAGATTGTTGACGAGTCGACACCTGATCCATTCTACCTGGAGCATACTCCAGGAGGCGCCTCTCCCTGGGGCAATCGTCGACCGGGTAGTCGCGATGTGAGAGGCAGTGAAGAAGGTAACCCGTATTCAATGATATCCTCGGTGTATTCCCAAGACATTCCCTTTGCTGTCACTGCACGCGGTGAATCTGCGAGATTGCGATCCAACAACAACCGATCTACCTTGTCTGTGGTCGAGCTAGAACATCAACTTGGTCTTCAGCAAGTTGCATCATCCCGTCCGTGGGGAACAGCCTCTCGGCATCACGACCACAGTTCGTTCAGCTCAGTGCAGACCGAAGCTACACCAGACTTGACACCAAGCAGCTCCTTCTCATCCAATTACTCTGCTCCCATCTATCCTGACAACTCCCTCCCCGCGGTAGAGTCTCTGCCAGTGCACGCCCCTCCCATCCCGCCCAGTCCTAGGCACAACGTATATCCTTACTCGTCCACTCCTTTGAGCCAGTCGCAAGTAACTTTGTGTACACAGCCCTCCACGCCTGTACGACAAGGACGACCGCATACAGCGACGCCTAACGCGTCGTCGGATACCCTGGTCATGCACCAAGGAGACAGTCACGATCCTCCCTCCCATCGTGGGAAGCCATTGCCATCTTTACCTAATGGAGCCCGGAATGGCATTGCCCATAGCGGCAGGAAGGGGCCCCCTCCACCAATCCGGCCTCCTATTGCTCCGTCAATGATCTCTCCCCCGTCTCGCATCAACCCCGTGACTATGGAGCCACACGCCACTCATTTTGAGAAAGCAATGTTCATATCTTCAAATGATTGTCCGAGTCCTGTACCTAGTCCCGGTCCAGGGTCGCCCTTGCTTGAACGCTATCCCACCGCCAGCTCAGCGCGTGATCGTCCATCCACCTCAGCGTCACGACCAGCTTACTGCGAACAGTCAGTCTGGGAATCCGACTCGGACACCGAGTCGGTCGATCCCAAGTCGCTGTCCAAGAAGCCAATGGACAAGTTGAAGAAGGTTCGCAGTCGAGTGCATCTAAGGGTAGCCAAGTCGGCACCAAAGCTTCAACCTCCGCAGACACCCAACAGTCAGCACAGCACTCATTTAGAGAAGTTTTCTTCAATGCCCGATCAGCCCCCAGAGGATCTCTGCCCGTCTCCCGCGCGGAAAACCGTCAAGGCGCGGTCACGAGAGGCTCTGCGGCCAGCGGCTGAGACCTTGCGACTGGTTGCCCCTTCTACGACTTCTCTAGTACCACCGCAGTCCAGACGCGGCAGCGGTCAAGCGCGCACCATTGACATTGACCGAACAACTGCAGCTGCGATGCAAGCGAAGTCACGACGCCGACCCCGGTCTGACTCGAAGAAGTCACTTTCTCCGGAGCGTGAAAAGGTGTGCACCCTCTGTCGCGAAGAGCGATCCGACAAGGCCATCCTATCCCTGGCACGACCTCCACTCTATAAACGGGTATGGGAGTCATTGCGTGTGCTGGGCTGTCATGGCGACATTACACCTCCTCGGTCCCGCAGACCCATGTAGTTATTCCCGATCCTTTTTATCTTCTCATTCCTGTTCGAAAACAAAAAGTCCTATGCGGCGTTAAATGATGTACGGCTATTTGCTACGATCTACCAAAAACCACCCTTACGGCCCTGTCCGACGATACTGAATGGATCGCCATGATTGATCTAATGTTTATGACGCTGAACGCAAGAACGACCCGCCAAAATCCCCTACCGGCGGATGATGACAATCCACATACATATGATGGATGCGCGGCACCATCCATGCCCATGTCCAATCAATGACCTGACGAGACGAATATCCCCTGAGATGGAAATCTCACCGGTAGTCTCGAAACGATGCAATGCAATGCGAACGCGCTGCGATGATTCATGTAACGATGAGGCAACGAACTGATTACGATAGTTGGACTCATGCCACTCTTTTTTCTCACTTACTTACTGATTTATGCTGATGCCTGTCTGTATTTGTGTCCATCATGACACCCATTTCCTTGTCTGTCTGTTCTATCTATCTATCTACTGTCACTCGTTCCTAACCACCCACACTCGCTCACTACCCACTATTGCTTGCAATTGCCCGCACGGGCGCGCCTTTCACTCACTCCATACTACATCAATTACTGAGCTCTTCTCATACTATACCATAAACATACATACCTTTTACAATAACAAAGAAAACCACATTCACCACACCCAATGAATACCACCATTCCTCACCGTAGCCATCCATTCATACCTCATGAATTGATCGACACCATGTCCTCTTTCCCAATACGAACAAACCAAAACAAGCGGAACCACAAAGGCCCAGATTCCTACCCTACTGGAAAGAATTCCCATCGGCATGTGTGGGGGTTTTTCCAGCGAGGGGGTTCCGAAGTGAAAACACGGGAACTAGTCTACTGTATTCAGTCCCTGGTTTATCCATTCATTCATCCCTTGGAGCGATGCGATGCGATGCGATGCGACGCGGCCGCGGGCTAGCTCGGGCTTACTAGGGATGTTCCGTTCCATCCCTTGAAGAAATGAGGGAGGATCTGGCTAACTACTGACTGAATTTTCATCTGTGACTCGCGTCATGAAACCGGTTTTCGGTGGACTCAATTTTTGTTAGTTTAGTATCCGTACTTTTGTGCAATTTTGGTGTCGAATGGTTGGTTGGTTGGTTGATTGGTTGGTTGATTGATTTGGGTCTTGTGCATTAAGGTTTTTGTCTATCGTATCTAGCTAGGAACTTTCTTTGTATAGATGGGATGGATAAGTGCGACTTGAAACACCACTCACTATTTCCGAACACCCTAACAAGACCATGTAGATAGATAGTATCTGTCTTCTGCTCGGCAAAACTACATACACCCAACGTAGTCATTCCACATCCAGCGTGATCTAACCACCGCCCAGCCATAGCTGCACAAAACGCCATGCAAAGTCCCCCCTCCGTACCTTGCAGCCACGTCCCGTCTCGACCATCCGGCCATTCTGTCCTGCCGTCCCGACAGCAAGCAGCAGGGGGAGGAGCTAGCCAGCCAGCCAACCAGCCAGGTAGCCATCCCGAGACCAGACCCCGACGTATGTATGCAGTGCTTCAAGACTGCATACAAGCCAAGACTGCCTGCCGGCAAACAAGCAAGCAAGCAGGGAAATTCCGGCTGCTGTGTCTCCTGGAAAAAGAATCCAGGCTAGGCTGACATGGCCCCGATCCTCTAGTTGAATCCCGACAGGCGCAAGGGCCCGCCAGGAAACAAAAATGAGAGGTGAGAGAAGGATAAAAAGTACCATCCACAATCACCCATTCAGCTCTCCTCCACATCTACCTCCTTCCCCTCATCAGCAGCAGCAGCAGCAGTAGTAGTAGTATCCTTCATCTCCAACGCATCCATATTCTCCTCCCACCTCGGCACCCTCACTCTCTCCTCCCACTTCCCTATCGCCCCCTCACCCTGTCTCCCCAATCTAATCTCAGCTTTCTCCCCCTCCGAAATCTCCCTCTCACTGATCCCCTCGAATACCTTTCGCACATCCAACTCCTTCACGGCCTGTTGGTACAACGCTAGTATCTCCGCACGCTTGGCTTGGCGTTCCTCGTCGGTAATTGTAGGAGTAGTAGTAGTAGTAGTAGTAGTAGAAGTGGCGGTGCCATTGGTGCTGGTAACACCCTTCCGACCACCCGCCGAAGGCAGCTTCTTCACCACGGCTTTCTGGCTCTCGTCGTACCCGCGTAGCACGCCCTCGAGAATACCGAGGATAGTACCGGCGCGCATGCCGAGTTGGGCGCCGATGGGAAAACCGGCGTCGAAGCCAGCTTGGACATGAGAGGTTTTGGAGGCGCTAATGCCGTCGCGGTAGCCGGCTGTGACGTGTTGGCGGCGGAGGGAGGGGAGGTCGGAGGGTTCTGTAGTGGTGGTGCTGCTGGAAGGGTGGGGATGGGAGTGGTGGGTTGTGGGTGGGGGAGAGGATCCGAAGATGTCGTCGAGAGTGGACATGTTGATTTGTTGGTTTATTGATTGTAGATGTATGGTTTGTGAATTGTTTGTATGTAGAATAAGGAGTGGTGATGGTGATGGTGGTGTTGGTGTTGGAGAAAAATTTGGGGCGGGGAAGTCCTGAGATGTGAGATGATCGGCTGGCGGGGTGGGTCGGGGTTGGTGGGGTTTAATCTTTATCTACTACAGCGATATCTAGAGGGCATGAGCTGGTCTGATAATTGCAATAGATTATAAAATGGAATATCGCTATGATTTGGGCTTATTGATATACTAATATCTGAAATATTAGGTAACTGTGTTCGTCTATGGTATATCCCCTCAGTTCATCCATCAGGATCGGACTAAATCCTTCAACACAATCCTAGCAATAATAGGCCAACTAGCGGAAACATAAGGTCATACGACCGAGTCCATTTTGGAGCCTAATTCTTGAATGAGTGATCTACAGTATTTATATTCGGTAGCTATCTACTAGTCAACCCAACTTTCTTTATCCCCATTGACTCTATATATATATATATATATATCCTGCACACAACCACTCCAATTTTTACCTATATTCCTCTTCTTCATTACTACTAGGAAACACCTTCAATAGACAAATACAATGCGCCCCTCAACCCGCCTCCTCATCCTCACTACACCCCCCATCATCCTAACCTACACCACCCACCGCTACCTCTCCATCCTCGAAGCCAAATATCCTCCCATCGACCCAACCACCACCACCAGCCTCGCTCTCCGCACTCCGAGCAACCCAACAACCCAACACTGTCCCGAAATTGACGTCTACGAGGCCAAACACATACCAGTGAAATCACTTCTAAAGCGATACTCTACTCTTCTCCAATCCAAGCACACCAATACCCATGACTCCACCACAACCAACAAAGCAACCCTAACCAACGCCTGGATCCTCACCTTCCTCAACACCAAACCCCTACTAGTCGAAAGCAGCCTCATCGGCTTAATCAAGAATAAGTCCTACAGCCCCGGGGATACGGGCGTCACAGACCCGGAGTTCATACCTACATCGATACCCACAGACACATCTACATATATTTCCACATTCAAATCGATCTTCATCACCCCCAAACCCCAAAATCCAGCCTACTACCCAATAGAACAAGAAAAAAGAAGCGACCGCTCCCTCCTCAACTCCGTGTTCACAATCCAACAAACCTCCCCCACAACAGGCCTCCTACTCTCATGGCACATGCCCGACGAACCGCGCCTCTTCTTCGAGAAAATCGCCCGATGGGGATACCCCTGGCGACTGATGAGCGGGGGGCGGCACGAGCTTAACATCTCAGAGGTATATATATACCAGGGAGAAGAAGTAGTCGATGTACGATTCGCCTCGGCACATGACTATCAAATCATAAGTGACGAAGAACAGAAACAGAAGATAATTCCTGCTTGGGTGGGGAGGTTGCATCGCGGGTATGCGAGGGCGTTGGTGGATTGGGCTGTGAGGGATTTAAATGATGCTTAACTGAGTTGGATGTGTGATCTCCCGCTCTGTATGTTATATACCATATTCATATTTAGTAATATCTAGTATATATATATATATATATAGATGCATCTCATCTCATATAATATCACCACAACATAACTGGCAATCATCTACTCTGACAGACTAAAGAGAAAGGGAGGTCAACAATCTCCCCCATGCTCCACAACCCCCCACCCCAACCACCCCCAATACTTGACACAAACCTCCCACCCATCGCGAATCACCTCTACCCTTCCAGTGCCATTCCCGCTGCTCCCACATACATCATACAGACATAAATCGTATGTCGTCGCCCCGGGACTTTTCCACGAGAACGTGTCCACCGCGGACACATTCACGCTGGAATCGAGGGTCTCGCATCCATCTGCTGTGCCTGACACGCCTTGCCGGTGGAAGAGGGATAGCTCGAAGCTGGTGGTGTTGGGGTCGCAGCCTGGTGAGAAGAGGCGGAGGTCCCACTGTATACCATTGTAGTGGGATGATGTTAGTGGAGGGGATATCACAATTTTGGGGGAAGGGAAGGGGGGCGAACGTTTTTGTAACGGAGGGTTTCTAAGGAGGAGGTGTATGCTGTTGGGAGGAAGAGGAGGGTGGTAGTGGTTAGAGTGGGGAGGAGGGTGAACTTCATTTTTGATACTAAGTAGTGATAATCACAGGAACTATTCAAAGGAAGTCAGAAGAAGTAATATGGGAGGAGGCTGGGCTGTCTATATTTATATCATACAGACAGACCCTGCAGATCAGGCACGCTAGTGCTTCACATTTCCGCCAATGCAGGGATCCGGACCAAAAGAGCGAACGAACGAACCATGGGCTCGCTTACCCTCGCACAAAGTGTCATCTGGATACTCTCAACGCATCCGTCTGATTCTTCATTCATGTCTAGACTCTTGAAGGTTTTATGCTATATTTAAAATACATCGTGGAAACGGACTGGCTAGTGTCTGCCCGGGGTTAATCTCCACGCCCGGAGTGGCAGACCCTGCAGTTTCAAAACAGCCGGCCGGATGAAGAAGAAAAATGTCACTACGCCAATCAACACACACAGGATGTTCGTCGTGTAGTATCCGTCGTGTTGGACGTGGCAGGTGCCTCCTCCGTTGACGCAGCGCGTCCGGTCTGGCTCTAGTGCACATGAGAAGGCCTCCGTGACGAGGTCACCTTTCAGTGTCTCGGACGGAGGTGGCACCGTTGGTGGAACACAGGTTGCCTCGGTGAACATGTCCACTAGCTTGAGGATGAAGTATCGAGGGAATGTACCGCCCAGGTTGGAGACACTGTTAGATGATTAGTAAAGGTCACTTGTAGGGTAGAGAAGTACGACTTACGTTGCGAGCATTGTCATGTAGGTACCGCCAATGCTTGGGTCGGCGATGCGCGCATGGAATGCACTCACCGCCACAAACATCACCGTGTTCATGAATGTCGAAAACACATGCTCTCCAATCACGGTCAGTAGGTACCAGAACGGGACCTGCTCAGCCGACGGGAAGATCATCACCGTGATCTGGGCCAGGACGGCTGCCGCCAGTCGTCCGATGAACGCCCAGCACCACAGCCGCATGGGCGTGTACTCCGTCGACCACTTGCCAGCGTAGTATCCCAGCCCGATTTCAAAAGGAAAGTCTATCAACACCACTAGCGCCATGTTGTCTTGGCCGAATCCCTTGTCCAACAGCTTCAGACTTGTTACGCCGTCGTTGGCTTGGAAACCAATCTTGGCGATCAGATGGACCAGGATGATGGTGTGAATGTTCTTAAGCTTCAGCACATTCCACATACTGCGGTACACGTCCATGATGCTATCGCGTTCATGTGTCCGGTCTTCCTTCTTCATGACGGCCAGACAAGTCGTAACAACTAGATAAGCCCAGCCCCAGAACTTCAGGTACGTGCCCAGCGACAGCAATCCACCTTCCGCAGGAACGGCCCGGAACCAGCGGTTTGCAAAGTCGGCCGAGTTGAAGGCCAAAAACACAGTGTAGGACAGGAAGTGGCCGGCTGTCAATCCCACCGTCTGGGCAGTCGATGCGTAGGAGATATTCGGTGGCGACATGAGGGTAATTGCCCATCCATCGACCGCAATATCTTGCGTAGCGCAGAAGAACACCAGCAAAAACCACCAGTATGTAAAGTTCCAGACGCCAGCACCACCATTGGCGCCCGCCTGCTGCATCATCTCTTCAATGCGTCCGCCGAGATAGATCATGGCCAATCCGGCGATGACCTGGATGGGTGTGATCCAACTCTTGCGCCTGCCGAACCGCCGGCTCCAGATGGCATCAACGATAGGGCTCCAAAGCAGCTTCAACGAGTAGGGGTAGGATGCGAGTGAGAAGACACCGATTTGACCGTACGACAGGTACGGCTTCAGTAGGAAAGGGACGGATCCGGTGGCCAGCCCCATGGGGATACCCTGGAGGAAGTATAGCACACACAGCAGCAAAAAGTTTCTCCGGTCGCTGGCGGGCAGATTCGCGAAAGAGGTCGTCGTCATGGCGGGCGTTTGCGGGGTCATTGGAGGATCTTGGTCTAGAGTGAAACTAGGACGTGACATGAGGCGATTCGCCCGAGCGGACGTAGACTCGACAGAGGTGTCCCTCTTTCGCATCTCGATGGAGGAATCCATACTGTCGCTCGCGTAGCCGTTCTGGCCCGTCGCTATGGTCAAGGAGGGCTTGGAGCGGCGTTTCAAGACCGTGCGGCCTTTGCGCTTCATGGGTGATCTGCCACGATGGGAGGGAGCGTGCGGGTGTCGTGAGTGTAGAGAGTGACTGGGGGAATCCGGATCAGAGTCGTCGGGTTCAGATGGTGAAGGCGAGAGAACGGCGGAGTGTTCGGGCGATAGTCAGAGAGGTGGTCTGTGTAATGTAAAGGATGGTGGTGTTCACGCGTGTCGGTGCTGCATGCTAGAGACTGGAGTTCCACCTCCTGAGGACGATCCGCTGCGGAATGACGATGTTCGTGGGAAGAGTAGGGATCCGCAGGGTCATGGAGGGAGGAAGAAGCGGAGAAAGGGGAAGACGGGAAGAGGGAGACGAAGGAAGGACTGGAACAGGCCGGGATGAGGCATCCATTCGACGTGGTGGAGAGAGGCGAGTGAACTTTGAGGCAAGCTGGCCTCAAGCGTCAAGCTTGTTTGTCCACAGCTGCTTGGCTGGAACCGGCGATGGCTCCCTTGTGATTGGCTGTGGTCAGCCGTCATTATTAATGTTGCGCATTAAGGGCCTGGCGATCCCCTCCATGCGTGGATTCTTCAGATGCTGATGGAATTACTTAGTACCTTAGTAAAGAACTCGTGCTGGGGTAATCCTGTGTGACAACAGAGCCTCCAATTATGACGACTCATCGCTACAACTTATTATCCTCTCCACCACAAGGTTCAATACTTATATATTACAGTAACAATAACAACTCTATTCAACATACACCTCAATAGCCTATTCAGGGATAAACATTCAAGTCTCCTCCCTCCCCCCAAAAAGCAAGGACTAAGCAAGTAGCCAGCCGACCCAGCACGGTGGATCACAGACCAGGATACAATTTCATCCGCCAATCGAACTGCAACCTTGAAAGGAGCCGCGGGACCGGGACCCCCCTCACGTGATGCAGCTCCTGTCAACAAACACCGCCTATCACCATCACCAAACATAGTAGTCGTATCTATCTCCGCCCGAGCTCCATCACTAAACCCTCCACCACCCAAACTACAAACAACATCCCCTATACTAACAAAATGGACACCGACGACCTCGACTCCGAAATCTCCTCCATCCGCGCAGAAAGTCCGTCCCCTAGTCCCCCACCCCCAAACAACCAACTAACCCGATCACTAGTCCGCACCCTCCAACACCGCCGTCGCATCCTAACAAGCAGTCTCCTCTCCTCGCGCGCACTGCAACGCCTCTCCAAATCCCAACCACCAACCCTCACCTCCCAACAACAACCACATCAACAATGGACCGACATCTCCCCCCTAATCCAAAGCACCTCGACGCACGCGCAAACAAACCACCACCGCATCGCCTTCTCCACAACCACCTTCCCCTTCACTGACCCCTCACCCACATCCGAATATCCCAACCTCCTCGGCATCCGAATAGACATTTGCGCGCGCGACGGAACATACACGAAACCATACTACATTCTCCTCCGACGGTTATCCCCCAAGACACCCCAAGAAGGAGGGAAGAGAGAAGTGCGCGTACATAAACATACCGTTCCGGCGGTGGTGGATATGAGGAAATTAGAGAGGGTGTTTTTACCGGCTTCAACCGCTCTGAATACTTCCCAGGATGGGGAAGACGCGATGATGGACGAGGATCAGGAACAGGAGCGACAGCTCAAACCATGGAAACATGAGACGCGCAAACAGGATCTCAAGTCCTTTGTACGGGAAGTGCGCAAGCAGCTAGTCGTGTGGCATCTACGGTGTGATGCGGTGCGCTATCTGCGAGAAAGATTGGGTGTTGTGAGACGCGGGGTGAATGATGATGATGCTATCTATGAGGATGATGAGAGGCCGTGGGAAAGGGATATTCTTGGACCTAATGCTTCTACGACGGCTGCGACGGGGGGTAGTGGTGCTGGGGAGGAAACGCGCATAGCGAAGAATGAGTTGGGGATTGTCTCGTTGGCGCCGACGGCGTTGGAGGCGGTTTATGTGCGGATGGAGTGGGAGGATGGGCGCGTGGGGAGATTCAAGATTTCTAATACGGGTGTGGTGGAACGGGCGGTCGTGATTGGGGATAGTGGGAGAGATAAGCAGACTGAGGGGGTTATTACGGGCGGGGATGGGAGGGTTGAGACGTTGTTGGAGAGGTTGGGGAAGAGTCGTGGAAGTGGCAGGGAGGTTGGATCTGCTTCGCCGGTTTCTGATGTGTGATCGATTAACTGGTTGGTGCGATTTCGTGTGTTTATTGGCGTTTACTGGGTGCATGACTAGCGAGCTGTGCTTTCAGATACTCCCGATTTCGTTAGAATTTATCCTTTCATATTTGGACTGACTGTCCTATCAAAAACATAAAGCAAGGTCTATTATAGAGAGGAATATCCACTATCAACGCTATGCACATGAATGAACCTGTATAGAAGCGGCTGTCGTATATGATGCTGGATGCTCGCTCCTGAACGACACCAGGCAGCGACAGAAGAAGTGTAACGAAAGGCCAAGGAGTGACAAGAAAGTAATTAATTACAAAAAAATGTAGAAAGTGTAGTGAGTATGAGACATTAGTGTAGTAGTATATAGGAACTGCATATATGCATGATGAGACCGAGGGAAAAAGGAAAGGGTATCACTTAGGCATCACATCGTAATCAAAGCACCTGTCCCCCTCTCTTGTGGTGCACCGGTCCCTCATCACCGCTGGCAGATCCTGTCTGGTCGGTCACGCAAATGGCCGAGTCGCGCGTTTCATAATGCGAGTCGCTGAACGACAAAGGGGGCAGCGGCCCGTACGGCTGCCCGTGTTGCACTTCCAGTTTCTTTCGCAAGATGGCTTCTTCCAGGGTCCAGCGGTGTCGTAACCTCGACTTTTTGGCGTCAAATGCTTGTAACATGTCTGCTTCTTCCTGCTGATGCTTCTGCTGCATCCGCGCAAACTCCAAGGCATGCTTGTCAATCAGATCATCCAGCTCTCTTTCCATTCGCGCGATGGCTTCCTGGAGTCGCAGTTCTTGGCGGTCGCGCAACACCTTGATCTTGGCTTGATGCAGTTGGTCCATGGTGTTGTGGTCGTGGTACTCTTGTGCCAACTGAGCTTTGTGTTGCGCGGTGAACTTGCGACTCGGCACTGGGTCTGCTTTCGATCCGGATACGGGCGATGGCGGCGGGCTCGAGTTGTTAAAGAACCCTTCCATGTATTTGATGCGCGTGCGCGAATTCAGTTTCGCGCGTTCGAATTCTCGCATTTGTTCCATTTCCACTGTAAGCTGTCGTTCCTCCATGCGGATGGCATCGGCCGTGTTCTGCAAAGGTCAGTAACTATGATACAGCCATTAGTAATAGTGACGAACCTTCTCGCGCTTCTTTTCCTCCGTGCGCTTGTTCTCTGCAAGCTGGTCCGTAACGATAGACTGCTGTCTCCGTCGCAGTTGTGTCATGAATGCATCCTGAAAAGCAGTATGCCGATTCATCTCCGCTATGTGGGACTCGCGCATCTGGCATAATTGTGTATCATCCAAGCTTCGCTGCATCGATTCATTGTCGAAGACAGGAATCTCCAGCCTGAGAACCTGTTTATCTTCCTCGGCGGAATCGTTATTTTGTGCTTCCGACGGTTTCGACTCGATATATACTCGGTCGACGCCTTTTTCGCCTTTAGCGACGGTGATCTGCGTGGCGGGCGGGAGGAGGACGGGGGATGGCGATCGCTTCTTCCTAAAATGGATCTTCCCGATTGCCGACTTGAGCGTTGATTTTCTTCTTTCCCTTTTATCCGCGGAGGTCATGCTAAACATTGATGCACGGTTCCCGGGTGGCCTAGCGGCTAGGCTATCTATCCCCGGCGCCAACCTTCCCTCAAAAGAGCTATAAGATGTCGGCCGAGTAGACATGGACGCGAATGACCGAGTGCTGCCAGCCTGGACAGGCTCGGAAGCGACGGTAAAATCGGAGAGGGACGAGGCAAGTTGATCGATATGCGGCGGGGTCTCGAGGGACGGAATGGCTTCGTAGGTTGAGTTGCGATCGGTCGAGGAGCCGGAGGATGTTATGGGAGATGACAAGTCCACCATACCGGAGGCAATGGATGCAGCCAGAGATGCCGCCACCTCGACTTCCGGCACCTTTAGCCCCAGTTGACGTGCATCCTCCACCAATTTTCGTTGTCGCGCCGTTTCTGATTCCTCGGAAGGTAGAAGAAGAACTTCAGTGCGGTACCGAGACTCGTCGAGCTCGGTGAAATATATCGGCTCCATGATGCAATTGGCGATGGGCGGGATCGTTAATCACACATGGAGCACGTATCCCGGCAAAAAAAAATTGACACTAATAACAATAACGCCGATAGGCAAGTTCGAAAATGCAGAAAATGGGCAGTACGAAATGATAAAGTAGAAAAAGAAAAGGGGTTCAAGTATCAACGACGCGAATCGCGAGACGCTAGAAGGCTCGTCCACAGTACTAGAAGCACGGTGGACGAGATGGAGGCGCTCAAGAGCAGCATCCGACTTGCGGGGAGGGGCGAACTCTGAAAGGAGACGGGATGGGAGAAGGAGAGGGAAAGGAGAGCGACTCGTCGACTGAGGACGGAGGAGTCCAAAGAGAGGGAATGAGCTAATGAGAGAGAGGATTACTCTGCGGCGGGCCAACAGCGAGCAGCAGAGGCAATGCGACAACCTGATTTGGGCCTCAAGTTCGTTATTGTTATTATTGCGACCCACGGCCCGCCTGACCGATTCTTCCTCATTAAACGTCGGCGGAGGCCCAGTGGTAATCTGCTGCATCCACTATGGGGGGTGGGCTGGTGGTGTGCTTTAGTGTGTATGGGGGATCGTTGCAGAATCAGCACGTTGATTATCGCGGCGTTTTTTTTTTTTTCTTTTACTCAGAAGGTAACTATTTAACCATATCCCCTGTCACCAGAACAGAGAAAAAGGGGGGAAAAAGAAAGGCAAAATAAGTGATAATAGTTATTGTTGAATCTGATACAAAGTGACCAACCAGGCTGTCAGCCATGTTACCCTCAACCTCGGGACTGACTCAGGCACCAGGGCGTGGATACGTTACCCGCGTAATCCTCGTACCTCCTTCCCCATTTTGCCTGGCAAACCGCGGCCGTCACTTCTGAAACAACCCCCCCTCAATCGGGTCATGATGTAGGGTATAGGGTAGGGCCACTGAATGTCAGCCGCCCACCACAGTGACCACACAGCGTCAACCGCGGTTTCAGTCACTGCAACACCATGGCTTAGGGTCAGGAACCGCCGCTTCAGGATCCCACGCGGTCTGTTATAAGGATTGGCATGGCGGCCCACTGTTCCTGAGTTTTTGTTTTTCCAGACCCTTCTCTTCATCACGCTTTTTTCCTGCTCGTCCAGTAACATGCTGATCAATTGAAACCGATGGGGACCGGTAGTTGCTGGGTCGCTTCCTAGTGCCAGACTAGGCAGGAGGGGTGGTGATGGTGGTCTGATGTTTCCATGGATGGCTTGAGTCTTAACCATCCTGATAATTGACCATCTTCACCGCTTTTTACCTCACGCTACACCTTAAGAAAGCGACCGTTGCGATACCGAAAATCACGTTTTGTGTAGATATGTGTCTATGATACATCTCTTGAGACAATACATCTACCTCGACAACATGGCTGCCGCCATGGCATATGTCTTCTCTCTTGCATCCTCCTGCACCGTTCCCGGGCGAGCAGATTTATCCCAGCCGTGATTGCAGCTCTGCATCCGCTGCCGCACCACCTCCTTCCCCGGTTCCTTGGCAATTTTCTCCGCCAGCGCCTCCGCCTCAGGCGCCAAGTTGTCGCAGGCCGCACTGACAATCATCACCCGCGCAGGGAAGCGGTCGGCACTAGCATAGAGCGGCGAGATTCTCGGGTCACGGGTATCATATGCACCATGCGTGTAACACCTGTCAAAAATCTTCGACATGACTGCGGGAATTGCTCTGCCTGAAGTATCCGGTGCGGTCTTCAACGCCGGATCCGTATGCAGGTCCACCACGGGATAGACCGCCACAACGGAGTGGAAGGTGTCTGGCGAGAACAGGTTGGCCGCAGCAGCCAGGGAGAGGTTACCGCCCGCACTGAACCCCGACAAAGAGACACGGCTAAGATCGAATTTCTCGGGCTGTCCCAGAACCCACTTGGCCACATCCTCGGCATCGTTGAGAGCTGCGGGGAAGGGATTCTCGGGTGCTAGGCGGTATTGGACATCGAGGACTGTCCGGTCGGTTTCGCGACTCATCTGGCGACAGAATGCATCGTCGGCTCCATGACGAGGGAGCATGAACCCACTGCCGTGGAAGTTGATCAACACGGGGGTCGGCCCTGTAGATGCAGTTGCATTTCGGTAGACGTGGGCTTTGATAGTCCGTCCTGAATCGCGTGACGGAATCTGATAGACGTCATCTGGCGTAGCTTGCGTGTTTCTCTCGGGGGCGATGAACCGCCTGATCACGAACGCAAGAAATTTGTAGTAAAGGTAAAAGATGGAGAACATTGCGGGGTTGTTTGCCGTTTGCCGAGGAAGACAAAACAGGCACGAAAGGTGAGCTTAGCCAAAAAGCAATTGCAGCACTGCTGTAAGTACTAAGTAGATGCTCAGGAGGAGACAGGGCATGAATACGTAGGAAAGTCGCTCCAATTTAATTTCCCTTCTTATCTCGCTCACTCCACCCGAGGATGACGAAATATTCGCGTGGCTATCGCGAGCACCATTTTTGGTCGGTTCCACTGACGGGCCACGATTCCACTAAACACCCATTCCACCAAAAGCTTGGTGCACGACGCGATGCTTTTATGTGTTTCGAGTACCGCTCGGAGAATTTCGCCCAACACCGATCACAAGACTCAACACCTATATAGTAGGACACGCAGACTATCTGCTCTTTGAACTTGTCCTGTGTAACTCGAGGTTTTCCGCGATGTTCCGAACATCCTGGGAGCCGAGGTGCAGGGATTATATTTGTTGTCGTGACTTCTGCCAGGCAGGTAGCAGGAAATGATGCGCTTGTCTGAGACTGGACTCGGACATCCATTTCTAGTAGTCTGAGACATATCCAAAGTTTAAGCATCACTCCACCGATTTGGAATGAAACACGATTTGAGATACTGCTTCATACTTCGGTCATACCTCGGCTAACCCCTGTTCAGTAAATGGAAATGTGGATCGTAGCTAAAACTTATGCTAGTATTGATCACTTTAGAGTTACCCAATCCTGTATGAAGATAATCTGGTGGATGATCCTTTGAAAGAAGGGTATAGTACTAAAATAACGTGACTTTTTTCAGAGGGGACGGTATATCAAGCAGATGAGATTGCAGAGTGGAATAGAGAGAGGAGGTGGTGTCGAACAGTAAGATCGGACTTATCTGAGCTGGTACTGATGCTGTTATAAGGCAACTGAGGGAGGTCACATAATTAGTCACGCGTTAACTGGATACTAAAAACTAGTGCAACAATGCACAGGGTAGCAGGAAACCCGTTTACAGCGGGCAGAAGTTCAGCAGCAGCAGCAGCAGCAGCAGCAGCAGCAGAGAGAGAGAGAGAGAGACACGGTTGGTTCAGTGGGGGCTCGTTAGTTGCTATACTGTATGTTAGACACTTCATTGGCTGTGTAATGGAATATATGATTTCTTCAGAAATGATTTGCTCAAGGCCGATCTTCGTGTAAAGGCTATGTTATCATCTACACAATAGTCATATGCTTTCAGTTTTGGTTCGACAATGTGACGTAACGATAATCTATTATTTCTAGTGCCTTCTAAATACATCATTAGTAGATCCAGCGCCATGGGTCATCAATAATGGTGAACGCTCGACCAAGATTAAAACTGAAATTGAAGCAACAGACGTTCACAGCCCGAGCAGGCAGACTCAAGACGGCAACGCCGGGACAGGGACAGAGACCCAACCCCCTTCGCCAGTCTCTTCCCGACGAGAAAGAACCTGTAGGTCCCATCTGCCGCAGAATCCATCGTAATTAGCAATCCGTGTCACTTGCGAAAAGGATCCGCCTTCTTTCGAATTATCCCCTCCCCAGACCGTCTCTTGCACTTCTTCGCCGGGAACCTCTGCTCGACGCGGATTATAAACCGGAAGACCAACCGCAGTGCTGGAAAGCCAATGGGCGACAGAATAAAGTCTCTCCACCCGACGAGTAATCTTGAGCCAGCTGAAAGAGCGAGGGTGGTAGGCCACGCGAATGAAGGGGTTCATGTAGATGCCTGAATCTACCTCGCCATCCCTCTCAGCCTGGGCCGCATCTATGGAGGATGAAGAGGGCCAGCTTTGAATATCCGCGTGTATCAAACAACATTCAGACGATTCCCAGAACATATCCTCCTCACCGCGAAATTGCACAGGCACGCGACGTCCGCGGTAATATGTTGGCTGATCCGTATCTGTTGCTGCTGGGATGCCGCGCTGGAAGAACCCAGCATCGAAGGCAACCATTCCTCCCCAGCAACTACGCACCCTGACTGCATCGGTTCCCTGCAGTACATCCGAGCGACTCTGGGCTTTACCCGCAGTGGTGAACCATGGAAAGAATGGCAGTCCCATGCCGTAGCCCTCAAGGTCGCGCGTGGCAAAGGTATCGTAGAACTTGAACGGGTTGATAAAGTCGACCGCACATGCGGCTCGATAGTCCGGGCGGCCGTCGCGGGTATGTGTCGAGAAAAGAAGCTGCAGGGCATCCAGGGGATTGAAGTAGACGTCGTTCAAGAAGAGGAGGCGGTCGAACCGGTGGTTTAGATCATCCAAGGGAAGCAAGGCCCGGTTGCGGACCTCTGCCAGGTAGGCCACACGGCGCACGTGGCTGGATCCATCGGGTAGCGTAACGGTGGGAAAGCCCGTGAAATTAAAATGTTTGTCGTAAACAATGGATTTGTTACAAGGGACTCGATCGCTCAGCGCCGACAATGCCTGCTCGCCAGTTGCATCGCTGTCATTCTCATAGATGCTCAGGAAGACACGGTCCGGCCCGATCATGTCGATCAGATCTAGAAGACTCTGGCCCCACGCGCCGCGCGCCAGAGCCCCAGTCTTGTCATAGAGGCTGACCGCGATGAAAACGGTAGAGTTATGTGGATTTCCCCGGCCTGGGGTTGTGGAGCCTTGGACGGCTGATTGCAAGTCACGGTAGTGAGGAGGCAAGTGAGTATAGGACGGGAATAATGCAAAGGTTGTAACAATTAGGCCAACCAGGATGCAGAACAAAAGGGAAACAACCCTACGGACTGTGAAGGTATCACGAGAATAACGTCGTCGTATGCGCCATTTCGCTGCTCGGGATGTCTGGAACAGAGTGGCTAAGAGACGTCCGACGCGGGAGACTCGAGTACGAGTGGGATACCCATCTATCGAATCGTCCCTCGCCAGTTCAATCTCTTCGGCCTCGTCGAACGAAGTGCGAGCGACGGGCTCGTACCAGGCCCTTGTAAAACGTCCCATGATGAAGCCGGCCACGACAGTGTCGAAGGTTACTCGAGCGGGAGATCTGACAGGGGAATTTGGAAGTCGGAGCCTACCTCATATTTCTTTGGGCGCTTACCTTTGGGCTTACTGTGCAGAACAAACACTTTGCCTTTTCAATATTAGATTCATGTGATTGCCGATCGCTGCATGATACTTGGTCATCTTAAGCTACATGATTTAGTTACTAAGGAATAGTGCTTCTTTCTACCAGTAATCTATAATAAGCAAAAGTACTCACCAACTAGGATTAGTACCGCTGCTAGTATAGTTACTACTGCAGCCGCTAGGGTAAGGCTGAGGCCATAGGCAACGCTATTTTGCGTAATACAGTAATGCTAATAAGAAAACTATAACCCCAGCCGTGGCTATGTTAATGGGGCAGTTCTGTAGTATTTAAGCATGGAAAATATAAGAACAAGGTGGCTGGTGATTTCCTTTGACATTGTAGCACTACCTACTCAGACATTATACCAAGGAGACAGCCTAAAGGCAGCAAAGGCTGTGTGGCCTGATTAGTGATGGATGTAGCCTAAACTAATTATGCTACTAAACGCTGAGAGATTGAAGTGGATCTCTCAACGTGAACGCTGTTAACGTAGGATCGCCTGAGGCGTCCTGGCGTTCGCCGGGAAAGACCCGTCATTTTGCTGTGGGTCTGAACCTTGATTACCCGACAATCGTCCGGCGTGTCTCGTGCGACCACACATTTAATCTGACCAGACCTTTTCTCAACTCTTGGAAAAGCTTAAGCTGACGTGATCTGACCATCAATCTTGATGGCTCTAGCAGCTGTTAGCCTCAAGGCGCACACTGGCCAAATTTGTCTGTAGCACATTAAAGCATCTCAGGAACACACAAGGTACTAGTCGTAACTAAACTCGTCGAGAATGCAGTGATCTCAGCTGTGACATTCTAAAGTGCACTAGCCACTAGGTAGTTAGTACGGAGTATGTCTTACCAGGGCTCTAGTACCTATACTATTCAAAATTTATGGTTAGCGTTGGTGTCATGGCCGCCAGCTTGAGATTGATCCAGACAACCCTTTGCGAATACGAATAGCCACATTCACACAGTCTAGTTCTCAGGTGGTGGTTAGTAGGCTAGATGGTCTAGGGTCTCGAATTCTCAAGCGAAGAATTTTTTTGCTAGCAGCTCATACAACCAGTGGTGCTTATAGTAGGCCTCCGTCCCCAGAAGATCCCTTCGCGAAATGGGCTGCCTTATCTTGCTTCGACCCAATCCTCCTGTATGTATCTGCGTATATATTCTCCCTGGCAAGATACTCGATGACCGGTCGCTAACTAATCCACTTTATGCTGGAAAAAAGGTGACTCTCTAGAGTTTTTAACAGTCGTCATGCTCGGATAAAAGCGGAGTGTAGCCAGACGCAGTCTTCGCTATCATATAGAGGTGGTTTGTGTCGATTACATCCTATATTCCGGAGGTTTTTTCCCAGTTAATGGCATCTCAAGTAACGGCAATCTGTTCACTGGAGGGCTAAGTGGGCTCTTCTACTTGGCTCCCATCAGCCCGGAAAAGATGACTGAAGAGGCTCGTGCTGTCACTGCCTTCTACCATGGTTTGTCATATGCAGACGAGCTCAGCGTTTGCGACCAGGGAGGACAATGGGCCCATCTTTCAAATCTAGCTGGCCCAATACTTGCAGCAGAAAAATTGTTAAGCGGACCTCGCCCGGAGATCTTTGATCGTGTACTGTTCAGTTACCATTGCTGCACAATAGACCCTAAAACCCCACCTTTCTCGTCCAATTACTCCATATCTACCTTGTTCCTCGCTAGGCTATACGACTCAACTCTTGCATCATTTCTTGACTGTATCAAAGCTCTAGACCCGATTTCCATCTTTGGGACCCGTGCTGCTGCCTGGGGAACTTTTTTCCCGCTGGTGACTATACGCCCATCACTCGAATCTTTCACATCCACGACCTCTGATGAACTTATCGGTTCAGGGCATGTGCTCTACGCTTACGTCTAATTACTGCTATAGGAACAAATAGCATTCCAAGCTAACAACAATCATGTCCATTCAAATTTGGCCCACACTCCATAATCTCAATCCTAATCCTCCTGGCTAGAACGCTGCATCTTCACCTCCTTAGATACGGATTATCCAAAGTCCTATCAGCGATCGGAAGATGTCTGACAAGATCACCCAAGGAGGCACCAATACCATGTAGAATATTGCGTTCGTCCATGGTCCTCAAAGTATCATTCCGTCTATACCTTACCAAGGTAATGTTGTGTCCACGAAGCACAGCCCCGAACTTTGGCCAAGCAGCACCGGGGGAGTACACACCACGTCTGAAAATTTCACGTATGAGAGCCATCAACTCATTCTGGTCGGCGTGTTCTGGACCAGAAATAGCCAGAAACACTGGACAACTATAGGTTGTGCTGGTGACAACAAGCATTTCATACTTGACATTGCGGCCAGTGAAGGACGGGTAAGTGTGGTCGCTTGTAATCACTGAGCGCAGGTCATCTTTCTCAAAGCCTGCCTCATCGACATAGCCATGTCCATCGAATCGCTCTACCCATTGTTCTTGAAGTAGACGCGAGAGTAGACTGAGATAGCCGTGATCAGGGGCTGGCGTTTCTAGGATCGGGGTATTCATGGCGGATGATGCTGTATAGTATACAGTATATAGTTGTTGTCTGTGTGTGCGAAATGGATAGAGTCGATGGATTGATGGACGAAGCTTGCAGTTAATACCAGTAAGAGAGCAATTGCCAGTCTGATACACGGAAGACAGCAGACCAGACGAAGGGGTCACAGACCTACTTATATGTCAACTTCCTTCCTCCATGCCAGACGCACGTGCAGAAGAAGCTATTGAGGGTAGCATCGCTGCATCTCTGGATATTTCATATAGCATCCAGTATTATCATACGTACATCTCCGTCGACTACCTCTATCTTATGCTGATTAGCTTCTAGTGTCTGTGCCCCGAGCAGAATAAAATCCAATTCCCTAGACAACGTCTACTAAATAGTTGGAAACAACCCAGAGGGTGTCAGATACATACAAGGTAATATGCACTCTACGTCGTATATCTGTATAGGAATTCTTAGCCTACTTCGAGTGAACCGGAATCAACCTCAGAGATCATCGCGCGGCTCAAGAAAGACTGTGGAATAGCCCTCGCGAGCTGTGCCCTTTCCTGACCAGCACAACACACATCACCAATTAGGAAACAGTCCACTCATTCAGTAGTACTTCAACCTTAATGAGTACTCTCCCCCACAACTATGCATTACGAGAAGGAACCGTCTAGGCATCCTGCAAATACAGTTGGAGTATCAGGAGGATTCCATGCCAATGGACATTATTTAGAGTTTGGCTTCTAAGACATCGGTTGGTATGTGACCATGGATGTTTCCCTGTGATCAGTTTCTGACGGTCTCCCAATATTGCTGCAACTGAGTTCGACCTAAATTGGCTTACTGGCTCCTGGGTTCACCTTTTTCTACAGTAGTTGGTAGAACTGCAAAACCATCCACTTATCCAGTAAGTATCAATCCTACACATGTAAGTAGGAATTATCCAGGTTGAGTACAAACACATACTCTACATCTACACATCCTCGTCACTACATCTACACGTAGCCTCTGAAGCAATGTAAACAACTATGAATTCACACCCAGCACACAGATCCGAAGCATCCCGAAAATCCCCCAAATCGTAGTACTATCAATCCGTCCCCAATTCATCCGGGATCTGAAACTCCTCAACAATCCCATCCAAAAGACGTATGATCCTCCCCCAGAGAATATCATGCACAGTCTCCCCCTCAAACTCCACCTGTTGTGCACCAGATTCGGGATCCACTTTGAAGACACATATTTCCTGCCCATAAACAACAGCCCCATACTGCGGCCACCCATCACGAGGCTTGTTCCTCTTGTCCGCGAACAAAGATCGTAGCTTAGTTCCCAGTAAACCACATACTACCTCAACGCGCTCTTGAGCCCAGTCGGGAGCCTGCCCGTCAGCTGATAGTAATGTATCGGGTGCCTCACACCCAACGGCAACAAACACCGGTCCATATTTTCTGCTGCACATGATAATATTTGCGTTATAGAGGTCGCCCGGGAGCTTTGGACTTGGCTGGAGCCAGTAGTGTTGTGTGCTTAGCACGTTCAAGTCGCCGCGCTTGAACCCGCGCTTGGTGACATTTCCGTGTTCGTCGACTTTTTCCTCGAACGAGCGTTTGAGGGTGTCGGCGAAGTTGAGGATGTTGTATGTCTGGACGCTCATTGTGGTTGTGGGTGTGAGTGTTCAATTGGGGAGCTGTAATGATCGGGCAGATCGGTAGTAGTATCTAGCACTGCGAGAAGACCTAGTTTGATGGTAATTATATCGAGGCAAGCAAGAGACTGAGAGAAGAAGTTCTCCCGGTCTTTATAAGGTTTTTTTTTCTTTGTCTCCCTCAGCACGCGCAAGAGCTGTCATCGTGGATGGCCCGCCGTTCATCTGGGCATAAACCATCCTATCCAATATTTCATAAGAGACTCTTTCGCTACTTTCCATCTAAAAACTGCCCAGGACGATAGGACAGCAGGGAGTCTAGGTGGGTATCTTCTTCATTGCGCATGTAATTTATGTTTAAGACGGATTGATGCCCTTGAGACATTATTTTCTTTGCGGACAACCGAGGCGATGAGGCGTAATTGAGCCGTGCAGCAACAACAGCGGCACATACCTCACGAATGGTGGGTTTAACCTCATTCATTATCACAATTATAATACTCACACCCATACCTCATTTTCACATTCCAAAAAAAAAAAAAAAAAAAAAAAAAAAAAAAAAAAAAAAAAACAGGAACACAGCCAACTAATTATCAGCAAAAGGAGACTAATCATCCCCGCCAGCGGACTTGGGATCTTCCGTTCACATTCATCAAACACTTTGCCATAGTGAATTTGGATAATGTCTGACTACAAAATGTGTGATGCATCCAACATGGTCGTAATTCCTTGATGCGCGTCGTTGGAATTATCTTTTTGCTGAACTATCTTGAATTGAAATTGGTATATTGATATTTTTGCTCATAGCATAACACATTATCTAGTGCGGAAGAATCCGTTATATAGCATTGATTAGGCATACATCTTTATCGTCCCTCATGTCTCAAACAGAAGGACACAGGCTTCCCATAACCTCTATTCTTTTTATTTTTCTCCGGGACAAGGCAGAGTTCATTTACCGACCAATCTTCTGCAGCTCCAACCACCGCAGAGGCGGGAACACCAGCATCGCCCAAGACACACCCACCCAAATACCCAGGTCCGCGCCGTCCGAACCAACCATCCTGGCAATCGGACCAACATACCATATTTGGTCCATGCAGACGATCGCACCCGCCCAGCCGATCAGGAACGCAGCCAGAGCAGCAAGACCCAGGGGCAACTTGGACCGGTCAGCCCAAGCATCCCAGTCGAAACCACGGGTGCGGCGGAAGATGAGGTGTTCCTCCAAAGCGATGGTCAAATAGATGGTCACCCAGTAACCCATCAGGGCAAGGAAGTTCTCGAAGATATCGTAGAGGTGGTTCCGGCCACCCAGGGCGCAAGCAGTGTAGATGATCACACAAATACAGGAGAGGAACCATCTGGGAAGGCTGCCAAGGTGACGGCCCATGATCTGGAAGCCCAGGGTGGCAGAGTAGGTTCCAGGAATGTTGTTGGCAATCAGACCCAGGGCGACGAGAACGCCCAGGAACTTGCCAAATCCGCCGAGACCGTCATATCCAGCGATGATGAGAGCTCCAGCAGAAGTGTCGTAGGCCTCCGCCCAGGATGGGTTCGTTAGTGTGCCACTAGCGAGGCCGACGCCCATAACGTTGGCAAAAGAGAGGGCAAGACCGACACCGAAGAGGGTCAGGGTGAAGGTCTTCCATTTCGAGGTGGAGGGAGGGAAGTAGACGAAAAAGTCGGCGCCAGCAGGGGCCCAGGCAATGGAACTGGAGAGACAGAGCGAGAAGAAGGTGAGACGGTTGGCGTTGACGGTCTCGGTGTCGCCAGTAGTGGTGATGTTGGTGTCGAATTTCGGGCCGGCACTGCCGACCAAGACGAAGATGGCGATGAGTTGAGGCACCCAGGCCCATCGCTCGTACACGTGGAAAGGCGCCATACCAAAGACCACAACGATCCACGTGATGATGGCGATGATGATAATTCCCACCACCACCGTCATGCCACCATCGGCAACAGCGGACAGCACCTGGCCACCCACAAGGCAGTCGATCATTCCATAGCCCAACATGATGATAATGTTCAAAAGACAAGCGATCTTACTCGGGTAGTAGCCCATGAAATATCTTGCGATGACCTATTAAGGCTTTTGGTTAGCACGACTTGACGTTTTCCAAAAAGGTGGCATGTTGCTTACCATTGTTCGATTACCACTCTGCGGTCCAAACGTTCCCATATACGCCACACCAGCCGCACCAAGGAAAGCACCAAACACCGCACAGAGCGCCGAGTCAACGAAACTCAGAGAATAGTCCAGAGGCCCATACATTCCGACCGCGATGTTGTTAGCGGTGATGTTGGTACTAAACCAAAGCAAAGCCATTTGCATATAATTGGATGCTGAGGCAGCGTGGCGCTCAGACTCTGGGACACGCTCGATACCGCGGCTTTCGAGGAATTTGATGGATTGAATACGAGCGTTGAGCCTCGTCCAGGCATTCCCTGAAGAAGGGTAGGAGGCCATTTCTTTTCCGGTTTCCGAGGGAGACGAGACCGATTCTACGGCTGGAGCGGCGCGGTGGCCCTTCTCCTCGTCGCGCATGGTATCAGCCATGCTGGATATAGTAATAAAGGGTCTGCGAGCTGGCGCAGGAGGGGATCCTCGGTTGGTGCAAAAGACGTTGAGGCCGCAAGTTTCAGAAATCGAAACGCAGCCGTTGAAGAGAACGTAGGAGGATTTAATGCAAGCCCAGCTGCATGGCGGGAAAAAAACTCAGGGCCGGATGGGGGATAAAGAGGAGTTTTGCCCCCCTCGCAGTTGGCACTAGAGCAGGGACTAAGCTAAGGTAGAGTTGGATCCGGCGAATATGGGAAGTTGTTGGCGGAGAAAGACTCCTCTGGCTTTTCTGCTCGGGCTTCGCCGTTATTATTTTTTGGGAAATTTTTTGTCTTCGTTTGGCCACAAAAAGTCAGTCACCCGCCAATGACAGGACCCGCGCGGCAGCATCCATGCTTGGCTCAAGCACCCGCAGTGCTTAGCGGTTCAAGCAACGAGATTAATTCATTTCCCTCTTACTCTCCGATCCCGCTGGGCACCCATCTTATTGTAATTAGCCTTGGTGTTCCCTGGGTCATCACCCTTGCCGTGGATGAACCTCAAAGGGTCTGGACATGGGTCATGAAGATTATGCCGCGATCGCTATTCTCATCTGGAAGGCTTATCTCTATTCTTGTCTCCGGCTTTCCCTTTCCAGTTCTCCCGGTTCCTTTTCTGATTTGACGTTGATGAGATGACTAACACTAGGCTGTCTTGGGGTTAGCAAAATGCCCTCATTGGGGACTAATATTCTGCCGGGGTCCCTCCACCGCCCAGGGGCAAATACTATCGAGGGAAATGGGCTGATGGATTCCAGCTAGTTCTAGGCTACAGCATCATCTCCGGTTGCGACGGCGTTTCAGCTACCTATGGTGCAGATTGTATATTAAAAGTCTTGATTGAGTGGAAATTCTATTGACCTGACTCGATATTAAATGGCTCATAGGCAGACTTGACTATGTCTCCAAGCAGTGCATGGCCCGTCCTTATCACGATCCAAGTGGAGCACGTGCCCCGCTCTGCGAAGCGGAAGGTCTAGCCGTCGTTCCGTTCTTTTCCTCCATTGTCGACTGTGAGTGAGAGAGTCTGCCTGGTCCGTTCCTCGCCATGATCCAGCTCCCCACGCCTTTAGTCTGGGTCTCGACACGGTAGCACGGTAACAGTTGCACAGTAGCTCAAAGTCATCCTTCAAACTTTTAGCCTTCCGCCCTCCTTCGTGGCTACATTACGAAACGAATTTGGCCGGAAGACAATTTATACGCCTTGGCTGGACAACTAACGTTGAACTCACCGAGGCTTTTCGGAGATAAGCGTACGAATCTTAAAATGAACGCGTACTCATCGAGTCACCGAGTTTGCACGATGGAATTACCCCTCCGTTGGAGGACCGAAGAAAAGCCTAACTAGGCCAAAGTCTCTTCGGTGTTCCGCAGCTCCGATACTGTCTACTAACGGCACTACATAGCCCAGTCTATCCATCTCCACCTGAGACCAGCTGGCTTCTGCACCGGTGGCCCTTAGGAGTGGAGGATGGCCACGCATTTAATCTATCATTCGGCAAATTCGAGATCCTCGACAGGCCCTCGATTTGCCTTCCATCTCATGGTTCGATCAAAGTGAGGAAAAAGCAGGAGACACAATCGTAAGTGGCAAGCTGGTCTACTCATTCTCATCCATCTGACTGGCTGTCACGGTGGGTGCACAATACGTAGCCGAAGCTTAGTCGGGGGACCCCGGTCATTTCCTGATGAGGTCCATGTTGGAAAGTCGAAACACAAACCCGCTTTCCAAGCGCCGGAGAATTTCCGAATCTATGATGTTTTCCAGCCTTGTGGCTGGCGCTATTTGAGGGACATGATCAAGGACCTCACGACTAGAGTAGCTCTGTTCCACGTTTGGAAAACAATATGTGGTGTACTATTGAGTCTATCTACCTTGTGTTCGACGCACGTTGTAATTCGGGTCTCCCGGCTTTGACAAATAGACTTTGTGCAGAATTTTCTAGTTTATGCAGGGATGCAGTCTAGCAAGGATTCGAATCCTGTGATAAATGAAATTATTCAGCGTTGATGGCGCGTTATGCCCCATAACCACTCAGCCGTCCCAATTTACTTCTCGTGCCGCCACCCAAGGGTGAGCGGCCACATGAACCATAGGAAGGAGAAGAGCTAATAGTACTAACTCCTACCCGAGCGATAACTCCAATCCGAAGCCCTAATTAGCTACAGGCTAAGTTTAGCAGGCCCCGGACTTGATAGCCTGCCAGGTTCTAGAAGTTCATAAACAGGCACCCCGTACTTTAGATTCAGAACAGTCTTGCGACCATGACTTTGTTGCTTCTCGTTGCGCTCCCATAGAACTCATCATGGCCAACGACGGTGGCGGCAGTCCTCATGATCTGGTCGTGCAGACCTGGATCATGTACAGCATTGCTATTCTGCTGTTCCTGGTGAGACTGTATGTACACCTTTTTGTTGTTCATAGATAGCCTATTTTCCGTGGACATTACCAGTAACAACAATACAGGTTTGCCCGCTACAAGCGACTCGGATTTCGATTCCAGGTCGAAGATTACCTTATGGTGGTCGCTGTGGTAGGTTGCATGCACTGCACTGTGTCATACCTTCGGCCATGTGTTAACGCGCTCTGTTTGTGGTCGCAGGGATTCTACACGGCATTCGCAGTTACCAACATTGAAATCATCGAAGGAGGAGGTAGCAATTTGTATGAACCTGCGAGTTTGTACTACAGTTTCTCAGCCTCCGAGATTGCTGCAAGAGTCAAAGGTTCCAAGATCGAGTTCGCTTCGGAGAATGTATGTTTGCTTCCCCATTCTAGGTCAGCAAAGCCTAACACGATGTTCGAAACAGTGCCAGCTCTGCACCATCTATTCTCTCAAGGCTTGCATGCTGTTGGTACACTTCCGACTAACGTAGGTGCAATCTCAAAGTCAACACTGAGCAACTGCTGACGCACACTTTCAGGTCGAACTTATGGCAGCACCGCCTGGTTAAAATCATCGCCGGATACACCCTTATCGGCTGGATCGCCACGGAGCTGGTGCTGTTCCTGAACTGTCGCCCCCTGTCCGGATATTGGACGCTCCCGCCACCTCATAAGGAGTGCAGCACCTACTTTCGCTATGAAGTGGTACAATGCGTCTTCAACATCAGTTCCGATATTTTCATTCTCTGCGTCATACTACCGATGTTCATCCGCGCAAAAATGCCCTGGAAGACCAAGTTACCCGTGATCGTGGTCTTCTCCATGGCTATTGTGGTGGTGCGTTACTGCCCGAGTTGGCTTTGGCCCCCCGGACTAGTCGCTAACTTGCATCTTCTGCCCCCCAGATCGCCTGTGCCATCATTTCCAAATACTTCACATTCCACAATATCTACGACGATAGCTACCAATTCTGGTACCTCCGGGAGGCATCGATCGGCATGTACGTGGCGAACTTGCCATTCGTCTGGAGCCTCGCGAGATCGACACTCACCTTCCTGCGAACGAGTCAGTACACCAACAAAGGCCGATACAACGAAGCCCAATACGGAACCGACCAGGCTTCGAATGCACGGTGGAAATCAGGGGTGCATTCTCGCTCGACTCGCAACATGCCTACCATCTACGATACTCGAACCGGACGCGCGGACGGAATAACGCGCACCGAAAGTGAAGAGAACATAATTGAAATGGGTGGGGTGGGACATGTCACCAACAAATCGACCGCATCGACTGGTAGCGACAACACAGAGTGGGCTCAGGCGAATGGACATGATGACTTCATCATCAGGAAGACGACGGAAATTGTCATTCAGAAGGACTGATCAGCCCATGATTTTCCTATGGATCGTCTCGACAGCCGATGAGCAGTCGCTATGACCTTGAGTCCCTCCCAGGAAGGCAGTCGCCTTTCCTCTCCGGGGCCGCGGAGACAAGACCCCTGAATCGCCCACAACAGCCTCACGAAACAACACCCTCTTATCTCGATGCCAGGATTTGACCCCTTCAGGCTCCAGCGATCGCGAAGAGTTCGTGCAGCGCAATTGCCAACAACCCCGCTGTATCTGAAGCACAGTGACGTTTCTCAGCACCACTGGGGCCCCGATCATCCAAACCACGCGGGGCCCGCATCCACGTTCCATCGATTGTCTCCGATCACTTTGAGCAAGTGAAAGGTAGATCAGTCCCACCGTCACAGCTACCCGCCCAGCCACGGCCGTCGGATTTAGGTAATCAACTACACTACTGTGTCCACGGCCCCACCAGGGATGATAGTACACGTAATGTATGGACTACCGAGTTGCCTACTCAGTCTTCACGATTCTTCTGTTGGAAAGGACCTTCAGGCACGGAGCTGAGGCGGGCTTACACCCCCGTTTTCGGCCGGGGGGAATTCTAGCGATCGGCCGGCCACAAGGTTCTCACCTGGTTGTGGTGGTCGGTGCTGTGGCTCCCCCTCAATCTCCCTCACTTTCTTTCCGATGAAACATTTAAAATCCGAATCGGACGAGACGAACCTCATCATGTATCAATTTCCCTATGTTTCTTGTATATATTACTTTTGATGACCCTACATAATCATACCTAATGATGTGTGAATGACATATAATACTATTTATTCCCTGTTTCTTTGAGGCTGTGCAATCAACAACACCTCGATCCCATCCCCCTGACATAAAATCCAAAGTTGGTTGCACTGGCTTCAGCTGAAAGTCCCAAACTCTGCCAAGCCGGAGCGGGTCGTAGTCGGGTTCGGCTACAAACCTACACCAAACAAACACTCTTAGTGGTTCTCTCTGACAGACTCCGACGCCTCCCAAGGAACCTTGGCGATACACCCACAAAGGCTTATTTCAATTCCAGCTTAGTGTCCGCTGTTCATGTCTGCCTTTCTATGGCATGATCCGAGTCAATTCCGAATTCAACCATCCCTTGTCGGAATCAAAATCTCGGAAGAACTCAACGGCAGATATTTATAAAATCTGTTCTCTCTGCAGGATCGCTAGTAGCTGGTGAAAACATCAAATGCTAGTTAGTGGGTAAATCGGGCAGTGCGTAAAACACAACACAAAACACAAGAGTCCTCGCACTAATACACACTCGTCGATTTCAACCCGATGCTACTAATTGACTTTTTTTGTTTTGTTATAAACTTTATCATTGACTTCAGGCTGTGCCGTGCTGTGCTGTGCTATGCTGTGCTTGCTCTGTATGGATGGATTATCTCTCACAATTTTTCTGTTATGTCCGTGGCCATTCCTCCTACCTACTATTATCCATTACTATTTTACAGTACTTGAGAGTAGATAGGTAGTAGAACGAAGGATGCATGTAAGTGAGACACTCTTATCTCCAATTAACTTTCCAATTCCAGGGCAGGGGAACGAATCCAAGTATTTTGTACTCCTCGAGACGAACTACTTACTACTTACCCTATATGCCTTCCTACCTCGTATTTAGTACTAGCACAAATTACACTACTATATATCTATCTACTTCGTACTACTGCAGGGGTAGTTGGCTTCGGTACGTTGCTTCCAAACCCCCCCTCTCCCCAAATCATCAATAATAACTGAGTAGTAATATTCCTTTTTCCTCGGCTTTGCTTTTGCCCTAGCCTTGACTTGGGTGGTTTTTGCACACGGAAGTTAAGCGAAGCGAACTACGACCAGGGGTGTGGTGACTGGTGAGATTTTAGATCGGTTCGGTAAATGCGTAGTTAGTTGGGTGGGTGTTAATATAGGAATCACTTGGCGGGGCGAGCTTGGCCGTTGTGATGATGATAGGTGTGGTAGTATTTGAGTACTATGGGTTGGTTTGGGTTTAGTGTGGTCTGTTAGTTTAGTCTAGTAGTTAGTGGGTGTTACTTTGGTGCTGTTGTTGTTGTTGTTGCCTGTGCGTGTTACTAAATTGTTGTTTGGGTTTGGATTTGGGTTTGTTTTGTTCAAGTAACGGATCGGACGGCATTGTTTGTTTGCAGGTTGGCAGGGCGTTTGGGGTGTTTTGGAGTTTTTTGTTGTGTGTTTTGTTTTGGTTTGGTTCTGCTCATGGTGGTGGGTGTATCATACGTTGACAATTATTATTTGTTCAAGTGAGTGTTGCTGGGATATTGTGTGCTGGGTCGTGTATCTTGGTTATAAAGAAGACTAGGCTGGTCACATTTTTTTTACTGATTGTGTTAGTGAGGAGCTTAGTGGGTAGATGTATGAGGGACTAGAAAGCTGCTTGACAGGATATTTTTTTATATTCTTCGTCGAATTTGTATACTAAGTAGTTGAAGTCGGTCCGTGTTGTTTTAGTCTCTATACTAGACGAGACCAATAGTTGAGAACACAACGGTCGGGGATAACTATGCTGGGGTGACAGGCATACAGGAGTCCATATTATGTCCCCATAATGATATTCAGAGCTACTTTTCGTAGTCTTAGGTAGTTGCAGTATAGTTGAACCAATGTTGAGGGGAACATACTATTGCCAAAACAGCCGGGGTCAACAGAAATATATTGTTGAGTTAGATTCGAATGGCAGGTCGGCACCGCCCACCACCCATTCAAATATTAAGTTGTCTCTATTTTCAGATCACAAGCATTATATTAAACTCGAGAATATGAAATATAATGTAATATTATTGAAAGGCTAGCCCCCTTTTCATAGACAATTTGATGGATCGTCCCTGCGCCATTGCAACTTACGAGAACCTATCCTCCGTCCGTCCTAGATATCGACTACGAATCGCCTGACTAATTGTGCTCATGCGACTGGCCATGCCACCGTGCTGAATATTGCTCAAGAGTGCTTCCTCAAGCGCGGACTGCGTGACGCTCGCATCTAGACCAAAAGTCAGTATGTTATCATGCAAACAGAAGAAAACCTCACCATCTAGATCACTAAAGCTGCTCCCCATACTAGGCGTCCCGTCGCTCGCATCTCTCCTTAGCGCCATAGACTGTCGTGGACTAAAATGTGCCAATTCCCCTGTCCGCCTAGGACTCAATGGCCCTCCGCTTTGATTCAACCGTCGCCGTCTCTCAGATTGTGGATGTGCAACTGGGACTCCGGAGCTAGCAGAGCTTGCGGAAGATTCGGTCGTGACTGAAGTTCTGGAGATCATTTGTGCCGATGGGCGTCGATGTGACTCAGAGGCATCCTCAGCGTTCATCCTCAACGTAGCATTCAGATCCTGCCCAGATGCTTCGTGCGACGCCCTTTCAGGTTCTGGCAGGAAAGCAGGGGACTCGTCGTCATCCTCCTCGTCGTACCTCAGGCCAGCCCTATGTGTGGAGAATTTGCCGAAGGGGGGCTTGAATCTTAGACCACGACGACTTCCAAAGGCGTTGTCATCGTCGGATTCAGACTCGGACGAACTAGAGGTTGTGTCATCTTCCAGAGGGGGTGACTTCGGAGCCGGAGGCGCTGCAGCTTGCTCCCGTTTGCCGGCAGATGGTCGACTGGCATAACTTTCTCGTCTAGGCTCTCTTGGCTCTGCAACAGGTGTATCGTTGCGGACTGGTTCCCGGGCAGTTTTAACTTGATTGACGGTAGTTGTTGAGCTGGTGCGTCGGGGAATGGGAGCTAGATTCGACATGATTAGTACAAGACACAGGCATAGAGGCCGAATAAAACTTGCCACGCTGTGGAAGACTATCTTTCTGCTGTGACGAGTGGCGCGACGGAGCTCGAGGGCCTTTGATTGTCAGAAGACTCAAGGAGTATCATCGGAGAGCACTCACCTGCATTTGTGGCACCTTTAGTCTGTTGAGCCAGCGCCGTGCTACCCGACACCGAACCAGGAGCAGGAGATGTAGACGTTGACTGTGTGGTGGGCACTCTACTCATCTGTGCACGTACTTGTGACAGCTGCCGATCGTAGAGCCATGCTGCCTGTTGAAGCAGAAACTGCAATGTCACATCGAAATGATCTGCCCTACAGAGTTGATCAGCGATGCCTCAACACTCGATAAGGCCAATCCTACAGTGCTTTCCCTGTGGTATCGTCAGCATTCTGAATCTCATCAGATCATCATTAGGCAACATTATTACAGTCTAAATCATCTCCCTTTGAAGGACGCGAGAGAATATTCCAGAGAGCCTGGTCTTTGGCAGCGTTCCATTCCACCTGTCTGGTCAGCGAGATGGAGATCAGTTGACTAGCGGCACTTACTGGAGGAGGATCCACAAAGTCACCCCTGGGGAAGGGAAGGCGAATAAACACGGTGAACTTGGTGTCTCCAGACTGATTGAAGGACGTCATCGCGGACTCGTATCTGCGTACGTAAAACTACTTAAATACCCCAGAAAGTACACGTCAACCAGCAGAGAAAATAAAACAGATAAACTTTGCTGCTATTTGGAAGTTAGCATAGTGGATGCGGGTTGAGTGTGATGAATGCGGAGGATTGACGAGGTGTCACGCCTCCCCCGTCAGGGTCGGTGCGTTGCGATAACAGTTCGGCTTATCGAACTGCAATATGGGCTAAATTCTGCTATTCCCACCCTATTGCCACGGCTCCATCCATATATTCACGTGACATCCGCCTCACAAGGTTGCCTCTTTCCTAGTTGGGAAGAGGCAGCCTTATCGATGGTAACTCGCCCGGTAAGTACACTTCGAGGCATAAAGAGTACTTACTGTTGGAATATGTGAAACTGGGGTTGATTGGGCATGGGTGAGTTAGTCGGACAGCAGTTGATGACCTCTCAATCTTCCCACCCAAAAAGATATATAATGCAGCATGATAGGATTCCTTATAAGTGTGGTTTGACCAACAGAACATGTGAGCTATATGCATGCGTTATTATGAGATCTCGAGAGCGTATTGTAGGAGCAGTGTATACCAAAAGCTTCTATAAAAGCCTCTTCCCGCCCCACCGGACAGGGTCAAGGTCTTGGCGCAATTTTGGCCAAGTCAATGTCAGCAGACTAGAATCCAACAGATCCTAGGCAGCCTAATAACTATAGTACGTCAGTGCTTCAGCCTACTGCATACTTCGCAATAGGTAGCCGATGCGTCGTCACTGGCAATATCCAAGCGTCTTTGGGATGGATGCAGTCTGACAATGCGAGCAATGACGCGTTCAGGTTTGCAGCCTACACAACATGCAAGTCGGAGTTGAATGGATGTATCTGCTTCATAGACCGGCATGATAAATAACATATAAGGAGGACCAGTGCCCCAACCTCTCGACTCATCTTCATCATTTAAAATCGGTTTCTCACCTCTACTGCATCAGTATAGCAACAATGGCTGGTCCCGTCCCAAAACCAGAGTGCCTCCTGGGCTTCCACCAGGTCTTGTCACCCACTGCTGGGATCAAGGTGTCTCCGCTATGTCTGGGCACTATAAACTTTGGAACAAACTGGTATGTCTGTCCTGTTGCTTAAAAATTGGACAAACGTCTCTCTGACATCTTGCAGGGAACCATACATGGGTGAATGCAGCAAGGATGTATCCTTGGCAATCTTGGATACCTTTTTCGACCACGGTGGAAACTTTATCGACACGTACGTTCAAAAATTACCCACTGATTCTTCCTATGAGCGACAGGCTTATGCTCCTTAGTGCCAATGTATACCAGGACGGACAATCCGAAACATGGATTGGAGAATGGATGAAGAAGCGTGGGAATCGAGACCAGATGGTGTAAGTATACACCCACCACTATCTGATTGCTACATTTCAGTATGCCCTGATATTGGAAATGGCAGCATCGCAACCAAATACACGACCGGCTTCCGCCGCACACACGTATCCACTGAGCCCATCCAATCGAACTTCGTCGGAAATTCAGTGAAATCCATGAACCTATCCGTCAAGAACAGCCTTGAAAAGCTTCAGACTGACTACATTGACATTCTTTACGTGCATTGGTGGGATTTCACCACCAGCGTGGAGGAAGTCATGCATGGTCTCAACGCACTCGTCTCGGCCGGAAAGGTCCTCTACTTGGGCGTCTCCGGAACTCCGGCTTGGCTAGTAGTCAAGGCAAATGCATACGCGCGCGCAAACGGACTCAGACCGTTCTCTGTTTACCAGGGCAAATGGAATGCCGGATTCAGAGATCTAGAAAAGGAGATTGTGCCTATGTGTCGCGACCAAGGGATGGCAATCGCACCTTTTGCAGTGCTAGGCCAAGCGAAGTTCAGACCCGCAGAGCAGCGCAACGCAGACTATAAGAGCTCTGGACGAGCGGCGCTCCGGGTTGAGGAGGATGACAAGGTTTCTGATGTGTTGGAGGCTGTTGCCAAACGGAATGAGACAAGTCTTTGTGCTATTGTGAGCTTCACCCTTATACATACCTACTGCGCCACGTATATAAGCCGCCTAACTAATGTTTCAAACTCAGGCTCTCGCATGGGTCCGCTTCAAGGCACCTTACGTCTTCCCCATTATTGGACAACGGAGTGTAGCGCACATGAAAGCCAACATTGAAGCTCTGAGCCTCGATCTCTCGAAGGAGGATATGGATGAAATTGATAAGGCCATTGAATTCAATCCTGCCTTCCCACTTGACTACCTCCTCGCCGGCAATTTCAGTACTGCGTTTACCGCAGCAGATGTTCAATTGACGCAGTGGACCGCGCATATCGATGCTCCTACTCCTGTGATGCCGGTCAGACCGCGTAAGAATCTGTGAATTGACATGAGGGGTCGTTGTGGGTGCTTCATCCGCTGTTGATGCCATAGGGGGAGGATAGAATCGCTGTTTTTATGGGGGCTATAGGAGCTGCATGAGCCAAATTTCTTGGGTAGTTGAGCCAACAGAGTTGGATGTTGTCTAGACGATTTCGAGTTCAGTCTACATGGTAGCATCTTAGTGCATATATTTCCCACATCTGAGAAGACACTTTTCAAGAAAGGGGTGCCCTCTGAGAAAGTGTGGTTCTATGGGTAACCGATTGTATATGACCATAACCTGCGCAATTGCCCTTTCTCTAACAACAAGCATATTCAAGATTCTCTATCAGTACTTAGTCTCTTGCTCCTGCATCTCCTAGTAGGTGGCACGCTACGAATACCTCATGTTGTTGACTATCAAGATATAATGAAGAGGACACTGATTCTTTTTGATTATGGAATTCTATATGTGGTTGCGTATCCCAAAATATCGTCCACAATTCACTGTGGAAAATTTGTGCTTTGTCTTTCACTGTTGACAGCTACGCCCAATATGGCATTCAGAATTCATTGGAAGCCACATGCCCTGGGAAAAGGTCGTTTCTGGTCAAGCCTTGCCCCCACGAGTTCTCTCTCGCTCCCTTTCTTTCATTCCCAATTTATCTTGAGTTGGTCCACGTTCAGACTCAACGCAAGAGCCTTCGACTTCCCACCGGCTCAACCGTCAACATGGCTATCGAAGAAGGTGAAAGCGGTCCTAAGCATCTCAATAGCTCTGAGTTGCTCAAGAAGATTGACAAGCTGAGAGAGAAAAACATTGGAAAGCATGTTCCTCTTCCTCAGGTAAGATTTTATAACCAGCAAAAAGAGTCTACAAGAGGTACTAATCTTCATCAAGTTGGTTGTTGTTGGAGACCAGAGTTCTGGAAAGTCCTCTCTTCTGGCAAGCCTGACCAAGATTCCATTTCCTCGTGATTTGGAACTTTGTACCCGTTATGCCACGCAGATAACCTCCCGGCGTGAGGAGGATTCCTCTGTTGAAATTATTATTATCCCTGCCCTGGACGCATCCAGGGAGCACAGGGCAAAGGTACAGGGCTTTAAGAGGACCCTCAGAGGCACCGAAGACTTTCGCTCGGAATTTCCAGCAATCCTGAAAGAGGTTCGGATAGTCCAGTTCAACTTACGTTTACTATTCTCTGACAAAAGCTAACATGTTGAGCAGGTCGACGAGTGTATGGGCATACGTACTGACCTTTCGTCTAAGGAAGGATCGGTCTTCAGCAAAGACGTGCTCCGGATCGAGCTGTGCGGGCCCGAAGAGGACTACCTGACTGTCATAGATGTGCCGGGAATCTTCAGAGACCCGACGGCGGGCATTACGACTGAGAGTGATATCGAGCTAGTTCGAAACATGGTCAAGAACTATATCAAAGATGCTCGCACGGTGATCTTGGCTGTGCTCCCAAGCAACGTCGATCTTGCTACCCAGGAGATCCTCAAGCTGGCCAAAGATTATGATGGAAATGGAGAGCGCACGCTTGGTGTGCTAACCAAACCCGACCTGGTGATCGAGCAAAGCGTCAAGGCAGCTTTGTGCTCACTGGTCCTGGGACACAAGAGACCGCTGACACTTGGCTATTACTTGGTCAGAAACCAGGGCTCAGATCAAGACACTTCTTTCAGTGGTGAGGAAGGAGAAAGAATGTTTGACAGCCAGCCTTGGAATACCTTGCCGAGAGACCGTATTGGCATCCAGGCCCTAAGAGAACGCCTGGGAGAACTCCTGAGCGAAGTTACGGAGCGCGAATTCCCTGAACTTCGCAAGGATATCAAAAACCAGATTGATAGATGCCAGCAAGATCTGGAACTCCTGGGCCCTGCACGCCAAACTGAACAGGAACAGCGAGCGTTCTTGAGTGGTATAGCTCGCCAGTTTCAGAGCCTCGCACAAGCTGCACGTGATGCCCATTATACAGAAAATGAAGCATTTGTAGAGAGTGACCTCCGGCTTATCACTCACATTGTCAATTTTTCTGATAAATTCAGCTCAACTTTCCAGGCCAAAGCACATCTTTTGCCATTCGACTGCCCTACCTCAGATGCAGTTGACAAGAGACAACCATACAACGACATGAACAACAATCCGCACGGGAAGGGCCGCCATAAAAACTGCCCAAGGGGGAAACCCGACATGCATGCCCAGATGGCAGCCGGGGATCGCTTTTCCCTGGCTCAGCATGTAAACGAAAGCCGTGAAGGCCTTGACCCTAACAACTTCCCTGAGTTAGAGCAGATTGTCAGCCGCGTGGAGGGCACCCAGGATCCCAAAGGGGATATCAAAGCCTGGATTGAAAAGTTACATGCTGAGTCTCGAGGTCTTGATCTCGGGACCTTTGGAAACAACATTCTCTGCAATGCTTTCAAGGAGCAGACCGGCAAATGGGAAGCCATGACCCGCGGACACGTGAGTAATGTCATCATGGTAGTTCACCGTTTTTTGAGTACGGCATTGGGAAAGATTTGCGGGAGCAAACAGCTCTATCACAAGATTTGGTCCAGCATTCTCGATGACCTTCTACAAAGATACAAGAATGCCATGTCCCAGGCGATGTTCCTTCTGTCCGTTGAGAGAAACCGCCGACCATATACGCTAAACAATAATTTCAGCCATACCCTCCAGAAACTGCGCAGTGCCCGTGTTGCTCAGGCATTAGAGGACAATGCCAGAAATATGAATGATACTTGGTCAAACGCAGAAATAAAGGTGGTCGATCTGGATGCTGTCAAGAAGTCTGCGAGCGACCAGGGGAATGTGGAACATATCACAGGGGAAATCCATGACATCCTGTGGTCCTACTATCAAGTCGCACGCGAAAGATTTGTGGACAATGTTCACATGCAGGCAATCGAGCATTGTCTCCTGACTGGCCCTGAGAGCCCCCTCGAAGTGTTTAGTCAGGAATGGGTACTCAATCTAGAGGCGGATGAGCTGGGAGCAATCGCGGGCGAATCGCAAGCGATTAAAGCCCGGCGTACCAACCTGAAGCAAAAGATGGAGGATTTGAAGGCTGCTCTACAAACCTTGAAGTTCTGAGATTGTGATATTGTGATCTTTGATGTTCTTTTATGCTAACATTTCTGTTCCTATGCGAGCTACCATGCAGTAACAGTAATAATACTCGCAACATTATGATCTGACAATGCTATTTGACCTAGTGATGCACAACAGAGAAAGGGGAGACTTGTATCCGGATGGATGAAAGAGGAATGAACCGAGAACCGGGGATGGTGCGTCATAAGCCGAAGGCGGTGAACTGCCCCTCCCGGTGAGAAGGAAAAGTAGAAGTTCACCAACAACATTCCACAAGACCATCTGAACCAATCTATCTATCTGCAGAAAGCCAAATCTGTAAATTGCTTTGGTCATTGCGAAATTGTCATCAGTGCGTGCTAACCAGTTGGGAAAAAGCTAATCCCTCAGCATACAGGTGGCGGGCTGGCATTTCACCAGTCGCGATACTTATCGCACCCCGTGCTCCGAACTACCCGGCATATGTCAGAATACACCAAAACACCAAGACTTCGATCTTTCTCCTGAATTCCCTCCCGTTCTTTGTTGTCGATCGCCTGTCCTCTGGCTGCAACACGCAGATTGCTTTTGCAGAGCTGTCGTGGTTCCCAGATCCTCTCCATCGCTCACCTTTCCGCACCGACCCTTTGTCTCATCCCCGCCTTTGCCTGCACTGATGCAGTAGAACTCTTTGAACGCATTGATAGATAAAATCTGCTGGACATACATACATCTCAGTCGCATAACAGTGAACAATTGCTATACCTTTCAGTATGACATCTGCTCCGACGCCAGAGATGACGCCCGCCGAGGCCGAGTCGGTCTACTTCAACAACTACCCCCCGCCCAAAGCCCTCCCGAAGCATGAAGCCCTCGCTCGAGCCTTTGTCGATTACCACGCCCAAGCGAACCGACGCCTTGTCCTGGTGACATCGGGGGGCACCACCGTTCCTCTTGGTTCGTGGGATGGCTCGTGCACGTGAGAAAGATTCTGACCGTTGTACAGAGAACCAGACTGTTCGCTTCATTGACAACTTCAGCGCGGGCACGCGAGGTGCTGTGTCGGCAGAATACTTTCTCCAGGAGGGATATGCAGTGATTTTCCTACATCGGCAATTCAGTCTGTTGCCATACTCGCGGCATTACAGCCACTCGACCAATTGCTTTCTGGATTTCATGGATGAGGAGGAACCGGTGCCTGATGCCACAGAAACCAACGAGTCGGATCACCGACCGATCAAGGTGCGCAGTGAGTACCAGGACCAAATGCGCGATGTCTTGCGAAAGTATCGTTATGCGAAGCGGAACAACCTCCTGCTCCTACTTCCGTTCACTACCGTCTCGGAGTACCTCTTCGAACTACGGTCGCTGGCTCAGCTCATGAAGCCATTGGGCCCCAACGCCCTGTTCTACCTGGCCGCTGCCGTCAGCGATTTCTTTATCCCCAGCGACCGCATGTCTGAGCACAAGATCCAGTCGTCGGAGCTGCCGGACCATTTGACCAAGGACCAGGCTGTTGGCTCGTCGGACATTTACACGGGCGGGATTGAGCCGCAACCGTCGTCTCATAGTAAGAAATTGATCATTGATCTGGACCCTGTTCCGAAGTTCTTACATCGGTTGGTGAATGGGTGGGCGCCGGATGGCAGTATGATTGTGTCGTTTAAACTTGAAACGGACCCCAACCTGCTCGTATACAAGGCGCAGACGGCACTCCAGCGGTATGCACACCATCTGGTGATTGGTAACCTGTTGACCACACGCAAATGGGAGGTGGTGTTCGTGACCCCGGACCCCCCGCACGAGCGCTGGATCCGGGTGCCGAAGTCGCGGCGCAGCAAGAGCATTTCTGGCAGTGAGGCGCAGGTTGGTTTGGCCGAAGCCAAGCGGGCGGGCGAATCCACCCAGGCAGAAACCGGTGGGGGCGGGCAGAGTCAGAGACCGTTGGAAGACGAGGCCATCATCTCGGCTGAGGGAGTGGAGATCGAAAGTTTGATCATCCCTGAGTTGGTCAAGTTGCATTCGACCAAAATTGCTCAACACAATGCCAAGTCCTAGACATGGATATTTTAGGTCGAGACACTCAAAGTGTGGCGTGCGAGAGGAAGGAGTTTCAAGTGAGCGTTTCTGGAAGCATGACGAATGGAGCTAAACTTGAGGCAGGAGGGTCTTCTCCAGCTAGATTAATTAGGGTCCTTCACTCGTTTTTACTGTGTAAGCCGGAAGTTTTCTGTATAGTTAGCGTAGCAGATGAATTAACTACCGTGTTTCAACCACCATGTTCAAGATGTAACAGTACGTAGTTAGTGCTGCTGTCAGATTTAAACAATCAGTCCGTTCAAAGGGGCCAAATGCCGGGTTTGAGGTGAACCAAACAACCACACCCACACACACATTCCGCCCCTCCCTCATCCATTGTGGGAATCTCCTATGTTCATCCCTCTTCCTCCCCTCTCCTCCTCCTCCCCCCCCCCCCCCCCCCCCCTTAACGCCAGAAACAGCATGATGATGTGATTGATCGACTGAGAGTTTGATTTTGATCCTCTCACCAAAGATGGAGCAACTTCGGAAGTTCTTCAACTTCTGACAGCTTCACCGGTTGACGGGTCTCGTCAGGGGCGGGTTTCAGGTTTGCAGCTCCTCAGCAATCCATGGTTAGGCGCCGCGAAGACCCCCAAGCTAAGCGATGGATCAAGCTCCATTCTCCAGTCAGACGCTGCCATTCCGATGCTAACGCGTCATCGATAGCTTAGGAGCCCTCCAGATCGCCGGCCAGCGTGGGCCGATCTTCGCCCGTCTACGTGCCTTCCTACGTCGCCATCTCCACGCCCTCTTGTCTCTCCGAACAATAATAATAACCATAACGTGCCTGGTGTCGATCTCGGGGATTTGCTTCCTCGATCTTTTTCCCCTGTTGCTCTTTACTCCTCCGCCTCCTCCTCCTCCTCCTTTCTCTCCTGTTCCTCCCTCTCCCCTCCACCGCCAGGGGACTCCGATCCCTTTCTCTCAGCCTCCTCCGTTCCTGCTTCTCCCCAGGAATTTCCCCGCCGGCAAATAACGACCGAGTGCTCTTCACCCGAAATATTCTGCATTGTTGACGCACAGTGACGACGAAAGATGCATTGACACCTTGTATCAGTCTGGAGGATTACTCAATAATAATTTTTCTTTTGCTTGTTTCAAGACTTTTTTGCATTCAGCGTCTCGATCCCGCTCCGCTGCAGGTCGGCGACCGCTTCCATCCCAGCCTTTTCGATCTCCCCCTCACCGCGCGCTCCCATAAAAATGGCAATCCGTCGATTTCGTCGCATCACCATCCTCGCCTCCCTCCTGGGTGTATTCCTCCTCTACCACTTTCTCTCCATCCGCCCGGAGCTCTACACCCGCGGCGCTACCCAGCTCCGCACTCCGCAGAGCACCCCGCAGAGCGCTCCAAGTGAGCCGCCCGAATGCCCCCCTCTCGAGGGGATCGAAGATGTCCTGGTGGTCATGAAGACAGGTGTCACCGAAGCCCTCGACAAAGTCCCGGTTCACTTCCAGACAACCCTGCGCTGCGTCCCGAACTATATCATCTTCTCGGATTTCGAAGAAGAAATCGAAGGCGTCAAAATCCATGACGCTCTCCGCACTATGGACAGCACTGTCCGAGACACCGTTGCCGACTTCGACCTCTACAACCGTCTCCGCGAACAAGGTCGCGCCGGTCTCGAATCGGCCGACTTCGCTGATGAGGCTAACTCGAATATCGGCAAGCCCAACAACCCGGGCTGGAAGCTCGACAAATGGAAATTCCTTCCCATGGTGCAACAAGCCCTCACCTACAAGAATAACGCCAAATGGTATGTCTTCATGGAGGCAGATACCTATTTCTCGTGGCCGACGCTCCTCGAATGGCTCTCGCATTTCGATCCTAAAGAACCCCACTACATCGGCACAGAGACCCAGATCGCAGACGTCATCTTTGCGCATGGCGGCTCCGGCTTCGTTGTCTCCAACCCCGCTATGCAACTCGCCTCGAACGAGTACGCGACCCGCACCGTAGAACTGAACGAGTACACCGACTGGCACTGGGCTGGCGACTGTGTCTTGGGCAAGGTTCTCGCTGACGCCGGTGTCCCCTTACGCTACTCATGGCCGATCCTCCAGAACTCCAACGTCGGCGAGCTGGATGAGTTCGCCAAGGGATTCTACCGCAAGCCATGGTGCTACCCCGCAGTAGCATTCCACCACCTGACATCCCACGAGATCCAGGATCTCTACGAGTTCGAGAAACGCCGACGTCGACAGGTAAGCCCAACCCCCATACTCCCGTAACCAGCATACCCCTGCTAACATACAACCCCTCCACATCCAGGCCACCAGCAACATCCTCCTCCACCGCGATGTCTTCAAAGAACTCATCTACCCTGAACTCTCCAACGTCCGCGACAGCTGGGACAACCTTTCCGACGAGGAACACCCCAAAATCACCGACTTCCACGAATGCAAAACCCTCTGCTCCAGCTCTCGAAGCTGCGCGCAATTCGTCATGCGCGACGGCATCTGCTTCACGGGCGAAACGCCCCGACTGGGCGTCAGGAACCCGACAGCCCGATCTGGCTGGATCCTCAGCACGGTCGACCACATGATGGACAACGCACCGCGCTGTCCTCATCCTGACTTTGGACTCTGAGCGTGTTTCCCCCTTCTTGAAATTCGCGGGACGAATATTCCCTTTACCATCATTTTTCCTTCTTCCTCAAAGAACCAAAAAACACACAACAATCAGAATTCTGATTCATGTGTGTTGTATAACCATGGGCTTGCTTGATTTGATTGATTGACTGATTAAGTATGCTACTAGCCCAGTAGCATGCAGCGTTGATTGCATCGCATCGGCATACGTATATGTAAATGTATACGCGATGCTGAAATGGCGTTTAGGAGAGGAGTCGGTGACCTTTTCTATTCCACTTTATCTTATCTTGAGCATCTGCTTTTCTTCCCTGCATCAATACCACGGCGTCTGGGACTGTCGGTACTTTCGTTTCTAATTTTCTGTACTTCACTTGACTTGACTTGTGTGTCTGCGTTCAAAGCCCGCATGGAAGCTAGCGTATATATGCTAGGTTGTCACAGGTGTTTAGCTAGACTGAATCGGAAAGATTATGAGATCAAAGCTAGTTGTGGCTCGTATGTTCAAGTATGGGTTTGGCAGAGTAGCTACGCGCCTTGGAGATTTACTGGATTTAGAATTATCTTGAAGGCACTCTTGTGGAATCGAGCTGGCTACTTTTGAATAACCGTACCTACAACGGTTGGAATAACAGCAATAATAACCTCTCATAGCGATGCCTAAGAAAATGGATTCGATACAAAGCAGGGGAGCCAATAGAGGACAGAAACTAGGAAGAGAAAGGCACAGACACTTGAGTCAAGAGGCCGTAATGTTTAGAGGGGGAGCTTGTGGGTCTTCAAGGCATTGGTCAATGCGCATAATCGTCGCGTTCATGCTCTTCACAAATCGAATGACCTCACGGAAGTATTGCACCGTCGTCGGACTGAGGAAATGCATGACAGCCAGATTGCCCCCGCGTCTCACGTCTCGAATGAAGGCCTCGCGCTGCTTTTCGGGGGTTTTAGTATCCGCCCACAGCCAATCTTCAATATCCACACTCCAATTGATGATCTGAGGATCCTTAATATATTTTGCGAGCCGTTGACGAGTTCTCGCACCGAGTGTGCCGAAGGGAGGACGGAAATAGCGACCTGTCAACAATTAGCGAAGCTCTACAATGATGGTAGCCATGATTTACGCACTCTCAATCCCAAGGATCTGTCGAAATGACTTGATATTGTCCACAATTTCCCGGTCAATGGCTTCAACAGAATCCAACCCTTCCAATCTGTATTTTCTCATTGTTAGGATCCAACTGAAGCCATATGATAGAGGGCCACTCACTTCCGATGCGTATCCGAATGTAGAGCCACCTGATGTCCTCGCTTCAACATCTCTCCGTAAACACTCGAGAAGTTGGTGTCCAAATCTCTCAATCCCAGTCCTACCACGAAGAATGTGACCAGGATGTTCTCCTCCTCGAGTATCTTCATCACTTCTTGAGCAAACCTCGGTTGCCCATCATCTATTCCAAACGCAAACGATCCGGGTCGGGAGCATCTCAGTAGCACACGACCGTTGTCCTCGCGACGTGGGATCGGGAACCCAGCGGGTACACTACCAGCATTGACAATTTCAACCTTGTAGAGAGTAACCGCTCCAGGAGAATAAAAGCCGTTGAAGGATACCGATACGGCTCGGGGGTGATCAATGTAGAAATGCCAGAGAGGAATGTATATGTCGTTGCCGCGTGCATATCTGGCAGCCTCGACAGAGTCCCAGGTTTCTGGGAACGGGCTGTGGGTGGAGTCGCAGTGGATGTTATTTTGGGTGAGAGAAACGCTGAAGTTGGTATGACCGGTAAATTGAACGTGTAAGTAGTGAGTTGTCCGGTAGGGTAGCAGGTTGAAGCATGTTGCTGGCGAGAGCTGCGTATTGTAGTTATGGTCGGGATCTGTTGGGTAGAAGCGGACATAGTTGTGGCCGTAGTCGATCTTGAGTCCTTCTAAGCCACCGTGCCAGAAGCCTAGGGTGTTGTGATGCGAGTTATTGAAGGTATCAATGATTATAGGAGCGGTGAGCTTGTAGGGGATGCCGGTGGTGTTGCTGCTAGTTGTGTTGCTCGGAAAGAAGACACGAGTAGCAGCTGAGGTGACGAAGGTTATAAGTATAAGGAGGATGACAGACTGCTTGCAGGTCACCATGATTGCGCACAATCTTGAATATGGTCCACAGCTACCAGTATCTCCAGTGTAGGTTCAGCGTTGCTGAATCTCCAGGACATGTGTCACCTAGGTCTACGTGAGAGAGCGAAGTTATTTACCGGTTGGCTACATGGTACCCGAGGAAAGAGCAAGTTGGTGCACCCGAAGGAAAGCGCATATCTAGGGACTCTAGCTCGCTGAAGAAAAGAAAGGCTTTTAGTAGATCGATTACCATTATGTTAAGTCTCCGTACAGCTGGGAAACGACATTGCTTGCCACGCTCCCACCCTGCCTCCCAACATGGCCCGCAGTTGGTTTTGGATTCATCAGGTAGCCCAGATCCATTGTATCCTTTCACAGGGACAATCGTTTCCGAGCTTCTGTGAAATCCCAAGGCGAGAGATAGGCTGCAAACAGTCTCTGTGCCATGGAGTCAAACAATTGTACACCAGATCCTGTCCAGTGAATCATGATATGATCTCTAAAAAGAAAGAAAGACGTGGAAATAGAGGCAATCACCGAATCCCCCACGAGCATGACCTTTCACTCATAGACATCTGACGTTTTCCTCCCTTATTTTTATTTTTCAACTTTTTTTTTCTCATTTTCTCCATTTTTCTTCCCATAACTTCGATTGAAGGAATGGAATTCCAGGCGACATGCAGCTGGTAATTAAAGGCGTGGCAAAGTCGGGATGCGGATTAAAACTCCCACTTCGAATTATCTTCAGCCTCTTCGGCGTCATCAGACTCCATCGGAATTCCTCCTCCTCCCCAGGCATCGGTATTACCACTGTTGTCTTCTCCACCACTCTTTTCGTCATCAGTATCGTCGTCAAACTTGACAACATCATCCGAAGGACGATAAGATTCGAGGAAGTCAGGGACAGTTTGTTTGTTCTCGATGAGCAGTTTCACCAGATCTGGGGCGAGGTCCGCATCATTGTCATGGTTGTAGAACGAGGTGGCGAGGCCCTCATTGCCAATGCGTGCGGTGCGTCCTGTAAGGTCTTAGCTAATTCCATAAATATGCCTTTTCATTGTGGGACGGTGACGCACCGATTCTATGAACGTATTCTGTGATACCACCATGCTGAACCCGTGGAAGGTCAAAGTTGATGACATGCATGACATTCTTAATATCCAGACCGCGAGCAGAAACCCCGGTAGCCACAAGGATGGGGCACTTTGCAGTGCGGAATGCACGCCTTGACTGCATTAACATTGGGGAACGAGGTATGAAGGGTAATAACTTACAAGGCATCTTCCCGCTCACGCTGGGTGCGATCAGAGTGAATAGAGGTACTCGGGAGACCCATGTTGTAAAGATAATCATCCAAGAAGTCTGCCTGGGTCTTGGAATTCACGAAAATCAGTGTACGCGAAGGCGGCATAGCCAGAAGCAGGTCATAGAGGCATTGCTTCTTAAGAGAAGGTTCAGCGTAGATGATCTTGGGGAAATGCACTGTTAGTAGATTTCTTAAGACAAGCGCCATGCATGCTTACATTCTGGTCAACGTTGGCGTGAGTGCTGCCAGGCCTTCCGATGCGCACACGGACATGGTCTTCTGCAAGGTAATTGCGCGCCAGCTTACGGCAGTCCTTGTTGAAAGTGGCTGAAAACATCATGTAGCGGTGGTCAGCGTCCTCATTGATGTCTTGAAAACGTCAGTATATCGGAATGCTTAAAATTTCGCAAACCACTTGCCTCCTCCAGACATGATTTTAGCAAAATCAGACTCCCAGTCAGACTGCAGAAGCTCGTCTGCTTCATCGATGATAGTGTACCTGCGGTTATGTTAGTGACATTCGCACTAAATGTGAGGAACCTACTTGACACGTCGAAGAGAGAGAATGTGTGGCTTGTCCATGAAATCTAGCAACCTGCCAGGAGTCGCAATAAGGATATCGCAGCCACGCTGCAACTCCTCTCTCTGGTCACGAACCGGCGCACCACCGTACACAACGCAAGGACGGAGCATGGATCGGTAGCATAGGCGTCGCGCTTCATCAAAAATCTGGGTTGACAATTCACGGGTAGGGGCAACAATGAGCACCAGTGGTTCAGCCCGAACAGAATCGGCGCTTGGATTGTAGCCAGCTGCGACATTGGGACGCGGAGCTGCCAGCTTTTTAGCTTTTCCCATCAGCTGGGACAGAACCGGGATCAAAAATGCGGCAGTTTTCCCAGACCCTTTTTCTGTTAGCATGACTCTGCTATGTGAGGGTCATCACCTACCGGTCTGAGCAATGGAGATTAGATCATGGCCAGTAAGTACCGCGGGGATTGAATATGCTTGAATTGGGGTCGGGAACTCGTATCTACACAAGCGAATATTCTCGCGCATGATAGGATGAAGACCGGCATCATCAAACTAGACATTGTCAGCCAATTCAATCGTGTGAGTACTATGACACGACTTACATTCTTGATGGGACTTGGTCTCTCACGACTTTCCGCGATGACCTCGATGTTCTGGATACTAACATGATTCAGACATGAACTTATAGCAAGTAGGGTATTGCCAACTTACTTTCCGATCTTCAAGCCGGTTCGGTTAGTATATTCGCTGCGGAACAGCATCTCCTCAAGCTCTGGGTTCCGTGGGCCAACGTCCCCAAATTCATCCTTCCATTCATATTTTGCAGCTTGAGCGGCCCACTCAGGGAGCTCCTCCTGGTTGTCACCCTGGGGCTGATTGAGTGGCGGAAGAGTAGAAGTATACTTTCCGTAATCGTAGCCCTTGGGAGTCGTCCAACCCTTCTCGCGGGCAGCGTTGGAAGCTTCGGTAGGATTACTGGATTGATTGCCCGTGCTTTCTTTGAGCGCGGTGCTCATATCCGAGACGTTGAAGCTGTCCATTGTTGTGCGGTAGGGACACTGGCAGGTTCAGCGTAATCCGAATGAATCTGGATTTATCTAGATAGAGACGGTTGGTTAGTGAGGGATATTCTTAGTAAGAAGTGGTGTTATACTTACAGAGAACGAGTATCGTCTCTACTCCTTGAAGTGTACCGAGTGCGCCTGAGATAGGAATTGGTCTTGGAAAGAGGAGTGAGAGGGAGGATGTGAGGGGAAGTAAAGCTTTGGGAGATAGAAAGCTTTCTCAGACGAACGAGACGCGAGACGCGTAGGAGAGATGGCAAGAGCAAAACAATGACAGATAACGGAAGGAAATTTTATGGAACACGGTGCTGAAAATGGAAATTGGGCAGTGAATGTTGCTGGTCTGCAGAACTCCAGGTTGCCAGGGGAGAGAAGAAGAGTTGCGGGGAATAAATGGACTAGCAGAACAGTAAGCCAGTTCTACCTGGCAGTAAAGCACCCTTCAGGTGAGCAGGTAGTAGCCAAGTAGTAGTCAAGTCAATTCATTAGATGCAGAGCTGGCATACAGAAGCCTGTCAGCTTTAATACCCCTTATTTCCTGCTTATTGTCGGCAGAACTCGCGGAACATACCGGCGAACAGCTATAAATTAACTCAATTCTCTGCATACAATAATTCGTAAGTTTAAAGGTGTTTGTATGCTTATCTGAACGTGTTATGTACCTAAATATAGATATAGCAAGTGACTTTGGGCTGTGGCTCGCTCAGCTAGACCGTACTCTCCTTCCATTATATAATATTATACCCCAGTACTAGTAGTATAAGGCCGCAGAAATCTAGAAGTATTCACAGATACGCAAGTTTCTACAAAAGCAGACTTTCAAGACCGAAGCAGCTTCTGGTCTAGCCTTTTATCTTTCAAATGATTTTTATACCGCAATTTTAGTAGTAGCTTGGTGAGAGTTGGTGATTTCTTGGTTCTAGACCACTGGTTCTTGGTTGGGTGTTAGTACTTTGAGTGAAGCAGTAGCGCGGACTGGAGTATGAAAAGTACTGCGCAGTGACGGGAGACATATCCGGGAATGTGCAGACTGATTAGTCACTGCTAATTGAACGTCACTCGCACACAGCAGTAACTATTAGTATAACTTCTATACTAGTAGTAGTCACTGATACTTTGAGATTGTCGACAGAGGTCACCAGAAACTTGAAGACCGCAGGCATAAATCACATTGACAAAGTACATCGAGATCTTATGTTCAAACGATCATCTGATAACAACCGAGTGGCCGTTTAGAATTTCTTAGTACCAGTACACTAGTAGACCCTCAATATGTGGGGTTTCATGCCTGAGAACTCCATGTCAGTGCCTGAGGTATCAACTCGGCTGGGCAACGTCATTGGCCACCCCCTTCCATCCTCCGAATTGGCTGGATGCAAGTTTATCCCTGCAATGAACAACAAGACCCGGCCATTCTGCAAGTACCAACTCACCGGGAATCATAATGATTCCTTTTGTTTGGATCCCTTCCGCCCGTTGTCTGACCGAACTTGTTCAGGAGCAGGTGTTGACTAAGAATGCCCAGCCCGTCAGAACAATATTTCGGTTCCACCCGACCTCAACAAAAGCGGGCAGAAGGAGATATACGCCGTAGGGACCATCACGGGATCCCATTACTCCGAGATGGTAACTACCTCGTCCGCCGGTACGGCCACCTGCTCCTTGCTGTCCATCTAATTCCCCTGGTCCCATCGCTCCATTCCTCTCTGTATTTTTATGCCATTGACACGACATGTCCTCGTCCACATCCAATTCCGCCGCCCGGGGTGGTCGCCTGGAGCAGGCCATCACCAATCCAGGATCCGTCAAGATCAACGTCAAGGGCGCCTTTATCGTTGATGATGACCCGCGATCTAAGAGTCCCGTAAGAACGGATGGAGTTCATTACGAGGGCCATGATATTCGTCTTCCACATCACACTGGTCTGGTGAGCCATGTGGCTGTAGACGTGAGTGACTTTTTTTTTTTTTTTCTTCTTCGCTGCTCCCGCGGTTCCCCGCACAATTTTGAAGCTCCCCGCAATCGCACCCCTCGGCGCAATACCACCACCACAACTTGATTGACTAACTCTTGCTGCTTCGATATTAGATTGGCGGATCGCTAGCGAAATTGGTTTACTTCACACGGGAGCTGGACTCTGTCGACAATGGCGGCCGACTAAACTTCATTAATTTCGAAACATCTCGCATTGATCTGTGCATTGACTTCATCAAACAACTGAAAGAGGAACACGAGAAGCTCGGCGGGCCATCCGGAGATGCTTTATGTGTAATGGCTACGGGTGGAGGCGCCTTCAAATACTACGATAAGCTCAAGGAAGCACTCAATGTGGACATCATTCGGGAGGACGAGATGGAGTGCCTTATTACGGGTATGCTGCAACCATGAGCTCACTTGCAACGGAAACAAGCAAAGTCCAGGTTTTGACCATTCTACATAGGCCTTGACTTCTTTATCACTGAGATTCCGAACGAGGTCTTTACCTACAGTGAAACCGAGCCGATGCAGTTTGCCGAGGCCCGACCGGATGTTTACCCGTACCTATTAGTCAACATTGGCTCCGGTGTATCAATGATTAAAGTATCAGGGCCCAAGCAGTTCCAACGTGTGGGCGGCACACACCTCGGTGGTGGTACGTTCTGGGGCATAATGTCCTTACTGACCGGTGCCCGCACCTTCGACGACATGCTGGCAATGGCGGACCGAGGGGACAATAGCGGGGTAGACATGTTGGTTGGTGACATTTACGGTATGGATTACAGCAAAATCGGCCTCAAAAACACTGCAATTGCTAGCACGTTTGGCAAGGTCTTCCGTATGAAGAACCAGACGGAGCCGAATGACTTGGATGGGGAAAGTTCTTCCAATGGCGAAGCCGGCCGAACTAATGGCGAGCCGAAGTTCCAGCACGAAGACATGAGTAGGAGCCTACTTTATGCCATAAGGTATGTTTTTCGCGTGTTCAATTACATGATGTGCGGCTGGGACTGACGTTTCACAGTAACAACATTGGGCAAATTGCCTATCTGCAGTCCGAAAAGCATCAAGTGAAGCACATCTACTTCGGCGGTTCGTTTATTCGCGGTCATCGGCAGACCATGAACACCTTGTCCTACGCCATCAAATTCTGGTCAAAGGGCGAGAAGCAAGCCTACTTCCTGCGTCACGAAGGCTATATTGGTGCAGTTGGCGTGTTCCTCCGTAGGCAGCCAGCTAATTGGGGCCGGAGGAACAGCATCGATGAGAAAACCATGCCGCAGGTGGCCAAACTGGTAGCCGAAGCGCAGCAGAATTCTGATTCTCAGAACCAATCATGATGAAGAGCCACGACTGCATGCTTCCGTCAGCATCATACTGGGCGAGTCGCGTCCAGTTCCATCATTTTGAGCGTTTGATACCCGTTACTGTGTTATTCTTGTGCTGCTTAGACCCAACATAATCATGCCCCTCTAATTCTTGAGGCTGCTCCGTTTGAAGACATCTTTACCCATATACCGGTGCAATCATTCAGATGAATAACGATAAGAGCATGTTGCCCAATTGTATAATTGTTCAGTTTCCTTGTGTTGCATTAAATCCATCTTCTCTTTCGGGCTTTTGTTTTGAATCCGACCATCCATCTGCTGCCCACAAAGGGCAAGGCAATCGCGCTTGGATGTCCTTGTTCGGTGCCTAAGTTGGAAGGCTTTGTTATCCCGTTTGGTATAGAAGAACAAACCATCATAATAGCATTTAGACAGAAAGCCAATAATAAGGAGACCAGGAATTCCGATGATTTCATTATATTGTTGCAGTCATCATCCATTAGTCCAACCGGCGAACCAACAACCATCCCATCGTCCATGCCCGGCGTAACCTTACTACCTAATCCGAAACCCTTTGCCAGCCAGCTTATCTCTCCTCCATCCTAAACTTCAATATGCGTCTTAGCGCATACCCATTTCTCCAATCGGGAGCTACCTCACATCTTTAACCACCAAGCCAGCCATAATCAGATAGTAGGTCGTACTAAGCAGAACGTAATGGTAGTCAGAACTCAACCTCTGATGCATTGGATGCCAGCCTTTTTCGTACGCGTAACACGCCCAACACGCCCCCAGCAAGGACGCTCTTTGGCTATGTTTCAGAATCCCCGAAACATGACACCAGACTATATATCCAGGTGAAACCAGGCCGCCTCGTACTTTCAATTCTTTTCTCGGCTTGAGGTAGCTGCCTGATCTGTCCATCGCTTCAGTTGTGATTACTCACCGATAGGTTGTTGGCTGCTTCTTGTGGCGCAAAAGCTGTGTCTGATTGCGCTGTCCTCGGGGGTGTTGCTAGCTATGTCGTTCTGTTGCTGTGTATGTTGGGTGTGGCAGCTCAAATGGTCCTTGATCAATGACTAGGTCATTATGATCATATATGGATCGGTCACGCCCCTTCTAAATTGAATCCTTTAGTAATACTACTCAGCCTTGCTATGATGATATATATCTAATAGTAAATGCGTTCCGGTTGAAGAATGACATAGTATCATTTCAGCCTGCCGATTCATCGGGCAGAAAAACTGCAAGTAGTAAAGTTCAAGCCAAACGGAGATAGCCAATATTAGCCCGGAAGGAAACAGGTTTGGCCATCAGTCGGTGGGCTTGTCCATCCAACGTCATGGTCAAGGAGAAGAGCAAACAAACATCCGTTCGTATTTTGCAGTGGCCAGATGCAGCCGGCCGCTAGATCTGCGTTTGGAAGGCTAAACAGAGTAGTCTAGAGTGTCTTGGCACGAATTTGTCTTCAATTGCACAGAAAATGGAGAATTCATGCTCGGATGTTGTATCTGCATTTGGACTTTGTGAGCGTAGGCGAATATGAGTATGTTAAAGTTTGATGAGGAAGCATGCATACTTTCCCCGGACTATCCATCCCGGGTTATTATGGGCTGAAGAAGAAGTTCCGCAATGTGATAGGAGCATTCACTACTAGCTGCTTATCAGTTGAGGTGAGGCAAATTGTTGGTGGTTTCCAGAACGCGTCAGAAATAACCGTTTCATACCCTGAGGGGTAAAGTACGATGGAGCGTGGTGTAGAGCAGTGGATTTCCTTCACTCCTAATGCACTGAGCTGTCAAATTCTTCTCGGTGATCCAGTCTATTGCATTTCACGGGTCTTCGATTTCACGTCGAAGCTGTGCATGTGCATTGATTTCTAACGTCTTGACTCTGCTCTGTTGCATCCACGCCGTCCGGAAACTGAGACATTGAGTGCAAGCTGCCTCACTTTTGTGCACTGAGTTGCAGGTCTCAATTGAATTGAGATCTACACTTGTATGGAACATTCCGAGCTTATCTACTCAATATTAGAAATGCTAATTGAGAGATGCTTCACTAGTCATACTCAGACTTCATATTATTGAATTGTGAGATTCCAATAACGGTGATTTGCGCGGGTGACAAGGCACCTACCAGAAAGTTTTGACAGACAAGCCACACTATGTTTAAGCATCTTCTCTGGTATGCAAAATAACCTAACGAGACTAAGGCCAATTGTCAGACGTCTTTAGAACGTTTTGAGCTAGGTATCATCAGCAGACGTGTCTTTGTTTAGCAAACGCGCCAATTCCTCCAGGAGTAAGTTAACTAAACGAAACACCTTGGGGCAGGCACTCCCGCCTTGCACTGACCCGTACTAACCCTCACGTCCAGACTAAAAATGAACCCTGCAGACGGTGCCGTCATCTTCTGGAAGGAAAGGTAAGCTCAATTGCTGCTTTCGGATACATGCTGGCTGACAACTCTCATGCGTCATTGCTAGGGTGAGGCGCGCCTCTCGTCACATCGTTCACACTGAGTCTGACGACGAAGAACAGAAGCCAACAGTCTCTGTCGATGGTTCTCAAGCAGGCGATAACGAAGACCAGGCGGTGCAAGTTAACCCGAAACCAGAGCTGGGGCCTGACATCCCGTTTCCTGATTACCTGAAGACAATTTTGGAACATTGGCACGAAGAGAAGGGGAACGAATATCCGAGATGCAAAGCCAGTGGACGTCTGGGATCGATGGTCTGGAAAGTGTTTGACCGGGAAGGAAATGAGGTCGAGCTGACATGGTACCTCGTTACTAAACCGCGCAAGTACTGCGTGCTCGTGCTACATGAGGCGAATGGCATAGCGAGATTCGTCTATTGTGATCCGCCTCATCGCACTGTCCATGGCACATACCTTAGGCCATGGTCTGGCGTCGACGAGAAAGAGGAGCTAGAGCACTGTGCAGTCCGAGTGTTTAGCAGCGACCTGGAGGAAATCGAATACTCTTCGGAAGCCTGGGAACATTTAAAGGAGCTCCAGGATTCCTCAGGCGAGGAAGTTAGTAGATCTCCTTCGGTCACCCGTCGCAAATCCCCAAAAGATAAGTCAGTCACAAGGAAATCGGTGAAAGCAGGTTGCTCCAAAAGATACTCTATGAGAGGTCGCGCTCATCAGAGCGATGAGCATACGGAAGCGGACTCGTCATCTTCATCGGAAGCAGGCTCATCATCTGAAGAAGAGAAGTACGTGCCCTCGCCACCACACAAGCGGCACAAAACTACCGACACCAGCAATACAAGCAACACCACTGAGCCTATGAAGCCTAGCAAGGTTGTATTTCGCCTCGGGTCCCAGAGAGTCATCGGTGCGATACGCTATATTCCACTAGACGAATGTAGGTCGAGGAAGGAGCTATTTGATAAAGCCACGGCGTTTTATCAAGCTTGCGATAGAGATGCTCAGGTAAAGATACTGGCATGTCAGATCTCGACACAGCGTGAACAACACTACCTGTTCGAAGACAGTGATGGAGAGTTTCGCCTCCTAGTTGAGCAGGCACTGGGCTTGGTGGACAGCTTGGACCGGATTGTGATTGACGTTCTGCACGTGTTACAAGCATGAGTGAGAGTGTTGTCGAGAATGCTGTGTCGTATGCTATCATTCAAACAAATTGTGAAATATTTCTATCAAGATACATTATTTACTTGGCCATTTCTTTTCCAGTGTGCAGTACCATCTCCGAGACACGCATTCGTCCATAGTATAGCTGACTAATCTCCACGTGGTTGCAGGCCTGAATTGGGGTGTGATTCGCGTCACCGACCAGCGCAATTGTGTCTTCAGCGCCAACTATAGAACCATCACATCATGCTACAAGCATGAATCCCGCTGCTCCTCCATGCCTTCCCTGCCCGACTCGCCTCCTCCGGTTCCTCCCCCCGTTCCCGTCGAGACCCATCCGAACCGCACGGTTGGCGTGAAGCCTACCGCCGCGCAACGAGCTCTCCCGGATCCCAACCGGCTGGCCCCTGAAGATGCATATTACACCTCGTCCCTGCCTCGGGCTCGGCCGACCCAGACGGGTTACGATGACTCTCTCCGAGTGCTGAATGGCAATTCGGGCACTGCTGCCTCCGTGGCAGCCCTGCGACCGCCGCCCGCGGTCCCAGGTGTAGGGAGTCGCAAGGTGCGCGGTACCAGCAGACGGAGACGACGAAAGGGTGCATGGAAGAAGCTGCTGTGGGTGAAACAATCATGTGCGCTTCATACCCACCCCGAAACACACATGACAGGAAATACTGACAATCTCAGACCCGGACAACTACACCGACACCGAGACGTTCCTTGACCACCTCCAGCGAAATCCCCGAGTGCGGCCCTACGATTTCTGGCCGCTAGTGGCCGACTCCACGGTCATTGTACAACATGTTAGCTCTGTGGCTATATTTGTGTGTTGCTTTGTCGGCATTGTTCAGGGCCGCGTGAGCCCAGTCTCGGTGGTCTGCTGGGGAAGTGTCGGGACAGCGTTGGGTTGGATATTCTGGGATTCGTGGATATTGAGAGAGCATGTGGAAAATGCGCATGTGGCGGAGCGATCACTGGAGGGTGACGATGGCTCCAGTTCTAGCTCCATGACCAGCTCTGTCAATCCGTCTGGCACTAGCTCGCGAGCCAATGGCCAGAAGGAGAACCAAGTGCATGGGCTGGGGTTGAACATGTCGCAGGGCGAGTCAAGTATACTGCTCCGGCGACACAGCGCGGGGTATGTGAGTGATGCCTACGGGGCACAGGAGCCCGCATCGCCTACGCCTGGGCCTGCGAACGGGGCCCTGGGTGGCGGTTCTGCTTCTCAGGAGCCAGACTACTTGTCGATGTTTTCTTCGCGGAATCGGCAGCGGCTGTCCACTGTGAAATCGGCGTTTCTGATCTACTTCGCGCTGCTCGGGCTTAGCCCGATCCTCAAGTCCCTTACCAAATCTACGGCGAGTGACTCGATCTGGGCCATGAGTTGCTGGCTATTGATCATGAACATCTTCTCCTTTGACTATGGAAGTGGGGAGGGCGCAGGCGCCACTAAGTTCCCGGCTTCTCTGTCCACTAATGCAGCGGTGATGGCCTCGACTGTGTTGGCGTCGCGCCTACCTTCTACCACACATGTGTTCAGCCTGATGCTGTTCTCAATTGAGGTGTTTGGGCTCTTCCCCATTTTTCGCCGGCAGCTGCGTCATGTGTCATGGACTGGGCATGTACTGCTGACCTTGGCTCTAGTTGGGGTTGCTGGCGGCGCGGTAGGGATCACCCTGCGTGGAGGATGGATGGCGGCGGTGGTTGGCTCGATCCTGGGGAGCATCCTGACGGCGCTGGCCATGGGGGGATGTAGCTGGTGGCTCATCAGCTTACAGAAGTATAAGAATGTGGTGACAGGGCCATGGGACCCTGCGCGGCCGATCATCCGGCGGCATTGGGATTAGCTGTACGCTTTCTCGGCTTAATATTTCATTTAGAAGATACCCTACAGTCTAAATTCAGACTTGTCTAACGCTAATAATGAAGTTTAACATTGATACTCTCCTTTGTACGAGTCAGCTCAAATTAGAAATAACTAAGACAGACACAACACCCTGGCTGACAAAGACATGTAGCTTTTGGTGTCTCATCCGCCAATGCAGCCCAGCCAGCCGGTCACAATCCCACCAAGGCCGCAACATGCCGGAATGCCGTTTGGTATGTTTGTTGCCTTTCGTGTCAATTCTCGATCGCAGCTTCCCCAATCGCCCTCATTGTATGTCTCAGCAAGTCACACTACCCTCATTCAAGCTATGCTATAACTGGAAACTAGTGTTTCTGCAGCCACGGTCATACCTGGCCTCCATCTCCGCAATCGAGCATCCACCCGGCATCTCCTCCAGAATGTTGCGGCGATGACCCCAGACTAATCGGAATGGTAGGAGTCGCCATCTGTCCCTCATAGCGGCAGGCTCCGTTCAATAGGCAGCGAATGGTGATACAAGAGGTACATATTTAGCACCACAGCCCGGAGTGACTCAAAAGAACGCGCACCACCACCACCACCACCACCACCATATATACCTGTGCTTTCTGTCCCCAGGTGGAACAACACAGAACAGACCCAGAGAATCAAAGTACAACAATCAGTAATATGAGAATAATCGCCCTCGGCCTGATGGGCCTACAGTGCGTGGCGAGCATGCGGTTCGCTATGTACATTGATGAGTGAGTACCAACAACATCTTCCTCATACTACCTCTTTCTATACGCATCTAACAACAATGGGGAATTAATCTAGGTACCACACAAGTGGCCTCCCCGGCGCCAACCAAACCCAAGGCATCACGCACGCTATCATGGCTTTCGCCCAGTCCACGCTCTTCAACTCCGCCTCTCCCCCACAATTTACCCCCTTCGAGTCTGTCTCCACGATGCGCAGTCGCTTCAGCCCGGGGACTAAGCTCATGATCGCTATCGGCGGATGGGGCGATACCTCGGGGTTCTCAACGGCCGCGAAAGATGAGACTTCTCGCAACCAGTATGCGAAGAACGTAGCGGCTATGGTGAACCAGCTTGGTTTCGATGGTGTTGGTATGTCTCCATACTCTTCCTCGCTATCCCCGTCCCGCAACTAGTATTGACCGAAATGTACAGACATTGATTGGGAGTACCCCGGCGGTAACGGCCAAGACTACAAGACAACACCGAACAGTGCCAAAGTTTCTGAAATAACTACCTATCCCTTATTCCTCCAAGCGCTACGAAGTGCCCTCGGCCCCAACAAGCTTCTCTCTATTGCGGTCCCCGGCAAAGAGGAAGATATGATCGCCTTCACCAACACCACAGGCCCGCAGATCTGGCCCTCGGTCGATATGGTGAACATCATGTCGTACGATCTCATGAACCGCCGGAATAACGTCACAATGCACCATACCTCTGTTGTGGATTCGTTCAATACCGTGCAGGCGTATAGGGATATTGGCCTCCCTGGCAATAAGACAAACCTGGGCATGGCGTATTATGCGAAGTGGTTTGAGACTGATCCCAATGATGAGAAGGAATGTGAGGATCAGCCGATTGGGTGCAAGGTAGTCGTAATGGAGAACGCAGATGGGAGCGATAATGGGAAAAGCGGGAGTCTGACGTTTGAAAAGAGTGTTATGAGTGCGCCTCCGGCTAACCTGAAGACGAGTGTGGATGGCACCTGCGGCTTTGATAAGGGGACGAAGTGTCCCTCTGGGAGTTGTTGCAGTCAGTACGGAAACTGGTATGTCAACTCCGCCTATCCTCCGTGCGAATGTTTGCTAATAAGGGGTGATCTAGTGGAACAACCGACGACTTCTGCCAAGCAGGCTGTCTATCTGACTACGGAACATGCAAAGGCATTTCAATCACGGATTCATGGCGGCGCGCGCAAGAGAACGCCAAACTGGACGATGTCATGGGTGGAGAGTACTACTTTGATGACGAGGTCAATGTGTTCTGGACGTGGGATACCGCAGACATGATTGCACGCAAGTTCACTGACATTGTGGATAAGCTGGGACTCGGGGGTGTTATGGCATGGAGTTTGGGCGAGGATACATTGGCATGGGAACATTTGGGAGCCATGCAGAAGGGTGTTGCCTCCAGGTAGTAGTAGAATTATCTCTTCAGCAAAGCATCGGGAGATGGAAGGATCGTCCAGTGACTTTGGAGTTAAAGGGAGTAGTTTATTTGATAGTAGTATTGAATGGACCACATATGCATATGTCCTTTTATATCTGCTCACTCACTGTAGCAGCAGTAGTAGTAGTATGTATATCAAGCAAAATGTCAATCACATATCATCCCATCCCCCTCATCCCAGAAAAAAACCATGCATGTATGCAAGATGATGCCATATTTGGAACACCCAAAACGCCATTAACAACCAGGGTATCACTCATGCCTCATGTCCCGTATACGGAGCAATCCCAAAAAGACAAATAACTCTAAAAAGCAAACCGGGGAATAAAGGCAACAGAGGAAAAAAAAGAAAAAGTAAACCACAGCACATCAACTAGACGTCAACCCCTGCTGCTGCACCTGTCCCTGTCCCTGTCCCTGTCTAGACAAAGATATCCGATCATCTAGCCCCTTCTCCTCCCACTCTGTTAATAACCGCGATACCTCCTTAAACGACACCGGCTTCGTAAGGAATAGATTCACGCCCGAGGTCAAGGCCTCGGATTCATCGCGCGAGCTGCTCAGTCCCGTCAGTGCGATGATGACAGCTGGTTTGCATGTTGCGCCGCGCTCTTTTTCGAGGGCGCGGATGGCGCGGGTAGCTTCGAAGCCGTTCATTACGGGCATGGACATGTCTGTAGCAATTTTGTTAGGATGTTTTGAGTGGCAATTCGAGGATGTTGAGGGACTAACCCATAAAGATAATGTCGTAGCCATGTTGGGCCCGTTCGACAGCATCGACGGCTAATTTGCCGTTCTCGGCGGAGTCGAGAGCGGCGAGGTGTCGCTTTTTCATAAGTGTGAGCATCAGGTTCAGGTTGATGCTGTTGTCGTCGACTACGAGGACGCGGGCGCGTCGCTCGGTTTCAGTTTGTGTTACGATGGGTTGTTTGAAGGGTGATGGGGCGCGGATCGGGAGAGGTGAGTTAATGGTATAAAGGGGCGCATCCATGCCATCGGAGTCTTGGGAGCGAGGGTACTCGGCTGATGAGGTCGAGCCGGAGCTGATGGTCAATTCTGGGGCGAGCTCCGAGGTGTCTGTTGTGATTTCGAATAGCCTCTCCCCGGGTGAAAGGTCGCTTCCGGAGGAGATGGTGGTTTGGCGAAGCCGTTCGGGGAGCTCGAGGGTGTGTGGTGCGGTATTGCCACTCTGCGTATCGAGACATCTGCGGATGCTGCGAGCGAGTTTGTGTGGTCCACATGGGCGGCGAACGATGTTGACCACATTCGCCAAGGATGACCATTGCGAACGCGCGGTCGTGTAGTCGACGGATTTGTTGCAGAGGATTAAGAGCGAAGGGAGAGTCGCGTCGCCGGCTGGCCTCAGGCCATCCAACAAGCTCTGCTCCTCCGCCAGGATAACGTCCACAGGCGTGCTCGACGGCCATGAAACAAGCTCGAGGCCATACCAGTCGATCAAGTATCGCGAGTAGATGGACCACAAAGGATGGGAGGTAGCGTCGGCGGGATCCACGCCAAGGATGGCGGCGCGTCGGCCAATATGGGCCTCGCGCAGCAGACGGCATTCGGTTAACATCTCCTGCTCCCTTGTAGATGGCGACACGGGACGGACAGGTTCTTCCAGCTCCAGTTCCGGACCAGGTCGCACGAGAGGCAACGAGACCTTGACGATAGTTCCCTCTCCCGGCCGGCTGTGGATGTTGATGCTGCCCTTCAACGCCTTGACGAGACTTCTCACGATGGAAAGACCCAGGCCTGTGCCGACTGCAAGCGTGTCCTCCTGGGCGAAAGGTGTGTACAGGCGGCCACGCAGGAACTCCTCTGAGATACCCTTGCCGGTGTCCGTCACCGTCAAAGTCACTAATTCTTCGACACCATTCCGACGCACGCGGCCCTCGGATGCCTCTGTAACTTCCAAGTGCAGCGACACGCGACCACTGTGCGTGTATTTCATGGCGTTGCCGAAGACGTTCATAACAATACGTCGCAGAGCTCCGGGCTGCGTTTGATAGACCCAGTCGTTGTGAGCAATGTCCATGACCACCTCAACTTCAGAACCGGGACTTGGCTTCGTTTCCTTGTCGGGCTGGATCTGGCCCTGCTGAGCAAGCGGCAAGACAACAGGCTGATCGTAAGGGGCTGCGGATCGTTGACCATATGCATGACCCAGGCACACGCCTTCCACCACCTCTTCTGCCAGAAGGGCCAAGTCAGTCGCCACGTAGGTGTCCAAGTGGGCAGAAAACCGGTCCATGCCCTTGACGTCTGTGGACGATGTCTTGTTCCGCTTCAGGCTGCGATATGTTCGTTCCAAGGATACGATCTTGCTAAAATCGAGTACCTGGTTCATTGTATCCAGCAAGGTGCGCCCACAGGCATTGATGGTCTCCAGGAGAGATCCCTGGAATTCATCCAGGTTCGTCCCATTCAAAAACTCGGCGGCCGCCAAGATACCGTGCAGCGGACTGCGCAACTCGTGTCTGAACAAGGTTAGTATTCAGTGAGACATACAAGAGAACCCAACTTACGAGATACTGCCAATGAAGTCGCCCTTTTGGCGGTCGGAAATGAGCGACTCGACCCGGTTACACTCGGCCATGATGGAGGAACCAAATCCCAGAATTGAACTAAGTTCCACGGACGAGCTGAAGACGCGCGTCTCTTCCGTGTTCCAGCAGAAACACCCGGCGAACCACTGTGAGTTGGCGGAATTCCATAGCGGCACGAAGAGAACCTGGGTCGCGTTGGGAAAGTAGAGATTCAGCATGGAGTTCTCCATGGATTTCCACTTCTTCGACCCACCCTTGCCGATCTCGGGGCCCTTCGACGCACGCGATCGACTCTGTCGAGGGGTCTCATCATCGGAACTGGAGATCATACCGTCTCGATGGAAGGACCACAACTTCCCCTTACTGTAGCGTCGCAGGAGCTGATGCAGAAACGTGCTGTCGAGATTCGCGGCAGGATAGAGCACCTTGGAACCTGGGCCCGGCGCAAACGGCTCATCGTTGGTAGAAATCGCCAACACCGGTGCAGGAGTGTTGCCCTCCACAGAGCCATCGCTGCCAGTGTCCGTGTCCAGCATCGGACTGTTGCTGTTCTCCACGAAGATGACACCCCCATCGGAACCCAATTCCAAACTCTCCCTAATCAAGTTCGCGGCTCGTCGGAACGCCCAAGTGTGCCCCTGCGACTCGTCGACTCCCTTCAATTCCTTCTGGCGGCTACCGGACCACCAGTCTGGTAGCGGCGTGTCAGGACCCGACGACACTGCTTGATCGGCTTTATAGTCCGACGCAGAGCTGAACGAACGGGCATCGGTGCTGTGTGAGCGTCTCGACGGCAAATCGAAGCTGTTGAAGGAGCCCACGGACAAGTGATTGGCTCTTTGGCTCGATGATGGTGGGGTGCTGGGCGCGGCGGCAGAGCTGCCAGCTAATGACGGATGAGAGGCATCGACGAAGCTGGAGCTGCCCTCGACGAAACAGCTGAGACCGCGCGATAATCGAGTGGCACGACGACCTTCTGACGCCTGTCGGCTGACCTTCAAGTAATCCATAATCAAGTCGGCCAACGACCCTAGGGTCTCTTTCTCCACATCATCCAACCCATTGTGTGGCTTGGTATCCAGAACGAAAAAGCAGCCGATGTTGATGTTGGTGTGGGTTGTCAAGGGCGTTCCGGCATAGAAACGGAAACCTGGCTCGCCCTGTACGAACTGAAGACGCTTGTAGCGATCATCCTCGCGCAGGTCGTTAACCACCAGGAAGCTGTTTTGACCTTTCTCTCGGTTGTTGGGCGGGAGCGCAACAGTAGCCTGCAACGAAGGACGCAATACTTTGTTGAGTAACCGATCTACGAACTTCTCTGACGAGTGAGTACCCACCTTACACATACTCCAGGCGTTGGCGGACATGGACGAACAGCCATTCCAGATGCCATCGCCAGCGGACTCATAATCACTGACCTTGCCAGTGCGAGTGCTTTGAGCGAGAATAAATTGCGACTGACGATCTGAGACACTTAAACATACCCATCGAGTCAGCACGGCAAGGGCGAAAAAAAAAAAAAAAAAAAAAAAGTCGAAGAGATGCACTGTTATCGTACCTAATCAACACGCGTTCAACATTGAGACGCAACGCTGCTAGCTGCGCGAAAGATGTTAGAGTCGCATTAGGGTCACCCAAGACCAAGGCCTCGGGCACTAGCCCCGTCGAGGTTGGACCGATAGCGGGACCGAACTGCGATTGCGAGCATAGCGATGGGGATGGCGGCGGGAAAGAAGGATCAAGGATAGTGGGTGGTGGTGCGTCGTCGGACGAGATACTCTGATAGCGCTCCTGATAACTGGCTGTCCGTTCGGGGCGGAAATAGCGATATAGCTCGCGTACCCTCCGACCAGTGCTATGATCATCGTCCCTCGGAGGAGGGGAAGCGCGCTCCATGGTGGGGAGATGGAGATGGAGAAGGAGGATAGAGGGACGAGAGGAGAGAGGGAGGGGAAGAGAGAGAGAGAGAGAGAGAGAGAGTATCAAGTTTAGAAGAGCGTAGTCAAGCGATGGCGTCGATTGCCTTACGCATCCATCCTGGCCTGGGTGGGGACTAGTAGATGGTGGCTGGCCCGATTGGAATAGAGTGTGGCAAAAAAATGCTGGCGCGGGGGGGGGGGAGGAAGGAAGGGAGGAAGAACTGCTGATGGAAGGGAGAGAAAGGATGAAGAGAGATCAGGAAGAAGCAGCAGCAAGAGGAAAAAGCAAGCGAAGGGGAAAGGGAAGAAAAAGAAAGGGAAAGCTCTGAAACAAGGTTGGAAAGCGAGCTGTTTAATATCAAGGAACTGCGTGCAGGAGAGGGCGAAAGTGCGTCTGTTGTCGAGCAGAGCCAGTATTGGAAGTAGATGGCAGCCGTGGGAAGTCGGATTTCCGGCCCACGCTTATTCCACGGCAGACAGGCACAAATTCAACTACTTTTGGGGGGGTTGCGTCGTCAGTCAGTGCTCAGTACCTGGGAGTCATCCCGTGGCAACCGAGAAAAGAGTAAAAGGTGGCAAGCGAAAATGAAGGTATTGGCAGACTGGATCAGAATGATGGACGGATGCCCCGACGAATGGGATGGCGTGGGACCTCAAGTGATCGATTTGCCAACTCCACCAGGTACCCAAAGTATCGAATTGTCTAATCATACAACTTGCTTTGCTTGCGTTCCTCTGGTTCCAACTGACCCCGTAACCGAGGGTCTCCCTTCCGCGCCGTGATTCAAAACACATTTCAGATTGATTTCAGCCTGACGATTCCCGTTCGTGATTGGTCAGTCTCTACATCGCAATACCGGTTTTGCTGTTTGGCGCTAGACTCAATTCAGTTGGTCAAGGGGTCTGCTGTGGATTCTCATTGGCCCTAAATCCCCGTTTCCGGGCTGGCAAGCCACCAGTCAGGGGCCAGTCTGGCCGCATTGGTTCATTCCTCAGGTGTCGAGGTCCTTCCTACCTGTCTATCTATCTTGTGCGGATTTGCTCAGCCGCTGCAGCACATCTACACACTAATGAGATGGCAAATTGATTAAGGCAGTCACTAGTAATGCCCCATCTGCTCTCTGACGTCGTGGGGCGCATCATGATCGACATGGGCTGCAGCTGGTGCCCGTTCAGCCCGCCATTCAACTGGCAGGCCCTGCAATGGCGGTGACTAAGCGGTCTAGAATCCGGATTGGGCGGGGAGTTTTGTGGCTTGCTTAACCGGGTCTAGTAGAATACTGGGATGGGTACTTGAGATCCTTACTTTTGGATGGGGACGGGATTTTAATTGAAATTAATTTGGTGACTGTGGGATGTGTTAAGGGTGGCTGTGTGGGTAGCCCGGGACACAGGCACACACACACACCCACAACTCTCCATATTCATGAAAAAGATGACTTGCAGGGCACAATTACTCATTGTGGATGCTGTATGACATTCCGCCCTCCCCCTCCCTTGACATCAGCCCCAGCACCCCCGCAGGGCTTGCTCCCACAGTCGAATGGGGCTCGATGGCGATATGACAGCTCCAATCGTCAGCAAATAGTCAACTATATGTACGATCTAATATAGATAGGTATCATGATACAGCCCAGATCTACAGCCAAAATCAAGAATCATCCGATCCGTCCCTCCAATAGGGTCCCGGCCCGGCACTCGGCCCTCTAGAATCGTTCCATCAGGCGCATCCGAACCGTCCACATCCGGGCCCGTTTGCCATAAATGTACATGGGAATCGAAAACAATAGACAGCCCAGCTGGATCACTCCCAGCGCGATAAACACCAACCGGGAGCCCTCAGCATCCAGCCAGTCAACAATGAACAGCGAAAAGATCAGCCCATGGAAAACATCTGCATCAATCATTAGTTTGCGGATCCACATCACTCGGGAATGCTATGTTTGGTGCAACTTACTCTTACTCCAGTTCAATGTCACCAGTGCCTCCCCGGCATATTGGCGGTAGCTGTCGACGCAAAAGGTGATGGATGTCGTGCTTCCCAGGCAGCATCCAAATGAAATGATCCCGAAGAAGATGGTGGGCACAATCCAAGCATCCTTTTCCTGCGCACTCCAACCGAATCCCATCAGTCCAATGGTGGTCGAAATGGCAATGGGAATCGCCATCACCAGCCGGAACTCCGGCTCGTAGACGCCCCCGTTGCGTCGTGTCATATATTGCACAATAATGTCAGACACCTTACCAGCAACAGCGGTACCCAGCAAGCCGCCCACGAAGGGTGAGATGTAAATGAGACCAGTCTGCAGCGCAGTAAAGTTGTAAGTGTCTCGCTGCTCATAAATTGTAGCAACCGACTCGGACAGCACAATGAGCCAGCCGACAGACAAGGCATACACTACAGTTGACCACAGCACAGAAGGATATGCAAATAGAATGAATGGCCGCACCGCGACACGTAGCCAATTGTCGTGAGCAATCCGGCCATTCCACAGGCGGAGATAGTAAGTAAACGGGACGGGCGGCTGATCCCGGAGTCGGTTGGTGTACTGAGCCGCCGACGTGATCGGCGGACCCGGGTCCAGCGACTCACTGCGAGTTGGGGAGATCGCCGCTTCCCGAGCAGCTTCAAGATCATGGGGGTGAATGTGTGCCAATGACGGAGGATGAAGGAGCCCATCCGCCTTCTCAGGGTCTTCGCTTGGCGTCGACTCAGTGGCAGGACGCTCTGGTGTTGACGATATAGGATCCTGGCCAGCCGGCTCCTCTATCTTCTCAGAGATGGTCTCTGGTTCCTCGTCATGGTCATCCACAAACCCAACATGACCCTTCTTGGACTTCTTCGGCTCTAGAGAGCTGGGGTCATCATCCGGCGGATTCTCCTCCAGGCGATGAGCGTGAGGCGGTCGACCGCGCAACCCATGGGACACAATGTTCGACACGCTACGGTAGAAGCTGGGACGCTTGTGAGCCTTTCGTGGCCGAGGTGTGCGATCCCAGAATGTCTCGGGGACAAAGAAGAAAAGAAGGGCGAGGCAAGCGCCAACGACGATAGCAACAATCCAAAAAACCCAGCGCCACCCCAGACTCCCGATGATAGCTGCACTCACTAGGGGAATCAGGTTCTTGCCTCCTAGGAGCAGGAGGGTATATATACCGACCCGGTACGCCCGTTCGTGCAGGAAGTAGATCTCGGCAATAGTGGCAGAGGGAAGGCACTCGACCGGGCTTACTGCGATGCCCTGGAAGATACGAGCGATGACCAAGCTGGGGTAGTTGGGTGACAGTGCACACCAGACTGCTGAAATAATGAAGAGGGTCGCTCCGAGAAGGTATACCGGCCGCTTTCCATACAGAATAGCTGTAGGAGACATGATCACGGACCCAATCCCAAGACCCAACATGTACAACCCCGTCGTATATGCAACCTTCTGGGTGGTCACATCATACGCAGCAGCTACCTGACTGAAACCGGCGGCCAAAATGGGGGTCATACCGCCTCCCATCAGGCAATAGAACCCCAACGACACCAGAGCTGCATCTCGCCGCCATACAGGCCAATTGAGGGGATCGTTCATGGAGTCATCGGGTTGAGGCTCCAACACTATGTTGCCATCCGGGGTTTTCTTTTTCTGCTGGCGCGCACGAGAGGCACGGGAAGCACGAGAAGAGGAACGAGACGGTGGATAAGGCGATGGCAGCGACGAATGCGATTCGCGGTGCGGTTGATGTTCCAGACCGAGAGGCTCATTACGATTTGACGAGAGTAGAAGAACGGTCCCTAGTTTCGCATGTGAATGTCAGCAAGATCATACCCAAAGGCAAATGATTGTTCCTACAGCGGCAACGTACCAGGCACTTCATCCGTCTCCTTGTCACTTAGGATACCCAGAGTCCTTTTGGGGCGATAAGGGCTTTGACTCGTGGTAATGGCGGGCGTTTCAGGGGCATTAGACCCCCGCAGCCGGTTCCACCAGCTTCTAGCTGGGTTCGACTGCTGTGCGGGGGACGTCGTGGCAGGCTCTTCTCCGGTCGCCATTGCAGTGGAATCAAAGCAACGGTTCGGGGAAGGGGTCCCGCAATTGGTGAATCGAAGCTAGTATCTGCAAGTAGCTTCTAGTTAGCTAGGACCCTGGCGATAGCTTGGGAGGGTGGAGGAGAGGATATTTTGAGGGTGGCACGAACATGCGTTGTGGATTTCTAACCACACAGACGAAATAATGTACACACAAAGAGAGCAGAAAGACTGAACAGGCCACTTGTTGATCGAACGATGGTCAAGCAACCCGAGAACGATATATATCTCCACACCTCGAAGCGACTAAACACGATCACGGCCTGCGACGGAAAAGCAGAACCGGCAACTGCGCAGGCTCAGCAGGTGACATGGTGGGGGAGGAAGGAAGCCATATATATCCTCAGGATGCACGAAGAGCTAGGAAAAAAAGGCAGGAATAAAAAAAAAGGAGAAATCCCAAACAAACAATGATATGAATGATAAAAAGAAACACAGCGTCGAATCAGTCGGTGAGGGTGGTGGGCGGGGGATCACGCGGCTGAGTGGACGATGGCGTTTTGAGATTTTTAGAATTTGGGGGGGGGGAAGGGATTCGAAGGCGATTCCCGATAAGAACCACCCTCCAGTTTAGTTTTTTTAGGTTAGTCCAAGTCAGTTGTGGTTGCTGCTAAGCTAAGAACGGGGTGTCAATTCGATGTCAATCCTTTGATTGCACCGCAGCGGTACCGGATGGGTACCTCACTGCTCCACCCCACACCCGCGGTAAGACAAGTACCTCTGGCGTCTCCAATGGGCATCCTCGCTGGCTCGAGATTGACCAGATTTAAACTCCCCGATCGACAAGCCGGACATGCATGGGCTCACATGGGAGGTCTTCAAACCACCAGCGCATAGCTGTTTGACTCAGGCCGCTTCACTAAGGGAGATAGCTAGTTCTTCATTTTTCGTAAAATGTAAAATGGTGACGAAATAAGCTACCTGGGAGTGGTTGAACTAGGAAACTTTCAACCCCTCCGGAACAGTGAAAATGGGCGATGGCTGAGCATTCCCATCTTTTTCCCATCTTTTGGGGGAGGCGAAACACATGCGGTCGGGGATGCACGTGGCCTGCCTATCTGCCAAGCACGAGACGGTCCGTCTGTATGTCGACACCATGCAAGAAGCAAGCACGCACGACGTGGTGACTCAAATACCCAATTCCAATTCTCCGTGAGTTAAGATTTCTCGTTCTATTCCTTCACCCATACTCCCCCCTTTTTTGGCTGCATTTTGTGGCTTTCTTTCGCCGGCTTCTTGCGTGTTTCACCCATTGACTGACCGTTTGTTGCTTTGTTACTTTGGTGGGGTCTATTTCACGAGGCGATCCTTCCAAGGGATCATCGGGCGCGCCAGTAAGTAGCTCATCATCTGATATGTCATTCTGGAATCAACGACAACTGGCTTGCAAGCAGCAATCAGGTCAATGCTGCAGCGGACTTTGTGGGGTGGGGTAAGCCTAAGCTTGGTGTTGCAAACTAGACCGGGCAACCAGGATAGTAGAGACGATCAGGGGAGGTGAGGCCCAAAAGGCGATACGAAGATTGGCTTCAGAAAGCGCTCCGAGCGCACAGGATGACCAAAATGTCGTCATCGGATGCACTTTGTCTTTCTTTTCAACGTCCAGCGCAAGACATCCAGGTGGATCTCGGTCGCTGTTCAGCTGGACAATTGCCCGCAATGGCGGTCCAATCATTCCAAGTGCCCCGGACTGGCTCCCGGACTGGGGTACAACTATAAGTCAAGTCTCATAAGCTGTGCAGCCTGGTGGGTAGTAGCCGGGTACATAATGACAATGCATCTGTCTGTTGCAGTACATCAGTCAGGTATGACGACAGGAGTTTTCCTGCCACAGCAGAGAACAGTCGATATGACAGATCCTCAGGCCTTGATAGACGTGTGCTATGTGTATGCATGTGCTGGCCTCGCTGCCTCAGGCTCATTAGTTCTAGATTTCCCCTCATGGCCTCTTCCTCTGTCAGCTTCAATCTCCATTCACTTGTCATAGCTCCTTCACACCAGAAGACCTTCATTCCAGGTTCAATCTTTGGGATCAATTCACTCCAACTCGGCCGCCCACAATGTAGTGTACTTGGTCCCTGCGTAGGAATTCCCAACGAACTTCATCAACATGGCACGCCAGAGCGTCTCTACTGTTTATTCCCTGACCGTGCAGATTCATGTAAACATCGCAGTTCACTTCGCAGAAGATCACGTTTAGCTCCATATATTGTGGTGGCTCTACGCTGTTCAGTTCTCGTCTCTTTCTCAGATTTGTGACAGCAGATCATCCCACACAATGGGGCTGTTCAAAAGCGTTCGCAACGGCTGGAATGACTTCACGCCCAAAGAACGGCGCGAAGCTGCCTGCTACATTCTAGGCATCATACTTTACAAGTTTGGCCTGGAGGCGTTCAATGGATCGATTATCACGCTCGCCACCAACCGCTACGATTATGATGCCCTTCGCGCTAACATGCCTCCCAAGACCTTCCAACGCGTCGGGCTCATGGTCGGCCTTAATCAAGCCTGCCAGTGTGTTGGATCGATACTCATGGCTCCCCTGATTCGTCGCTATCCAGCTCGGTTGATTCTAATGGCAGCTATGTTGGCCTTTGGCATCTTCAGCGCCATCCTTCTGATCATAGATGCTTGTACTGGTGGCACCTTTGTCCCGGCTGCCTTCCGTCCTCACCACCCACAGAATGACTTTCACTACTATGGTCGTTACAACACGGACAGTATCATACCGATTTATTGCGTGAGTGGTTTCAGTTATGGAATGGTCGAGCTCATCCGCCGCATCATTCCCAGGGACATTGTTGGCGGAAACCTAAAGAGATTACGACGCCTGGACGCTCTGGTTCACATTTTCTACGAGGTATCAGGTACCGCTGGCGCATTCTGCACTGCACTGGCTCTGATTCCTCATCTGGGGAATAATTATTCTTTCCTCGTGACACCCATCTGCTTTACACTCGCAGCTATTGCCTGGTCCTTCCTTGGAGATGATGTGTTCAAAGCTCACAAAGCGGCAGAACCCTCTGACCAGACAACATATATCCGAGCAGCGCTGAGAGGAATCAAGCTTTTTCTAGAGTCGATCTGGGTAGGTGCGCGGATCATCTTCACCACACGCAAATTCATCTGGTTGCTGCCCGGGTATTCGATTGCTTTGTATGCTCATCGCTATCTCGAGAGTGCAGTTATGCCAGCACTTGCGCGTCGCTATCTAGGCAACGCCGCATGGTCGCAGATTATGGTGGGAGGGTCCAATCTGGGAGAACTGTTTGGCGCATTGTTTGTCATCTTTCTCAATAACCGCGTGCGCACTCCCATGCCTTGGCTACGAGTTGATGCGCTCATGCTTCTCATCACATGGTATCTGCCATTCTGGAAACCCCCAGTGCATCGGGTCCGAGATGCATTGTTCGCTGCCCTCAGCTTTGTCCCTGTTTCTTTTGGCTGGGCGGCTGGCGATGTCTCGCTGGCGGCGTATATCCAGGCGACGCTGACACGAATGGAGTCAATGTCGAAAAATGTTTCTGCGCTCGGGGCTGTCATGGCGTTCTTGTATTCCACTTATATCGTGCTGTACGCTATTACCTCTCCGCTGCTGGGAAGTTACATTGACCGGGTGTATGTGGAAACCGGAGGTCCAGTTGGAGGGGGTGATATCCATCTGGCTATTCGGAATGTGGCCAGTGTGCAGTTCAGTGTGATATCCTTGCTGGTACTTGTTTCCTCGTTTGTGCCTCGGGGGTCGCTGGCGCTGAATCCGGTGGCGCTGGATGACGAAGACCTGGAGGAGGAGGATTGGGGGAACGATGTGCTGTCCTCGAAAGCGAGTGTTGTGAGCTTGCCTCTATGAGTGTGGATCTTAAACAGGTCGGCAGTACCAGTCTGTTATTGGTATTTAGCACAAAAAGTACCAGTTAATCGTAGTACAAAGGTTCTAATAGCTCTAATATGAACACACTCAAAGCAGAGATTTCCAAAATACTAAAGGTGTCAAGTTGGTGCACAGTAGCAAACTGTAGGTTATTATCCGGGCATATCCTGTGCTCAATAATTCAGTCAAAGCGGGCCAGCAGGCAAACAAATGAGAACTGTGCAGCAAATCACACGGGTCCACCTTGAACCCACCACCAACTTGAGCGTAGCTGGCGAATGAGTCTTCTCTCTCAGGAAATATCCTCGGAAACAACGGAAGGGAAACAGTTAATGCCATCCAGGTCATAAGTTGGCAGCGACCCCTCACACTCCCCACTATTTCACCCTGGTCTTGCAAAGATCGTGCAATAATTGACTCGCAAAATCCAGGCAAACCGGCTATTCAGGGTACATTCGTGGAGGAGCACCTCAGGTATTCCCGATCGGGAAGTTCGAGCCACGACTGACTGAAAGCGGAATGCTTAACCACGCCGAAGCGGGAGGTGGAGTGGATGTTCTTCAGCGATTCTCTCGTCCAGCATCTCCATTTCTGATGTCTGGGGAGGGTTCTTCGGTGACTATTACCCCACAATGCAGGCATCCGCATCCCCGCATGCCGATCAGTAGTCAATATGGCTCTTGTCGGGTGTCATCGCGGCATTGCATCATGGCCATCATCCGAATTTTCACCGGGGACAAACAAGTCGTTTGCGTCCATCAAAGGGTATAAGTATGTCTGTCGTTCCAGTTGTTGTGAGTAAAATTGGACAAGTCTCTCTTCAGTCACATTCATCCTCAAAATGAGGTTCCTTGGGTGTCTACCGCTCCTCGGCGCAGGGCTGACTCTGGCTCTCCCTCATGGCCGAGCCAGCTCGAACGGATCCCTTCTCTCCTATCCGACCAAGCCGCGCATCTTTATTATGTCGGATATTGCCAATGAACCCGATGACTCTGAGTCTCTTGTTCGCTATCTCGTCTACAGTAACCAGTTCCAGAATGAAGGGCTCGTGGCCGTCACTTCCACATGGCTGAAGGACCAAGTACGCCCGGACTTGATGCTGGAGACCATTGATGCCTACGCGAAGGTGGTAGATAACTTGAATAAACATGCTCCTGATGATTCGCCGTATCCTTCGGCAGAATCCATGAGAGGGATTGTGTCTCATGGTCTTCCGGTATGTCCAGCCCTGCGCTACAGGCATTAACCATAACTAACTTGATGAAGGTATATGGCATGGAGGCACTCAAGAACAACAACACCTATAGCCCCGGCGCTGAACTCCTCATCAAGAGTCTCACCAACACAACCTCTGGTCAGCCCCTTTGGGTCTTGTCTTGGGGCGGCGACAACGTCCTTGCACAGGCTCTCCTGAACATATCCCTCATATATTCTCCCTCTGAGGCAGCATCATTCCGCTCAAACCTATGGGTCTACACCATTTCCGATCAAGACGACACCGGGGCTTGGATCCGCAACAACTGGCCCGAAATCCACTATATAAACTCCATGCACGCCTTTAATCAGTATGGAGTGGCTACCTGGCCGGGGATCTCAGGCGAGATTAACTATGATTTCGATAAAGGCGGCCCAGATTCGTCGTATGTGACGCACGAATGGCTGAAGAAGAATATCCGGATCGGTCCACTCGGAGCCAAGTATCCCGACTTCGAATATATTATGGAGGGAGATAGCCCTACGCTGCTGTATATGATCCAGAACGGGCTGGGCGATCCCGAACACCCGAACTATGGCAGTTGGGGCGGACGGTACGCGCCAGTGTGTGAAACATGTGACTGGGACAACCACTACAGCGATACGGACGACCAGGTCATCGGCATGAACAACGAAACTTTCACCTCCAACAAAGCGACAATCTGGCGTTGGAGAGAGGCATACCAGAATGACTTTGCGGCACGCTTGCAGTGGACGTTGTCTGCTTCGGAGACGAACAAGACCTGGAACCACCACCCGGTGGTGGTTGTAAACGGGGCGGGCGGGTTGCATCCTGTCACTGTCAATGCGTCCGTAGGGGCGAAAATCACCTTGGATGCGGGAGAGACATATGATCCCGATGGAGATGGTCTGTCCTTCGAATGGTTCCAGTACCTGGAGCCGTCCACGGATAACGCGAGCACGGAAGGCAACGTAGCCGATCTGAATATAACGACCAATTCTGGTGGAAGAGTCGCAACGGTTAAGGTTCCGACAGCGGAGGACAGCTGCGACGAGGATGGCTGCCAATTGTTGCATGTGATTCTACGAGTAAAAGACACTGGGAATCCGCCGTTGACCACATACCGACGCACACTGATACAAGTGTCAAACAGCACGTCAGTCTAGATACTGATACTACAGAGACCCCTATTCCTACCTCCGAGACCTGTCAAATGAATGTAAAACATATTGAAGCTACACACAAGTCCATCCCGCCTGGTGACAGGACAGGCCGCTACTGCCAAGATCATCGTGTCCAGCCCTAACCAGTCAGCGCTACGGGCTGATGGATGCGGGAACACGAGGTGTGAGTTGGGAAGAGGCTGTCCATCCATGATCCATGCGTCTCGTAGGAGGAAAAATAATCCTCAGCCCCTCTTCTGCGCATTCGGGCATCTGCCTATGCATCATCTTTTCCGGCCATCTCATCGTAGTTTCTTTGTTATCTCATCCAGGGGCAACCGTCTTTTTTTCCCTTTCTTTGTGGCCGCCCGTCGACCTTTTTTGCCTGTCCTTCGGAACGACTTCCCCGTCTTGAATCTTGAGTATATCGCGGCACATACCTGATGAAATGCTTTCCATCCTAATGGCAGCCCATCTGCTCGCTCTCGTGGCGATGCTGCTCGCTACTACTGCATCAGCCCAATCTCACAGCAGCACGACCGGCATCTCAACCACTTCCACCACCAGAGCAACATCCACCACAACCACCGCGATAGCAACCCATACTGTTCAGGTCGGCTCAAAAGAAGATCCTCATCAATACTCGCCTCATAATGTCTCCGCTGCGGTCGGCGATGTTATCGTCTTCGAGTTCTATCCGAGAAATCACTCCGTCGTGAAAGCAGACTATCTTGCGCCGTGTGTGCCCGCCAGCGGGGAGATCTTCTATTCGGGAATATTCAATAGTTTCAATGAGGAGGATGGACAGTTGGTTGGACCGGTATGTCTACTCCCATACCCTTCACATCAGTCTCGCCGTCATACTAATCCCATAACGTAGCCCCCAACCTGGTCCCTAGTCGTCAACGACACCGAGGTACATCCCGTCCATCCACCCACCCTACCCTATCCTCAGTCCATCCAAAACATCACTAACAACCACCAGCCCACATTCTTCTACTGCACCGCCATAGACTCCTGCATCGGCAACGGCATGGTCGGCGTCATAAACCCAGTACTTCCTCCCCTTCCCCTTCCCTTTTCTTGCCCCAACTAACCCTTCAGAACTCCACCATGACCTTCGAATCGCAATATAACCGCGCAAAAACCTACCCCTACATGCTTGTCCCGGGCCAATCCATCCCGGCCGAAGGCACCATCGCCCCAACCTCCACCTCAACCTCATCCTCATCCCCGTCCAACACCCCCTCCACAAGCTCACCGGCGCTCAGCACCGGCGCCATCGTCGGCATCGTCGTCGGCTCCGTGGCATTCATCGCCATTCTCGGCGCGTTGTTCTTCCTGCTCGGGAGAAATCGGGTTTATCGGCAGTGGATGTCCAGTCAGGATGGAAGACATGAGCGGACTGCGAGATGGGCGGCGCTGTTGAGTCCGGGACAGAGTACTGGGAAGGGGGGTGGTAATTCTGCTGCCGGTGGTGGTGGTGGTGGTGGAGGGCAGAGGAAGAGTGAGATGGATGGCGGGAGTGCATTGGTGCCGCAGAGTGAGTTTAGTGGTGCGACTGTTGGATCGGGGTTGTCGCCGCCGTTGGGGCAGGGGATGTGGGGTTGGGACGGACAGCAGTCGCCGCAGCATATGCAGATGCAGCAGCAGGTTGGAGGAATGGGAGGTGGGGTGTATCAAGGGCCGCATGGTCAGGGACAGGGACAGGGACAGATGATGTATGAGGCGATGGTTAGAGGGCCATCGGAGTTGGATGGGACGGGGGCGGGAAGGACGTGATGATATTTCGGAAATACTTGGTTAGTTGGAGTAGAACAGGTGTTTTTGGTATGTTTTATATTATGAATACGGATGCTATGATCATGTACTGTACCTTTCATGCTATTATGCAGTTCATTTACTTCCGGGATATACCAGTATTCGAATAATGCAATGATTTAGAATCTGCAAATCAATATACATACTACCCAGTAGCAGCCCCTCTACTCAACACCGTCTCGATAAGATACTCCCAAAATGGGAAACTAAGAGCAATCCGTTCCCCCATAGACAAAAGTTCCATCAGAGTCCTCACATCCACAAGTTCCATCCTCAGGGCTGCGAATGCATCCGGTTCCAACACCGGAGGACTCGCCGTTGTCGCTACACAAAGCCAGTTAGCATTCACCCCATCATAAAACATACCAACACGATGGTAAAAGGAAATTGTAGGAAGGCTTACTTCCAGAAGAAAGTCCAGCAATCTTCATCATCATCCGTCATCTCGCTATCCGTCGGCGCGGTGCAAGTGTACGCGCTGCAGGTACCATAGGGAGCGCCGTAGGAGGAGTCGTACTCGTGGTCGGTGACGAAGACGGCGAATGTTTGGGTTTCTACATTGCATTTATCAATACATCATTTCATCTTTGAGCGATTGGGACATGCCCCGGGGAAAGGGACATACCGGAAGTACGAGTGTTGTGGGAGCACTCAGCTGCCTGGATGGCGGTGGAGGTTTTGGCGGCTATAGATTTATTATCACCCATTAGTATTTATCTTCTCTTATGCTTGTAGTAGTGGGGATTTTGCTATATTATGGAAGAGGAAGGAAGGAAGGAAGAAAGTACACACCAGAGCAGTTATAAGTACCCGGACATTTGCCCTTAGTGTTAGAGGTGGCGGGGTCAACGGTAGCAGCAGCCAAAGCGGCGCTGAGGAGGACAGTGAGGAGGGATTTGGTCTGCATGTTTTTTATTCTATGCTTTTTCTTCTTTCAAGTTGCTTGGATAGTTTTGAAGTTTCTTGGCTGGTTTTGTTGGTAAGTAGTGACCGTCGATGCCGTCCTTATATATTCACGCACATCAACCTATATAACAACCGCATTATACGTCCATCACTTCATCTCAAACAGGGGGTGGAGCTCATCTCCCGGTCTAGAAGTGTTCTGGTGTTTCGTCTCACGGTGGTTAGTCTAGTCTAATACTTGAGCTTGTTTGAGGTGGGGATCCACTCACACTGCGGGTGGTAGATTAAGGGATGATTTGCCGCGGTGTAGTGGGTTTTACCGTAGATTTCGTACGATCGGTGAGGCTCGATGTCTGATGTTTGGATTCCCAATAGTATTGTGTATGCTTAATATGAAGGATGTGGGTAACGGTCTGGTTGGTGGTTGGTTGCCTGGAGATCGGGCTTATCTGATGTTAAGTAGTCTACGTGGACGTGTGGGTGGGTTGCCGAGTCAGGCCATATTTGATACCTTGGATGCTGAAGTCTAGATTGGGGGTACGTATTCCTACTTGGCAGGCTACGGTGGGTACTGTCTACTGCGAAATTGATGGGCATGAAACTCCGTTTTTTGGTCTGTTCTAGATCGACTTCTATCTGTCGCGTCTTTCATTTCAGGCCGTTCGTCAGTCGTAAATCCACCAATATTCCCCCAAGTCATAATTTCATGATATGATGTTTCTCTGTGGTAACTCCATCTTGCTCATACGCCGTCTCTCTACCGCGTTGAAGTCGTAGATCATAACCAAACTCCCAGCCTGACCAGCTATCATGCTTCGACATGGCTGCGTACCTCCAGAGGCACACAGTCCGGTCCGAGCTTCGTCACCAAAATTTCTGCTCTGTCGGGTGTCCAATCTCCTATACCGGCTCCTAAATCAGCCAATGGAATAACTATGTCGAGGTCCAATGCTGAGGGATCCAAGTCCGCGTTGGACGAAACAATGGCCCGGATGAGTTGGTGGGCAGACGTCCGACCTGCTATGCCGCAGCCTGACCTCTTGCACACCGGAATGGCAACCTCAAAGACCTGAGCTTCCGCTGCACCTCCAAGCGTGGCATTCATATCAGGGAACCTCCACCGACTATGAACAAGCTGTCCCAATCGCATGATCAGCCGGCGTCGAGCTCCATCCTCCAGTCCGGATTTGCTAGTCCGTGTGAACATAATGGGCTGGTGCACGAATTTGCGGGCGGGAGTCGGCTCAGAGCAAATTGCACAGGCAAATTTGGCAATCTGAGGAAGGCACTGCTCGTTGTACTTTATGATGTCTTTGCATTTCACTGCCTTGTCGGCTTTGTTTTTGCACGAGTTCGGGAAAAAGTCCTGGCGCCAATCGGATGTGAGTACAATGCAGCTGAGATGGACGGGTCGATCTTTCTGAGCACGTGGACTTCCCACGAAAACGGTGATGGCGATCGGGTAGAGCTTTTCGCGTTCTGGCTCAACGATTTGGAAGGACAGGGAGCTTGGGGAGCTCGCTCCACTGACGATATCGTAGTCTTCCATGCTGTCGGTGCTGTCGTCACTGAAGTGGCTGTGCTCCTCAGGGCTGGAGGTATCAATTTCGAGATGATCGGGATTATCGCTAATACTCAGCAACTGCGTGGCCGGAGCTTTCTCAGGCTCATTCTGATAGATCTCAGACCAGGCGGAGGCGGAGGCGAAGCCAAAGCCACTGCTGGCGCTCAGCCGCGCTCGAGGAGAGTCGGATTGGGAAGCAAGGGTGCTGCCGGGACTGGAGGCAAGGGACCCGATTGGGCTGGCGAGCGTGTTGTTGATTGTTGTTGAGTCCGACATCTTCGAAGCCGATACCCAGGAGAGTCAACAAAGATGAGACTGACGTCACGAGCGGTGACAGGGACGTGCCATAGTGATAATTTCATATACGATGAGTTTGTAGTGAGAGAAGGCTGATAACACTGAATGCATTGTCTAGTGAATGGCCTATTGGTGTTGCACAGCAGCGATAAGAACATCTGCCATGATTCACATTCGGTAGGATAATAAGATTAAGATCCTCATTTCATCAAGTACGCACTTGATTGCACTGGGAAGCTGAGTACGTAGATAGATCCCAGGCCAAGTGTTTTGTGGGTGGTACTAATAAGTGTGCAGCGCCCGGAGAGAGGTGTAGATGGAGAGGCAGCCAGGCACGACTATCAAAGAGGGGGGATATTAATAGTTAACAGTTAAGTACTACTAGTTAGTTAGTCGGCGGCCCGCCAGTCATCTAAATTCAACCACGCCCGATTGGGTTGAGGGGTCAGCATTCAGCTGTAAGACTAAATACAGTGCAAGCAGGCTCAGCTAGACCCCAGAAACAACCCCAAATTGTACATCATGAGACACCTGAAACAAGAAATTGTTGCATCGATTGCAGCCAGTTGCAAGCCAGACGATGGCTGGCCAAGGAGAGCGGAGAGAATGACAACGAGTAATAATGGGGAAAGGAAAGAACCAGACCACCGCAAGCGGGTACCACGTGATGTGGAGGCGGCATTGCCCCTTTGCGGCCGGAAAAGAAACCTCCCAGATTCCTGCTTCCTGCCACCCTCGACGACCGCTTATCGGCTTCGCTCCTTTTCCTTCTTGCATGTATTCTACTTGTTTGCTTCATATGACCAGTCCACTTCGTTGACTCCGCGCTTCGTTTCTCGTCTCGCCATTGTTCCCGATCGCGTGTCTTGAGTCCGCTCGGATCGCTGTCGTGGCTTGATTTACACCGATCGACGTACCTGGAACCAAACTTTCTCGTCAATCCTTCATTTGCGGCCTTTTCTTATCCGTTCATGTGGACTACTGCTTGTATCATCTACACTACATTTTAACCTTTTTGCAATTGATCCAACTGTGACGATAACAGCCCTACACCATGAAGATTCACTCTTCGTCGCTTCTTCTCTTCCTCCTTCCTGCGCTTTCGGTCGCGCTCACGGATCCGAGCTCGGCCAACAACGGTGCAAAGGACGCTCTTCTCGCAGAGCGGGAAGCTTCGACTCCAAATGCCGTCGAAATAGATGCCGCCGCCGCACCCAAGCCCGCCAAAGGGACGCTGGACGCCCCGATCGACGGCAAGGATGGTCGGCCACATGCGGGTCCCTGGGTGGAAACAAGTGCAGAGCGGGATCGCAAGAAGACGGGCTCTACCACCTTGTCGGAGGAAAAGGCAAAGACCGATCCTAAAGCGGAACAAATGGGCCCTGATGGCAACCCAATTCCTTACTCCAACGACGGCGTGATGGATGATCCTCATCGGACGGGCCCCAAGGAGGGTACTCGTGGGACAGAAGGTGGGGTGTCTGAGAAGTTGAGGGAGCCATACAACAATGAAAAGACGCCGGGTAGTCCCAAGGAGGCTCCTCCGTTGCCGCACAGTGAGCAGCAAAAGCTGCCAGTGGCGGGTCAGGATGCCGAAGTCAAGGACACCAAGGGATCGAGCACCGACTCGACCCTCGGAAAATTGGAGGTATTTTAGACCTTTATCATGAAATTCGGTAACGCTTGCTGATGTATTTCAGAAACCCGCAGATTTGCCAGAAAAGCCCCACGACATCCCCCCTCCCAAGTCCCCGGCCACAGTCAAAGATAGCCCTCTCGGTCTCGATAAGCATGGCTCCTCGGGCAACAAGCCTGGCGAGCCGCTGGAGGAGGGAACTGCGTTCCATTCGTTGTTGTTCTCCTTCACCATGATTATCGTATCTGAAATTGGTGACAAGACTTTCCTGGTTGCCGCGCTCATGGCTATGCGTCATCCGCGTTTGCTTGTTTTCTCCGCCGCTTTCAGCGCCCTCATCTTCATGACTGTTCTCTCAGCTGTCCTAGGACACGCAGTACCTACTCTGATCCCCAAGTCCCTGACGAAATTGTTGGCGGCCGTTCTGTTCGTCGTGTTCGGTTTGAAGATGCTCAAGGAAGGTCGCGAAATGTCGCCCGACGAGGGTGTTGGAGAGGAGATGAAGGAGGTCGAAATGGAACTGGAAGAAAAGGAGCAAGAGCAGCTGCGTATGAGCCGTCGCCGTTCGTCCGTGACTCCTCACTCGTTGGAAGCTGGCCGCGTCGGTCGTCGCAAGTCTCGCTCCTCTGGTAACCGTCTTCCCTCACCTCCCGAGAGTGTTTCATCGTCGTCCTCTCGTGCTTCCTCTCCCTCTGGTAACCGCTGGAATGATGTTCTTGTCGGAATGAACAATCTTTTCTCGCTTCTTCTCAGTCCCGCCTGGGTTCAGACTTTCGTTATGACCTTCCTGGGCGAGTGGGGTGACCGCAGTCAAATTGCAACCATTGCTATGGCTGCCGGTCAAGATTACTGGTGGGTGACCATCGGTGCTATCTCCGGACACGGACTTTGCACTGCGGCCGCCGTTATTGGCGGCAGTGCTATTGCTGGCAAGGTCAGCATGCGCGTTGGTATGTACTCCTCCTTTCTAGTTTCACAGCTGTTGCTAACGTGTCACAGTAACGCTGGGCGGTGCCACGGCATTCTTGGTCTTTGGTGTCATCTACATGTTTGAAGCCATATATTAGACCTTCATTGGCTCCCGCTTGTGTCTCACATATCGGGTGGTTCTCTTCAGTATAGATTATGTGATATGGTGCTTGTAATATTCGCGCCTTAGCGATGTTTTAATAAAATTCTTGATGCAGTATAATTAGATTTAATATTCACAGTTATGCGTACTCTGTAGTGTATCGATGCGACTGTCCTGGTGGTTTTGTACTTTCGTTCCTCGGACTAACCTCCGTAAGATAACTAGCATGTACTGCACAGTCAGCGTACTAATCAACCCCGACAATCCATGTAATCAGTTACACTCAATCCAAGCATATACTTGCCCAGTCTACCAGGCCAATATTGACACTATGCGTCAAACAGAGAAAGGATACACCCAGAGTGTGGGCAAAATCATACAACACGACTGCCCATCAAAGACCATACTATCTATCCTCTGTAACACAGCTTCATCCCTGTTATTTTACCAGATAGGCCTCGGAGTTTATAATAGACCCTTGAGTTCAATGAGCGCATTAGCACATGTTTTGAAGATACATATTCAATAACCGGTCGAGCAGATTTGCAGAATGAACATCAGTTATAGATTCCGTCCAGTGGCTTAGTTTGCGGGCTAAGCTGTGACATATGTAGTAATGATTTTCTATTCTTAAACCCTAATGGTAGTTGAAAGCGGACGTACGTGCGTACATATCAGTAACATGGACTGAGGTCTGATATCCACAGGTTCATGTCCTTTAAAAAATCATTTTTCGATAGTAAGGATCCATTAATAGTGGTGGTAGTCGAAATGGTCCTCTAATTCCTGGTCGGATAATACATGGTAAACCATAGGGTTTCTAGGGTTTCTGTTAGGGTTTACGTAGGGTTTGAGAGTTTCTTAATATCGCCTTCTTTTCTGGGCCTAGTGACCGTTTTACTAAGTGCTTAGTAAGCGACTAACCCCAAGGGTTTGACCGCTAGTACCCCAACACATCACGAGTCTCCTTTTCTTTACTCTACGCCGTCCCAGCCATCGACAACATCACTGCGGCATCAAAACAACAGTCATAATCATCAATTTGCATCAATTTGAGGCTTCTAGCATCGATAGCAGACCGTCTGGAGTATAAAGCTCCGCGTTTTCACGTGCTCGGACGGCTGACCGCCTTCCATTCTTCTCGGACGCGTTTGTTGTGGTGGCAGAATGGCGCGGCTGGTTCAGTCACGAGAGGTCGCACAATCCTCGGCTGGTTTGTCTAAAGGTCAAGGGGTCTGGACGGGGAGCCCTATGCGAAGACGTGTCACCAGAAGTCAGAGTCGAGAGTTAGAGGAACTTCGGACTCAACAGGCTCCTCGTGGTAGTGGTGGTGATGATGATGATGGTGAGCCGTCGGCAGGTGCTGGTCGGAGAAGGTGGGGCACCCAAAGTAAGGGACCAGTGAGCGGGAAGGGTGAGTCTCTTTCTTAGTACTGTTAGTGGTTCTTTGAGGCGCCTCTCATTGTTCTTGGTGCAGGCTTAGATGTTGTGGTTGAAGAATCTCCGCAAAGGTCGGCTCAGAAGACTGGCCCGCAGTATGGGAACCAAGTCATCCCTGAGACTCCGGAAGATGAACACAACATCTCCGGTACTACTATTCTTCCCTCAGAACCGGACCATGATCTGGATGTGGATATCATGGTCGAGGCACTTCCGGACTTGGAGCGTGCAGCTGCCAATGTGCTTGATTTCCTCGTTCCTGGGTCGGCAGATCCTGTCAGCATCATGAGCAGGGCGAAGCAGCTGAGGGATCCTGCTGGTACTCAGAGCAGACGGCTGCAGCGGTCTGTGACTAACTTAAACCATGAAGCGAAGTACTTTGGTCAAAAGAGCCCTCTCACTTATCTTGATGTGGAGTACATTGTGGAAGTCAGTGGGCTGGAAGACTACTCGAAGCCTGTGCTCTACAAAGCCAATTGTGCTCGTTTTGCGTTGCGAATGCTTCTGGCTACACCTGGTACTGAGTCCTCTCCAGAGCAGGCAATTTCCACCATCCATGATGAGTTTCCGTCGCCTTTCATGGCTAATCTGGTGGAAAGGGGTGCCCAGAAGTCTGTCGATGAAAGCTATCTGGAGAAGGAGACTTGGCAGCTGGCTCTAGAGATTCGCACACAGTACTTGATAATGCAGCTTGAAGCACATCAGAATGATGATGACTTTGACCCAGTTGAGATACTGACAACTGGCTTCTTCTTGGACGCGCCCAAGGACGCACCCAGCGATGCGGAGCGTCGGTTCCGCGGCTTCAATCTGGAGAGGTTCACTGATGCCAGAGGGGAACTTCCATCGAGATATCGGAGTGACGTTGAAAGCCGTTATGACGATATGCGTGTCGTTCTGGAAGTCGACGGTACTATCGGAGCACTCAAGGGTGACTACCGCTGGCAGAAGTTCGTCATGCAGGCCGCCCGATGGATTCGCAAGAGGTGTGACGAGGTGAACAATGACTTGAAAGGCCAGATAAGTTCCATGGACATGCATGAGAGCTTTTACACCATTGCAAAGTCACGTCAAAGTATCAGCGGCACTCCGGCATTGTCCACTCCCAGTGGGCGCTTTTCCAATCGTCTATCCACGACTGAGAATACAGCACGGAGGTCTGCTACTACTTCAGGTACGCCACAGGTCTCGCAGCCTTCGTCGCAAGCAAGGCCTCCTACGACTGCTTCTGCAAATGCACACAAAGTTGCAACACCTATGTCTGCCCAGAACCCGTTTCACACAGTCCCAGAGATCATTGAGCCAGAGAGAAGCGCACCCAGAGTCGCTTCAGTCGCCCGCGATGTTTTGCCTCCTGCTGCAACAGAGGAGCCCTCTGAGACCAGGTCTCAGAAGAAGTTTCGCAAATAGTGAGTATCCTCAGCATCTACCTTTTGTCCATGGGCTAACCGAGGAAAGCCCTTTCAATAACCGAGACGCTATCGCCCGGATGGGTCAACGAAGACAAGAGCTTCGTCATTCAATTGATGCGTCAACCTCTCGCCGGCAATCTGACTCAATCAGACCCAATGCTTCTGAAGTGGCAGATCAGTCTGCAGCCGACAGGCGACAGACTGTGTCTGCAATCCCACCTCGCCAGAGGTCAACGGACCCAGCACCGCCCAGTGAGGTCCAGACTACCTTTGACGCTTCTCGCACGCTCGTAAATGATGAAACGCAGGTTAACGATGACACTGAGGCTTATGAGGATACGCAGCTGAATGATGGCGATGAGACACATGAAGAGACCCGGCTGAACGATGAACACACAACGGCCGAAGACACAGAACTTTTCGTATGCGACGAACCACTTGATATAAGTCAGCATACTGAGAACCATCCGGAGAGGTCCCATAGTCCTCCGATGAATCGGTCCGTCCCAAGACCCCGCAGGGAGCCTGCGTCTACATTGGCGCCTCCTAGAATGGAAAACAACCTTTCGCTGCCCTCAAGCAGGGATGTCTGGAACATGGCGAATTCTCGGTCGCGGGCCACCCCAGAAGCTTCTAATAGCTCACGACCTGCGTTTATCGACCGCCAGGAAAACGCAGTGCGCGTTTCTCCGGTCAGCCAGACGTCGGGACCGAGGAGTGTGGAACGGAGGCCTCGTGGCCGGCCTCCAAAACGCAGACGTGAAACCGAGACTGTCTCTGAGAGCGAAGACGAATATGATACCGATGACCGTGAGGTGGATACGGAACGCCGGCGTGCCGAAAAGTCTGTGCAGGCGCGACAAAGCAAGCGCGCAAGGGTAGACAGCGGCCACGAAGGAGCTGAGGGTGAGGCCCAAAGTCGACGTCGGTCCGAGTCGCGAGAAGCTGCTGGTTCCCCGGTTCGTACGCAGGTCCCTTCGCCGCCGGCAGAGAACCGCCAGGCGATGCCACCACCGGCACCTAAGCGGAGAACCAGAGGCTGGACGGATGCCGAAGATCGCCGGTTGATACGTTTGATCGAAGAGCACGGGGTTTCGTGGACGAAGATCGAAGACGAGAACACGATACAGCCTGAAAAGGAGGGAGAAGCCCGATTCGAAAATCGGAATCAGGTGCAGATAAAGGATCGTGCGAGGAACTTGAGGATCAAATTCCTTCGGTAAGTAATCAGGACTTCTCTGATGTAGAATATCCACTGATCAAGTTAGGGAGTCCCAACCGATCCCCAAGAACTTTGTAGACGTGACGATGAAGGGGGTGGACAAGAAGAAGCTCCGGGACCAAGGTATTGATCCGGACCGTAGGGAATAAAGTGGACACTGTCTGTGGGTCCAGAGCAGGGGTTTTTGATAATGCTTTGTTTGACGTTACGAGTAATGATACCTTTGGGATTTCGGAATACGCTGAGGCCTATTACTGGAGTCCAGTTTACGAACGATTGAATAATGCAGTGACTCTCAATAATGTTTATTATGACTATTAATGGCTAATTTCAGAGTTTCATACTGTACCCAACAAATTTTGTTATTGGGTGATCTCTATTCTCTCATTGCCTCGTTGAAAGTATCTTGATCAGCTAGCTTTGCATATCAGATGCGCGGCTACAAGCTAAGCCGTTCGTAGGCTGCCACTTCACTACTAGGCTTGTCTCTGACTATATTATACACCGAACCTTATTGTACTGCACGTAGTAGTACTTAATATACTGGGCTGCTCGGTGAACAGAAAAGCAGTGCTGGGCCGGACTTACAGCAGAGAGGAAAGTTCGATTTATGCAGTGAAAACAGTACACCGCTATGTAGGCAACTTTAGGAAACTTGGATCTGAGAACGCAGTAGACTAGTAGATGGTACGTTGGGTGCAGGGCTTCTATTATCTGTACATCCAAATAAACCACTAGTATCCTCCATGGCCACTTCGTCTTAGAAAAGATAAGGTGAGTGATTACAGACTGGCATAGACGATATCTACCAAACAGTAGACGCCACTTCATTTCTCAGGAGACACATTATTATCAGGCACAAATTGACGACTACAAGTTTAAATACCAAAAGAAAAAGCCCATGGATTCAATATTGATCAAGCCTTTGCATTCGCATAACAGCATAGGGAAACCTTCACCAGTAGGGAAAACCTAAGCCAAGACATGATGAAACAGGTAGGTGGTTGGATAGATCACTGCTAAATCTCAGAGGACAGGATAGCGTATTTTATGAAATGATTGGTTGCCAGTCCCCCAAGCAAATCGTCTCGAGTGATCCCTTAGCAGCCACACTTGCCGCAGCACTCCCGGATGTCAATATGATGGTACTGAGAAGCACTCCAGCAAGAGGCACAGCAATCGCGAGCGTCAGTGGTGGGGCACGCTTCAGGATGCTATTTTAGTTATGAAGTTAGTATTCATTCTTTGTGAATGAAGGCAATGATGTATACAGCTTAGTTACTTACTATCTGGCGCTTTCCATGTGCAGACACTTTGCCATCGCCTTCCGCGTGTTGAGCTGTGACGAGGGCTGCAAAGAGGGCTGTGAAAAGAACAGAGAACTTCATGGTGGTCAGAGGTATTGATTGGTTGGCTTTTGGTGGTTATGTGTTGGAGTGGAAGGTAATCTGAGTGTAGAGTGTAGAGAACAATGATCAGAAGCTGGAAGTATGATCCCATTTATATAGCAACGGATCATAGAACAAGGCAACTAGTATATTGCCATCAACCCTCACCGTAATGAAGTCTGGTGTTGATCATTCAGATCGCTGCATATTATAATATGCTAGTGTGGTTCAGTGGCTTATTCGGGCAATTCTACATGCAAGGAGACTTCTAGATCGGGTTCTGCAGATCGTGCTGAGCGGTCATATTGCATGTCGGCTAATATAATTCAGTACGGGAAGCAGATCCGATCTCAAGGGACAGGGGGAATAATTGTTTGCCTGCTGCAGTATGATGTAGTGTAAGTGAGTTATGCTGAAACTCATAGATACATGCTTCTATTGGGGAATAACAGTAGGACCAGTGCCAATTTAGGCAGTGGGTTCGGGTTGATTCACATGACGAGGCTGTACGTCATTGGCTGACATCCACCCGCCATGTTGAATTTATTTCCCACCCAGTACATCCATAGCTCATCATGGGTCTGCGACGCAGCTGTGTCTTCTGTCGTACCCGGAAGATTCGATGTTCCGGTGAATCTATTTGCAGTGCCTGTCGGAAGCGCAACCTCAGCTGCGAATACAGTCCGGAAGCTCGAAAGGGACGGCCCGCGCAGAGAGGAACAACAACATCACAACCTCCGTTGGCGTCGCAACCACATGATAAAAATGGTAGCGATAACTTGTCGTTGCTGTCGGGGACACCCGCGGAGAATTCCTCGACGTCTGACTCACAAACACATGCACACGGGGGATCTGCAACAAGCTCCGATCTTAGTATTCATGTTGGCGATGAACTGGAGCGGAGATTCAATGCCTACTTTATCACGAAGACTGACTCGGGCTCCAATATCTTCCAAACTGCAATCGTCACCTATCAACGGGAGTTGGACAAGTCTCCTCGGAAAACCCCAATCCATTCCATACAGCTTCCTTGGAGCTATGATGGGTTGCTGTCCTTTATGGCGTCGGAGATGGTGGGCATCCTGCCGCTCCGCTTTAGTCACCTAGGAGTTCAGCAGTTGGAGGCTCCGAATCAAAACTTCTATATATCAACCCTGGCAACGGACACCACACGTACGATGTTTGACCCCCTTGAGTCTGCTGCCGATCCGTTGATGGTGCTGGGGAAGCATCTGATTCTTCAATTGGTTGATGTGTGGTTTTCGGCCCATCCATTGTCACCTCTGGTGTCTAAAACACTTCTAGCAACAGCGATCCAGGATGATACAGTAGATAAAGCCCTTTTAGCAGTCATATTGGTTGATGCATGTGATATACAGTCTATCGTGAGCGGGCTGCATACATGTGCCCCGGTTGATTCCCAGACACTATACAGCTTTGCTATATTGCAGCTGAAGCAGCGCACAGTGGTGCTTGGACACCCCTCCGTTCTTTCTACAGCCCAGGCACTGTTTCTGGTGGGATGGAGGGAGTTGTGCCTCGGTCATGCCCGACGTGCCACCTGCTTCATAGGCTACGCCTGTCGCATAATTGCCACTTTGTACACCTTTTGGCAGGGTGGTGATCACAGAAAGTGTAGCAGAAAGCTCAACGGTGTGGATGTAGGTGCCGTCGAGCAAGAATTGGCAAAGAATGTTTACTGGATCTGCCTGGCCACCACAACATGGGGGTTCATGCAAAGCAATCAGCCATTCTCGTTGCTCACTCCGGAAACGACGCCCGACTTCCCATGCCTGGATGAGGCAGCTTCAGCTATTCTCCGCCTAGATCGCGCATCGGGAAACATCTCCACGCTACAGGCACAAATCCAGGCTATCCAGTGCTTGTGGCCACTCAGTCACATCACCAGTACAGTGGCCCATATCTACACCCTGTATCTCAATGCACCCACAGAGAACAAAGATAAGCAATCTGTGCCATGGCAGAAACAGCATCTACACGAGTTACATCAGCTTTTCCAGCCTTGCTTTGATCGATCTGTTCTGGCGTCGAGGATACATAGGATCCTTCTCAATGCCATCGAGCTGGTGAAGAACGACGTCACCGTCGCATCGTCACGGTCTTTTCTTCTAAGTGCATATCATAGTATTGCTATTCATATGCTCTTCTCTGGAGACAAGAATGATCAAAAGCGGCCGGCGATCTCGCCGTCTGTCATCGATCCATTTTGCCAGTCGGCTTCCGCGCTTCTTACCATTATTCGACAAAGGCCTTCCAAAGGGTCAAATCTGATGCCTGCGCAAGAGTTTCGAAGCGTTGATGAATCAAGTATAATGCTGTATGCTTTGGACACTTGCTGCAGGGGCTTTTCGTACATATATGCGAAACATGAGCATGGCTCGATCGAGGAGCGCAATATGATTGGCTTGCGACAGAATCAGCTCGCCCACCTTGCTGATCAGCTGCACCAAGCCTGTAAAGGAGACGTAATATCTCGGCTTGGAGCAGCTTTACTGCCGGTGAAGAAGAGAATGAAGTGTGCGAAGCAAGCGTTCCAACAGCTTGGATCATCCTCCATTCCCCAAACAGCGCTGCTTTCCAGTCAGAACGCGCAGACACCATCGAGTAACTCGTCTTCCGCAAATGACCCTCTAATGGGTCCAGGGCTCAGCGTTGGACAGATTGCGGATCCGTCTCCTGCTCCTGACTCAGAGTCTTTTCCGCTCATGGCAATTGATCAGACCTTATCGCTCTCGGAGGACCCTTGTGAGATATACGATCCAGGCTTTTTCCTCGACGGACCGGTCACAGGGTCACTTCTGGGGTTCCCTGGCCTTGCCAAGATGAACATGCAACTTCAGGATTACATATCTCTGGAAAGCGACCTGGATCAAGATGCGCTTGCTTTCTTAAGTCAAGGCACGAGTGGCATTTCGTTCAATGAATTGAACGTTCAGAGCGCTGATGTCAACCCTTCGGACACTCAACACAATGCTTTCTTAAAATGAATTATTATATAGCACTTGCTGATGCTATTATTCAGCTTGTCAAATATCAATTGTGTATCTCGTACATTCATGAAACCAGGGCATCGAACTATCAATCGACTCACAGCATCATGATATCAGCTCGTGCCTCGCACCATTTACCTCCAACTCAACCGGCGGTCGCTGTGTCTTCACCATCGGTGCAGAGTACCCCTGCTCCATTGCCAGGTTGCCACCAACACTACCACCGGATCTCTGCATCCGTTTCCTCTCCTTCCTCTCCCAAAACGCCCACACAAGCGAAGCACCCGCAATGACGCCCAGAGGGACACCAACTCCAACACCAATGGCTGTATCCCGCCCTGCAGAAGAGGAAGAGGAAGACGAGGAGGCTGAAGAAGATGCCACCGAGGCCGACGAATTCGACGAAGTACACGTACTATTCCCCGACGACGCATCCGCTGTAGAGTTCGCAAGCGCCGCATACCCATACAGCATCTTCCCCGTAGCAACCTCAAACGAGTTCCCATACGGACAAATCACCTCACTGCCGTTGCTTATCGGAGTACCGCAGCAATATGTCGAGACGCCATTCTCATACAGAAGATTTATTATCGAGCAACCGCCGTCTTTGTTGATACTTTCTACCCAGTACAAAAGAACAGAAGGTTAGCATTATTCCCCCATCACCATTCACCAATACAATTACTCAAACGCATCGAAGTATCATGTATGTACGTACGACAAACAGACGGACAATTATCCGACTCCCAGTTCGGATCCGTACACGCCCCCCGGGACAGAACATACGGTTGTTCCCCCGTGTCCATGCAGAGGTTATTCGATAGACAGACGTCGGACTTTCCACAACATGCAGAATATGTGTCCGATGAACAAGGAACGTTGTTGCTCGCGATGGTACCGTCAGGGTAGTAGCATGTCGCTGTTGCGCTGCTTGTCGGGGTGCATGTTGCGAGGAGGAGGAAGAGGAGGATCGCAGTCGCACGGATCCCTTTGGCAATCATATTGTGAGACAAAAGAGGGTGGTGGGATGAGCACCACGTTTTATACTTAAAAAAATCAAAAGAAATTAGAATCCAGATACTCATCAATTAATTCCCAGAAGAGAAAAAGAGAAAAAGATAAGAAGATAAAAAACCACGAAATTACTCGTGTCCCTAGGACACTTCTGCCCGAGAGAGAGAGAAAGGGAAAAAAAAGGAAGACGAACGGGCGCGCGCTGCATTGCGAATCCAACTAAACATAAGTAAAAGCCCACTACTAATGGCAGGCAGACAGCTGATAATACTACCTCCCTGATATTGCAGAATCCATAAAAATCCTACAAGATGACTGGTTATCGACTACGTTCAGGCCTTCTTCCAGTATTTTCCTTTTTTCTTCAGAGCCTTGTAGGTAAAAAAAAGTGGGGGCGGATTGCAGGGCTGGTCAGACAGATACCTATTATCTTTTGTATTGGTGCTATTAAGGGGGGAGGGGAAGGGGAAGGAAGGGTTGACGAATGAATGGGCTGTGAATTTGGGGGCCGGAGGTTCTCACTCACCGACTTTACCTATGTATGGCGTCGGTGCTCTCGTAATCTGTAGCTACTGGATAGATACTAGATAGATGGTTGGTACGTTAAATTTTATCTAGTCTGTATAGGCAGTAGTGAGTTGCTTAGCCGCAGTGATCCTGCAGACTACTGCTGCTTAGTTCTTATCTTATGGGGTAATTAACTCCGATGGAGATGAGTTGTGGTATTGTTTAGGGGCCGATGGCGTTATTTGTGGAGTGAGTTTCGAAAGAAATAGTTGAAATATAGTATAGCTAAATTGTAACAGAAATAGGGATATCTCAAACGATGAAAGTGACTATCACTAAGAAATAAGCTTACTGCTCAGCAGAAATCAAAGAGTACATGTCGCATCGAACCCGCGATTATTCCCAGCCTATCATAGGTATGTACCTTATATCAATCAATGCCTAACCCCGCAGCCATACCGTGCATCCGTAGCTATATATCTATACAAGATGATCTTCCCCTCTTGGACCGACGTTACTATATCTATTCTCCAAAAGATAGGATGTAGAATGTAGAAAGAGATATCTACAGTCCGAGCGCAACAACTGCCGCCATAACCACACCCCCGATTATCCCACTAGCAGGAGCACCGGCGACAGCAGCAGCAGCACCTGCACTAGTTGATGGGCTCGCGGCAGCTGAGCCACTGCTCGCCACTCCGGACGCAATAGCGGTTGCAGACGCAGAAGCAGACGAGGCAGCAACAACCATCGACGAGGCCGCAGCAGCACCAGTAGCAGGGACAGTGACGCCCGTCATGGACGGCGCGGTAAGGATCACACTTGGGACAGTGGTCTTGGCTGCGCCTCCGTCTGCAGCGGAGCTGGCGATGGGGATACCGGTCTCCACCAGGGTAGGGTTGACTTTCATGGTATCAGGAGAGGAGTTGGAGGATCCCGAGGACGAGTCGGAGTCATCGGACTCTGGGGCAATCACGATGCCGTTCTCGACGTTGTCGGTGGATTCACGTTTCAGTTCCGTGACAAGTTTGTTGTCGGTGGTGGACTCCGAGACTGTGGTGGAGTTGTTGATTAGCCATGCATTGGCGCCGCCGCCTATAGTGCATTATGTATTAGTCTATGATCGTTGAAGGCAGTAGATGAGGGCGTAACGGAGGTATACGTACAAGTTTCAGAAGGGAATCCCGAGCAGGGGGTCTGGCATTGGGTGGAAGAGACCCTCGCTGTTGAAGGAGGCAGGGCGTCGCCACAGTAGCATTCGTCGCCATTGTGGAGGGCAAAGACGGGCTTGTTTTGCTTCGTGCAGATTTGCTGGCAGTAGCCCTCGGATTGGAATTGATATGTGCCCGCCGAGGTTAGCTGGCCGGCACTGCTATAGCAGCCTGCGGTGGTGTAGGCAGAAGCGGTAGTGAGGAAGGAGAGGATTGAAAGGGAAATGATCTTGGTAGCACTGGCTTTAGGCATTTTGAAGAACAATGAAAGAATGGAAGTTATAAGGCAGTTTCCTTTTTGGTTTTTTTCTTTGATGAACGAGAGTGGATTTTGTATGTATGTATGTAGAAGTAGTTATATACCGGCAGGAAAACGAGAGAAAGTGATAAAGGAACGAACTGAAACACTGATATCAGCAAAACTCACTGGCAGGCATAACCTAAATATGATCCATCCGATTATCCCATCGTTCAGGATGGGGTTGGCACCCAACCCAACCCCTTGGGATTTTGGAACACCCGAAGTTGACACGAAAATCGGCGTGTGAAACGCAGTAGAATGCCGATCTGAAGATCGCGTGAACGAACGCCCATCTGATTCTCCGGATTCCAAAATGGTTCGCTCGGCTCCACGTCCCGCGCGTTATGGCCGATCCCTTGCTGTCTTGGGGGCTATGTTTCATCATTGCTCCTGTCGAGTTGACGGTGTTGGTCTTAGGAGGACCCATTTGAGTGGGCTACAAGCCTCCGCAATGCGGATACACCGTTCGCCAGGTACCCGAGCGAGGGATGTTGTTTGTTCCGGTGATGTAACGATCGACGCACTATTGCTTTCTGAGACCACCACGCGGCCGACTATCGATTGTCAGACTCTTTCGGCCCTGTGGATGTCGTCAGGCTGGGGAGCCCCTGTGGAGAGGAGAATGACGTTCATGGTCTGCGACAAATATTATTTGTTAGATGAGGCTGTGTCTTGGTCGGACTGGGGCTACCTAGATAGTAGTAGTATTCTTAGCATCTTCAGTGGTGGATGCTCGCTTGTTGTTTGTTTTGTTCCTGACCCATGGAACCAAAGTCGGAAGGCAGAGTTGGCAGGCAGAATGGAGAAATGGATTGAAAGGGAGCCATGTTGAAGCTGCATTGTACTTTTATCGCCTCGTTTGGTGCCGATCACGAGACTGGCACCTGATACTCCCAATTCTCCCTCTTCCTCGTCTCCCTCGACATTCTTATAGTTCTTACTTAGTTGCACTCGCTCTGCTTTAGCGTCAGCCACTCCGCCAATTTGCTTCTGTCAGTGTTCGAATCTTCCGCATAAATCACCGGCCATGTTAAGCGCCGATCGTCCACAAGCTTGATCGCGCCACGGGGATGCACTGACGTCTGCAGAACTTGTTGCAGACAGTCTCATGGCCAATGCTGCTGTGTTGACCAATTGTCATGTTTGCCAATTGATACAATCCCCAACAATGGCAGGGGGAGAAGTCCCGGACTGGTGAAATCCGCCAGGCAATGTTGAATGCCAATGTTGCCGACCGACGATAATATGCAACAAGTGAACGAAAGGGGTGTCGCTATTGGCAATCCTTGTGAGACTAATGACTAACATTGCATCCCTTGATTTGTCACCTTTACGCAGGAGAGATCGCTGCTGGACGGGTTCGGCCGATGCCATGCTGAGGGTTCATTGATGACATTGTGGTGGAAAATAATCCATTATTGAGGTCTTGCTGGTCCATCAATGTGTGGGCTTAATGTCACTGCAATTGCAACTCAATTCCAATGCCTTCATTCAGCTCTCCGCTATATACCCAAAATCCAATGCATCACAGAACCCGTTACTGCATGCTATCTTCCTACTCAAGCTTACTTACCGCACTTTCATCTCGCCTGCCTCGACCTTCCTGCTATGGCAATTCTTTCCCCAGCTGAGCGGTTCCGTCCGCTCTCCGACCGGCAAACTTATCAACCCGAGCGATACGGAGAGGGGAAAGGCTATCACGGCAATGATTGCGCAACTCTGCGATAAGATAACCCCATGCTTTGACGTAGCCTCGGCCTTGCCCTCCTCCTCATTATTATCCTCCGATTCCCCCAGGGTTCCTATCTTCTGCAGAAAGTGCCCCAGGAATCGAAGATGTCCAAGTTCCAATTGCTTCCCCTTGTCGCAGGGCTGCTTGCCCCTTCAATTGCAGCCCTCAGCATCCCTTCCCCGCAGCAAATCCTCGATTCTCTTACTTTCGGAGAGCACACCGACGGCTTCTGTCCGCTAGCACCCAAGGTTGAGGTCCCTGACGACGGACTCTTCCCAGCTCTCAAGTTCGTAGAAGATGCCTCGTTCAAGTCGCGCCAAGTCAATCGTCTCTCCAGGGCCGTCCAGGTCCCGACCGCAATCGACGATTACATGAAGGACCCTTACGACGAGAAGTTCGCCCCATTCCTCGACTTCCAGAACCTCCTAAAGACCCTCTTCCCCCTCACGTACGTCCGCAGTCCCCATCCACGCAACTCCATCTAACACAATCCAGCCACTCCTACGCCCGTGTAGATCACATCAACCGATTCGGTCTCGTCTTCACCCTCAATGGCACAGACGACTCGCTCAAACCCCTGCTCTTCACCGCGCACCAGGACGTCGTGCCCATCAACGACCCCGCCGACTGGACCTACCCCCCCTTCGATGGCCACTTCGACGGCGAATGGCTCTGGGGCCGCGGTGCCAGCGACTGCAAGAATGTCCTGATCGGACTGATGTCCGTTGTCGAAGACCTACTCTCCCAGAACTGGAACCCAACCCGCACCGTCGTCCTAGCCTTCGGCTTCGACGAAGAATCCCACGGCTTCCTCGGCGCCGGATCCATCGCCAAATTCCTCGAGAAGAAATACGGCCCGGACAGCTTCGCTTTCATCCTCGACGAAGGCGGCATGGGCCTCGAAGTCCTCGACGACACCTCCAACGGCATCGTCTACGCCCTCCCGGGCGTCGGCGAAAAGGGCAGCATCGACGTAGTCCTCACCCTCGCCGTCCCAGGCGGCCACAGCTCCGTGCCCCCTCCGCACACAGGAATCGGCATCATCTCCGAAATCATCTACGAGCTCGAACGCCAGGACCTCTTCGTCCCCGTCCTCGACACCCACCACCCAACCCGCAAAATGCTCGAATGCCAAGTCCGCCACTCCCCCTCGCAAGTCGAGCCCTGGCTCGCCTCCGCCCTCCAATCCAGCGACTACGTCTCTCTCGCAGAGAAGCTGGCCTCCTCGCGCGGCGACAAGTTCCGCTTCATCCTCCAAACCTCCCAAGCAGCAGACATCATTAACGGCGGCGTCAAATCCAACGCTCTCCCAGAGAAAATCAGCGCCCTCGTCAACTACCGTATCGCGCTGCACCAAACCCCAGATGATATCAAGAACCGCGCTGTGGATATCATCTCCCCCATCGTGAAGAAATATAACCTCTCCCTCACGGCCTTCCCCGAAAGCGATACCGTCGATCCCTCCCTCAACAACCACCTCACCCTCACTACCCTGAGCGGCGCCCTCAGCCCCGCCCCAGTCAGTCCAACGAACACCGACACCGACGCCGTCTGGGCCCGGTTCTCGGGCGTCACTCGCTCCGTGTTCGAGTCCGTCCCGAGTCTCGAGGGCAGGAAGGTCGTCGTCAGCGGAGATATCATGACCGGGAATACCGATACGAGATTCTATTGGCCCTTGTCGAGGAATATTTATAGATGGAGTCCGTCGAGAGCGGGTAAAGCGCTGAATATCCATACTGTGGATGAGAGGATCGATATCGATATTCATTTGGAGGCGATGATGCTGTATTACGGTATGTATATTTCTTTTTTTTCTTTCTTATAGGTGTATATTTGTAATGAGTGGGTGGGTTGAACTGACTTGTGTTATAGATCTTATTCGCTCTTTTGACGGATGGGATGATTCATCTGTTGTTGATGCTGTTGTTGCTGCGGATTATGATGAACTTGCTCATGATGTGCTGTGAGTTTAGTTACTTGTCGGTATAGGATACTTCAGGCTTGGTATGGGTATGGGTATGGGTATGGATGAATGATGATTATGGATTATGTGGTGTCTTGCGCCAAAAGTTCATGTCTTTCCTGGAGTTCAATGAAGTCCAGATCTGTTTCCACGAATAGCTCCATATATAGCCAAATGCAGTTAACTATGTGTTTTGTCTACCGATCTGAGGTTACACAGTAAGAGCCAAGTAGCAAAGATAATTAAAGTGATATTTGCAGCTTCCTAAGAAGATAATTATGTACTCGACGATGCCCTATGCATTCACTGTAAACCCCCTCCCCCGTAATACCCATAGAGGAAGTTTGAACGAAAGTGACAAAAAGACGGGGAGGGGGCAATATCCCTGCTTAAGCAATATATAACAATAGTAACAATAAAGAGCTCAATATAAATGTATAACGAGTGACCTGCACATCGAATGCTGAAGAAGAATGGGACGGCTCCACTGAACCAAGCAGGGGGATAATATGCACAGTTGCAAGGATGAGTCGGAATGAAACGAGAGAAGTGGTTTAGTTGCCTTGGTTGAGGAGGAGCAAGGCAAAGGCGCCGCCTACGACGGGGCGGTCGATGAAGACGTTGGATGGGTAGCTATGATTTATGCGTCAGCTGATTGAAATCAAAGTGGGTTGTTAGTTCTTGCTTACCCTCCGCCAACTGCATCGTAGAGATCAGTCATTGCGTAGTTTGTGGGCGTGTCGTTAATCCATTTCGAGAGAAGCTGCGTGAACATGTCCCGCGTGCTGGTTGATGCGATGGCCGCAGTGAACATTTCCCAGTCGGCTAGTAGAACAGGTTAATAAGTGAACACCATGGTAGGGCTGTGTCAAGCTTACCCTTTGTGTAATTGTGTCTAGTGTCCAGCGGTACTCCGTACTCTAGTTGGACAGTGGGGTAGAAGGTGCTCTGCATGTCGTAGATAGATTGTGGAACCAAGTTCAGGCCCAGCTCCCGATCGGCATAGAGGTTGTATAGGAGACCTAGTAGCTGTCAGTATTACGTACTCTGGCATTATTGAGGTGGAACATACCGTGGGTGTTGTTGGAGCCATAAGCAAGCGTCGCATGAGGAGGGTTGGCATCGTGCGCGACACCCAGAATCTGCCATCGGTCGATATAGTTGTGAGCAATGGCAGTGTAGTTGGCCCCATTATCAGAGTGATCAGTCTCGTTGCTGATGACAGCCATGGCTTCGATACCGATGATGCCCTTCAAGGCCAAGTTGGTCTGGTTTCTATACCTGTTGTTAGCATCTAATATCACATAAAGCGGGGTTCTGCACGTACGCTAAGCTGCCTGCAAAGTCATCCGTCGAGATTTGGTTGGCAGGGTAGATTGCATCCTCCACAAGGTACGCCGTCCACTGGTTGAGCAAGGTATAATGCTGAGACAGGTAAGCCGTGTCGCTCGCCTTCTGCGCATATGCCAAAGCCATTATGACCATGTTGCCACATTCTTCCAGTGGCATTGCCTCATCATCACCCTTAGGATGACCAGTAGCGTTGGGATAGTTACTCCCTACATCGTGCATGGCGTATGCGTTGGGGTAGTTGCCAGACTCCTGGATTTCGAAAAGCGGCTTCAACAACAGGTTGAGAAGCTCGGGGTTTGTGTATAAGAAAATTGGATGTGCCGGGAAAATGACATCGACTGTGTTTACGTTTCCATCCGATGAGATTTCCTTCATGAACAGGTAGGTGTTGTCCGTGGTTCCGCACAGTTGGGTTGCGCCAAAAGCTTGACGGACCGTGAGAGAAGTGATCGTCAGGTAGTCCTGTCCAGCTGCGGCAATGGAATCCTGGGCTACTTGAGTATCAAGATCCGACGAGAGCGAAGAAGATGTCGCATAGTCATTATGGAAGAAGTCCAGCTGGAGGCAGCATTAGTATAGCCCTAGCAACCTTATCTTGTGGGACTTACAGCTTCTGGGCCCGTGCTGAAATAACTGGTCCACAGCGAAGGTAGAATAGTGGAACCACTGCTATTTCCTTCGTACTGAATTGCGTCGGTCTGGGCAAGACCGATAGAGTATAGAACTGAAGCTGTGGAGTCCACAGATCCAAGGTCATGAGCAAATGCAAAAATAGGCCAGTCGGTAGAAATGGCACGGTAGTCAGAGTCCTGCGAGTCGCCTAGCGTTCCGTTCGCAGCAAATGCCGCGCGGACATCAACAGCTCCACCAGACTGGTAGGTCAGGCTTTCACTGTTGTCTGTGGCCCAGTACCAGTCTCCCCATTCTCCCTGGTTGCTGATCTCAGAGAAAGCAAGCTGGGTTTGGCGGCTGACTTTGTGATAGGCGACACCATTATCGGTGGTACCATAATCCCATGTTGCGGTCGTGGTTCGGTCTCCCGACACCCATTCTATACAAGTAGGTTAGACACAGCCCAACCGTTGCTACGCAAATGTAATTCCTATCAGTAGGGCAACAACTCACCCGCCGAAATATCTGCGTACAGCTGCACATCGTGGGCCGCGCCATCGAGAGACTCAACCTGCACATCGACATAGGAGAACACGAGCGACTGCCGTTTGTAATCATTTGGTGTAATTGGCGAAAGGAATGTGATGTTCATCTCGACCTTGTCGGCAACGTTCATGGTGAAAATACTCTTCGTAGAGGTGTACTCATAGGAGGTTTGTGTCACAGTTTCCGGTCCGGGGATTCCCATCCAGGTGTAAGCACTGCCATCAACACGAATCATACCAGCCCAACCAGTGACCTGGCCACTATTCCAGCAATATTTTTAGCTTTTATTTCACTCTAGATCACACGCCGACAGTATGAGTACTTACGACCAGAAAATCGGCCATTCACCCGCAAGATATCCACCATTACCTCCATCACTCCCTGCAGACAGCCAAGTGTTCAAGTACGGCGACTTGACAGCCAGCGGTATCGCAGGCGGCCGGGCAGGTGAGAAACTAGAGGTAGCCTTGGCCGAAGCGGCCAGCACCGTAACCAACAAACTTATGAAGAACTGATGCATTGTGAAATTTGACTGCAAGACAATCAACAGGCAAACATAGTCCTTTATAGCAGTACTTCTTTTGTTATTCCCCACAGGAAAGGCAATGTCAAAACACTTAAGGTTCCGCAGAATGAGATAGGTAACTCCTGGAATGGGGACTGGAATGTCAGGCACAGTCTCAGGGCGTAGACAATCGACTCAGCATTCCGGGAAGAGATTGAGGGAATGGGGGCATATTTGAATCAAAAGCAACAACCCTGATCGTCAGGAGATTCCAGTCCAAAACGAAACATCCCCAAGTTCTCGAAGACGGCACGGAACTGCGCGATAAGAAATTACTTCCCCTCAGCGTCGTATGACCTGTCAGTCTCCGAGTGGACAGGACCCATGCGGTCTGCATCCATATGTCCGAGAAAAGCAAAGAGGTTATTCATGGAAGAAAGGGGGGCCGGTATGGGAGGGGGGCGTGGCTGAGTGTGATCAAATCTTACCAAGAAGTCTTTAATTAAGGTATGTGGTCTCGCGGAGCCAATTCCCATACACAACGCTGCGCTTGCAGGACAGCCTCGGGCCAAAAGCAAATAACTCGGCCAAGAAGAGAATCAATGGGTCCAAGCAAGACGCCACTAGCTCGAGCAATATACTTGTTCTAAAATCCAGGTGAGCCCATGGACTGGGGCCCTAAGGAGCGCAGATGAACTAAACAATGTCAAACCAGGCCCCATGGTCTTTACAAGCGGCAGGAGATTGCATATGACTACTTACTGAAAGCGGATATGACCGAGTGACAATATCATGAGTTCCGCGCCAGCAATAACGATACATTAACCGAGGAAACAGGTGACATGGCTTTTGACCGACGAAGTTATGGCGGCGGAGATATGAAGTGGATGCAGCCGGCAAAAGAGTGAAACAACTGACAAACACCTTTGTAAAAGACACACACACAGCCGTCTGAAAACGGCAGGAGGTAACATGGCGTTGGTGCCAATCGATCCTCCCACCGAATAAGAGTTCTGACGGTGTCTCCTGCAGAACTCTGAATTGCTGCATTTGAAAGGCAAATTATATGTAGTATCGTGGCCATCGAAAGTCAACCCCCCAGAGTCGATCAGTCACCGCCAGACCGGTTATCCCAATCAAGCTAGATACTGCTCATATCGATCGCAAGTCCCACGACATTTCCCAGCAAGGGAAGGAGAGTAAAGCCAAACGGCCAGCATCGGGGTGGACCCGAAAAACCTACAGTACAGCGAGTGGACAAGCAGAATAAACTGGAGCCCCGTCAGTGTGACCGACATTTGTGATAGCATCATGTGAGAACAGTCGATACCTCGGGGTTTCCCCCTCATTCCCCTGCGTCCAGGAACCATGAAGTCCACCAGTCAGAGAGGGAGGTACAGGGAAGAAGTGCGCATGGCTGCAGTGTGACTGCGCTCAACCAGTGAGCATCGACCATGGCTGGTGAAGATGTGGAGATGAGGGAGAGAGATTTGGAGATGGACGCCTTGACCTCCCCGGGAAATCGGATGGCGGCAGGCTGACCTAACGCGGAGTTCTCGCCGTGTCTTCCTCCCTCACCAGCTATGTAACTATCTGGACTATTCTACTATCAGTAAGATTAGTATTATAATTCCCTGCTCAAGATCCCAGATCGTGTTCCACCGAAGAAATGATCCGTCATCTCGCCAATGCAGGTACCAGGCAACAATAAGTCTAGTCCAGTCCAGTCCACTTTGCTTTTTGTTGCTGTTCTATTTTCAACTGTTCCTTTTTTTTTGCGCCCGATCTTTGCCACAGGAGACTGACGGACTAACTGCTAAGTAGTTAATGCAACTCGGTCAATAACCAGCATGATGATCTGATGTTCTTGCAGAGCATTGAGACATGCACACACAAGTAGTAAATACTGCACCATGTGTCTCACAGACAAGACATATCAGTGATAAACCTGCACGAAGCGCAGACAGCTTCAAGTCGACACACAAAAAAAGAAAAAAAAAAAAAAAAAAAAAAAAAAACAATCCAAGACACCGCTCCCCACCCTCGGTCAACAATGAACTATAGATAGTTACGGTCAGGGGTAGGAAGTATTCCACGGGTAATCCAGGAACAAACAATGGCTTGGTTGTTTGCTCTTGTTTGATTGATTGTTCATTTCCACAAAGCCAACATTCTCCGAACCATGGATTGATTGCAAAAACCGACCCACTAATAATGTAGAGCTGATCCGGACTGACATAGTATAAAGAAAATAAAGCATAGTAGTTACTGTTAAAAGCAAAGACACACTAGCTAATTACTAGTAAATATCTATCTACTGCAAAAGCACACTCAAAGTCTCTCATCGACTAAACTAATAGATAATTAGCCTATAATCAACAGAAACCATCTCTACTACTAATGCAACTCATCACTAGTAATAATGTCTCAAGCTACAAAGTAAACTAGCTTCGCTAACTTCTATTGCTGCATGATGTATTGCATATTCTATTGTCTACTAGATACGATACAAAGTAAATGATGTAGGGAGATACATTTATGATGTAGATAACAGATAGTCCGAGAACTCCGATCGCGCCATTGCTCTCACTCATTGCGTTTCGTGAACTAAAGAATATTATCGGGGCTAAATTCCTGCTCAGGAGAGCATACCTTTATTTCATCGACATGCGTGGGAAATGCTCTTCTTACTCATTAGAGACTGTCTACTGATGCTTCCATCTCACTCCAAATACAATATATACTAAACAAAGAAACAGTGGGGATACTGGCACATGCCAAGATACATATCTATATACAAGAATCATGCAACTATACTAACATATACAGAAAAATGAACAGTCTCTTTTATCTTTGACTTCATGAATCTCTAATCAGAAGCATTATTCCTCAGTGGCGTCTCCTCCATAGGAAAACTCTCCTCCGAAGGCACATGCCGATACGGCTGCGAGCGCTGGATTCTTCTCCTCCGAAGGACCCAAAATGCGCCCAGAAGAACTCCCGCGAAGGACGATACAACCAGGATGAATATGAGAAGGTTTCCGAGGCCACGCACAACCTGATACGCTTGAGACAGCGCCGCAAGGAGGTCCTTGGTGTCACCGTTTGACAACAAGGTGGACGCCTGGGCGTCCTTGTAAATGCTCGACGGGTTGATCGGGGAAGGAGCTTTCGAGGAACCCACAAAGCCAGCGGCCTCCCAGTTATCGGGAATCTGGGTGCGGTGCACGGCCGAGGTGCCCATCACATTGCCTTGGTGGTCGACAGCCGCAACAGACACCCAGTCGAGGAAGCCGTGGGCAACGAACATGGTCTCGAAGTCGGTCTTGGAGACGTTGCCGATTAGCACGGGAGCTCCGCCGTCATGTGCCTGGGCGTAGAAGTTCCAGGCGGCTACGTCGGTCGCACCGTTCCAGCTGACATGGAAGATCGTGGTCAGGTCGTCTTCGGTCGTGCCGTATACGGATGCTACCAGATCGGGCGGCGCGCGAGGCCGGCCGGTGAACTCGTATTTGTATGCGCGGTAGGTCGAGAAGCGGTCCGATGCGAACCGGGCGGTCATTAGGACTTTTCCCTCTGGAGAGAATTCGCTCTGGTAGCCTGACTGGCTCCAACCAACGAATACGTTGCCGTTGGGGAGGAGCTGGGTATTGCCACGGAGTCGGGAAAGCTGGCCGTCAGGACGGTTGTAGCGTGCGATCAACCGGGCGGTCATCGGGTTGGCGGTCGTGTCCAGCTCGACAAATAGGGCTGAGGATATGATCTCGTCGGTGGTAATCTCGTCGGAGGCGTTGTTTAGGAACGAGATGATATGGTGTGTACCGTTCGACGAGACGAATTTGACATCATGCTGCTTGGAGAAGACAAAGTCCTGGACGAAATTGGTTTCGCGCCCACCCAGTCGCCACATCACGCGGCCATCTACGCCGGAAATCATATAGATGGTATCGGTGAAGCGCATCGAGATGATGTAGTCGCCAGCCTCATTTTTATCGACTGCATTCATATGCACAGAGTCGAATCCCCATGGACCCATAGGCTCCTCCCAGGTGTGAAAGCGGTCGGTCTCATGCAAGCCCAGGTGATCGGAAGAGTCCCATTTAAACAGCGGTGCACCAGTAGCCAAATCCAACTCTGCAAATCCACCCGTCAGGAAAAGCTTCTGTTCCCCCGGACGGCCCACATCAGCCATGTCCAGCATTTTCGACTGGTAGACACAGGCCAGGGCTGTTTTGCCTCCATCCATGACTTTAAACTCGTGGACATTGAATTCCCAAGTATCGTTGAGCTTGAAGACCTCCGACTCCACCTCATAATGCTGACTCAAAATAAGACCGCTTCCGGGGACAGTTTCATCGAAGGACCGTTGCGCAATCAGGGACAAATGAGGTTTATCGTCGATATTGTGCACCGCTTTGAAGTCGAAGGTGTTTCGGTTATCGAACATGGGGGATCCGGCCCAGATGAGAACCTGATCGCCGCGATTGAGTTAGTCATGTTGACGAATCGACCGATCCAAACACTCGGTGGAGGGGGTTAGAGTCTTACGCCATCTTGGTCATAGATATAGGGTCCGACCTGATACTGCAGATACTTCCGAGTCGGAGATTCGGGATCGATCATGCCGTAGGGAGCAACAAACCAGTAACCCGGTGCGGCGCGGTCCCGGTCATGGTGAGTGATTTCCCATTTCAGGGCCCGAACTTCAGGGAGCTGAGGCGATCATCATGAGCACGAGAACAACACATGCATTACTTAGCCGTTTGAAAAAAAAGGAATGGTCAACTTACTGTCACAAAGGACATAAGATCCTCATCGTGGAGCTGCGCAAAAGTGAATTGCGAAAAGAGCAAGGCGAACAGACACCAAATCATGGTTCGGGCGGAGAGAGTGATGATGAACCCTCCCAGCAAAGCAAAAACCCAACGAGCGGAGGAGGGACAGGCCAGGGGCGGAGAAGGAAAGAGGAAAGGGAGGAGGAGGAGGAAGGTGAGAAGAGAGAAAAAGGAAAACTCGATCAGCCATGGCGCAGGAAATCATGAAAGGCTGATTTGCAGATACACGCGCCTTATACGGATTGGAGAGTCCCAACCCACGCCGCGGGCCCAGATAGATAGTCTCGTCGTTCGACTGGGGCACCCCGAAGATCAGCATAGGTCTCCAAACACCCGTCCAAACACACCCACCACTCTCGCCAACAGTCAGGAGAGGGAAGATGGAACCAGGAGAGAGCGCTAAACATGTTCGCACTCACGCAATCTTGGGACGGGCGGTCCAATAGGGCAGAGCTGACTGACGGCTAATGTTGCCTCCGATGCCGCGCCCACCACTAGAGAGGCCCGGTGGCTTGGAATTGATCTCGGCGCAGTGGACAAGAATAGCATGGCTGGATTAGTAGGTAGCATGGCTGGACTGCTTACGTAGGCCGGCTTGCCCTGTAAGGAGTCAACTATCGGGTCATGTTCTGTAGGTAGATAAGTAGGCAGACAGAGAGAAAGGGGAGTTGGACTATATTCCGAGGCATTAAGGGTCTGGGACAGGGTGTGTGTGACAGGGTCTTCTTCATTCCTCATCTTCTTCCCGCTCGGTCGCGGCGGGTCCGCTGCTTGGCTTGTTCTGTCCCGCCTCTCTCCCCTTTAGATCTCAGATCCATCCAGGAGGAATAAAATCTCTCTCAACTCAATACATAAAATACTTAAATAGTAGGAAGATACTTTATGATGGTCTTAGATAAATACTCAGGGATCACCAAAACCATTGATTATCATTGGCTAAATATCCTAAATTCAGAGTCAACTCCTGATGTATCGGGGCTAATCAAAATCTGACCCTGTTAAGGGACTCTGGAGATGCTGCTAGGCTCTCTAGCCGGTGGTTAGGGGGTCACTAGTCAGTTTGGGCCCCAAACCCACGGTGGATTCGCTAATCTTTCAGTCCAGCTGCATCTCTCGCCTCAACAACCCCCCCAAAAGATCCAAGAAAAGTAGTAAATATGGTGGTTTTCTTGATACTTGATGGTAAACATTCTAGCCTCCAATATCTCCCGAATGGACATTCACCGCATCGTTATCATTTGCGTCGTCATCATTCTCTTGATCATCATGGTCGTTATCATTAGTTACAACACTCATGCCGAAATATCGTCATACTGTCTCCCTAGCCATCGTGGATCATGAATTTCAGATGGCGTCGACAACCCCCTCTCTTTGCTCTCTGTGAGTGTGTGAGTGGAAGTGAGAGAGATCTAGTAATCCCGAGTAGCCAAGACTTTCGAACTGCGCGCCAACTCGATACAGAACTCCGCCCAGTCGCTCTCACCGCTGCTGGTCAACACCTCTTCCTTAATGGCCGATTCCAGGCGCTGCCCGTATCGCTGCTTGAAGTCATCCTTCACGCGCTCCAGGTGCCGCGGTTCCCAGTGCAGCCGGACCAGGCGCGAGATCAGTAGGTCTGACCGGTCCTTCCCCGGACGGGATTCGCGAAGGGCTTGGTGGAGGAGCTGAGCATCGCGCATTGGCCGGTTGATGGCCCCATTGAGAATATGCGCAAGAGTCTCTCCCTAATCTCAGTTAGTTCATTGACAATGTTCGAAAATGATAACTCCTTTGGAAACATACCACCAGGTTTCGGGACTTGTTGATCATGGCTTTGGCAAAATTGTGGCCGTATCTCTTTTCATACGCACGGAGGACCTCTCGCAAATGCGAATCACTCCGCCGCACAATAATGTAGATCATGGGCGTTTCTCCCCCATGTTGTGTCATTAGTGCAGAATACAAGTTGTGCACGTCTTCATCCACCAGACGCATATCAATTGGGTCACGCTCGCTCTGTCGGCTCTCTTCTAGGACAAGGAGCACCGCCGTGCGGAATTTGTCTCCTTTCAACTCGGCCTTCATACACCTCTCCAAGCTGTCTTTATATCGTGAATCTGAGAAGCCCTTCTTGATCTCGCGGATCTCTCGGTTAGTGCGACCAAACAGACATTCGATGAGAAGTTCACGCCTAGAGTTGCCCAACTGGTAAAAGCAGTTCGCCCAGAAGCCTTCGGATTCCCAGCGACCAAGAGCGGTGGCGTGGCATGCCTTGCCAAAGGCATCGACTCCAACCCTAAGTTTGATGAGCTTGGCGATGTTGATTCCCTTCCCATGCAGTTTGTTATGTCTTTTGAACTCGTCGCGGAGTTCCATGATTTCGTCTGCACTCAAACGCGGCAGTATGCGGATCAGGGCCTTTCTATCGGGATGTCGTGGCCGTTCCAGGGCATCGTGAAGCGCTGCGGCATCCGGACCCGCATCATAGAATGACACGCGTTTCTGGCTGCGACTGGGGGTTCTCACCACGATATTCTCAAGTTCCCCAGAAGCACGATGTTCGTACCGCACGCGGCTGCTCTCCCTCTTTCGGCTGCTCTCCCGCTTGGGGCGTTCAACTGTCAAATTCGTACGCTCCCGATCGTCCTTGGATTTCTTCCGTCTATGTACCCTGAGTTCTTCATCCGAATCATACTCAAGAGGCTCCATATCGGAAATATCGCCGTCCAGCCTGGGGGCAATGACGATCGGCGACGGCATGGGTGATATGCTCTGATACGTGCCTTTGTATGGCTCCAACATTGGACTGGCAGGCCTGCCGGTGGGGTCGGGGCCGTCGACCGTGAGGTTATTGACAGAAGATACGGAGCGACTGTGAGGACGCGTGGTGGTCCGAGGCGCTATTTCGACATACTCCATTCTATTGCCCGAGCTGGTGGCAGGCACCTTAGAGAATTGAGGGTTAGCAGAATATTTGACATCGGCAACCTGTGGCTGTTTGACTGCAGTAGCTCCGGTTTTGGTGGAAAATTGGGGTGTTGTCGAGTATGCGACCGGCGTGGCTGCGCTATCTGCTGCGCTCTTAGAGGCATATTTGACATTTGGATCAATGTGTGCGTATTGGTACTGAGGTGGGGCAGCGTAGGGTGTCTTGACAGTCGCGTCCGTCGAAGCAGTACGTTGATGTGCCGAAGCCACATGAGTGTAGGCGTTGCCCCCAGGCATCGACAGTGGACGGCCATTAAACGATGAATAAGTCTCCTGCAAGCCCTGTGGAGTCACGTAGCGTACGGAGGAAGTAGTGGCGGCTGCGGTTGTAGCAGGTACAGAGGGCTCAGTGGTTGCAGGATACGGAAATGCCCCGGGCATGGATGGAGCTTGCGCCTGAGAAGTTGGCGGCACGAAGCCCGGTCGCTCACACTCTGGGACCGGTGCCCAGTTGGCCTGAGCTGTGGACGATGCAGGATAGCCGCCGTAGGGGGAAGGCTCGGGACTGGCGAAACTACCTTTGATTTCTTCTCTCGAAGGTGTGTGAGAGTGCGACGGCCTGCTGCCGTGGGCTGGATCACTCTTAAGAGCCCCGGACATCATAGCAGGATCCTTGCGACGTGCAGAACCAAGCTTAGGCATATAACGCTTGAGACCTGAGATTCCGTATGTTTTGTTGTCGCGGCTCCCGGGAAGATCACCGTATGCAAGCGCATCATCATCGTCCGAACTCAGCGAGTCGAGCGAAGACTCACTTTCGTAGTGAACAGATAGACGATGGCGTGAATTGCGCGGCCCGGCGTCACGCCTTGTCCCTTTGCTTTCTCCCGAATCGGATTGATAATAATGATCGCGCCCGAGTTCGGGTCGCAGGTAGGCTTCCCGTCCATCAGACTGGAAATCGGGACCAGCAGCGCCATACCGCGAGCTAGTCCGATGAGCGCCACCGGGGCTTACACCTCTGCTGCGTGATCGAGCACGGAGCTTTCCATCATTGAGGTCAGAGGTGTAATAACTGCGGGGATCACCGGCGGACGGATCGCGATAATTGCGAGACTTGGAACGCTCGCGGATACGGCCGCTTGGTGACTTGGAACGGCCTCGCGACCATGGGTCGTCCACCTGGAGCGACATGGATCAAGGCTGGGGAATGAACCACCACGAGGTAGGTGAAGTGCGACAAGTGCGACAGCCGATCGCCCACACAAGAAGAGCCAAGATATGATGCAGACTAGGAACTAGCTTTGCACGGAGGACACAGTTCTCAGGTTACCGTTGAGAGCGTAGGTTAGCTTGATAAGCGTGAATGGAGGCGGAAAAGAAGAGCGCAAGAAAGAAGGAAGAGAGGAAGAGGAAGAAGAAGTTAAGAAGAAAGAGTAGCACTGCTTGTGGGAGGAAGCGGCCAAGAGCAGCAGGTGGTGGTGGGAGGGAGACACAGCAACTGATCATCGGCGGGATCGCGTAGAGTTCAGCTGGGGAAGCAAGCAGTTTGTGTGTAGTGGGACTGCAGGATAAGGGCACGAAGCTTTGTCATTGGTGTGCCGGGCATCAGTGATCAATCCTGAACTGAGAGATTCCATCGCTACTGTACTTTCCCATTCCAATCCTTGATTCGAGGCAACCAACGCCCTCTGGAAGGAGCCGCACACAGGTGTTCTGTGTGCACTGTACAGTATTAGTCCTCTGCAGCCTTGCGAGCGCAACGCCGGCCTACTGGACGCGGTATCAATGTGCGACAGATATCCACTGGTTTCACGAATGACGGCCGAGAAAGCTTGGGGCCCAGAATCCACATTCCTGCCGGCCAGACCGTGAGTCAAACCCGCCCCTCTTTACGTCGCTCTAGCGCTCGTATACTCTCCGCCGGCAGCTGGACGAACCCCTCGCGCGACGAAGCGTCATTGGTCGTCTCGTACTCAGCTCGGCCGATCCCGCCATCTTGAGCCTGCAGGAAAGTCTTCCAAGGTGCAGCATCCTGGCATGGCGCTGAATTTAGCTGGCCGGCGCTGTCCACCGGTTCGAAATCTACTGGTCATTCGTTCAGATGACTGACCATCGGAAAATCAGGCAATCGATCTGTGATGCTTCCTGACTACGGGAGGACTGGCCTTCCGGGATCCGGGCTAAGCTGGGAGTGGATGATCTGTTCTTCCTTCATAGGTAGATGACTGATCGACAGAACAGTTCATACAGATAAAGCTGGGCAGTGCATAAGGCAAGCGGCGACGCCGTTGGCAATTAAGAGCTGGTTCAACGTCTACAACAGCTTCAGCCGGGGTTCCTGGCCACTGGACCAAAATAGGATGTCTGGGACACGAAGCATGGCCCAGCAACAAGGACCGAAGGATATCAAAGGCTGAATAGTGGCTCTTGAATCATGGTAAATGGCTGAAGAGAATATGGAGAATACATGAAGATGGAAGATAAGATTTAAACAACGGTCAGAAAGTTACAGTGTGCGGGAGAAGAAGCATAAAAGAAAAAGAGTAACTTGGCCAACTCAGCCAAATGCTGGGTTGGGCACACAAGATCGGGCTTGTGCAGATGTGGAGGCACTAAAACACCAAGTTTGATATCACAGGCATGTAGAAATGGAAGCATAATCTCGCGATAGTTCATCAGAAAGAAGAAAAGAAAAAAGTCACTCAATTCAGTACAATTGCGCAAATACATGGGAAATCGGGTGTTTCTCTCAACTATGCTCGAAGGCAAATGGGAAACAGAAAATACAATGTCCAAGTCAGGCGACTTCGGAAGAAGTAAAACACAACATGCTGAGACGCTTCGCTCATGAGTTCCGGGGCCCATTCAAGGCAGATAAGGGGTATCTTTTCTTTCCATATTAATGGCACTTTTGGCCAAGGTTCCCAACATTTCTCCGCAAGAGGGCTTGGGCAGTCAATGAGACAAGTCGGCATTAACGTCATTAGTCAAAAACTACACAGTATCCCTCCGGGTCCAGGACGGTACACGGTCGCGACCGCGAGCAGCAGGTAACAAGAAGGGTCGAAATTAGTCCACACGAACAGAAAGAAGAGAAGGTTCGCGAAACAAGATATGCTATGCTGAAGGGGTATTGAATGATGACCGGCTGCAAGTCATTAGCGGAACCGGCGCACATCCGGACCAGTTCTCCCCGCATACAGCTTCTTCTGGGGTGCAGCGCTGGCCACAGCAACATTACGGTTCAAGCGACTGGTTCTCCACCTCTCATACCAGACCACACGGCTCGCTTCGCGGAGGTCAAAGCGCCATTCGTTAAATACGGCCTCTTTCAGCTTGAGGAAATCACAGTGCTCGGCGTTGTACGGGTCAGCGAACCCCCAGGCAAACTTGCGCCCAACAGGCTCGTCGCCAGCCCTAAGCGAATGTGGATCAGGAGACAAGATGGTGAAAGGGATATGCTGAACGACGGCTTGGGAACCGGAAGACTTGCGCGTGTCCTGGCTGCGCTGGGAGGGCGAACGTGGAGACCGGGCCTCCGCATCCTGTTCGGTATCTTGACCTTGCGCCTCCTCGTCCTCATCCTCGCTCTCAGAAGATGTGTACTCTTCCTGGTCGTCCAAGGAAAGGATCTCCAGCGGGTCAATATTGGCTTTCTTCAAGCTATCCCAGACAGCCTTCCTGAGGTACGCCATGTGGGCTGTAGTGATCGTATCGGCCTTGCTGATAACTGGAACAACGGTGGTCTTGCCCACTATGGTTCGCAGGACCTGAACATCAAGACGCTCGTCAAGAACGCCAATGACAGGTGTATCGGTTGCCCTTGGGGTTCCCTGCGCAGCCCGCTCTGCAGCCGCTATATTCTGGTCCAAGCGGACTGGATCCAGGATCAAAAAGGTGCAATGGATATGGGTGTCGCGAGCTCCAGGTGACCGAACAACCTTCATTTCCTCACTTAGCGTTTCCTCGAATTTACTTTCCAGGAACCCAGTCACCCCTCGTAGCTGGATGTCAACGATGTTCTTCTCCAGGCCTTGAGAGTCCCAGAGGGTCAGACCGACTCGTTCGCCGTCGATCTCTGTCTCCAGATAGTGGGAAACATAGCCCTCATTGGCGGGGGATTGGCGAGCCTGGGATGCGACTTCCTCTGGCAAACGGGAGGGGTGCTTATGCGGCGGCAATTCCAAGGACTTCTTGAGGAAATTGAGGAACGAGGTCTTGCCCGAGTTACTTGCGCCGACAACAAGGACACTAGAAGCACATGAGAATTTGACCCCACCGAGCGATTGACTGTAAAGAATGCGACTTACTTGTACGGGGTGGGATCCTTGCGCCGACGCAGCCGACGCGGGTTGTTGACGGTACTAACGGCACTGCTTGCGTAGCTATAGCGTCCACGGTGTGTCATGCTCTCTGCTCGTGCATAGGCGTCGTTCGGCTCCGGGGCAACTGGCGTGCTTATCGTACTGCGGGGCACAGCTTGCTGCTGAGATGAGTCGGGCTGGCTTGCAGGGGCAGCAACAGTATCCCGGCGCTCATCGCCGCCAAAGGTCTCAAGAACTGGGGCCGGCGAGAGATCAGGTAGACGCGGGGGTTGTTGATACATCATTGACTCGCGCTGGCGGCGAGCTGCTTCTTCTTCCGCCGTCTGAGCCTTCGGCATCTTCTTTCCGTTCTTGCTTCCGGACGGGCGTCTTTCGCCTAAAATTTCAATGGACTTGGAGCGACGAAGAAAACCCAAAGAAGATGTTCGGCGTTGGTCTTTGGTGTCCGTGACGACAGGAGGGACTTCTGCGGAAGGCTGAGTCCGACCCGGGGTCCGGGGTGCTGGTGAAGCGGTTGCCATTGGTTTTTATTATGGGCGGGCTCTTCCCTACCCTTATCACTCAGTGGCTGTAACACAAATTGGGGGGGATTTGCCAAAGAAAAGTGGGGACGCAGGGAATGAATCGTGTCTCAGATATAGACGCAACTCTTCTTTTTCGTCCCAGAGGATCAGTTAGTTTAGTGTACCCGGGTTCTTCTTGGGTTCGATCTTGACTAGGAAGGCCCAGAACGGGTTCAATTGATTTAAATCACCCTAGCCCGAAAGACAAACGAAGTCAGTCCCAACTCATGAACAACAATCGGAACTTGACTCCATCAAGACTGAGCTAATGATTGTGCGGTCTTGCGGGATTGTTGAAAGATCATAATATGTTTTCGGGTTGTATAATCAACGTACCAAACTTACACGCTTATTCTGGAACCAGTCGCGTGTTCCTCCTCCTTTTTGTCCAGTTGTAGCACAACTGCCTCGACGAGTGAATCGATCCTCGATCAAGCAAGAGAATAAATACTCGACCAAAGTTAAGAGTGTCGGTGACCAAAGATGCAATTAAAAACGACACGGCTTTTCAGTAATCACAAAATCGACATGCACAAGCCCAGCAAGCGATTGTCGATCTTAACCCACGTCGCCTGTAGAGAAGCAGCGGGGCTTTAATGGAAAGAACAAACGGGGTTTCAAGTCTGTCTGTCTGTCCTTTTTGACTCACGATCCTACCAGGGAGAGTTGAGGAGAAGCCTGCTCACAGCGTCCGACTAAGGCGGCGCATACAATTGCGATAAGATCAAATAATATCAGAAGAAGAGAAGGATGAAGAGGGTGGGAACAGAAAGAAACGGCACAAAAAGGATGACGGCGCTGGAGGGCAGATGATGATCGACCAGTGAGAACGGAGAACAGGCAATGCTTTCCTGTCACCGAACCGACTCGTTGCGCAAACAAAAAGACCCAATTGACTTGACCTCTCACTTTCCTGTCACTGTTCGTTGGGAGTCTCAGAGCTTGCTGAGTTCTCCGATACCCTTTTGTTGGTGTTGTTGTTGTTGTTGTTGTTGTTGTTGTTGTTACTCCCTTTCTTTTTTTATGCTTTTCTTTTTTTTTCCCTTTTCTTTAATTTCTTTTATCGCTGCACCTCGTCGTCTCGTTCAGGCGGAGAAGCAGCTCGGGAAGCTTTTTTGGAGCTGGATGAAATTCAGGGGCAAAACGGCAGCCAGCAGGGGAGCTCGACCTTTCCCATTCTCCCCCACTCAGCACGCTCTCCGAATGTATTAGGTTGCTACTTAGGTTGCTTCTACTCCCGACTTGGTCTAGGGCCGGATGGCTAAGCTGGGAAACTTTGGCTCGCACACTGGAGGGGCAGCCCGTTTAGCGATTTCAGTCCACGTCTTTCCAATGCAGTAAGTACGACACCGTGTGCGTTGGTATAACCGGGGGGGTCATAGGGGAGGGGGGCGAGGTCAGCTTAATTTGGAATGATATCTGCATCATATCTCTTCTCTGCTTTGTTTCGGTTGGAATGCTAACACCTTACGGAAAATACCAAGGGCAGTCTGGAAAGAAAAAGGCCGATCAAATCCACTGTACCGACGGAGAACGTCCAGATGGAGGAGGGAGCCACAACTGCCTGAATAATGAATGATCTTCCCCAACACCCATATCTCAACGCTCGTGCAGTAAGTTTACTAACTAACTACTTCCTTAACGGAGTCAGCCAGAATTGGGGTAGTTAGATAACTACTCGGTGGTCTAGAAGTTAGACCGGAACCAATTCAGTAGTGTCTAGCCGATAGACACGGATTGGATACATTCTCATGCTGGATCAGGCGGTGATCAAAACTCCATCCACACGTGGGTACTCCGTGCTATCGACTGTCATCCCATCCCTTGAGTCCACCACCAGATTCTGGTTGCATATGGCATGCATCCATTCCTACTGTCGTCACTCTGCGATCATATGTATCTCCTGTCCCAGCATGCCGATCAGACTTTGTCCGACTGCTTTAGAATACAACAGATAATCACTCACATAGAGATATAGTAAATATCCTATCAAAAAAGGGGCGACAGGAACAGTTCGGCATTTCGGTTCTTCCCGATACCTCTAGACAGCAAAACAGACAAGACAGACACACACAAAACCGCCCCTTTTCTTAGTGCGGGGAGGCAACCCCTCAATCCAGTATAGTCGGAAAACCTTACGTGGTCGGGTAATAACAATACTGTTATTAAACGATTACTGGCAGCCCAGCAATGAGCAATCAGCTTACTCCCTCCCAAATTTGCCCATGTTCCCGTGCTCATCCGCCTGCTCGTGCCGGTCAGCCCCTGAGTTGTTAGAGGTTGCTGTCGGACCACTCCCTATCAGGAACAGCCAAACCCAAGAACTAGGAAGTAAGCATGGCCTACAGTAAATACTTGATGGAAGAACATCCCTAGACCATTCTACCATAAAAGCTTCTGTAATACAGACTAGTTGGTGTGAGTCCCAAATTTGCGTTCTATCTAGTCAGTACTCCTCCCTCTTGCCCTGCAGTGGGAATGTGAATCTGTACTGAATGCAGCAAAAAGCAGCCGTAATCAGAACATCAGATGATCAATCTCCCAGGAGGCTGACTTGTAAACACACACACACATAACAATCTAACCCACAATCCCACACAGTGGTGTGTACCCTGTCTTACAAAGTACTCCGTCCTGTATTCCGATCTCCACATATATCCACTTCCTTCTCTCTGTCCTCTGATCGTCCCCCTCCCCGTTCTCAACGGTTTATGCCACTGTATCCAATCAACAAAATGGTTTGTATAAACAAAAATGAAAGAAAAAAAAAACACTACCACCCTCTCTACATCATCTCACCATCCTCATCATCCCAAATACGAAAAGGCAGCACGACGCAAGGACTATCCGGACAAACAGTCGACCTGACAAGGTGTTTGAATTTAGGCCCATTCGGGCCCGCACTGTATTTCGCTTGTCCAAAGAGCTCCGGTCCCCCCGGCAATGCGTCGTCTCCCCACTGCCCATTGAACTCTAGCCAGTTGGCTGGATATCTGCGGTCGTAGGGCTGGAATGTCTGGCTGGCTGCGTCGAAGCTATATGCGTATGCGTTTGCGATGGGATCCCATAGGGTTCCTCTGTCTGTGTAGTCCATAACGAAGCCGAAGGGGAGGTTGAGGTGGGGGATGGCATGGTCATGGGTGCTATGTATTTCATTAGGTTATCATATGTTGTTTTAGTTATAGATGTTTTTCTGGGGAAGGCCGATATTATAATGCTCTCTAGGGGCAAGTTCATACGTACCCAGGTACTGCATATACGGCATGAGAGCCATTAGCGGAGTATGCGATCGGTCTTTTGCCTTGCTTCTCTGTTGCGTCGTAGGTGAAGGCTTCACCTCCAGCATGTTGGCTGTACCAGATTGCTTGTGGGACTCCGTTATCAAAGCGAATCATGTTGTGCTCCCTAGGGATATCAGTTGGGAATTGATGTAGAGAGATTTAGAGGTATTGCGCACCAGTCACCGACGTGGTCTCCAAACTGCATTCCCAATACTGTGTTTCCCATATTGTACCTTTCATATATTCAGCATGGGCTGTAGCTCGCTCTAAGTACCACGGATCACTTACGCATAGAAGTAAAAGTAGAACGCATCTACGGTACCATTTCCATGATCACGAGTGATTATTGTAGATGAGACAGCTCCATCCGTCTTTCCATTTGTATCTGGCGTCACTCCACGAAACCATGCTGGCTCTGGAGTAGCATCGATGCCCTCTATTGAGGTTAGGTAGACGCTGGTGTTTCCCAACTTGTTGAGTTCCGCGAGGTTATTGAGTGTTAACGGTGATGGTGCTCCTTGAATTGTAGTATAATTCACCATTGGTATCGTGTGTATAAGCTGCTGTCCGATATCCGAAGGCATGTATGTTTCCTTGCTATATAGCCAGACGAGTGGTGCTGGATATGACTTAGAACAGTGGGGTTAGTAGATATCCTAGAACTTGCTTACCATAGTCCATTACATAGCATGGCAAAGCGGGTGATGTCAGATTGTAGGCCACGATCGTCTCGTTGGGCTTGGTCATTGACAGGCGTAACTGCAGCACAGTGGAGAAGAACTGCACTGGGAAAGTCCACATGTTGACTGGTCAACCGTCATTGATTTCTCTGTCAAGAAGTGTAACTTAATGTAGAGAGAGCTGTTTCCACTATAGAAGGCGCAAGTGCAGATAACGCACAGCAGGGTTGTCCCGAACTGTAGCCAGCAGCGTAGTAGCGATGTTATATCGCAGAGGTGCATATCAGGTGTAGAAAATATGAGACCCGCCACACGGTGTGGTACAGCCTGCGAGCCAATGTCTTTCTGACCTTCTGACACTTCCATGTCGAGGGTCATTGCTGGGCATGGATTCTGTTCCACCCTCACTGGTAAGGCTAGTCCGGGGATTGTGGCAGGTGATGAGCCAGAAGAAGGCAAATCATTGCTTTTTCCTTAGCCCCGTGTCAAGTACTGGCTGCAGAAACAGATGTGGCCGTCTCCTCTCCCACCTGCGATCTTCATTGCAGGGGTAGTCCCAGGGTCCGAAGCATTCTGCAGCGATATTGGTTGCGAATGAGTTGTTTTACGATAAGCATGATTTGGAGTGGTGCATCTGATGGGCCCTTGTTTGGGATCATAGATGAATGTGATCGTCCGGTCACACTCTGCTCCGGCCAGGTCCCGTGATGCTGTCTGTAACCAGTCAAGTATGCGCTTTTCAACCCATGCCAAGTTCCTTGCTTCTCAAAACATACAGGCATATACCACCTCACCGAGGGGGGTTATTTGGGTGCATCGTGCATGGAACGGCGCATAGTTCGTGGTCTATGCAAAAGTTTTGTTAGCCTTACGAATACCCCTCACTCGCTCAGGTCTAGAGAATACTCATATGCTAACATGTTATTGGATATCAAATATAGACAAGCCTTCTTAGCGCCCATTCCGGGTTCAAATTGTCGAAGTCAACCAAGTCAATACGACTGACTACATAGAAGCCAACACCATCCCGAAGTGAGCACGGATCAACAGAGAACCGTTATCATAACTTCTCTTCTGCCGCCGCCTTCTTCTCCGCCTCAAGCTCCTTTCTCTTCTGTGCCTCTTTCATCAACTTGAATAACCGTAAATCGAGAGGTATTCTTTCACCCAGCCAAGTAGCACGTTGGGTGTGATTACGCTCTTCCTCAGTTTCCACCGTATTCGGATGGATCAGTGCACTCAAGGGTCCCCGATTGACAACAAGCCAGGGCACAAAGGCACCAAACTGTGCAGGAGTGAAAAGGTTAACTTCGAACATGGCCACTGGATGAGGCCCTATCGGTCTGTCGAAGAACTGATAAATTCGTAACTCGGGAACTACTCAAGTCAGTATTGTGACTACACGAGTATTAAACCGCTATTTTGGAAAGGGAATAATACTCACATTCACGCCTGATCCTCTCCCACAGAGCTCTCGCAAAAGTGACCTGATCTGGATTGTTCTTTTATGATGCAAAGTCAGCCAGGAAACTATGATGCTCAGTACACAAGTATCCACGAACCTGGAAGTGATAGATATGAATATCGAAGCCCCCTTGACGACCCTTGGTGATAGGGTCCGGGAACTCCTCGTATGCCTTACTCAGAATCCCATGTTGGGGGTTTCTTAAGGACTTTCCATCCTCGTTTCTCTCTCTGTACCATGACACGGGTTAGGCTCAACGCGTAAAACAATACATCATCCATTCATCTATCTGAATCAATATTTCACCTTACTTACTCAGATAGCGGTTCTAGGTTCTCATATCCCTCTAACGGCGAGGGATACGAATATGCAAACTGGTCCGTCATTTGAATTCAGGCGTCGTCGGAGGTACACAAATGAGATGTGCCTGCTCCGCGTGTGGAGGGCTGATTAAAGACAGTGATTTGATCAATTGCCGCTTTAAGCAGCCTTTAACCCAATCTGCAGGGTGCGGTTGATAATCCTCTAATACTCTAGACGTTGTCTGATAGTAAATGTAGTAGTATTTTCAAGCAGAACGATGGTGAGAAAATCAGCTGCTATCCGAGTCCATATCTGACAGTACTACCAAGTTCCGCCATCGGATAGCGGCGACAACATATACCAATCAACTATGACCAGAAAGACCCCAATACGTCTGTCTAATGTCTTACCAATCAAGTCTTGGACTGTGCCACAAAGAGCGTCGGGTCTTCTCCACTCATTGTTACCAGCGATGAGGCCATTTTCAGGTGATTATGCAACAGTATTGCGATATTCCGCACTTATGACAAAAGTGCGGAACTGGGTGAGGGGCTTGTCTTGGCGTGTAGACCCGTTGTTTTGTGCCTGAGGAAAATAGAGTTTTATGGGGGAGCAGTATACTATAGAGTGATAGGAAAAAAGAGAGCAGCGTTTATTTATGTTTCTATTCGAGGAATGTTGGGCTTTAAGTCGGCATTATTGTAAGATGCATAGCTACTTACACTTAGAGTGGTTGGTATGCAGCTTGAGAATCCTTCGGGATTCAAATATATTTCCCTAGCGTTCTGATAAAGGCCTGCATTTATTTAGACCACACCCCACAGCTGATTTAATCTATAGTGATTACTACTAGTACTACAGGCTAATTAGAGATTGGCTTTAGTGCTATCAATGCTTGAAGAACAGATACAAGCTACTGGCCCGTATCAGTGGATATCATTGTAAGAAAGTAATCTATATAACGCCAGGGAGCTGTGATTCACAATATGATAGATATGTAAAGACCCCCAAGATCAACTGATATCACCAGGAAGCTTTAACGTCAATATGCCCATCCTGATCAACAAACTTGCCCCGATCCCACTCTCGCCCCTCACCCTTCTTAGACCACTTCACATCCTCTAGCCTGCCTTCTGAGTCATCCCCTGGCGTGGAGGTAGTGTTGCTCTTCCAACGGTCCACAAATTCGTTACTGAAGCCAGCTTCCCGCAACCTCTCCTCGCCCCTCTGCTTCCATTTTGCCCGATCACGCAACGCCTCCAGAGAAAGTTCCCAGTCGTCATCTCCAGTCATTAGACCAGCGACAGGACGGCGGGTAGGCCTGCTACCTACCTGCCCATCATCATCCTCCAAATGTACATCCGTAGTGGGGTCGTAGTCAGGGGCAAAGTGTGCATCGATGTTGCTCATGTTGGGTTTGTAGGCACCGCGACCGCGGGAACGAATGGGCGCTGAATACCCATGATCGTTATCTTTCGCCGGTAGGGGTCCGACAAGGTCTTCAAGAGGATCCGACTCATCATCCAAAGGCGTTTCCTCCTTGAATTGTGCATGAGTAAACGTTTGTTCTTTGCTTGTCGATGTACTATTTCTTCTAGACAGTTCCTTATCACGAGAAATGCGGTGACCCCTGCGCTCGCTATCTCTAGTCCTGCGCCTGTCAGATGCTCCTGGGGACCGCGAACGTGATGGTGACGACTCATGGCGGTTGCGATATCGTCGGCGATGGCTGCGAGAATCAACATTCCGGCCGTGTTCCGGGGATCGACTCCTTGAACGAGAATCAGATCGGTGGCGACGACTCCTTCTCGAGGATCTATGCCGGTCGTCATCGGTATCTTGAGGGTCACGCCTCCGTCGGCTCCTATGCGATTGGCCTCTCTCCTCCGATGCAGAGCGACTCCTATGTTTCCTTCGGCTAGAGCCATATCTGTCCTCACGATCCCGTCTTCTATCGCGTCGCGGCTCTCGATCGGTTGACGTACGCCGACTGCGACGTTGATCGCGATTCGTATCGTTCGCTGAAGAGGATGACGCCTGGTTCCGCAACTGTCGCATTCGTTCCCTGGCCTCCCGTTCTTCTTTCCGTTTCAATGCTGTATTGTGATTGTCCGTCTCTCGGATTATATGTCGGAGAAATCGTGTGTTCGGTTTAGGAGCGGCGCCTGTAGGCCTGCAGCAATAAATTGTCAGCTCAATGATCGTCGTAAAGTATTCGCCAGAGAAAGTATATACCTTTTGGGCATGTATGCTTCCAATCCATGTGCCGAGTATCTCAGGGAGCTATCCCGTGCCTCTCGTGCGAGCACCTGTGCAACGTAGGCATCGTCGCTGGGGTCGCCGATTGCTTTTCCGGTGTTGGGAGGCATGCTGTCGGACCGTGGGACTGGAGCAAAGGTGGGAGAATAGAAGTAGGGAAGTTAAAATATTTATATCATATTAATATATAACGCCCATCCGGTAATTGTATCATCCAATCCGAAAGTGAATATATAGAGAGAAAGGAAAGCGCGGCCAAGTCTACAAATGTGGGAGGCAAGAGCCATACATGCGGCGATATTGACGCTGCTGACCGGTGACTTCACCGCCCGGCTGATAAAGTGGTGGGTCCGATGAATCTGTTTACCTCCGCAATGTTTCTGCCGACGCGCGATAATGAATGGTTTTTGCCTTCACCCCTCATCCCATTGATTCCAAGACGCGATAGATCCACCCTTACACTGCCATTGAAATTGACTATATTGGGTTATTGAGGGATTTTACAGATCTATCAAGGATACAATGGCCAGTTTAACACCCGCAGAAGCACGAAAGCAACTGCAGCAACTAGCAGACGACAATGGCGACTTGAAAACACAATTGAACATCCTCCGCATCAGCGAGCCGATCTTCTCCCCTGACTCTGATACCAGGCGCTCATCACCATCTAAGCGTAGGTCAGATGTATCTACCTTTGAAACACCGACACCTGCTTCCTTGGAAGCGGACTTGACACACTATAAAGTATGAACAAATTCTCCCGAAGTGGGGTCGCTCTATAAGACCACCTATTCGTGCTGACAATACTCGGAAAGGAATTGTTCTCGAAGTTACGCTTTTCCTACGTTGAGCAAGTTACGAAGGAGAAATTCCTGCGTGCGATTGTGGGCGATCCGCCCTTGGTGGTCGGTCACAATGAAAATGTTGAGATGGAAGCGCAGTTGGCGGAAATAAAGGCGGACCTCAAGGCTCGCAAAGAAGAAGTCCGAACTATGGTGGAGGAGATGGAGAAGCTGGGTAGGGATCTGGCGAATCGTGAGTACTCCCTTGTCTTCTGTACAGTAATGACTTAGGTCCGTGGAGCTTCGCTTCGTGACCATATCAACGACTGTCCTAACGATGGAAAATCTTTCAACAGGTTACAAGAATGTCCAGCTACAAATGACCCAACTCTCAACACTTCCAGAGTCGATTGAAAACCTCGAATCCACTGTTGCCGAGCTACGTGCAAAACAAGGATCAGACGCAAACGGCCCAGAATCGCAAAACCTCCCCCTTCCTGCAACGCTGAGTCTCCTGTCTGAGCGGGAGGCGGAGCTTGCGGCTCTTGATCGACAACTTGCTGCGGTGCAGAACACCCTGCCCCGCAAGACACGAGAGGCCGAGGCGGTGGAGCGTGAATTGGGTATTCTAGAACGGCGGAAGACAGAAGCGATCGCACAGGCCCAAGAGATTAAAAGAAAGAAGGAGGAAGGCGAAAGTGACGGGCTGGTGGAGACGGGAAGATGGTACCGGAGCGCGGAAGAAACTCTCAAAAACCTTCTAGGCGTTACAGGATGAGGGCACTAGGCGTAGGCATGATTTGACGATACTGGGTCTAGGGACATGGCGTTTGCGGTGGATAAGCCATACATGATTACTTCGGTGTTCAGTGTTCAGGGATTACTACGACTAGGGAACCAAATGGTATGGGAATCGAGCCGTAGGCTACTAGTTCATTAATGGAATCGCATGATCGTACAACGTTATACGCTATGCTGCAGCCATAACGGAGCCCCGTGATTTTATTTTGGCTAACGAAACCCGTCCGTACTCCAATTTTTAATCCTTTACTCCTCGTCCTCCTCAGCCTCGTCGTCACCACCACCGGCAGCAGCGGCAGCCTTCTTGCGCTGGACACGGCCAGGGCGGCCACCACCGTAGGGGGAGGTAAGGGCGAAGTCGATGTGCTTCTGGGAATCCAGGCGGACCATGTAGGAGGGGACGTTGACGATCTGCTTGCCGACACTATTATCAAGGTTAGTAACTTGGGGCGTCCTTGGGCCGAGGGGTTATTGGTTGCGCATACCGGATGTGACGCTGCTTGATCAGGACACGGGCGTGGTGGATGGACTTGGCAAGACCGAGCTTGTAGACGCAAGTCTGAAGACGACGCTCCAAGAAGTCCTCAACGCGGAGGGCCAGGACGTAATCGAGCTTCATGCGAGACTCATCGAGGACACCGATGCGGACCAGACGGCGAATCAAAGCGTTACCTTCGAAAAGACGCTTGGGGTCCTTCTCGTCGAGGGTGAGGAGCTCACTGTTCCAACAGTCAGCCATTGTTCCATCACTTTCTCTTGGCCATTCTCAAAGTCGATGATCCATGCGAAGTGGGGTGCGCATACCGAGCAGCACGACGAATCTTGGACAGGGTGAGCTGGACACGCCACACCTCACGCTTGTTGCGCAGGCCGTACTCGCCGACAATCTTCAGTTCCGAGTCACTAGCGATGACAGTTAGGCATGGGAACACACGACTTAAAAAGAAGCACGCTTCTGATCAGTGGCCGGAGAGTACTAACAGACGGGCCGACTCGAAAGCTATATCAACATGTTAGTATAAATTCCATGTCGCAAAGTTATCGAATTTTTGCAAAGACTGATAAGGCTACTTACGACGACGGGGGACCTTGTAGGTCTTGGAGTAAACGCGGCTGTTGAGAAAATTGCCATTAGAATGATGCGATACAGGTGTAGCTGATCGCTGGTCGTATACTCACGGGACGGGGGCCATGACTGCTGATTTCGGCTTGTCGCGAGGTTGTCGTACACACCAAACTTCACGAAAATCGCGGAAGATCTGAAGTTGAAGATGCGTTTTGGAGAAGGGAACTAAGCGAGCGAAGGTGGAGCCGGAAGCGGACTAGCGCAAGGGCTAGCCCTCGGCGGCGGAGAACGGCCGCACTAAGCACCCGAGAAGTCTACACCATCGCGAAGGGCGGCATAGCGAGGCATTTCTTCGACGTCGACAAGTTCTCAACACCAGCACCACCAACACCGCCGACATGGGTCACTCGCACGGTTTGAGAGCCGGTACTCGGGTATGTCGATTTTACCCAGGAAATTTTGCAGCACCATTTCGCTGGCCCGAAACGCGACCGCTGACGAACTTTTCAGTATGCCTTCAGCCGTAACTTCAAGGAGAACGGCCAGATTCGCCTGTCGACCTACCTGAAGACCTACCGGTACGCCGAAAATTCTCGCCGATTTGGATAATATTTGCGTGAAGGAGCAGGATCTGATATTTTCTTAGGGTTGGCGACATTGTCGATATCAAGGTCAACGGTGCCGTTCAGAAGGGGTCAGTACAAATTCCGCCCGGTTGAAATGGGATTCCGACATGAAGGATTTTGCGTGTTGGGATTCTCGAAAACTTTGAACGAATAATTGGTTTGCTGAGACATTTGGAAATAGTATGCCCTACAAGGTCTACAACGGTAAGACCGGTGTCGTCTACAACGTGACCAAGTCCTCCGTCGGTGTCCTCCTCTACAAGGTCGTCCGCAACCGCTACCTCGAGAAGCGCATCAACGTCCGCATCGAGCACGTCAAGCACTCCCGCTCCCGTGAGGACTTCATCAAGCGTGTCAAGGAGAACGCCCAGAAGAAGCGCCAGGCTAAGGAGCAGGGTGTCCACCTCCACCTGAAGCGTCAGCCCCTCATGCCCCGTGAGGCTCACCTCGTCGAGGGTACCGCTGCCGAGACCATCACCCCCATCCCCTACGACACCCACATCTAAACGAATCAAAAACGGTCGATGCGGTTGTTTGGTGTTTCTGGGTTTTTCAAACTTAGGGTGGGCCTTTGCAATGAGACGAAGCGAAACAGAGGGTTCCCAGATGTTCTATCACATCTAAATCCTGTGCATAGATTCCCCGGAATGAAAGAAAAAACAAAATTTCCATTTCCCTGTTCGAAAAATGATATCCATGCGTTTTGCCAACTACCGAAAAATCTGCGAATATGGCTTCTACGACACAACATAGACTTGATAAACCCAGCACGCTCTCTCAACCTTTAAACCCGCCACCCGATTCTTTAAACCCTACAACATGGTATCTACGATACGCAACTGTATGCCTGGGACGACGAGTGACGTATGGAGTAGTTTTGGCCCTCTTCGAGTTTAAGCCTGGGACGTTAGATGTAGCCTGTCTATCCGAAAGCCATATCGAACATGTACATGTAGGGCTGATTTACGATAATATTTGTATCTCTGGATAGTACCCATCTTCGTTCGATTCCCCGCAGTGGATATAGTATTTAGGTGCTAATATCAGCCTCCGCCCGATGAAGACTGTCCCCCGTCGTTCTTCACTTGCTATATGTAGATTAGTTCTCCATCCCCAGTGATTTACCCTTATCGTGCTATCAGTGACGTGCAGGCCAGATTCAATGTCTATACTAGATCCTACGCTGCGCCTAAAATTTACCATACTAGTGATACATCGTCGACTGCTACTTACTAGGATGGCGAGTGAACTATATAGGTCTAGTAACTGAAAGTTACTTACTTGTTCGTGTCTATGAATCCTCCCCTTTTCCTACTTTTTCTAACGGGTCTCCTATTCCACAGAGAAATGTTCCCTTGGCAAGGCTACCACTACACTGCTAGACCAGATGTCGCTAACGGTCAAGTGCTAGAACCATTTTCATACTCAACAGGCTCAGATCGAGCGTCACTTTCATCAGGCGAACAGCTATAACCATTCGTGATTGTGTGCTTTCATGAAACGATGTGCCCAGAAATTCCCCGGAAGTTGTTAGTCACAGCATACGCAATGGCAAATCGTATCAGGTATTCAAGACGCTATGCTTTCCTTCTCAGATTCCAGGTTTCGACATGTGCTAGTAGATTTGCCATCAGGCAGCGCTGACGGATTAAGCAGAGACCATCAGCTAGCACCGTGAGTTACTTCGTCGGACAACATGATTCCAAACATACTAGCAACCCGAACGGCGCATGGGCAAGCCTGTTCGCGTGCAAATGGGCCAGGTAATGGCCAAAGTCTGATAATCTGTCTCGGAGTCATAGCGCACATGGGCAACAGATTTGTTTTGGGTCAGAGGCGCCCGCTTTAGTGACCCGGCTAAGACACAGACGAGTATATGTGGAAAGGATGTAGCATCTCCATTAAGAAGACCTGTTTGTAGATGCTGACTATTTAGTTCAATGGAGACGACTTAAATCAGGTCCAGATCGACCAATGTATTCCGTTTGGTTCCTATAAATGATTAGTAGGATAGGCCGCAATTTGGGTAGTCCGCAGTAGCCTATGGTGCCTGCATTGTTAGTGCCCCTTTGACCATGTCGATGCTACCATAGTCACCAGATCCGGTGGTGAAGTTATGCCAGGAAGACTCGACAGTCAGTTTGTACATTATGAAACTTTTTGCCAGTTTCCTTCTTGGAGCTGGTCGAAAACAGTAGCATTTTCCTTGCTGGGGCAGGAAGCTAGTACTCCGGGAATGCGGTCCGGTGCCGTTTCGGCAGGTCGATACACCTGTCAAGGGAGGGTCTCCGAAACAGTAGAGTATATTTTTCTAATAGAGTGAATAACAGCACCGGTGAATAGGAAAGGAGTTAATGGGACCCCTAAAAATAAGTTGGTCCTTTTTTCTTCCCCCTTCTCCAGGGGGTTGTGGGCAAGGTTGAATCGGCCCAGAAGCAAAGCACAGCAGCAGTTCGGTTCGCGAAGAGAGTAAGTAACTCCAGCGCGGCTCCAGCCACAGGGTTTGCGGGAGGCCAGCGCGCTAACCGAAAGCAGCCCGCCTTAGTGCCTCAACCTGAACCGTCAAGTCATCGTCCATGACTGCAGCCATCACCCGATCACCATCCCGAGAAGCACCACCTCCTTCGTCACGAACCTCCCTTTCGGGACTCTCTCTCTGGGCAGCGGCCTTCTACCATAATACTGCCAGCCTTCTCACGCCCCCGCCCTTCTGCCTCGACATTCACTTGGTTACCAGCCTCCTAACACTGGTCCCCTCTCCGCCGTCCACCTGGTCGTTCGGAGCTTTTACGGCTCAAGTAGTTGAGCTTACAGTTCAACCGTGGCGATTCTTGATACCTGACCATAGGTATATTCTCAGCCCGTCCCTTCTCATGCATTCATAAGTTCAGGATTACAGTCGCCACTTGTTTCCGTGTTTACAGTTTCAGAACATTTGTCTAACAGATGTCGCAACCTGTTGGCCTCACAGACTCAAGAATTGTTATGGCAGAGCAGAGCAGCCACGATGTGGTAGACCAAACCCTGTCGGGCGGCGATCCTTCGCCTTCCGACGTTCCTGCGAGCACCACCGACAAGAGATCTGCTGGAGGGGACGCGGGGGAGTTTAAAGACACCGCTACA